>NC_139257.1:49782505-50982505 GCF_977018435.1 Lepisma saccharinum | reverse complement strand
GTGGTAATTGGAGAATGTGCCACTGTAATTTACATACACAGATATGGACATCCGAAAGGAGCCAAGGAAAATGACTGTCCACTTAAAAACTACATATTTCACACATAATTTCATTTCAGTCACGGTAATTCATGTTATTTATTATAAATTCATTGAAGAAACATGATAATTTCAGACTGAAATAGTGTTTTTTGAGGGGTAAAAATATTCCTGCCCACCCCCCTCGAAAAGATCCTGGAGATGTCCATGTACACAGAAGTAAGACAACTTATAGTAAACTTTATTTATATAAAAAGGCTAGGCAATACCAAATTCAAAAAGTTACATATATTTTCAACCAGATATGATGCATCATATACATAGCTTAAACAGTTTTTAAATATCAGTAAAGTGCTCCCCTGTGTTATGCACCATGCCATGATGGCGTATAGGGGGTGTGAGGTTAGGTCCCCACAATTTCTTGATCACAGCCGAAGGTGGAGGTGATGTGATCAGCACCATGCCCCTGGCTGCCTTTACCCCCCCCCCCCTGAGTTTTCTCTAGGTACCAACTTTATACCGGAGCTGCTTGAACAGGTGGAAAAATTCCTGGTTCTCCCCCGCCGGTGATCGAACCCAGATCTCTCACATGGTAGTCAGACGCCTTAATGACTGAGCTACCGCAACTACATTTAAATATCAGTAAAGAAATTATATGGGTCATTCCTTGTCAGACCAATTTCAGAAAGTCTTGGATATTAGGTTTCTCTGAGAAATAGTTCTAAAGCTATAGCCTGTGGAAGAAGGTGGTGCACAACAAAAATTGTGACCCATATTTGATCAATAAGTATTGTAGCTAACTGCAAGGTTCAATAACTTTGGAACTATTGATCGATCACAGCTTGTTTAGCAAATACAAAATCAAAATATGTGTTAAAAGGTCTTACATGCCATAACAGGCATATTTTGTGTGCATAAAGTTACAACTGTAATCCACCCAGGATCATGGTATTAATAGTAACACTGATGTCGGCTGAATAGACACACATTAGATTATTTCAATATCTATCACATGTGGCTGAATGTACTAGAAATGGAAGAATCACTGGAAACTGTCGTATTTTCAAAGTTGATGCTCCGATCCCATCAATTTTTCTCGCAGATATCATCCTATTTTTTCAACTTTAAACATTAATTAATATGTACCCTTGAAATTTAACATTAATACATGAATTATGGAATATTCAAAGAGAGTATCAGGCCGTGTCCAAAAGATGCAAGACCATACTTGAAGCGAGTATACTTCGAGAATAATCTTGCAGTGTGGTCTTGAAGGTGTTGACTGGAAGTGTAAATCTTTCAAACTGCACTTCGACTGCAGTGCCAAATACGATCAGTAGATATAACCGAGAACACGTTGCTTTTCCACATTTTAAACACTTGTGTTTCACCACAGAAATCACATAGCAAATGTTCTTATACATACATTTCCACACATTTGAAGAACTGCAACAAACAACTTGCTGGCTTTCTACCTCTGCAATTTCTAACAAATGAACAACAACTCCACTTGTCATGTGACCAAGCCTGTAACTTGGCGTGCTCTTTAAAATCTCTGTGTACGCCACTTGCGGCTCCACCTTGAATAACACACAATAGGTTATAAATGATGGTATTTTCCCTCAGGTTTTTTATCACCCTGTCTCTGAACCGCCCATTCCAATTCTTCCATCAGGCATTAGTACACACTCCGAGCTACCCACATATAAAATTGGTGGGAAATTGAAAGGGGGGGTGGGGTATTGCACGAAATTCGCTATTGAAGTAAGTAATTTAGTCTTCTAAAAATTACATGGAACTATACATAAAAATACATGGTTATTAATACATTCATCTGAAACCTTATTTGAATGAAAGCTTACACCATTTTTAACAAAAGAAAAGAAACTTGAAGTTTCTACGACAAACCTGAGGGAAGATACCATCATTTATAACCTAATGCGTATCATTCAAAGTGGATCTGCAAGTGGCGTACACGGAGATTTTAGAAAGTGCGTTAACTTCTGAACCCCTAGACCAATCTAAAAAATATTGTTTTTGTAATCAGCATTAAAAATTGTATAAGTATACTGAATTTAGTCAAAATTGGGGATGGTGGGTGACATGACCTGGATGAATTGACATCCAATGACCCCGAAGCAAGTGTCACTTGTTACTTGGCCTGTACTATTTTCTCAGGGAACTTTCAGACCAAAGCAACAAGTGACATGTGTCAGTCACTTGGAAGCAGACTCTCAGTAAACCATTCAACCTTTTAAAACAAAGTGTGACAACGACCTAAACATGTCACTTGCATGTTGCTCGGACTACACTGTTTTCTCAATGGTATGCACGGTGAATGTTTTGCTTTATACTGAATGAGACTGTGTCGCTCGTCATCTGTGACTTCAGTCTGAAATCTCCTTCAATGGCGCACATCATTTCACCTCGGTCTTGCTTGTGCATGCATGGTGGATGTTTGCTTACAGACTGAAGGGGCCCATGTCAGTTGTCATGGCCCCCCACTGTCATGTGTTGCTTTGGTCTGAATATTCTCTAAACTTAACAAGATTGTTAGCTACATCATCAGACATTAAGATTTAATTTAGCCTGTAAATCACAGAGAACAAATTGCTAGTACTATTGTTGTAAAAAGGCCGGCTTTTTGATAGAAGTTTCCTTTTATAATCACGAATGGGCCTCTGGAGTGGAATAAATTATTAATGTTGCCTTGTAACAAGAAGATCGAACCTCAGTGGTCAGAGTGCCTCGGATCTCATTTCAATCTGTAGGTCCAGTCCAGAGTTGTAAAATAGGATTTTTTTGCTTGACATTTGCGACCAGTCTTATTTGCTTCTGCTTCAGTTTTAGTGCCAGTGTTTTTCAACTGCTGGGCTGCAAAAATCCATTGCACCCAGGGATTGACAACAAATTTAAATCTAATTTTATATTTTACAGCAAGTCTATACATAATTGAACCATGATTATGCCAGAGTTGATATATAATGATGAAGGAATTGGGAGCATAAAAGTCGAAACATTAATTTGCCTCAAACATCGCTCTGAAGCTCGCAAGTTGAACGCTCATTCACCCCACATTCCACCGGATGCAGAGCCGAGCAACAAGAATTTTCCACTCGGCTCTGCACACTCAGCAAGGCAACGGCCCTCGCCAGCGGTGAGTGCACCTCCACTGTAAATTTCCATCTGCATCCAGGGATACCCCAGGTGCACAGTGGAGGTGCAAAGTCCACCAACCTATGACTCAAATCCAATGTATAAAACCGCTGGAGACAGTAAATCGATCTCTCACTTCGCTCCAATATCACCACCAAACTGATCGACGAGAAGAGGACGACGGCCTGCTGAGAGATCACGACACTACGAGGCGGCAACAAGCGAGAAGTCCACAAGCAGTCCGGATTAAGCCAACCGAAGAATCTGCAAGAATAAAACAAGTCGCCGAATTGCCTGCCGTCTCTTATCGTCATCTTCGATCTCTCTAGCGGACACCTGTCACCGTCGCCAGAAGCGGAGGGCCAGACCAACAGCAAGGGGTGAGTAGCGTTCAACAATACAGGCTCCCAACAATCCTTCATCAGCCTCCTTAAGGGTAGAGGTGGTTAGCCAAGTCAAACTTAAGACCTATTGTATTTATCTGAGCTACGTCCCGGCGTGACTCGATCCCGTACCTTACCCGACATCACACTACATGGTGGAGATGCCGGGGATCGAACCCGGGGCCTTTCACGCTACAATAAATATTAATTAAGGGTGCATATTAATTTCCATATAAACTTTAGAGATCAGAAATGTATTTATCAGTGAAATTGTTGGGATCAGGGCATCGACTTGTAAGAAATAAATTTACTGGGCTGAGGTCTTACAAATATTGAGAATTTTGCAACAAGCAGCGAAAATACACCACTAGTTGCTCTGTGACCAGGTTTAGCAGCCATTTATCCAAATTATGCATGATGTACTGGAAAGCCAGAATACAAATATACATATTTTACTGAACACAAAATTTAATGTAAAGAGATTTGATACTAGACTTTCTAAAGGTAGAGCAGTATTTTCTTTTTTGCTTCATGTACGTGTTCGTATAACAAATTCAAACATTGTAAATAGTATCTTACTGATCATACTATTAGGTTATATTAAAAAAAAAAAAAACATACAAAACTACTCTAATTACATGAATATGTTTATACTACATAGATTTATTTAATAAGCCAACCAAAATATGAAGATAACACTCGGTAGGAACCGTTTCAACAATGTTTATGTCTATCTACGAATTTCATATTGTAAATTGTATTTTATATTATGAAATGAGTGTCCACTTTACAGTAGGGAGCTAAACGAAAACAATGAAACAGGAAAAATACTGCCAACTCCTGTATTTTCATTGATTTGACACACTTTTGTGAAAAAAGCTGCAGAAAGCCATTTTTCCCCCGACCATTTCCAATTCTAATTCTGCATGGATTTTTCTCTGTGCACGTGAAAATAGCAACTTTTGTGAATCAAAATTCCATTGAATTTATACATGTCTATAAATTCACTGAGGCACGTTTTTCACAGTTCAGCTTTATTTTTATCAAAGAAGGAAAAGAAAGCTGCGTGGAAAATAGAACAGAATTCTCTCAATCTGTTTACTTTGTTAGTATCCTTTGCAGAACAATCTATCTGACAGATGGAAGATTATTGCAAGATAAAATATCTCGAAGTTGATGTTAAATTGAGTTTGAAATTTTTATACAATTAGCAATCTTTCATAGATTAGTATATGCCGTAACATTTGCGATTTATGTTTGTAGATGCATTTCGAGTCTTAGTATGTTAAATGGCAAACGTAAACTCTGCACCATAAATTAAATATTTTTTTAAGTATGTACACCATTTAATTGAATTAGAATTTTTGGATCCATTGGAATGACTCAGACCCTTTATATTGTTACTATATCTGTGTGTGGGTGGAGAGAGACGGTACTAATATCTAGGATTGAAAGAGAGAGAACATCTATCTGCATGTACCCTTGAATTTTTGGAAAATTCGCCTTTAAAACTGGGAATTATACTTGAATATTACCATGGTCATAAAGTTGCCATCCTGCAAGATCACTTAAACAAAAAAACAAATGTATTTTTGTTTAGTATCACTTTTCTGTCACTTTTGTCTATTCATGATGAAGAGAATGAGTGATGATATGGTGAAGAGACAGTCATAAAGAACACCCATATCCAGACTGGGATTCGAAACCTGGGACACCCGCCATCTTAGCACACTGTGGTCACCCGTTGTCACAGAGGTCAACTAAACAAATAATGAATACTATTTAGGAACAACACAGGAATAGAATTATCCAAAGGCACCAAGAAAATTCAATAGTGGTTCTTTGCAAACATTTTTTGTCAGACAACAAAGAACAAGGAAAAGCATGTTATGGTGAATGATGCAATGGCTAAATGTAATGAAGACAACAGTATTGAGCCATGAGAGATAACACAGGTCAATATAAAAGAAGTAAAACAGAGGTTTGTGATAAGGGATGGAGTTCAATCCAAACTTAAAAATTGTAATGTGGTACAAAGGTCCCCGCAGGATTTTTTCTCAGGGAGACTCAAAGTAAGATTTCATATCTTGACCCTCAGTTACAGAAGTTGTTACCTTTTCTTGTTATTATTATTTTACAAATTATAAAATTGAAATTGAGTGAAAATACCTTGGCGCTGTTGACAAATTCTGACTTGAGTCCACTATTTAAATAGAATTTGGATTCGCCTTGCTTCCTTTCCATAAATATCTATCACTTTGATGATGAACAATTCTTTATCATTTTGAAATTTTTCATGATGCATTGATATCAAGCAGAGAGCACTTAATCTGCTCTCCATCGTAGCACCAATGATCAATGTTTTTATGCATCAAAGGTTACTGTATAAAAGAAAAGTAATTCAAAGTGACAGCATGTGAATTGCCAACTTGGGGAAATGATTTTCGACTTTTCGAGATCCCGACAAATCAAGAAATTCCAAAGGATTGTGTTGGGAAATGGTTATTTCTTGGTATTTTTTCTGCTAAAAGTGTCTAAATTTTTTGAAATTAATGTTTTTTTATTCCAGAAATGCAAAAACAATCACTTAAGAGGGAGGGGGATAGTGTGTAGAATTCAAGATTTTCACCGTGAGATCTCTTCGTCAAGATGGGGGAGGATTTTCTCTTTATCGTTAATCAAATAGACATGTGTGCCAATTGTAGCGAAAATAGTCGCATACTCACAGCCAATGACTCCAGCTCCTACAGTTCACAAATTTTGTAAGTTTCCCAAAACATGATTGGGGAGGGAAATCCTATCATACGGAACTGATAAAATTTGCCATTTCTGGACCAGTTTCGGGATGGGGAACTTGCAAAATTTGTGAACATGGTGAAAATCTTGAATTTTACACATGTTCTCATCACAAATTTTTATCCTTGGACACCCCTAGTTATGGCAGTCAAATGTTCTTTCCTTACTTTGTTCGACATGGCAGTAATTGCTATAACTTACAGTTTGCAAGTCACAAAAAAATATTACTCCCTCTGTCCCATAATTATTGTCCGGTACAACTTTGTTTGTTGTCTCGTAATAATTGCCCAATATTCAAACTGTGACATTGATGTAGGCAGAAGAACATGAAACAAGGGAATGAGTCATACAACTTTACTACTCAAGGATCAGTACAAATTGTACTTTTCATCTGTCTCTTCGGCTGTCATTCCTGTACTACCATTTTGGCATACCGGACTATAATTATGGGACAGAGGGAGTAGTATTTATCATAAAATGTCACCACTTGAATTGCATGGTATTTTCTCATATCTTAGCTTTTAACAAGTCAGAATATTTTAATAGTTTAGTAAAACAACATTGCAATTATGCTATTTTAGTTATGGTAAGGGCTGGATCCTGTATAACATGACAGGTGCAAAATAGCCTAGGTGCTGACGCCCCCAAAATTTTAAGTTCAAATTCAAATAAATGTATCTCCAGAGTTTTTTACTCCTTAAACCACTCTATTCTTGTGAACAAATTGTTGCGATTGCTGTACAGAAATCTGAACAATTTGATTGAGTTGGTGTTTTAAGTCCACTTTATGCATATTAAGGCTAATTGGGACTGGACCTGCAGTTTAAAGTGGGATCCGAACCACTATGTGCCTCCACCGGGTATCGAACCTGGGACCTCTTGATTACAAGGTGACAATGCCATCGGGGAGGCCAGAAATCTGAACAAGAATTCATAAAAACAGTAGGACGGAGCCATGTTGGTATCGATAAGTATCTTTTGAATTTTCTCCACTGTTGTCAATGATCTTGAGTGACTAGACGAGCAGCCAAGAGAAACAACTCTTTAGTCAAGATATGTCATTTTCAAAGGTTCATTCACCTTTGTGACTTGGGGGTCCAACACAGGAAGTTCCACGTAGATTTTCGAGAAATGCTGTACCCTTTTGGAAAGCAGATGACAAGAACCAAGGCAGAACTGATGTGCTGCACCCAAATGTGACATCGAAGGCATGTAACTGCCTAGTGGTCAATGCTATGTGGAAAAATGAAACAAATCATCCATTGCCAATTCTTGCTTGCAAACTCTTGGGTAAGAACGTGGACATTTTCAAAACCACCATTATCATCATGCTGGGCCGATTCCAGAGTTCTTGGGAAAGGAATGAATGTCACTGTGTGGAGGGAGGGTTGTGGATTCCTACCCTTCTGTGTAAGTCTTTTGTGGGACTGCTGACTGACTGCAGCGACTTGTTTTTGTTGCACATGACAGAAAAGAATGGGCAGCAGGGGCATAAACAGAGCTGGTCAAATTAGCATTATTATTTTTCCATATTTGTATATATTTCTATGCCATTTTCCTCCCTCTCCAGGTTAACCCAAACAACAAGAATCTTGATTACATCAAATTGAAGTAGGGACGCTCATAATAATCCACTGCAACACTTTAAAAAGGCTTGCAAACTTTCAAAAACTTCTTCTTTTTGCATCCTGTGTGTCTAGAAAGAAGTTCACATAAAATGTCACAAGACATTTTAAAGTGCTATAATGCTACATGAGAACAATTTACGAGTTATTTAATGTGATGTGATGAGTTGTCATAACTCAGTAACTAGACTTTCTTATTTTAAACTGCTGCAATTATATAATCACACAGCCCTCCATTTTGGGGGAAAAATTTGGATGGTTTCAAATCAGTAGGCGATTCTGAAAGTATAATAGTATTTTGAGTGCAGATCACAGAAATGGCATCCATTTTTTTCCCCATCATGTCAGGATTTTTCAAAATTTCACAATTAAAATTCTCACATTCACCATTCCATTACACTTATTACAGACTGCAATAAACTAAATTTAAACATGGGAAATTTCGGTTGTTTACAAACCAATAGGCTATTCTGGAAGTATTTTGAATGCTGATGGAAGATATGACAAATTTCTTCCCATCATGTCAGATTTTTCTCCATGTCATTAGGTTCAATTAAGCGCCACCGTATTATAACATTCTGTTTTCAACACCTTCCCAAACACTCAATGTGTAATGAGAAGAAAGTAACACATGCCAATAATATTTTCTCTTTCGAACAGTTCTTCATGTTATGAATTGGGTATAATATCACATCTTTTTTATTTGGAGTTCTTCATCTTGTTTCATTTATACATACGTGTATACATCTCTCTCTCTCTCTCTCTCTCTCTCTGTGTGTGTGTGTGGTGAGAGAGAGAGAGAGAGATGAAGGAATTGGGAGCATAAAAATTGAAATCTCCATTTGTTAAAGCATAGCTCTGAAACTCATTGGTTGAAAGCTCATTCACCCCAATTTCTACCGGATGCAGAGTCTAGTAATAAGAAATTTCCACTCGGCTCTGCACAGTCAGCAAGGCAATGGCCCTTACCAGCAGTGATTGCACCTCCACTATAACTTTCCACCAGCATCAAGGGATACCCATGGTGAATATCTTCAGGTGCAAAGTCCACCACATCTCAAAGGAATTCTGAAGTATAAAAATAAACCTGGAGATGGTAAATAGACACCATCGACGCTGATTGACAAGATCACATCATCACGAGGTCGCAACAAGCGTGCGGTACGATTGCAGCAGTCTGGACTACAGAGAGCCAGAAGCCAAGAAGCCAGCTCAAGTCCGGAGAAGTAGCGGTCCAGCGATAAGCCACCAAAACTCCTGCCGCCTCCTATCGCTGTCAACATCTAAGCCAGCAGTCTCCAGCATCTCCCGCCATCTCCAGTGCACCCATCTCTGCCCAACTGTCGCCGACGCCAATAGCCGAGGGCCAAATCATCACGCAAGTGGTGAGTATCATTCAACCGACTAAGGCTCCCAACATCCTTAGTCCACACCATTCAGGGTAGAGGTGGTCAAGGGTGACCCAAACTGAAATCTTATGTTTATTTAATTGAGCTACGTCCCGGCATGACTCGATCCCATAATTAACCAGATGCCACACACATGTGTGTGTGTGTGTGTGTGTGTGTGACACACACACACACACTCACACTCTTCAGATTAACCCTGCAAAGAAATAGTCGAATCTCATTAAAGAACGTTACAGGAGGCAAAATATTTTTTGCTATTTTAATGTTTCAAAGGTATTATACTAAAATTCTGTGCAAAGAAGCTGTTTAACAACACCTGGTACGAGTATTTTTTTGGTATACTCAATCTAAAATTTTGTGTCGACATTCTTCTGAGGACGACAACTGCCATCTTTCTTTAGATGACTCATGCACTGTAAGTAGACTTCTGTCACAATATCTTCTCAACTTTCTAAACCCAATCCTTAGACTTATTTATGCACAACCATAATTCCTATTTTCCATATAAGGAAGGGGGAACACTAAAATTTTGTTGAAATTCAGTTGAAATAGCCATGCTTACGAAGGGTTTGTGGTTCTTTGCATGAACAACATGAGTATGATGATAAAATACAGTTATGTGCCCAGTTTCTTCATTTACTGTGGCTTCAATTCTTGCTGGACAGTTTACACGTTCGATTGCTAGTTGACGAACATACCACTGTTTTATGCATCCATCCTGAAATGTTTTTTGTCCTGATCTGTTGAAATACTTGGTTCTATTCAGTTCCTGTTTCCACTTCAAAAATTCTACAAGAATTGTACATGCTTGCAGTTGTAAGAAATGTAATCAGTGCATTAAAATCTCATGGTAATAGAAGAACCATCACATCAGATAATAAATACTTGCAGTAGTGGAGTGTCAATAGAGATGGGAGACAGTGTCTATCTCAAACTTTTCATTAGTAAATGCAAATAAAATATATATTGATTTCTTTAAATGCTGTATCTGGCAAAAGGATGAGTGTAGCGAGTTCATAATCTGACAGTAAAAACAGAACACTAATCCAAAACAAACCGAACCATACCTCGTCGGAGGCTGCAGCAGGAATGGGATGAGTACTGATGGATGATGTCTGGTTTCTATTTAGACAGGTTTCTATTTGCTATGCAGAAGTAAACTAGCTGATTGGAAGAATTTATTTAATTACAAGTATCGACACCATCATTCTTGACCGATCCTCTATTGCTTGACCAGAAGTTTTGTGGAATGAACAAATGATGTGATTGATTATTCAGTTTGTATCCTTGATTTCTTTGTTTTGAGCTTCCTCCATTGTTTGTGAATCCACTAGGTTTGGAAAACAATGTGTATCTTTTCTTGTTAGGCACAGTGCCAATCATTATTGACTTCAGTAGTAAACATGGTATCCCCCAGCTAGCAAAATTTTCCCAAAGCATCCTTCAACAGTCCCATTGTCACCATGTCAAACCATAAGAGCATCTCCCACAGGGTGTTTACCACAATAACATCCAAAATTCTTGACTTTTCCATGACTACATTTTCTTGACCCTCATTTTTTTCTTAACATTTATTTAATTGTCCTCTAATTAGGTGTAGTAAAGAAAATATATATTTGTATTCAATGAAAAACCCCTACCGCAAGGCCAGTTAAGATGAAAATTGAAGCTCTACTTTAAAAAGAGATTTAGACTTGCTTTAATTATTAATACATGTAAAACTTAATTCTTCAGACTTCATCCTGGATGGGGAATGGCCACATTACTTTAATAGTTTTACAAAACTTCACACATAGAAGAATGTAATTCTTGAGAAACAGAGTGAACAAATCTTTACCACAACTCAATACAATTTATCAAATCCCAGTACAATGTACATTCACTATACTGTAAAAAAAAATAGCAACAATTCTTGACCACAAGCATAATTTTGTGACTTTTTCTTGACTTTCTTGGCCTACTTGCTTGACTTCCTTCACATTCCTAACTGATAGACACCCTGCCCAAGATACAATTTTCAACTTCAGGTGCTAGTTTAATGCAAATATTACATCAAACTGCAAGTTACACCTGCAGGCTTCATTGCCAACAATTTTTTCTGGCCTTCACTACATGCATATTTATCATATTGGCAGGGCCTCCCTGATGGTGTAGTGGTAACGATCTTGTAATCAAGGTGTCCCAGGTTTGATACCCAGTGGAGGTACATACTGGTTCAAATTTCACATTAAACAGTAGATTCAGTCGCGATTAGCCTTACTGTGAATAAAGTGGGCTTAAACTCAAACTCTTAGTGGGTATTGTCGATGTTAGATACAAGCCTTTTGATCATATAAGCAAATATCAGGAAGTAGTTTGGCCCCAAGCAATATCATTAGCTCAGGAGCTTGACAGTCAACATGTTAAAGGATCCCACATTCAATTTGCAATGGAGATACATTACTCAGTGGTTCAGATCCAAAGAGGCCTGAAAACAAAAATTTGGAGACCTTGTATTATTCTGTAATACTGTTTACCATCAAATCGAACATGGCCTCATCACGAATATTTGTTTTAATTGTTTCTACTAATATGCATTTTAACTTAGTGGGTCCATACACATGGTTTAAATTCATGTAGCAATAAAACTAATACATTGTGCGAGAGATTTGCATCCTTCAAGACTCTTATTCGTTTCTCAGACAGTGTATCCACATAAAGTTATTGTGTTAAAATGATAACATAGGTTCCCTTGAGTTTGTTCTGAATAATAATCCACATTTTTGAGAGATCTTAGGGAGAATTCACACCATTTCATCATTTCGAAGTGACACCAAACTGACAAGTGATGGGAGACACTTGTAACTTGATGATTTCACCAATGAAATGTAGCCTGCAATGGTGCTATGGCTTGGAAATCTCCCTCAGTCTCATCTTAATGGACTTAATCACAGTACACCCAATCTGATTAATTTATCATTGCACAACAACTATTCCCCACAGTACCAGACAGTGTTTGCTTCATCTCTACTTGTGGATATTTACCTTCTGTTATTGAAGGCTTTGTAATTTTTCAAGTGTACGCGAATGTCTATAATCATATACAGGGGCATATCCAGAAATAGAATCTTAGGGGGGATCCAGCCAGGGGTGCCCATTCCCAATGGCATGCCCCCCCACCCTACATCAAGTATTTAATGATGACAGCGTATCTATTATTATTATTAATAATAAAATTTACTACATACGAAGTGAATCATGTTTTGCTTAAAATCATGTTTCACACACTAACAAATAGTGTTTAATAGAACGAAGAAGAAAAAACAGTTTTGCGGATAAAGTGAGTATTAGTTTCTCTGTATTTAAATAGTGTTTCTTACTGCCTGGTAGTGATGCAATATATTGTTTTTAGGAATTCACCACTGCATGTATTATTCTGACGAAAAAAAAACAACTTTACTTACTGTACCAGAACAGTTACTCACGGTGGAGTTCGACATGGCTGAAGATAGGGATACATTTACAGTATGACTGGCACAGTGGGCACACACGCCTTTTGGGTATTGTTGATTTATTCACGATTGAACACACCTGCCACTCACATCATAACCTTGACCTGTGATTTTTTTCCATATCAAGACCAAGTTTGTGACATTGTTAAAAAAGAACTGATGTCAGATTTTCAGCTGACATATCACCACCCAGTGTGAAACTTGTAAACTTTTAGTGGATATTATTCTCAGAATCCACAAACCATGCACACAGAAAGAATTCTTCTATACCTGCTACATCGTGTCTCATCGGGAAGTATTATGAATCAACCATAGTATTTTCCAAATTTGGGGGGTATGGAGTTCCAGACCCCCTGATCACATACACACATGTATGCATGAAACAATATTAACTAATAATAAGCAAGGTCATTTGAAATGTTGTGTGTTCATTTATAAGAAAGTGATTAGGGTGGAGGCACCGGGGCATGAGTTTACAATACCGGACCACTCTCCAATTTCTATAAAATTTCGCCTACTTACTAATTTCGGTGTCCTGATGACGTAACTGTTGTAGTTCATATTTGGCAGTCACTTGTTAATATTGTACATTTATGTCTAGAAATTGTAAAATAACATTGCGATTTACCACGGTGATTGTCCCTACACAGCAATTCGGAACTATCTTTCTTTCACATTTCATTCATGGTGTTCCTTTATGCACAACAATCTTGCTGACGTAACGAGGAATGCCTATGAGGTTAGGTTAGGTTCCATTAGCATAAATACAAAGAAAAAATAATATTTTAACTACGAGAACTATACCTTGTTTTGCCTGTTGATTTCTTCATGTTGGGAAAATGGCATCTTCCGTGGAGCTATTGTTCTTATGGTAGGCTTACGTTACGTTAAGAAAACATAGTTTATTTAGTTTTTTCCTCGATTTCCATACTTGACCGCCAATTATTACATGCAGATTCGTGTTTAGGAGTTCACAATTAGTGAGTAGGCAACATTTCATAGAAATTGGAGAGTGGTCTGGTATTGTAAACTCTTTCCGGCAACGGTTATGGTCACCTTAAGACATTTTTGTACTGTAGATGTAATTTTGTATCATAAAAAAATTGATATTGATTTTGGAAGATTTGAAATGTATAGTTTGAAGTTTTGTGAATCTTGTCATATGGTCAAATTTATTCTATACATAATTCCCAAAAGATGAAAACATTTAAAATTTTTGATGACATGTTTTCCCACTTTTGGCCACTCTGTATCTAGTTATGGGCATCACTTTCTCCATCTCTAGATTTTAGAAATTTCTTTCATAGGGGAGCTACTTTATCTGTGCCTTCACTGCCCCTGTTGCAGCCTCCCGTTTAGACAGAAATCTGTGAATTTGACCTTGATGTCATAATCCACATTCCTTCCACATCTGCGTCAAAGGTCAACAGCTCACAGGTTTTGGGAAGGAAGGGCTGGAATACATGGTAGGCACTATGATTGAATATTGTGCATTCATTTTGTATAATGTATATATCTGTATCATCAAAATTGTTTTAGTAGTCAAGTGTGTAGTAGAGGATGATGTCAGTAGCAGTCAATTAACACCTCAAGAAATGTTTTAGAAGATACATAGAAAAACTAGTTTTACAACACACACATTTAATACTGTTAAATTTTGTTAATTTTAAATACATTTAAATTTTGAATGATTTTCATCTTTTTTATATTTTTTTCCTTGCTGTAAAGGATATTGAAACGATGAGATGAAATAGAACGATCTCACTGCAGTACATGGGCTGCTTTTTTCCTCTAAATAGACGAACAAAATTTATATCCCCTGAAAGTACGTACCTTCTACATCCATTTTCCGGTGGTACTTTTCCGATTGCTATTATATTACTACGCATAAAAGTTTTTCCTACTACTAAAAGCAATGCATTTCTCCATTTGTTCACGTCCATATTGTTTACACACAGTTGCTGTCATTTGTTTTGGGGTCTTCCTCTCCGCACAAGAGTTTTGCTACCTTGTCTTCCAATGTCAGACGAGGAATGCTTGCAAGGTTAGGTTCCATTAGCATAAATACAATGAAAAAATTATTCTTTGGGCTAAGAGAACTAACCCTAACTACCTATCAACGTAGGCACTTTTTGCTTTAACTAGATTTGTGCAGAAATGTGTGCCACCATGTCACTTTTTCCCCCAACCTGGATACGAATTTCTCGTTTCTTTCAAAGAAAATTTGGTAAATGTCTGTTATATCGGAGACACATTTCTTCATTTTTACAGAAGAAACTACTTACGGAAATGAGTTTCTGTACCATTTGGAAAGTTCATGGAGGTATTTTCTCACCGTAGAATGCTGCACAACAAGAAACAAGCACTTTTGATATAATAAACTTGCATTTTGTGCAAAGCGACAACATTATGCTGTTGTTTCCATTATGTACCTGCAGATGGCGCAAGCGTCGAAAGTCACGCGGTCTCGCCAGTGTTTCCAAACTTGCCTTTTTTTATGAGAATTTTTTTTTTACTATGCTTACCTAACCTAACCTTGCCGGAAATGGTCTGTGGGGCTATCGTGAATGGTTTTTGGGGCTATCCATAAATGGTTCGTGGGGCTATCATGAACGATTTTTGGGGCTATCCGTCAATGGTTTGGATGACATAATGAACACGAAAGTAGGCATTTTTCGATTAAGAAGGTTGAAACACTGCATACCCACTCCAAATTGACAAAACACAAGCACGACGCGCAATGATCCACAGCTGTGCGTGGCACAGTGTATGTTCCGCAACGGAAGAAAGGAACCAAAAGAATTACTCGTAATGTGAAAAATCTATGTTATTTTTGTGTAAAAAGCATAATGGCACCTTTAACTATGTTCCCCCAATACATAATTGGTAAGTACGAACCATCCGAAACACAAAATATCCGATTTTAATGTGTCTCAGATATAACATACATTTATCGAAACACAGTTTCATACATCGGAGACACATTTCTTCATTTTTACAGAAGAAACTACTTACGGAAATGAGTTTCTCTAAGCATAGAACGGTAAAACTGCCCTTGCCTTGGCTAGGGTTCGAAGCCCAGACTTTCGGCAACAAGATCGTGAGTTTCATGAAACAATTTCCTTTCCAAAGAATCGAATTCACCAAATCTTTCTTACGTGAATAACTTCCTCCAAATTTCCAAGCACTTTATACTGGTGTCATTTCAAGCTGCAGCAATCCACTGACATGTAATATTACCTTAATTTGTTGTACATTTATGAGCTCATTTGGCATGTGCATTCAATGACTCTTTATATTTATTTGTAGGGTTTTTGCACAAATGTCGCAGAGAAAAATTTCCAGAAGCAAATGCGACATCTTTGCCACGAAGTTTGTATTTGTGTTTGCTTGTGCCCCTAATCCGCACTAATCTGCTTGTGCCTTTCAGTCGCAATGTTGCTAACTAACAACTCTCATTTTTGTTTAAAGAAAACGGCATATTCGCATATGTCCGTAGCTTCTTTCTAAAGCTATTTCTTTTTCTGGGTTGGCATCTCTGATTTTGTGAGGCCCCGGAATCTGGATTTCATTATCACTTCCGGTGCGGGTCCTGGGATATGTGGAAAAAGAAATTTCGCCATCCGGTCACGCTTACGATGCAAAGTGGAGATTCTTTTACAAGGGAATAGGGTGTCAGCTGTGTAGCATATGGTTGCACAGTTCGATCGGGAACAAATTTATTGAGTCAAGTATCACTTCGTAGGTTTCCGAAGGACGTAGAGAGACGAAACCTGTTGATACAAGTAGAACGAGAAAGGATTGATACCCGGAAAGGATTTTTACGACTTGCAATTTGTTACAAGCATGTTGATCGTTTATCTGCGTATTGTGTTGTGGTGAAAAGCACGCCTTTTAGTGAGCGACAGCGGTGGTGCGTACCGAAGTGACAAGCGACACAGGCCCATTTAGTCTATAAATAAGCATTTACCGCTCATGGGAAATCAAGTCTCGGGCGGCACAATACACGCCATTGGGAATCTGAGCGCCACGTGCAGCTTGTCGTGTCGCTTCGGTTCGAAAAATTTCATTGATCACTGAGGATTCACTTTAAGTGACACAGAGATTACACACCGAAGCGACAAGCAACAGCCCCTTTACTCTAAAGGAAAGAATTCATCTTGCATACGAGTACAACAGAGGGAGGCAACACGATGTATGGTACTGAGAAAACAACATTCCAGTCCAAGCGACACGTGCATTTTCTCGTGGTGAATTGGTTTGATTGATTGGTTGATTGAATTGTTGTTTTTAAGTCCTCTTTATGCACAGAAAGGCTAATCGGGACTGGACCTACAGTTTAAAGTGGAATCCAAACCACTGTGCCTCCACCGGGTATCGAACCCGGGACCCCTTGATTACAAGGCAACAATGCTACCACTGCGCTATCGGGGAGGCCCTGAATTGGTTCGAAAGGAAGCTTTCAGACTGCAGCGATACGTGTCTCTTGAAAACCAACATTAAAAAATAAACAATACCTTCCGAACGACAAATTTCAGGTGTCGCTTGTCGCCCGGACTGGGCCGTTTTATCAATACCGTGCATTGTGTTGACCCGGCCTGTTATTTGTGCAAGCGTCCCTGGTGAATGGTTTGCTTTATATCGAATGCTTATGTGCGAAATCCCGATATCGTTTGTCGCTTCAGTCTGAAAACTCCCTTGTTGCTTGAAGTAAATTCGTGCAAGTGAAAGTGGCATGCCATTACATAGGTTTTCCCTAAATCTTTCAGGCGGAAAGGCGACGCTGAAAGCACTTATATTTACTAGCATTTGTAATGTGTCCTTACTTCTGCAGATTTGTTGGCAAAGATTCACTTAAGCATAGCTACTTTATAATATAATAATATCACTAGTTTTATAGAATTCTCTTTTCCTCACTTTTCCATTTACAAAATAATTGAATATATCTAAACGTTCGTCGTGCGTGTACATGAGATACTTGTATGTACGTAGTGTGCTATACAACTGGCAGACACAAAGACACGTCATATTTTAATAACCTGCTCTGCAGTTGATCATCCGACGGATTCTAGACGTCCACTCCTTCATAGTAGAACGGTAGAATTTTAACAAATACCTTTCTTGACTATCCTCGCACAACTGATGAAAACAAGTGCTCATTTCTCACTTCGTATGCCGGTGAATCTGCACTGGCAACAACGGGGTTTGGCCTAAACCGGAAGTTCTGGGGGGACCGGGCAAGACCTCACCAATGTTTATGTTTACATTTTAACACTGTCTATATGCACATAGCAACCATGTTTGATGATGAAAAGAAATGACGAACCACATCCGTTCCGCTGTCTAGAGCGTTGCGACGCTGTTCAGAGCAATTCTCTTTGGTTCATAGCATTGGTGGGGGTCATAAAAACCCTTTGGTCCAGTTCTTTTTTTAAGGTAGGAAAAAATGGCAAAATGAGGAACTACTAACAAGGCATAAGGCATATGTAAACCCCCCCCCCCCCCTTTAGAAAGATCCTTGGTTCAAATTGTGATTTGGACATCTGTCTCTCTAAGTTCTTAACAATACTATAGCTCTTCCAGTTGAGCATTCTGCAATTTGATTGGAGAACAGGCATGATACCTCCAAACCGAACATCACCAGACGTGGTGAATTCTGTCATCTGCTATATCCCTTGCGGATTTTGCTGGCCAATTATGTGCTGCCAGGCTGATATATTACCACACAAATGGCAAATTGACACAAGAAATGTAAAGTTTATTTTTCTCCTTTCCCTTCTGTGGCAAAAAACAAAGGGCAAGACCATTGTTGGATTTCACTCTAAGCACCTTATTATTTGGAGTTCCTTCAACAGGGTATGTGGATAAACGACTGAGGAGGTTCTGAAAGACACTGACCATATCATTGGTTAATGAAATATTATTTTCTCTTTACTCAAATAAGACTCGCACATATGCCGTTTCTGTGGCCGACCGTGTTAAGTGGTCGACATTCGATCTCAACACCAAAGTTTCCAGGGCATGGATTTTCTTTGTGAGCATCTATTTGTCTATTGTATCTGACCATTACTGATCTCAAGTCTGAATCACACTGAACTGGATTTCCAGTAAGAATGTCCTAGTTGGCATTTGCTAGTTTTTGCCTCACACGATACTTGCTACCGTACTTGTCGATAAGACTTTTGTTCCCATAAGACATTGCGCAGAGCAGACAATCTGTACTGTAAAGATGGACGAGCAATTTGAATAATGTTGTAGGAGAATTACTATTTTGTGCTTTTATTAAAAATTAAAAAAGAAAAATATGGACTAGAGATTGGATAAAAAAAAATAGTAATCAATGCGTACTGAACAAGCTTTTTAATTAACTCGGGCATGCATATTAAATATTCATACCCGAGATTCGCAGGACTCCTTAAAAAAAAATCGAACATTTCATTTAACACACTTGTCATAATAAGGATTTTCATTTTCGGCTAATTTTATTTGTCACGTACACATCTCATCGCTTTGATAAATACCTAAATATTAAAGAACTGAACACAATTGCACTGCACGTCATCTCGTTGCTTTCTTTTTTATCGAGAAACTAACAAAAACAGGCAACACTTGGGAACCACAGACAAAAACTCTTCTTTGCAAACTCACATGCCCAAACTTTACTCTGATTGGCTGTTCCACAGAATCCAGTCGAGGAAAGCCAGTAGCAATTAGAACATGTCCTATTCCTCCAAAGCAGTCAAGCAGCCAGCCATCACATCCGGGCAGGTAGCCAGTTTGGTGCCAACTAACTGGATATCCTGTTCCATGTGATTAGACCTTTAGTCACAACAAATCAACGTAAAACAAGAAAAAATACAAATACAGTAGAGCGTCGATTATCCGAAGTAATTGGGGGACATGGGTGTTCGGAAAACTGGTTTGTTCGGATAATCGAACTGTACATGTTTATTTACCAAAAAGAAGTACTGTACAGTAAATTTATTCATAAAAACAGGCATCTCTTTAAGTATGTATTACAAAGTAACGTACAAAGGCAACTTTAGTAGGAATATATAGTATGTGGTACAGTTTATTAAACAAAAATATGTACATATTATATACGCATTTTGCATGAACAATACACACAGTACACAAAATTAACGTTTAAAAAAATCCTTTATTTTGGTCTGTCTAAGCAAGCCTACACGCTTACGAGCAGCTAAGTCACGTACTTTTTTCATTACAGATATCTGAAAGTGAGCGAGTACACAGTTCGGTTAAGCGGTCGTTCGGTTGACCGACGTTCGGATAATCGACGCTCTACTGTACTTCAATATCAAAATACATTTCCTATATTATATGGGAAAATATCACCAATTTCGCTAAGATGTACATTGTAGAAGGCACATAGAAGCTCAAAAATATTCAAAATGAACAAAACCGACTAGATGTCGTCCTTAAAAGTAAGGTAAAAAAAAAGTTAAAGTGTTCCCCTGTGCTTAACACCACACCATGAAGGCATATAGGGGGTGCAGGGGTAATGTAAGAGCAGTTTTTTTTTACTTGTGCAGCTTCGTTACGTATGCAGATTTGAAAATTCCTAAAAACAGGACAAAGGTTGATATTTTTTCCATAACTCTAATACCATGTATTACAAATTCACCAAGTCTACTATTCTATCGCAGCAGTTGCACATGAAGAATATTAACAGCTCAAAATATGAGTGCACATTTCTTAATAATTCTAAATTCTAAAGGTAAAGTGTTCCCCTGTGCATAGCACCACGCCATGAAGGCGTATAGGGGGTGTGGGGGTAACGCCCCACACTTTCTTGATCCGGTCGTGAGTGGGGGTGATGTGATCAGCATCACGCCCCTGACTGCCTTTACCCCCCAGGGTTTCCCCCAGGTACCCATGTTATTCGACGCTGGGTAGGCGCCGGGGCCGCTTCCACCGTTAGAAAAGTTTCCGGATTTGAACCGGCCGGGGATCGAACCCGGGACCTTTAGCATGGTAGTCAGACGCGTTACCGACTGAGCCACCGCGGCCATATTCTACAAAAAATAAATAAATCGTATACATCTGGAGGGAAAGGTGTAGACCCTAACGCCTTACAGACTAAATGTTGTGCTGATTACCAGTAACACCTTCGAAAAACTCACGCCGTGCCACTGTTAAAATGTAACATCTTGCCAAATATTTTCAAGGGACCCCAAAACATTCAAATTACAGCCAAGATAAATTTCCCACATTCTACACATCTGTTATGTGTTACATGTTATTCTTGATTAGTAGCTATACTGGGCAGGGTTGTTCAAGTTCCAGGAACCCATTGAGTTCCGCTGCAGGACCGGAATCTTCTTTCACGCACAAGTTGCGTATCATTCCATTGAAGAAAAGTCCCTGGACCTTATCTAAATTGATCCAGAAAAAAAGGTTCGTGGACCGTATTTAAATTCATCCGGGAAAAAGGTTCCTGCACAGAATTGAAATACTTTAAACAGAAAAGGCCTAGAACCCATTTACACTTTCAGATTTTCTCTTTCGAATGGGAATTGTATTTATTTACAATTCGTGGGCCTTTAACCACAACCCTGGGATTGTTAAAGATCAAGAACCCATACATTCTAACGGGTTCCATTCGAACATGACTGGGACCTTTTTCCTCTGACGATTTAAATTCGGCCCAAATCGCATATTCTTTCATTTCAATATGGAACTTTGGCCCTACGCAAACTGATCCGAAAAAAAAGGTTCCTGGACCAAATATAAATTGATCTGGACAAAAAGTTCCTGGACCCTATTTAAATTGACTCGGAAAAAAGGTTCCAGGACCGAATTGAAATACTTTACAGATAAAAAGGTTCTTTATGGTCCAGAACCCATTTATGCTTGCTGATTTCCTCTACTGGACAACAATTGAATTTATTTACAATTTCCAGACCTTTAACAACCCTGATAGTGTTAGAAGGTAATTAATTTTTCTTTTACATCTGCAAAATATGTAGAATAATTATTTCAATTCCTAAGGTTTAATAAAATAATAATTTCAACCAAAATAAAGCCTTTATTTTGTAGGTATACAATCCACTTTGGATCTTCCATATCAACATCACACTACAGATTCACAACCTGTTAAAAAGAAGAGAAAACAATGAGTCTGAGAACAACATGTACAGATAGTACACAGCATAATTACAGCAAATATCATATTCCTGAAACTAAATTAGTGTTTCGTATAAATATGGAATTACAAAATGAAACCATTAAGTAATAAATAAATACAGTGAAAACTCTATTTTACTTTTTTCAGGGGAACAAGCTGAAAAAACTTAAAATGCGGGAAAATGTAAAATCAAGGAAACTTTTATAACATTTTGCTATGTTGAGACCATCAAGATTGAATTCAGGAAAATGTAAAATCGGGGTTGTACTGTATCACCCACGATAAAATTCAGGAAATATTTTGAGAACTACCTCTCCCGTAGAGAAGTATTAGGGGATACATTCTTTCAGCATGCAATGAATAATTCTTAAGCAGATAACGATTGAGATAAATGTGGTCAAATGTTATGTAATTGTAGCTGATTAAACCACAAACCATGCAGAGAAAATGACCCTTTGCATCCATTATTTGAAACAGTTTGACATACCTAAGAAAATAAAGATAGTGGGGAACATCCTCAGGTTCATGCCCACAACTAAAACTACAGATTGAGCATTATGGCAGTTACTTTCAGAGAGACCTTGTAGATTGCAACATCGATGCACAAGGATATTATGAGACATTCACTAATAACCAGAGCACAATGATGCCCAAGCAATACCCCAAAGAGAGAGTTTCTATGGCCCAAACTGATTTGGGACAACAGTATCTTTTTCAATACACCCAAATGAAACTTTGTTCTCACCATGAAGATAATGGATTTAATCAAGGATGGAGAAATCAGTTGCCTAAAAAATTTACACGGTCAATTCCAATGATTCCCAAAGTGTGCGCTGTAGCACCCTGAAATATTCCAATATTCTCACTGAAATTACACTTACTTGTTAGTCTACACATGGTTTTAGTACTTTATAGATGTAAAATGTTCCTGAATTTGAAATATTTTGTTAATTTTTTAACTTAAGGCAAGCAAGCTAACAACACTAATTGGTAGATGCACATATTTTTGGTAAATAGAAAAGCAAAATTTCGGTACAAACACAGAGTCAATTTCGTGTTCAAAAGCGGTAAATAACATGAATTTTGCTGTTATAGCGGTGAAAATGACATTTTGATTTTAAAAATGTGAATATAATCCCAAATTTTATTTAAAAACTGCACTATTACACAAAATAAACATATTCCTTCTAATAGCACATTAACTCATTACCAGAATATGAATTTTATTCCTGTATAAAGGGGTCCATTTTTGCTTCTCAAATTAATCAATTTTCCGTGAATTGCATAACTTACAGGATACTTCAGATTCAGAAAGTGTTGCATCGGTATATAAACGGTAAATTTTGTGTTTAAGAGTCTATTTTGCAGTTCATTTCTCATCATTTCGTGACAAGACAAGGTAGGAAAATGCACCTCACACCTTTCAGAAACATGAAAAATTAACATTACAATGGTTTATTTCACATTTCGTATTTTCGTCAAAACCGAAATATGCATGCCTCTACTAGAAAAATCTACACTAAGACGCCATGAAACAAAAAAGTTTTGTTAACTACTTGCGTATTCAAATAGTATTCAACCTTATTTTCCGTGGGAAAAATAAAGCATGGGAAGTGCCTTATCGTGGAGAGATGCTGGGCAACTTCACGAGCACACATGATTTTTTCTTACCTGCCTGCATAGAGCATCAGTAGCTAGCAGACAGGCTGAGGGTGTAGTGAACTTTCACTTTTAAATGAGACCTGGGAATTTATCTGGCAGCAAGGTATATTCGAATAAAGGTATCTTCATTCTCTTGCAACTTTTTAATAGCCTTTACAGAATAGTAGGGATGGGCCAATACGAAATTGTTGCAGATACTACATAAAATGCACTGGTACCAGTGGCGGCGATTAGGGGGGAGGGGGTGGTTGCCCCCCCCCCACTTTCCACTTTTGCCCCCGCGCCCCGGATGAAACATTTGACTCAAGTCACCTTGTGACATGTTGCGATGGTTTGCGACAAAACAACAAAGGTCCACGGAATTTGGTCTAGCGTGGAGCAGCTTGCACAAAATGATCTGCAAATGTGCAAATCCATTCTCCTCACGCACAGACCTCTAAATACAGACCGCAAACAGAGGAAACGTGTAGCCAGCAATTAAATTGTAGTCACTGAATCTTCCATTAAATGGTTAATATCATATTTTCTAACCAACTATTTGCTAGAAATATATTCAATTCACAACGTATAAATTGTTACATCAAATCTACATACAAATTGATTCCGTGCATAACTACCCACTTCCTAAGTTATAAAAGACAGACTTAGACCTACTGCGTTCATGGATGAAATCCATGGCCATAGGCAGGAAAATTTTTCGAGGGGGGGGGGGTTCACTTGTAATTGTTCCCATGCGCATCGCAAGAAATTTGAATAAAATAATAATGATTAAAATTTCATAATAATGAACTAATTTATTCCGAAAGTATTATTATTATTATTGCTGTCCTTATAATCTTGAGGAGACTTTTCTACTCTATCCATCAGAAGTATGAATATTCAGCACAACTGTTTTTATTAATCATTTTTTTTACGTTTCATACAGTGTGTACTGAAATGCACAGTTATTATCTTTTGTTATTAAATTTTAGATACCTCAAGAAAAAGCTTTAAAAGGTAAGAGAGAAATTTTAGTGATAAAGTTTATGTTGTTTGACCATTCACATAAAACTTCATTTTTTGAATTTTGAAAACTGTGGAACCAGTTATTCTTTGGATTAAATGGTAAAGCATAACCTGTATTGTAACCTCAATTTTTCGATCTAATGCAGTTTTTCTGTTCAAATACTAACTGGAGTTTATTTCTATTATTAACAATAAAACTAACAAACATTCTGTTATTTTGTAACTTGAAATAAACAATGTCAATTCGAGGGAGCAAGGGTTCTATGGACCAGTTCAATCCCACTTTCCAACGCTCTTAATCGACCGCTGGGTGAAGGATAGTGAACGTAATGTGATTCGAAGCTAGAGATCCTACGTTTGAACTCTTATAAAGGAGAATTTAAACCCTTATTGAACACCAAATTTTAAAGTTGGAATGGGAATTTTGGGACAACCACAAGGGAATTTTCAGTCTGATCCAGGAACAGCACTGGAAAGAGGACAGCAGAAGTGAAAATGAAGGGGTCGCGGGTGGGCTGCAATTCTGAGAATTAAATCAGTTTCGTTCAAATTTCAGAATTACAAATGTTTGAAAAATTCTAGCTCGATCATTTCAGGATTGTCTCCCTGTTGTATTATTTTTGTGAAACAGTGAATAAATTTTTGAAAATGTGTTACAAATTTTGGTTTCTGAACTTCCATTAATCCAACATGCCACAAGTTGTTGTTTTTTTTTGGCAGGGGGAGGGGGGTTGAACCCTAAAAACCTCTCCTCTAAATACGGCCATGACGAAATCTGCCACGAAATTTTAGACAACAAATCGACTTGCTTGCTGTGCTGTGTCACATTGCGTATCATTGCGTCGGATCTGGTGTGCGTTACAGCCCACAGCCAATTTTATGCTAAATTACTGGAGGACAATCCCCTTCCCCATGGAAAATTTTGGGTGTGCAATTGCAACCGAGTACTATGACAGCTCAAAATGTAATGTAAATACATCAAAATAGCAAACAGCTTAACAGACACTAACTATTTTCCTCCAGAGCCCATTATTACTTACCAGATAATTATGCAAGGTACTTCTCTTGAGAAATGAATCCAGAGAAAAATCTTCCTCACTTATTCACTCATTCACATTTGCATCACACACACACACAATCAACATTCAAAACACTGGATGAACAGACTTTTGATCAAGTCTATAGAATTAACATCCAGTTAACAGAGGTATGCTTCCATTAATGTCTTATCTCTTTATGAAGGAACCAAAGGAAAAGCTCTCAAGAAAATGATATGTTTCGTTTTCCATGCTTCTTTAGTATTTAGCAATCTACAGATTTATTCTTTGATGTTATTCTCACAGCACTGTTTAACCATCATTTTTGACGAGAATTGTTATTTGCTTTCATCTTCACATAATGAAGTTAGCAGATCATCATACTCCTTCACGTTAACTTCAAATACTTCAAGCTGCTTTGTAAAGTCATTTACTTGTTCAGCTAAAGTCGGCTGTTCCTGAAAACTTTTAAGGGGAGGAGCACTTTGACACTCACGATAAAATGCCCCTAATTCACTATTTGTATTGGTTCCAGCAAATGGAGTTTTCTGCAATAGAAAAGAGTAAAATCTATGAAGTACACAGTTAAAATAAATACTTTCATGAACTTCATGTTGTTGCTTTTCAATAGAGATGGGCCGATATAAAATTTTGGCCAATACCGATATTCTACCGATCTGTTATAAAATTCCAAATGGTCCTTGAAGAACATGAAAGGTTCATTGACCTTCTTAATAAATGTTTGTTTCCAGGTGACTGCAGTGCAAAAAAAGGTGCATATTTAGACATTTACTTTTTTAAGAAAGTAGGGCATGGAGATTATCCACAAAAATTATAAGAAATTATCAGAATTTTTGCACTAAATTATAAGATATTTATAGATATATCGGATCGGTAATTTTGCAGATAAAGCGATACACCAATATCGACAGATACCGATTAATCGGTCCCATCCTTACTTTGAGACAATGAATTTAATAATAAAGCTCTTTACACACTGACCTTTCTTTCACTTTAGGTATAGACACAATCATACCTGTAGAAAGCTGATAACAAAATTAGTTGTGCCATAACTAAGCAAAAACACAAACAGAACACAAAAACATTGGAGACATTTCATAAATATTATCTGCTTCATCCAACAAAAACCACACATAGTAACAAATTGGTTAAGAAAGTCTCCATCTTATGATTTTAATAATTTATTCATGGGTAAAAAATGTGTGATTTTTCTCAAAACTGATAACATTTTATTTTAATCATGTCAGCCATGTTTCAATCACGGTAGATAGTAAAATTTGCATTTGCAATCATCAATATCTATGAAACAGTAAAGCCTAGACATTTGAAACTAGAATATCACTAACTAATCACTCACATTTTGGAGTACAATTCACATTAGAATACTAAAATCACTCTAATATTAGTATTGTTTTGCAAAAGTAGGTTCCATGATTGGAACAGATGTTTATTATTGTGTGCTGTTACTACAGGGAGGTTATTGCAGCATGCCACCGCAAGAGCTTCGGCCGCTTGCCGGCCCAGTCATGCAACAGGTGCCGGCAAATTGCGTAACAGATAGCCCGTTACACAAACCGCTTGTTTTGTAATGTTTCCACTTTTCACAATTATAGTTACAATTACAACTTAAATAAGCACGTACCTTGCCGCAAGGATGCTGGAAAAGGTGTCCTCTAAAATACAAATATTTCTGGCACTTTATTTTTGACATGTAATCTTTCTTAGACACCGCGAGAGCCTCGGCCGCTTACCGGCCTTGTCATGCATCAGGTGCCGCCAATTTGCGTAACAGATAGTCCGTAACAGAAACCGCTTGTTTTGTAATGTTTCCACTTTTCACAATTACAGTTACAATTACAACCTTATTTCAGACATCTAATCTTTCTTAGACATCTCTACTTTATCCTCGGTTGACAGAAAGGGAAGACAGCATCGCGGCGCATAAAGCAAACCGAAAGTGTAAAATTATATTTAAAACTAATAATAATGATGATCACTAACCTTCTGTGTTATAAATGATGTTGAAAATGACCTCCTTCAACACCAATACATTTCCGGCATCTGCGTATGAAATTCCTCTGAACATCCATAAGCTCCTCAGGTGTGATTCTGGCAATTTCTCTTCTTATATTTTCTTTTAAATCCTCTATTGTACGCGGGTTATTCTGATACACTTTGTTTTTTAATGTTCCCCATAAATAATAATCACAAGGAGTAAGATCGGGGCTACGAGAGGGCCACAACTCAGTACTGATAATTCTGTCCTCAAAAATCTCGGCAATAAAATTAAGTGATTCATAAGCAGTGTGAGCAGTAGCAGAGTCCTGCTGAAAAAATGACTGCTGGCATTCAATGTCCGTTAATTGTTCAAAAAAAGGTTGTAGTATGTCTCTTCGATACCTTTCACCATTGATAGTACCTTCATAAAAAATAGGTCCTATTATTCTGTGCGCATTCAAACCACACCACACACCAATTTTTGCAGGATGGAGCGGAACTTCATGCACAAGGTCAGGTTTTTCTGCGCTCCAATAGCGATTGTTTTGTGACTTAACTCGGCCATTCAATTCGAACCAAGCTTCGTCTGAAAATATGATTAATTCTGGATTTACTCTGCCAGCAACAATATTATCCAGCATCCAGTTACAGAATTGAACTCTAGTCGCGTGATCGCACGGTTGCAATTCATGAACCACTGTAATTTTGTAGGGTTTTAATCTAAGTAATTTAGTGGCATTTCGTGCTGAGGATTTTGAAATGCCTGTTTCCTGAGCAAGCCGACGGAGGGATTTTTTTGGAGTATGTTCAAGTCGTTCACCAATTTCGTCTAGCTTTTCTTCCGTAAGAACACGTCGTCTGGAAACACGTTTCTTAGGTTCAAGAGATCCTGTCTCTCGTAATCTTTTAACGAGGTTGTAAACAGTATGTCTGTCCGGAACAGGATTGCCAGGAAATTTTTTTGCGAATCGCCTGACTACTTTTCTGCAAGAGTTCGTTTTCACGTAAGTATCGTACATAAAAACTCTTTGTTCAAGGCTATATTTGTTTGGCGGCATAACTAATGAATGAATAACAATTAACACACGATAAAGCACTAGCACTTTAGCATACCAACTCAATAACACAGTATAAACAACACGAGTACTGATAAACGCAAACCGAAGTGAACACGTCTAAACAACTGGTAGCCGACAGCTGTCGCATTCGCGTAGTATCGAGAGGCTTCTCGCGGCTTACCACTACTCCGATAAGCCGCTGACGCTCTTGCGACATCTGAGGAATTTCGCTTCTAGCGTCGGCTCTATAGACACTGGATGGACCAAATTTTGAGGGAAGCACAACAAAAGACTACTCTATGAGGATATGTAATGCTCCTGCCGCAACTTTGAAAAAAAAAATATGGAAATTACGACGTTCAGAAATTTTGCGTAATTACGGGGAAAATAGAACTTTGGGATTTGGCCCCCGTTTCCCCCTGGACTCACAATTGTCGGAATTTACATAAAATGTTGCTTTTTGTTCATTCTTACATTTAGAATTTAAATTTCTTAAAAAGATGCAGTTGTTGAGCAGTTATAGCCTTTTATATTCAGTTTATCCCATAGTAGCAAAAGGGGAAAAGTGCTTATTTCAAATGGCGCTCTCAGAAAGAAAAACGCACACAGTGTATGATCGCTACTTTACTTCAAAAATATTCACACGTTAAAATTAAGTGACACTGTTAAATAATTCGTTTATCTGCGCTTTCGTTTTGCATAATAATGTATACGTAACCTCCCCCCTCGAAAATCTTGGGCACGCCACTGACTCTAGTGTTCAAAAGGATTAATCTTGTGTTATCTGCAAAATAAGAGTCACGGTTTTGTTTATTCGAAGGCAAGACAAGAATGAAAAATTGAATCCTTTATGTTGGATGAGTCATTGCTGTCAGAAGCGATATGGGCAGAAATAAAGTGCCAGAAATATTTGTATTTTAGAGGACACCTTTTCCAGCATCCTTGCGGCAAGGTACGTGCTTATTTAAGTTGTAATTGTAACTATAATTGTGAAAAGTGGAAACATTACAAAACAAGCGGTTTGTGTAACGGGCTATCTGTTACGCAATTTGTCGGCACCTGTTGCATGACTGGGCCGGCAAGCGGCCGAAGCTCTTGCGGTGGCATGCTGCAATAACCTCCCTGTATAATTCCTCCCATTGCCATGGTAAACTGAACAAATAGATATGAGAAACAAAATGAGTAAACAAAGATGACAAAAACCTATTCTCTCAAGGAGTCTCGGGTTCCATGCCCTTTTGAGACATAACACACAGTAGTTCAGATCCAAATTTAGACTGTAGGGCCAGTTTCGATTAACCTATCTTGAGTAAAAGTGGATTTAAATAAACTTTAAAAAATATTCTTGAGCATGTTAAGCTTAAAGATAAAATACAGAACATTTGAGTCTCCACAAATATTAGGCATAATACTCGTAATACATTCAAAAGCCTGGTAGTTGGGAGGGGCAATCGCCCCTATCGCCCTCCCCGTGGATCCACGCTTGGTCTAAAGTGAACTATGGTAGATGTGGGAACATTTAGGAATGATTACTTGATGTTGTTTTCACTAGAAGTCCATAAAACTCATATACGAGGGTAAATAAAAAACTAAAGGTAATTTTGTGTTTTTGCAGGAAGACTGGTGTGTGTCCGACATCACCACGTGTATACTTGGAGTGACGTGGAAGTAGGAGCATCCATCACTGCCCCATTCAGTCGAGTGTCGTGGAGCAAAAAGGTCACACATATGGACGCACCACTCCACAAATGCACCATTGAGGAACAGCGCACCGTAGTGCACTTTCTGTGGCGAAGGAAGTCAAACCGGCAGTCCACAGTCGCCTGTTAGAGCAGTATGGAGCAAGCATCATGATTCAACGATTACCACATCTTTGGCCCTTTGAAGGAGGTGCTGCATGGTCTTCGGTTCAAGTCAGATGACGAGGTCCAGCAGGCGGTGCAGACATGGCTTTGTGAGCAACCAAAAACCTTCTTCGCAGATACCAAAAATGCATTGCCGTGCAGGGAACATAAGTGTAGTTCTTGTGTGCAAATAAAGATGTTATGTGAAAATTACCTTTATTTTTTTATTTACCCTCGTATTTATGCACACTGCATTACAAACCAGACAAAACTATAATTAATGAAGATTAAGCTACTTTTATTAAGACAAACACACAGGAACACAACATTAACATGTTAGTTGTTACTTTATGTACATATTACCAAGTCTACCATAATGAAGTCATCCGGTGCAGACACCATGGAGCAGCTTGATCTCCTGGACTCGGTGGGTGAGGGGCCTTTTATCTCTTGATCAGTCTCTTCGTCAGTCTTTTCTGGTACCACTGCTTCCTTCTCAGCCACCGTCTTCTCCTCCTTCTCCGGTTTAACTGTCAGCAAACTGCTGAATGGCACATCGGGAATCACTAGACCTGGTTCCGTAACAGGTTTCCTTACACTGTCAGCGAATGCTCCCACTTTTATAGTTTCACTCAGGGAAACATTACTTTGCTCACTAAAAACAAAAATGTAAAAACATAGTGTAAGTTTAATGATTAATATTAAACTAACTTTTGTTTGTTTTATTGCTAAAATTGTTTAACTTGTTCAATGTTTCATTGTATTGCACATGTCACGTGGTCGTAATTCAACTTTGACTACTCAAGAGATACAGAGGCTATGGAAACCACGGGGAAAAAATAGTAGGGCTGAGCCGATACCACTTTGAACCGATACCGATACTCTCACTGATACCGATGTTGATACTTGTATAATTCCAATTTAAAATAACAAAGGCTATATATGTGTGTGTGTGATTATTTCTTTAAACCGGCCAGTGTTTTTAAACCAGCCAGTACACAATTCTTATATGATTGTTGTATTGTTGCTTTCAGTTTTTCACTATAGGAGTATCATAAAACCCACATTTAAGTTTCTGCTCTCTAAATATTGAAACTATGCATTAACAAAAAATTAATGGCAACCAAAACATGTTACAGTATTTTATTAATGAACTTTGATAACTTCTATTAAATGGGCATTACATTAAAAAAAAACTATTCTACAAGGCATTATGTTTCCTATGATGCAATAAAAAACTGGAATGGTTCATGGGATTGGGAAAACAGCAAGCTCTCCCATTACAATAAAATATACATCCATGATGAGATTTGCACATACAAAACCCATCCTTTGGACTTCATTTTCCTGCAGCAATATAATTAATTTGCTCAATTTTCTCATTCACAATTTCATTTATTTATTTCCAGTCTGAGCAACATGGCCCAAAAATTCAGTGCATAATGCTGAACTGTTAGGTAAATTCTATCCAATTGGAAAGTAATTAATCTGCACGTTCTCAATTGTAGTGTTTACGGCCTTTCATCAGATATAGAGCATAGGGTGCCTACGCCTTGTCAATGTACAAGCAACAATATGCACAAACTGCTTAAACCGTGACTGGCGAAGGTGGTTTGACCCTGTACGAGGCTAGGACCAGAAAACTTCCACTGAGAGGGACAGCGAAAGTCATCTGATTTACTGCCATGTACCTGGTATTACGACGAATATGTTCACTCATGCAGAAGTGACTTGTTGCTTTCACGTACCTTTGTTGCTGACGTGCATGTCGAGGACTCAAATCAGGGTGAAAGTGATCACTCTTCAGCATTATAGAATTGTCCTTTCCCGTATGCTGAGGAGATATTGTCATTTTAGTACGATATGCCACAGACAAATGCAATGTGCCAACAGGTGTGCTAAGCTGTCCCACACGTACCTTGTTGAAACCCTCACCTGGAAGTTAAGAACATTATTGAAGTTAATACATAAAATAGTTAAGCAAACACAGACATATCAGAAACGTATCTTCCTTACATCTGTCAGTGTTAAGCGGTAAAAAAGGTGCAGTAACAACACAAAACCTAAGATAAACTACACAATGCTTCCAAAATAAAGTTTTCACGGTTTCTGAAAGTTTCGCTAATGAAAGAAAGTATTACTTCGGACATCTGTCTGTAAGTTATGAATGGTGGAAATACATATATATTTATATCGTAACAAACTGCAAGGTTCGTGGGATCTTAGCAAGAATCTTAACCATTGTGCTTGGGTGATGCAACTTTGTCATTCATTCATCCTCACTGGTGAGCACTCACCCTTGGCAGATAACTTGATGGTAATGGGCGAGAGGTTACTTTTCACACATGAAATGGCACAACACTAAGAATTTGGGTTTATATCTTCCAGTTTATATCAGCATGGTTAGAGAAGGACGTTACCTGTCTATTCGGTGATGAATAGTTCCTCGGAGAACACTCTTAGAATTGCGCTATGCAGGCTCACTCAAGCTCCCCGATGTTTCTCGTTCCAAAGTAAAAGACCACACGTTGCCTGTTATACTCTAACTTATCCTTTCTTCCACCACCTGGTTATTGCTCCCTAATACCAGTTGATCAGCAACTTACTTCCAATCAACCAGGAAGATTGATTTAATCCTGACCTAGCATTCTTTGAATGCTTGAGAGAGTAACGGCCGATGAAGGAGGTTATTGCTTTTGGCTTGCTACTTTTCTCTAATCAGGGGAACCTGTTACGATATACTCCCTCTGTCCCATAATAATTGTCCGATAGGCAAACTGTGACATTGGTGTATACAGAAGAAGAAAATTAAACACGGGAATGAACCATACAACGTTATTACTCAAGGATCAGTACAAATTTGCCGATCAAGTATCCAAAAGAACATAAATAAAAAGTCACCATTTTGGCATACCGGACTATAATTATGGGACAGAAGGGGTACACAGTTGAACATTTATATTTTTCTTTCCATGGTGAACCTACATGTCTCTTCACATTCTTATTTTAACATCACAACAGAAGTATTCCAAGCCCACTTTACATGCAATGACCAATGTCATGTACCATAAGGTCTTCATTTTGCTGAACAGGTCGTAATCCAAGGGAGCTAAATCTGGAGAGTACAGAGGATGTTTGGCAAATCTTGTGATGACTACGTAAAAATGTCACGCTTTGCCACTGTTGCAAACTCTTATTTTTACTTGCCACAGCAAAGAAAAGCAAGCATAAATTCAAGATGGCAGCAGATAGAAATATTTTTAAGTTAGTAATAAGGGTACCTATGGTGAAAATATTAAAAAATAACAAGATGGTCAAGCAACCAGCCATAGGTGATTTCACATGGAATGACCAAACTGTAAGCGTTTGCAATCATCCTCTCACCAATCAGCAACATATAGAAGAAATGTTTGTTGATTAGGTGTTAACAGGAGAGCTTCATGTATCTGTTCGTGCATGTGTCCAGGAAAAATTTTAGGGGACTCCACTTTCTCGTTGCTTACGTTAAGCCTTCAGGGATGCTATTTTGTGCTTTGAAAGAATTTATTGGGACTTAGCCCACTGGAAAATTTAAAATAATTTGTTTGTGTGCTACAAAAGTCAGACTGCACTGCTTGAACCGTGGATAGAAGGCACGAATTCAGTTACCACTGATGCCAGAGTTATGTATTGTCAAGTTAACATAAGTTAGGGGTTCCCAAACTTTTTCATTTCACGGCACCCGTAGTGTATGAAGATTTTTCCGCGGCAACCAAGTCAGAATGTAGGCCTATCTAACACTTGCAATGCTCTGTTAGTGTGGTTAGGTTGCTTGCCTTAAGTAAAAAAATAAATGTATTAGGTTAGTCAAAAAGTAAATGCAATGTTTTTCTTTTCTTCCGCAGGTTGGCTGTACAGCTTTCTGCGCTTGCAAGCCGATAGATAGTATCGTTGTCTTCGCCTGTGGCAGGTTACAGTGTCATCAGTTTGCTCTTCAGTGTTGCCAAGTAAACATGGCTGCGCCACTGTCCGTGTGCACCACAGAAGAACAGCGTTCTGTAATCTGTTTTTTGTGGTCTGAAGGTGTACCAGGAGCTGAAATCCATAGAAGACTTTCAGCACAATACGGTGACAATGTTTTACCGCTGCGAAGTGTTTACCAGTGGATTGAAAAGTTCAAAAGTGGTCAAACAAGTGTGCAGGACGAGGAAAGAGCAGGTCATCCAGCCACATCCACTACTGATGACAACATTGAGCAAGTCCGTGAGCTGGTTCTGAATAACCGACGAGTGACTGTTGGTTGATGAAGTGGCAAACCATATGCACGTTAGTCATGGTTCTGTATATGAAATTATCCATAACAGGCTCAACTTTCGTAAAGTCTGTGCGAGATGGGTCCCTAAAGAACTCACTGATGAGAACAAGCGAAATCGTGTGAGAATCTGTCAGCAATTATTGGACAGACATGCTAACGAAGGTGAAGCCTTTTTGAAACGAATCATCACTGGAGATGAAACATGGATCCATCACTTCGAACCTGAGAGAAAATGCCCAAGCATGGAATGGAAACACCCTGAATCTCCAGTGAAAAAAAAAAAGTCAAGCATCAACACTCTGCAGGAAAAGTGATGCTCACACTTTTTTGGGACTCAGAAGGGCAAGTGTATATGGAACATTATGTGGAAACGGGAACAACAATAAACAGTGAACGATACAGTGATATGCTCTCGAACAAGTTGAAGCCTGCAATTTTAAGCAAACGACGAGGTTGATTGTCGGAAGGCATTCTTTTGTTGCATGACAATGAGCATCCCCATACTGCCGCCAACACCGCTCAAACTCTTCAGAATCTGGGCTTCGAAGTGTTAGAGCATCCTGCATACAGTCTATATCTTGCCTCGTTGGATTACCATCTGTTCGGTCCACTTAAAGATGTTTTAAGAGGCCGTCGATTTGACACAGATCAACAGGTGAAGGAAGCGGTGCATACGTGGCTTGCTGCTCAACCGAAAACCTATTTTTCTCAGGGTATCGGAAAATGATATCATTGTAAGTTTTCTATTGTTGCTGTGAAAAATTTAAAAAAAAATGATTGCATTTAGATTTTGACTGACCTAATATATTTCAAATTCAGAAACATTTTACATGTAAAAAGTACTAAGATGCAAAATAATCTAACACAGTTATTCTTAGTGTTTTTTTTTTAAATTTTATTCTGGTTTCCCAGAACTTTTTCAAGCTACACTAAGATATACATACAATAACACAACCTCACATGCTTAGTCATTCTACACTTCTAAGGAATTAATGTCGAACGAACGTCGCAGATAAAATAAAAACCACTAAAAATAACTGAGTCAGATTATTTTGCATCTATAAAAAGTGGTTATGCGAACCTTTAAGAAGAACATAAAAAGTACTAAATAACCACATATTTGGAACAATCATATCATTTCAGTGAAAATACTGGAACATTTTGCGGGACCCCTGTAAGCCAGCCCCGGTGCACCATGGTGCCGGAGCACAGACTTTGGGAACCACTGCCTTAAGTACTTAAATATATGTAAGCACACAGCTACTTACCAAGATGATGAAGCTGAGGTTCGCCCATGTATATTCGATAACATATTACATAAGAGTCCGGCCCCTGTTTTCGGGATAGTTTGTAAGCTGGAGTCACTCTAGTCACTGATATTAAAGACTTCAAGAGGATCCCCATCCTGTTGTACACAGTATAAGTCACTCTAACGCTAGGGTCACACTGGTCCAGAACACTCAAACACCACGTCTCCAGCATCATGCTATCACCCTCAACAGTCTTCAAGGAAATTTCCACGCACAGTGGCAGACGCACTGAAGGTATTTCTCCGCACATGGCTTTCTTAGCTTCAGACAGAACTTCTGGGATGTCCTTTATTGCTAGATTAAACTGGGAAACAAATAAAATATCTCGTGAATTATAAATGCTCAGAATCCATAAATAGCACATAGAAATTTACTTGCAAAGACAACTATTACAAAATGTAACATGGCCCTCCATATATCTCTCTTAACTGATTCTCTTAGGAAGCTTTCACACTGAAATAACAGCTCTTTGCAAAAGGTAAAAGCTCCTTAAGTATTGAGAATAATACCATCAGAAATCACGAGCTACTCAGAACTTGATTTTATGGTAAACACAAGCAGAAACTTCAATGACATTTAATTCATTATAAATATATAAAATACAACTTGTTTCATTTGTAATAATAATAACCCGTGGCTCCACAGCCCCGACTGCCAGTCTCCCTCCCACAATCCTACCTAGAGGTGTGGATATCTCCAACCGGTAATGGGGTGACGTGGGGTCAGCACTTCGAACCCTCAGCCATTAAAGGAGATTTTTCAGACTGGGTTACGCTACTCACTCGTAGCTCCCCAATTTCCTCATGATGGTGGGTTGCTACCAATCCTATACACAGGCCAAATACCAAGAGACTGAACCCAGGTGGACTCAAACCCATGCTGTCCCGCAGTCGAAGTCCGAAACACAGCATCTTAGACCATACGGCCACAGAGGAGGACTGCTTTATATGTAGTGCTAGAAGTACATGCCAGTTGCCATGCTATACTCTACATCCTATCAGGCCACTTTGATAACCATCCTGGGGTGAGAGGGGCTCGACATCAGGTTTGACATTATGATTTTGTCAGACTTTTTAAGAACGCTCTTCTCCCCCACAAATACAAAATTGAATTTCAATACATTTGTAAGATATGCATGTACAGTCTAGATTGTAGGGAGATTTCACACCAAAGTGACAAGTAACATGTGTTTCTTGGAAGCAAATCCTAAGTAATCTTTCGGACCAGAGAGACATGGCAAGCTGCACATGTTGCTTGTCACTCAGACTGAGCAGATTTCTTAATACCATGCATCGTGTCATCTTGACCTGTTTTGCTTTAGACTGAATGGACTAGTGTAACTTGTCGCTTTGGTGTGAATTCTCCTGTAATGATCCCATTCAACTTAGTGGAATTGCTACAATCCAGAAGTATCCATCTCGTATAGCCTACATTGTATTTGCATATTTTTCTTATTTTACATAACTTTTCTGCCCCTTTAGGCTAATCGCGATAACGAGAATGAACGACGATTAGATGAAAAGACACATGCTAACAATTGAACGTGGTTGGTTGATTTTGTGTTTCAAGTCCACCTTATCACAGTAAGGTTAATCAGGACTGTACCTACAGTTTAAAGTGGGCATACCTATCCTGAAGCATACCAGGCCCTACCCTTCCTGGAGCCTCCAGAATAGTTCCTTTTATTGAAGTCATTCCCATATACCTCTTCCTCTTAACTATAAACACACACTTTTAATATCACCTAATGCAACCTTCCTTTCTACATAACTTTTATATATATTCTATTTCCCTTTATACGCATTATTACACTTATATCATACGAGAATGCTTATCCATTTACATACTTATCTGTAATATATATTTGTAAACCGAAACTGTCCAGGACTGCCGAACAGCCTCGGTACTTGATCCTGCAGAATGTCTGCACAAGATACCTGTAGAATCAAGACAACTTGTAAAATTTAAACAAGAGAAAAACGGGGGAACCGACATTCATGTAAAAGACGTCCTGGTCTTTTTAGGCACCAGGACATAAGAGCCTACCCTCGAATGTATGCAGGTGGAGACTGGGCATTCTTTGCCCCCCCCCCCTCTTTCACTAGTTTAAAGTATGATCGGAACCCCTATGTGCCTCCACCAGGTATCGAACCGGGGACCCCTTAATTACAAGGCAGCGATGCTTCCACTGCACCATCGGGGATGTCCGAATTGAAAAAAGGTAACATCGTGAGCCGAACTCTTGACGTCCTTGTGTATGCACAAAATTCTTACAATAAAATAACAATTACATTTTCTCTTTGATGACACCTATCACAGTATGTCACTGTTTACTTAACACATTACATTACCTCTGCACTAACAAGTAACAAGACTCTTACCCAATCAGTTCCAGACGAAAGAGGTGTGCATATTGTTTGTACTTTCTCTCCTAGGCGGGACTGAACAATGATCTGAGCAGCCTTCAATGCAAGGAATTTTGTAAATTTGTCCAAGTCCTTTTTGTCCTGAGCAGTCAACTTTACAGCCGCCATTCTGGAAACAGGCGCTGATTAGACAGGAAGCCAGTTAAACCTTTGAAGACTGAACTCCATCTGTAAAGAAGTTAGAGAAACAATTATCCTTCTCCTTAACCCTCTGTTAAGCATGTGTAGTACCAGTGTCACCTGTCGATATTCATTGCGATATTGCAACACTGCACATGAGCACTTGTGCGTCGCTGCATGTTTCTTTCTTTGTCTTTGTTCTGTGTTAAACTAAGCCATGTAATGCAGGGTGGTGAATATTGTATCTACCAATATTATTTGGCAACCCTGTCGGAATGCAGGTGTGCATGTAAGAAGTTTCCCATCCTAAGGCAGCTGCAAGTCTGACAATTACTCTGCCAAGGAACATTGGCTGGTTCAGACATGAATTGTGGGAGTACATCTCAAGATATTCATGTGAATAGGTTAGGTTATGTATATCTGCACTTCATTGTTGTTCCATGTGTAAATAGCATTTTCAGAGCAGAAAACGCACCAGTACCATCTGAAACTTATTAAAGCAAGCGCCTCAACCCACTTTTATGCAAGACATGTACCCATCATACCCCATACATCATGTGAAAAACCATCTAATATACAGTAGTTGAACACACCTGTGAATGTGGCCAATAATGGCCCTGATAATCTTACAACTGCACGAGTGGATTGCACTGGTTACAACACAACCAAATCCAGGTAGGCATTTAGAATATTGAAAACACGTGCTGAAGTAAGTTCAAATATCAGATAAACTAATTTGCACATTTCCAGAAAGTATTCTTTTGTGACAAATTCTGTCATGAAATTTTGGTTGTGGATGACTATGCTCTGTGTAATTTTTCTTTCTCATGAAAATGTGCATTTGTATACCTACGTAAATATGAAAGACAGTGTAAATGTCAAAGGTTCCAATATCATTATCAGGGTAGCTACAATTTCCAGGTTTTCCAGTCCAAAAATGTTTCTTTCCAGACATGTTTATCATCATGAATTTTGCTTTTGAACCTTGTGGTTTTCAATTAAATATACAAGGGTCGTTCAAGGTTGACCAGGACTTTCGTGCGTAAAATATTAATGAAACAATGTAGCGCTGCATTACTTCGGCAGGACAGACCATGATTCCTTGCGAGTAACCATGATCCTTTGCGACGCATTTGGCGCATGCGCAGTAGTGTAAACAAAGATGGCGGCAAGTAGTGTATCTGTTGCTGTGGAACTGCGGTGTATAATGAAATTTCTCGTGAAGGAGAAGGTGAAACCTGCTGAAATTTGGCGTAGACTGCAAGCACAGTATGGTGAACAAACACTGTCACGGGCAAGAGTATACGAATGGTGTCAACAGTTCAGTGAAGGACGGGAGTTGGTAGCAAAATGAACCGCACGGACACGTTCGCCCAACTGCAGTCACTCCGGTGAATATCGCGCGTGTTCGGCAAGTTATCCTTGAAAATCGGCGAGTAACAGTGCATGACGTAGCGCATACAGTCAATATCGGTGTTGTACGTGGGGCCGTTGGGAAGAAAAGACCTGGAATGTTGTCGAAACATGTCATTCTTCTCCATGACAATGCCAGGCCACACACGGTCCATTTGACTCGAACAACGTTGGCCAACTTGCACTGTGAGGTTTTACCACACAGTCCTTACAGTCCAGATATAGCCCCCAATGATTTCCACTTGTTTGGGGATCTTAAAAGAGCATTTGGGCGGGATGCAATTCGAGACAGATGAGGAACTCAAAATCGCTGTCCTGCAGTGGTTACGACACCAACCTACATCTTTCTATGCCAAAGGCATCACGAAACTTCCACCACAATGATGGCAACGGTGTTTGGATGTTCAGGGGGAATACTTTGAAAAACTGACATAGTTTGGTGCCTCTATGTATGTATATTTCTTGTCTAGAAATAAAAGTCCTGGTCAACCTTGAACGACCCTTGTAAAATCTGATAACTATTATGAATATTCACTTTCACAACTTCTTTTTCAGCAAATTTAATTCTACGCGCACAAAAACCAGTGAAAATTCAAAGAATAAAATGTAAAATTACGTCGGCATCAAATATATTGGGTGATACAATCACTTGCCTCTAGACTTCATGCTAAGGTAACAGAGGTACATTATTTCACCATTAACAGATCTCCACAATATAAAAACAGAAAATATTCATAAGCAACATAATCTTCATAAACCATACACAAATTTTTAATTTTCTAGCAGATTTATAGAGTTGTAGAAAATGCTGCTCTTTTACTTACATTTATAAGTACACAGCATCTGCAAACAAAAATTATTGCATACAGTAATTCTATAGGAAATGGCAACAAGACTAAGATCTATAAAATAATAGACGATAACCTCATCTTCACCAACCTTTCCGATCATATACTTTAGTTATCAATCAGATATCTGGACTGCAAGTTATACTTTGATATTCTTTCTAAAATTAAAGAATTATAAGAGTGAAAATTTATTACAGAAATTCGAAGGAACCATAATTTCAAATCGAAGGAACCATAACTTTCGACAAGACTGAGAATCATAAGAACGAAAGAAACAAGTTTCTGAACTGAATATTTTTTGGGAGTGGAATCACAAGAACCAAATCCAGAAATGGAAGTGAACTGCTTCTTCATTTTGCAACTTTTTCTCTTGCAGATTCCAAAATGCACGTAAATTTCAGACGATCTGCAAAATTCCCTGACATTTCCTTGTTTTCAAGGTTTACCAGATGCTTGATTGACTGAATTGTTGCTTTAAGTCCACTTTATGCACAGAAAGGCTAATTGGGACTGGACCTACAGTTTAAAGTGGGATCCGTACCATTACAAACTTCAACCGGGTATCGAACCCGGGATCCCTTGATTACAACGCAACGACGCAACCACTGCACCATCGGGGAGGCCAGGTTTTCCAGATGCATAGCAACCCTGATTATACACACTAGGGATGGCCAGATCCGGATCCGTTTTGCCATCCCACATGAGCGCTTCTTTGGAAAGTAAGAATGTGTTTATAACATATTGTTACCTGCTAATATATATATATATATATAGTGTACATGTGTGTGTGGTGTAGGCATGCACGATTTGTAATTAATACACTTACAAGAGAGATCTAAGTCTTCCCCTCCGATTTCCATGAAACTTGACAGGTGTATAGAGCGGCCCAAAGGAAGAAATACATGATGTTGTTTTTTTTGGCTAAAAAAACTTTTAGGGGGCAACCCCCCCTCAAATGTCAAGATGAAGACAAGATGGCACAGGGATCTGACCCCTGTGTGCCACTCCGATTTCCATGAAATTTGGCAGGTGTATGGGGGGGCCCAAAGGAACAAGTACGTGTTTTTGTGTTTCAACTAAAAACTATTTTAGGGGACAACCACCTCAAATGTCAAGATGAGGAGAAATTGAAGTGGGGATCTGACCCCGAAACCACATAAATATGGCATAGGAAGAAACAGGGGGCATAGGGCCCTCTATACACCTGCCAAATTTAATGGAAATCAGAGGGGGGTACAAGGGCTACATCTCCACGTCAATTTGTCCTCATCTTGACATTTTAGGCAGGTTTTGCCCCGTAAACAGATTTTTAGCCAAAACAAACACACACGTATTTCTTCTTTTGGGTCCCTCTATACACCTGCGAAGTTTCATGGAAATCGGAGGGGGACACAGGGGTAAAATTCTCACTTCAATATGTCCTCATCTTGACATTTGAGGGGGTTTTGCCCCTAAAACAGTTTTTTAGCTGAAACAAAAAAAGAACACGTATTTCTTCCTTTAGGCCTCCCTATACACCTGCTAAGTTTCATAGAAATCGGAGGGGACACTTAGATAACCTCCCTTGTTTGTCTTACACTTTGTAATTATATAACACTGCATATATTATGTTTTTTTCTTTTTTAATTTGTAAAACTGTAACTGTAGAACAATTGTATAATTTTTGTATAACATTTCTATCTTGTTATATGTATTAAAGGTTTCATCCTGGAATGGAATGTCTCACATTTATGTGTGTTTCCATTTCCAATACATTCGAATGAATACATATTCGTTTCAATGGCATTTACAAAATCACCTCTGACATTTTATTTCTAGTTAGTTGGCGATGAACTAACTTTCTGGGTAGTAATCATGGCCGCCTGGCTGACTGCTTGACTGGTTTTGAGGAATAGGACATGTTCTAATTGCTACTAACTTCTTCGACTAGATTCTGTGGAACAGCCAATCAGAGCAAAGTTTGGCCATGTGAAGATATTCTGTGAGTTTGTAAAGTAGCCTTTTTTTGTCTGTGGCTTCCGAGTGCATACAACACGAAAGGCAAGTTTACAATTGAAAAAGCTAAAATATTCTTCCATACGTGTATAGTAAACGTTGTAAAGTACGTATTTTATCAGCGCCGTTCTTCTCTACCTAAAACCATTTAATGCGATGAGATATTCCTCTCGTTTGGATAGTTATCGTATTTTAAAAGTGTGAAGTGATACGTTGTTTACATCTCGCGCGGCCGCCATTATGGAAACGAAAGACTATCGACAAGTACGGTATAACAAGTACCGTGTGAGGCGAAAACTAGCAAATGGGTAGTCAGTCCAGCATCAACTAGAGCATTCCTACTAGAAATCTAGTTCCGTGTGATAGGGGCTTTAAACAAGTAAGATTATTGTTGTGCACGAGTGTGTTAGCTGATGCGTAGCAAAGTACTTTTGGAACAACACTTGAAAAAAAATTTTGAAGGAGTAACTAATGAAAAATTTCTTTGTAATCGAAGATCATAATACCTTTTAACGTGTGGTAATAATATAATGGGATTGAGATACGAAACTCTCGGATCTAGAATAAAGATCCGAATTTTTGGATCCAGATCCAGAACTTTCGGATCCGGATCCGTTTGGCCATCCCTAACACACACATTTTCTACATAACTTGATATTAGCACATACTGAACAGTTGTACTGATTATTTACTGTGTCTTTCATGGTGAATGCCAGAACACCAATCTTATTTAGATCATGACACTATGAATTCTCTGAAAAAAATGTAAAAACGTATTTCACAAGTAGTTATCAGGTCACTGTCATCTTGGGTATGGATTACTTTACTACCAGCGGTGACTAAAGGGAGGGGGGTTGGTGGAGGTCATACCCCCAGTATTTCTAAAAAAGAATTTCAAAGCTGAAGATGATAGCAAAATGTGGGCTGACTACTAAAACAAAAGTAGGCCTATATGTAAAATCCTGTGCATTCCACTAACAGCAGTATCTATGCAGCATTTTTCATGCCACCTGATCGTAATCCTGCTTTAATAATCTTATGAAAGTAGGTTAGGTTCATCATATTTGGCGCTCTCAGAATTACAATCACACCTTTGAATGTTACTTAGTTATTGAAATAAATGCATTTACACTTTATGAGCATGTTGGGATTACTAGGTTTGATTTTCTAATTTTCCTTCATCTCCTCCATCAGTATTGAACATTTCCTCTGCTAAAATAAGATTTCAGTAGGTGGATGAGCATTAAAACTTGTGCAACGTAAATTTCACTATGTAATTTAGCAAAATGTGGTACATTCTAAGACATCGAAGTTTGCAGAAATCTCTTATAGCACTTTAAACTTAATTCCACACTAATATGCAGTATTCTATAACATAAAAATTATTTTCCTGTAGTTTACGGTTATTACAAGCATAAGAAAACAGTTTTTTCTTTGTGACATTTCAGGAGAACACACGCTCCTTTCATCAGACATTTATTTTCATTTTGACTAAAGATACAGTTATAACAATGCACTTGTGAAAATCGTTATACAATCTGAAATGAGAACATAAACCTGAGAATGGTAACTTACTCATGAAACATACCAGATAAAATATGAAAATGCATGTATACATGTAGCAAATACATGTGCAACACAACACGTGCTTACATACTAAGATTGCCATCCACTAATCAAAAGTTGGCTGATTTATGTAGAAATACGGTAACAGTTCGTTATATTCGATATTTTGTGTTTCGCATGGTTCATACTTACCAATTGTGTATTGCGGAACATAGTTCAAGGTGCCATTATGCTTTTTACACGAAAACAAACACATTTTTTCACATACAGTGTGATTTTTTTGATTCCTTTCTTCGCTTGTAACACACAATATGACGGGTACATTTTGACTCACGTTGTAGGTATGAAGTGTTTCCAACTTTCTTTACCAAAAAATACCTACTATCGTGTTTGTCAAGTGTGACAATTTTACATTATGCACGGTAGCTGATGGATAGCCCCACGAACCATTCACGGACAGACCCATGAACCATTATGCAGGGTAGCTGACAGATAGCCCCATGAACCATTTCCGATAAGGTTAGGTTAGGCGCTTCTCGTCTAATTTTGACGATGTGGATGAGTGATGATCAGATGAAATTGATGAAAAAACAAAGAAGATCAGCTGGAACTTTGTTGGTGAGATTGAAAGTCAACACTTAAGATGTCTGCCCATCAAGACAACATCATTTAGCTAAGAAGCTGTTCTTGATAAAATCATCTTCGACATGGAATAATTCCAGATATTCAGGTTAAAGGCTCAAAGGGAGTTTTGTGATTAAGACCAGAGATCACATTATCAGCTGATGGAAGCATTTAGGGGTGTTATTTTGATGCTAAGAGCCATAACCCTGACCCATCTAACAAGGAAAACATTTCGAGATGTTAAAACCTTTGTATCCCATGCATGTTTCATGGATGGCAGCAGCAGTATGTATCCACAGTAAATGAATGACTGCTTGCATATAGGAGTGGGATGATAGGGTGTGTAGTAATGACTTAGCCAATGAAGTATGTGTGCACACACACAGAAATCGATTGATTGATTGATTTAGTGTTTTAAGTCCACTTTATGCACAGTAAGGCTAATCCGGACTGGACCTACAGTTTAAAGTGGGGTTCGAACCACTATGTGCCCCATCAGGTTTGAACGTACTACTTTACTATACCGGAGACACCTATCAATGATTTATTTCGCAATTTTTTACATTGCTAATGTACTATTCTGCATTGCGGAACATTTCTTTAGGTGAAATAATGAATTTCTAACGAAAATAATGTCTATTTCTTACATTAACGAGTACTTACTGTCGTTCCTTATTTCCCACAAACCATCCACGGGTAGCCCCAAAAACCATTGACGTTAGCCCAAAAATTCACGAAAGCCCCACGAACCATCACGGGGACGAGGTATGCCTACTAGGTTAGGTTAGGTTCCATTAGCACTCCTTTCGTTCAATTTAGCATATACGGACAATACGAGAGCGTATTGTGCTCTCGTGCAGAAAGCAAATGGCGGCAGCAGCAATAGTGCGTCGGAAATAGATTTTCGTAGAAAACCACATGCATTCGCATTAAAATGGATCAAAACTACATTCCCGAACATCAACAACGCTACAGAAAATTATTTGCGTAAGTACTTTCTCCTGTAAATTTGAAGAAATCCGTCTCCGGTATTGTAAAATGTTACCGAACCTGGGACCCCTTGATTACATGGCAACGACGACGTAGAAATCGAATCTTGTTACAAATTCGTGTGTACCACGATTAGCTCGAAACTAAACAATTGGAACCTGGGCCCTTATTTCAGTGTCTATTTATCGTATTTCTTGCGCGTAAAGGTGGCAGATATATTTTAACTCCGATACGTTTCATAAATATGTTTACAGACGTCGCTCCCTTCTGATGTAATGAAACTACGCTTTCAACACAATTCTATAGTTCCAAAGAATACAAGACGTAACCGTACAACTTAGCCAATATTCATTGCAAATTGACATTTGTCACAATTTGTGAAATAGATGTACACATTAAATCCACCGAAAAATTAGTAACATCAAAGCCACGATTAAAACGACCGGCCAAAAAAGAAAACATACTTTGACACCAGCCGAGGCTGTCATCACCGGTAGCAATTTCTTGTTTAAGTATTAATATGTACTCTAATGTACAAACAGAAATCTGTGGATAGTGCCGAATAGAGGGCGGTGCCTTATCAAGCCCACAAAATCTGGCAATTCCATTCGTCAACACGACACCGAAGATTATTGCAAGGTCATATTTCTCCATTCTGGTTTTGTACTACATTGAAATAAAAATAATGTGACATGACTTACCATGTTGTTAGTAGTACAGATTGTTCCGTGAACTTTATGTTTCCAAACTTGCATTTTGTCAACACGAGCGAACAAGATTTATTTTTTGACATTTACTGTATTCACTACGACTTACAGAACACCAAAAGACATTACACGCAAACAACATGGTGGACCAGTGCCAGTGTTGCCAGAATCAGAAAGCACAACCAAACCCTCCCTTCTAAAAATGCAAAATTTCCCTGCCATCCAAATTGTCCCTCTTCCTTCGAAAATGGACATTTCCACTGAATTTTTTTTACAACAATTTTAAAAACTACACCCTGGAAAAATGACCCCTGCAAGTTCTTGCGTTTCTCTGCGTCCAGTTTAAGGCAGAAACGAGACTTCCAAAGTTGCGAGGCTAGCGTTGCGCTGAAAACACGCCCCGCCATGTTAATACATCACGCCTTAAGCCCCTATCACACGGAACTGGATTTCTAGTTAGAATGCCCTAGTTGTCGATGAACTGACTTTCTGGGTAGTAATCATGGCCGCCTGGCTGACTGCTTGACTGGTTTCGAGGAATAGGACATGTTCTAATTGCTACTAACTTCTTCGACTAGATTCTGTGGAACAGCCAATCAGAGCAAAGTTTGGCCATGTGAAGATATTCTGTGAGTTTGTAAAGTAGCCTTTTTTTGTCTGTGGCTTCCGAGTGCATACAACACGAAAGGCATGTTTACAATTGTAAAAGCTAAAATATTCTTCCATACGTGTACAGTAAACGTTGTAAAGTATGTATTTTATCAGCGCCGTTCTTCTCTACCTAAAACCATTTAATGCGATGCGATATTCCTCTCGGTTGGATAGTTATCGTATTTTAAAAGTGTGAAGTGACACGTTGGTTACATCTCGCGCGGCCGCCATTATGGGAACGAAAGACTATCAACAAGTACGGTATAACAAGTACCGTGTGAGGCGAAAACTAGCAAATGGGTAGCCAGTCCAGCGTCAACTAGAGCATTCCAACTAGAAATCCAGTTCCGTGTGATAGGGGCTTTAGAGAGAGCTCGTTTGTCGTCTGCTTCAAGTGTCCAGTTTACTGCGGGTAGCCCGCGGGGAGCGAATATGTGTAGCAGTTTTACAAATCTGTACAGATTTAAATAATGGAAGAAGGAGCGATAGTGGAAAGGAAAGTTATTCTTTGTAATGATCATTCTTCCATGAAATATCCCTGCTGCTCACGTGCAAGATAAATGAAAGGATTCTGCTGTGTGTGTGTTCTTAGGTCATGCGAAAAATATTGCTTGTAAAATTGGTTGCTGACCAAACTTTCAAAAATATATATATTTTAAACTTATATTTATCGAAATTTACCGTAGCCTATGTAGTGCAAAATAAGAATTTTCACATTCTTCACTTTACTTATAAAGCCTATTTTACTTTATTTTCCATAAAGCAATATCAGTTTGTGTTTCATTTCTGTTGCGGAATTATGATCAAATATTCTTGGGCAATTAAGAGAAAATACACTGAGATGATTACATCAGTTGCATAGTACGTATTAATACTTAGTTTATGTATAATTATTACAAGGAAATAATGTGTATAACAAAGGGCGTATTTAAGGGGGGGTTCAACGGGTCCCCCCTTCTTTGGTTCAGTAAAATTGCCAGAGTTACCTCTTCATCGGCTTGTTCATAAAAATGTCTTGGGACTTATTTTATTCTCTTAAATTAGAGACGTAGGACGGGATACGGATGGGAAGGAAATTACGTAATTCCACACACCAGATGGGGAACAGCAGACCAAATGTCTGCAATTTCCTGATAGTTTCGGATTTTCTGCGATAAGAAACTGCATTGAGACTGTCAAATCAGTTATTTTTTCCCCCTCGAGTCATCTTAAAGATATTTGGTTTTTAAAAACGCAGTGACACAAGATGAACAGAAAAGTAGTATCAATACTAGCGTGACTTCGTGACTACATACACACAACTTTGTCGGGTCCAGCACCCCCTGCTCCCCAACAAGGCTAAATACAAAAATTTGCAATATATATATTAACTGAAGAAAACTCATTTACCGAAGGAAATTTGAAAACTTCCCGTACCTTTTTATACCTATCACCTCTTATATTGCAGAAATTGGCGTGTAAACCAGAGTGTTCTAAACGTATTATCTTAAAATTTGCGAAGAAAATATTATGACGAAAATAATTGTAATTCCAGAAAAGATATTCCTATAACATTAAGTTCTTGCCAGTCAGAACCAACATATGTATTCGCAATGAACAAGTCTGTTCACGTGTTCAGCCATTGACTTTTACAAGTTTTGCTTTGTCACCCTAATGGGAAAACCCTCTACCGAGTGGCTGAATTATATTAAATACTGCTATCCTGCTAGGGCATAATTCATCTCCAAGAAATGGAGCACAGGTTTTTGCACTGGAAGTTACAAGATACTTGTTTTACACAGTAACAAGTGACCTTGCTGTCGCTTCCGCGGCTCATGCTAAGTTGACGGGACGAGCAGAAGACATGCCTGCACGCATTTCTAAGTGATGACATCAGAGGACCTCCTGTCTGTGGAGAGGACGTTTTCAAATCCGTGACGTAGGAGGTGAATTTCAGCGGTGTTTGAAGGCGTGTTTCTCGAGAACCAAAACAAATATCGCCGAGATATTTTGCTCATCTCATTTTTGTGTCATTATCTGTAAAATGAATGGATTTAAAACGTTTTTCATGTCAAAGTGGAAATGTCCATTGGAGCTGTTCAGTGCAACGTCACATACAGACAGTACACACATATCCTGGAGGAATATAATGGATATGTATGCCATCCTCAAAACACTGGACTTTGCTGATGTCTATTATCTGAAAAAAGTCCTCGTCTGCACTTATTCGACCAGCGTGCTTCAGACACTTGAATTACCGGCATCCGGTAGTGTAGCGCATCTTTGGATGCTCGTGGTTTCATCTGCCAGTGCTGATGTCCGTCCGCTTCTGCTGGGTCCCTAGTTACGTGGGCATAAATGGGAACGAAGCAGTCGATGGCGTCGCCAAGTCTGCTGATGCAGATGGCGACGTTCTCGCCCACCTTCTGCCAGCGACCTGCAGAATGTGTTTCGTTGTTGCCTTGTTGACACTTGGCAGGAAGAGTGGGATGCGGTAACGGGGACCCACAGACGCATTCCACTGTTATGCTCGGGACAATATACCATCGAAATTTCCCTTTCATAAAAAAAAATCCCTCAATTTGCGATGATGGTTGCATCGACTCCGTCACACGATCTCCAATGGAATGGGTTTGCAACACTACATTTCCTCGCACACAGATCGCTGCGTTCACAGCCTTCCTAAATGATGCAACCTCCCCTCACACAGCGCTCAAGCCAAACCACCCAATCAGCGTCCTCTATGCGACTGCTGCAACAGCGTCATAGCTAGCGAAACTACCATTGTGTTTCTGCCCCGATCGCGGCCTGGTTTACTCGGGTTGATATCACGGATCGCAGACTTCTCCACCATTCCTCTTGGTGGAGCGGCGTGGGAACACTTGATGTTTCGAAGGGGATAGAGTTCAATAAATAAGTATAATAATAATGATTTACATTACAGATTTATTTGGGTTTGCACGTGCGAATGTGCGAATATGCAGAAGCCGCTACTGACGCATGGTAGGTCTGTAGCTAAGGTGCATAGGTGCTGAATTTTGTGAGGAGCGGTTGGGGGCGAAAGATCTAAACACTGGAAAGAACTTTAGGCAAATGGTAGAGATAATTGAGGACAGGAGAAATATATTTTTTCTGTTATGTTGGGAACGGGGCGCCGTAAAGTTGTTATTCCGCCACTGAGGGAACAGCACCGATATGATCGAGACGGTACTTGTCAGTCTCTCGACTTGTCTGGAAGGAGAGGTTTACGTTCTCGGTCTTGTGTCCATTTGTAAATGCCTGGGTCTCGTCTTGAAGTGTAAATACCCGTTCTGTTCGCTTTTCCTTCTAGATTTTTACAGAGGTCTGTCTCGTTCTTGGTCTCGAATCTACAAGTCTTGGAGGATCTAGTCTCGTCTTATCGTAGATGGGAAAGAAGAGATTTAAAAATTAAGCTGTCCTCTGAACCCTCGTCTCCCACCGGGGTACACAGGGTTTATTGTTTCACACCGACCTCGCCTGAACGTACAAAACCTGGTAGATTCAATGGAAACCTGGAGACGTGGCTGCAATTCTGATCTGCTCGTCAATCTTTGTGTCACGTACTTCTTGCTGGTAGCGAAAAATTGAGGTTACGTTGATCCAACTAGCGCAAAAATATTTTTTCCATTTTTTTTTCAAAACCAGAGATAATTTCGAAAGAATATTGTCTAATTTTTAGCATGCGACCGGCGGGGGGGGAAATACTATATTGCCCCCTCGATGATGAGTGGGGGGCAAGTCGACCCCCTGGTTCCGACGTGCTTGTGCACTTTTAACTTTTCTCAATGAGGTTTTTACATCCCTTGTTTTATATAAGGGGATATTTCCTCATATAAAGGGTGGTCCATTTATAATGATAGTATGGAATATCGCATGCAGAATGCATCCAATCGAAAAATTGCACAGAATAAAAGTTTCATACTATTGAGGGGGTAAGTCAATGCCGGAAAAATTTCGTCGCCGCCACCCACCCCTTGGTAAATGTGAAATTTCAAATGGAACACCCCCATTCGTTTTACATATTTGGATTCCGTGTTGAAAAAGAAGTATTTTTTGTTCGAAAAATTTTGTAAAAAAATTGCAACCTTCGAACATTTATAAACATTTGGTAGTTTGTTTCATTTTGTTCCCTTCATGTAATAACAGTTTTGGTTTCCGTTGAGAACATTGCAAAAAACGAATTTTATTCAAAAAATTTGTGCAAAGAATTCGGCAAAACAAAATTGTTTGCAATTTATGTTTTTGTGTAACAATAAATAATATTAATTTGTTCCAACTGTTTGTTTTCAAGGAACAATTTCATATGAACAACAAAATTAAGTATGTTACTACAAATTAGTTATCATTTGAGGTACACAAATAAATGTTTAAAGGTGCAAATGTTCAAAATGATGACCGTTCTCTTCAATGCATTTCAAAACACGGTGTCTGAAGCTCCACACTGTTCGTCCCAAAATGTCAGGAGTGATAGAGGCACAAGCAACAAATTTTTCCGGCATTGACTTACCCCCTCCATAGTATCAATTTTTTTTCTGTGCAATTTTTCGATTGGATGCATTCTGCATGCGATATTCCCAGTGGCGTGACGTGACTTTTAAAAAGTGTTACCGGCTATCAATCAGTACGACAATTATGCCTGCTAGACGTTATTACCCCCCTTCGGTAAAGAAAACATGTCTTCGAGCTTAGATATTTGTTCATTTCGTTCTTGTTTTGCAATCAGGACATTGATTTAGCCACAAACACTCCTAGAAAGAACTACCACTCATGAGACAGTTACCACGAAAATACAATGAATAGTGGTAGACCTTTGTCAATTCTTCATCTGTCTCTGTTTCATTGCAATGAGCTGCGAAGGGGAAGAAGAAGAACCACACTTTTCTCGGGTCAGTTTGACGTTTGTGTGGTTAGCACTGAGCAGACGACAGAACTCCGCTCCTGCGTGGAAGGAAAACCCAGCTGTACGTACTACTGTTGCCAACTTAGTATTTTGGAGCAAGGTTTGTCCAAATCACGAATCACACCAAGGAACTATATTTTCGTCTATTACCTAACTGGTCTCAGTTGTAGTTCAATCCAGCCTTGGCTTACAGTCTACCTCTAGTTGCTTCACAGAAATTGTATTCCTATTTTAGGAGGGATTTAGCTCTTTTCTGCCAATCCGATGTGACAACACTGGCTGATGCGGTAGGTACGAACGGCAACAGGGCCCCTTAACAGGCATATGAATAACCCCATAAAGTCCTTCCCAGTAGTGTATATTGAGCGTTTCAAAGTCATACTTGGTACGAGTGTTTTTGTAGCTTCTTTTTTATCAATTGAAAATCAGTTTTTGATATATTTTGACAAATTTTTGTCGATGTTTTAGCGTTTAGCGATGTTTTTGTAAAATTTCCTATTTTTTTTTTTTTTTCCCACTCATACTTGGTACGAGCACACACAAGCATAGGTTATATTCATACTTTTTCTTACGTATAGATGTACATGATGAATCTGCAAACAGATTTTTTCTAAGTTTTACCGCTTCCAAGATAACCCCACTTCCGGTCGCCTTTTTGGATTTCCGAGAATAGGTTCTATTCATATTTTACTTACATATAGGCGTACATGACGAATCCGCAAACAGATTTTTTCTAAGTCTTGCTGTTTCCAAGATAACCCCACTTCCGGTCGCTATTTTGGATTTCCGAGAATAGGTTCTATTCATATTTTACTTACATATAGGCGTACATGACGAATCCGCAAAAAGATTTTTTCTAAGTCTTGCTGTTTCCAAGATAACCCCACTTCCGGTCGCTATTTTGGATTTCCGAGAATAGGTTCTATTCATATTTTACTTACATATAGGCGTACATGACGAATCCGCAAACAGATTTTTCCTAAGTCTCACCGTTTCCAAGATAACTAGTAGTCCAATCAAGCCGGTTCAACGCCTTCTTTTGGGGCTCGGTGGGGCTCGCAGTGTTGCCAACCGCTTATTCGAAAAAATCACCAAGGTTTTTGGTCTAACCTAACCTAAAACAGCAAGGAGTTGGCAACTTTGCTTGAGAGTTCAGAAAACCGGAAGTGAGGCTCGGTGGGGCTCGGTGGAGCTCGCCAAAACTCAAAAACTTATTTTCTCTCCACGTTCCGTGCCTTATTTATTGCGCTGACGATGTTTCACAGCGTAGAAAACAGCACCAAAACATCAAAAACTCATTTTGATTATTTGGAGCTCACCAAAACCTCAAAACCTCAAAAACTCCTATTTTTTCTCCACGTTCAGCGTGATGAGTAAATAATGCACTCTCTCATTCTTGAAGGATGAACGCATCTTATCGTAATTTTCCAAGTCCCGGTCAAATGTTTATATATCGTGACTTTTGTAAACCTCTCGGAACGATGTGATCTCTCTGCCACACACACACACACACGCTTCTTATTATTTCTGTATTGTGACGTGTTTATTTTGGTATGGGAGGACAGAGGACACCGAGACTCGATCGACACACTAAACCCAACCTCTCTACGCGTACTCTACGTCACCAAAAAAAGGTTAAAGGTTCCAAATAACAATAGTTAAGAGTTTCGCCAATCTAGTAAAGTGGATTGGTTGAAATCTCCAAGGCGTATTTTTGCATTTTTTTCAAATATGAACACGTTAAAACTGAACTGTCTTGGATTTTTGAGTTTTGTATTCGCCCCTGAGAAAATTCTATATAAAATAACATACCTGAAAATTATATTCGCAGTAGATTGATTTTTTTTGAGTTTTGTAATCACCTCAAGAAATTCTATATAAAATAACATACCTGAAAATTGTATTTACAGTAGATTGAATTCTTGAGTTTTTGTATTCGCACACAAGAAATTATATATAAATAACATACCCGAAATTCTATTTACAGTAGATTGAATTTTTGAGTTTTGTAATCACTCCAAGAAATTCTATATAAAATAACATACCTGAAAATTGTATCGCTAGACACTTTTTGATTTCTGTGATTTTTTGGAGAAAGCATAATGGCATCCACCACCAGTTTCAATCGAAAAAATGATAAAACTGAATGTGTTACTTGCGAAAAATTAATATCTAAAACTAATATTAGCAAGCACAGGGCAAGATGTAGCGAAACAGGCTCGAGAATTAATTGTTTGTTATCTTCTAAGTCTTGTGCTCGATGTGGAAAGATGATCAGCATTGCAAATTTAAGTAAACACCTCAAAATTTGCAAACCATCGATCGAACAAGGAACATTGAAAAGGAAAATCGATAATCCAGAAACGGAAGCTTCCACTTCCAAACAAGTTAAATTATCGGATGAACGCAAACCGATTAGATCTGCATTCAACGACCAGCTCCAGGATTTCTCTTTTACTTCGGAACCAGGCCGTGACATCCTTAGTTTCTTGCATGAAACGAAAACATCTGTACTAAATATTCTAAAAAATAAACTTGAAAATAATTCCATAAAAGTATATGTTGTTCTGTTTTCTGAATACGAGAAAGTTGATGGCACAACGAGTATTTTTTATCATCGTACAAAAAACCAGACACTTTATTTTGCTGACGTCGAAAATTTGGACAACTTTTATTATAAAGTTTCCAAAGAGCTGGTTAAGAAACACGACGATTTCGAGGCTAAAGGGTCGGGATGGGCTCTGTGTGGAAGTCCTCACACGTTAACCGTTTACGTGAACCGATTCTCGCCTCTTCGCGCATCCAGCTACGTTCCTCTTCCACCGAACATTCAACACAAGAGGGCTGTGTTAAATATACAGAACAGTGATAACAAGTGTTTTCTCTGGTGTATATTGGCTGCACTGCATTCTGTTTATTGGTCAAATAATCCAGAACGGGTTTCTCATTACAAGCAATACGAGTCCGAGTTTGAAAGTGTAATGTCTGGCATCGAATACCCGGTGACATTGTCGGATATAACAAAGTTCGAAAATCGTGCCGGAAAACGCATCGCTATTAATGTATATTCCTTCACATCAGATAAATATCTTGTGCACCCCGTCAGGATAAGCGATATCGACGATGACGATGCTCGTGTGATTAATCTTCTTCTAATTTCAAACGAGGATGTTCATCACTACACGCTAATTCGTTCACTATCACGTTTGGTCAAAAGTCAAACAACCAAGTATGAACATTGCATCGAAGTTTGCCCGAGATGCCTAACCACGTTCGACGATCGAAAACAACTCGATTATCAAAATTACACCGGACGTCAAATTGCTATCGAGAAACTTGCCGAACATAAAATTTATTGCGGTGACAACAGACCGGCTAGAATGTTGATGCCCGAAACGAACGAAGTCGAAGAATTCAAAATGCACAAGGCATTGTTGGAACATCCCGCAATCATCGTCGCAGATTTTGAGGCGTTCCTCAAACCACTCTCCTACTGCGAACCGGATCCTGAAATTTCCTCCACAACGCCGTACCAGCTTCATCAACCTAATAGTTTCGGCTATGTTGTTGTGCGACGTGATAAAATAAATGAAGCATATATATACCGCGGGCCAAATGTAATCGAACACTTCCTGGAAAAAATGGTGGAGGAGGTTAAGGTAATTGGTAGCGTACTGCTTACATCAAAACCGATGGCACCTTTAACTGAAAATGAACTTCAAAATTACAATTCCACTGAGGTGTGTCCGGTATGTGATCAAAGTTTCACTGATGAGAACAAAAAAATATTCCACCACGATCATTTCAGCGGAAACTACATAGGTGGAATTTGCAACACGTGCAATCTTAAAATCCAGAAACCTAAATTCATCCCCATATTCTTTCACAATGGAAGCGGATATGATTTTCATCACCTGGTGAGACATCTTGGCTACGATCCGAAACGTATAGGTGTCTTGGCCGAGAATGAAGAACGCTACATTAGTCTCAGCAAGCAAGTGTCGATTCCGGGAACGAAAAATACAATCGAGATGCGCTTCCTGGATTCGTATAGATTTCTCTCTGCAAGTCTGGATGCTTTAGCGAACAAACTCACTGACGATCAATTTAAAATAACTGGAGCTAGTTTTCCCAACGTAGACATAGAACTCGTTAGACGTAAAGGGGTTTATCCTTACGAATACGTTAGTGATGGTTCTAAATTTAACGACGACGCTCTCCCACTTCCAAGAGAATTTTACAGCAGACTCAGAGAGAAAGGAATCACGGACGAAGAATACCAACACGCGCAACTCATGTGGGAGAAATTAGAATGTAGGACACTCGGAGACTACCACGACGCATACTTAAAATTAGACGTGACGATACTTGCGGATGTTTTTCAAGCGTTCAGGAAAACGGCAACGAATATTTATAAATTAGATCCAGCGTATTTCTACAGTCTACCGGGATTAGCGTGGTCGGCAATGTTATTCCAGACAAAGGTCAAGCTGGAACTGATATCGGACGTTGACATGTTGCTATTTATCGAAAGAGGGATACGAGGTGGAATGGTGCAATGCGTACAGAGACATGCAAAAGCTAATAACGTACACATGAAAGAAGATTACGATTCAAATCGAGCATCGAATTACATCTTCTACTCTGACGTTAATAATCTCTACGGACATGCCATGGTACAGAAACTTCCTTACGGGGGATTCGAATGGTTAGATCCCACTTCGATAGATATTATTTATTTCGACGATAGCGAGTGTGGTTTCTTCGCAGAGGTAGATCTCCAATTCTCCGACCACCTGCACGACACGTTTTCGGATTTGCCTCCGACTCCCGAAATCAAATGTCCACCCGACTCGGTTCAAGACAAGCTTTTGTTAACATTGGACCCTAAACAGAGATACGTCGTCCACTACAAGAATCTCCGGTTTTTGATTGGGAAGGGTGTTCAGATAGTGAATGTTAGACGAATACTAAAGTTTAAACATTCCACGTGGTTAAGACCTTACATAGAAACTAACACACAACATAGAACAGCTGCCACTTCCGATTTAGACAAGGACTTCTTTAAATTAATGAACAATGCGGTGTACGGAAAGACCATGGAGAATGTTAGAAAGCACGTAGACGTGAAATTAATTTCCGATAAGAATAAATGTCGGAAGTGGATAGCCGATCCTAGATTCAAGTCGAGAAAAATTTACAACGAGAATTTGGTACTTTTCAACCTAGATATAAAATTGATGAAATTCAGAAAACCAATTTACGTTGGCGCAACGGTTCTCGACTTGTCGAAACTTTACATGTTCGAATTTCATTACGACGTGATGAAACCCTTCTACAATGATAAGATATCACTTTTGTACACGGACACCGACAGCTTCATTTACAGCATACAAACACCTAACCTATACGAAGACATAAAAAATCCTTCCATGCTCGAGTATTTCGATACTTCTGCGTATCCTCAACCCAACAGATTTGGAATTCCATCTCGTAACAAAAAAGTCCTAGGTAAACTGAAAGATGAATGTAACGGTGATATTATTGTCGAGTTCGCGGGTTTGCGTTCGAAGATGTATGCCATGAGAACAGAGAGTAGCGTCACGAAGAAAGCAAAAGGTGTGGGCAAGAATACGGTGGAGAACAAACTCACCTTCTACGATTACATCGATTGCCTTTACTCACAATCGACGATACTAAGTATAGAACAAAGAATACAAAGTGTAGACCATGTGATTACAACAAACGAAGTTAGGAAAGTAGCATTAGATCCGCATGACGATAAAAGATGTATTTTGTCTTGTGGAATCCACACGTTGCCTTGGGGACACTATTGTTTAGAAATCAGTAAAAATTGTAGGCAATGCAAATGAAAAAAAAAAACTTTAACTGTCCCACATACACAATAAATAACTAGCAAGGACAATGAATTTCTTTGGTTTCCGAAAGCAAACAATGGAGACTGTACACCGCACGGCAGATCATGAATTTCTACCTTCCATGTTATCTAAACTCAACGGCCTGTTGATCAATCAATTTTCGGAACGCTGCTCTTCTTGCTGGAACAGTGACGATTTCGGATTCGCGACGATCGACATGACGAGGAAACCCAACGACGGAAAATACAGAAACAAAATCAACGACTTTCTAAACGTTGAAACGTTTCTCACAACGTTTCAACGTTTAGAAAGTCGTTGATTTTGTTTCTGTATTTTCCGTCGTTGGGTTTCCTCGTCATGTCGATCGTCGCGAATCCGAAATCGTCACTGTTCCAGCAAGAAGAGCAGCGTTCCGAAAATTGATTGATCAACAGGCCGTTGAGTTTAGATAACATGGAAGGTAGAAATTCATGATCTGCCGTGCGGTGTACAGTCTCCATTGTTTGCTTTCGGAAACCAAAGAAATTCATTGTCCTTGCTAGTTATTTATTGTGTATGTGGGACAGTTAAAGTTTTTTTTTTTCATTTGCATTGCCTACAATTTTTACTGATTTCTAAACAATAGTGTCCCCAAGGCAACGTGTGGATTCCACAAGACAAAATACATCTTTTATCGTCATGCGGATCTAATGCTACTTTCCTAACTTCGTTTGTTGTAATCACATGGTCTACACTTTGTATTCTTTGTTCTATACTTAGTATCGTCGATTGTGAGTAAAGGCAATCGATGTAATCGTAGAAGGTGAGTTTGTTCTCCACCGTATTCTTGCCCACACCTTTTGCTTTCTTCGTGACGCTACTCTCTGTTCTCATGGCATACATCTTCGAACGCAAACCCGCGAACTCGACAATAATATCACCGTTACATTCATCTTTCAGTTTACCTAGGACTTTTTTGTTACGAGATGGAATTCCAAATCTGTTGGGTTGAGGATACGCAGAAGTATCGAAATACTCGAGCATGGAAGGATTTTTTATGTCTTCGTATAGGTTAGGTGTTTGTATGCTGTAAATGAAGCTGTCGGTGTCCGTGTACAAAAGTGATATCTTATCATTGTAGAAGGGTTTCATCACGTCGTAATGAAATTCGAACATGTAAAGTTTCGACAAGTCGAGAACCGTTGCGCCAACGTAAATTGGTTTTCTGAATTTCATCAATTTTATATCTAGGTTGAAAAGTACCAAATTCTCGTTGTAAATTTTTCTCGACTTGAATCTAGGATCGGCTATCCACTTCCGACATTTATTCTTATCGGAAATTAATTTCACGTCTACGTGCTTTCTAACATTCTCCATGGTCTTTCCGTACACCGCATTGTTCATTAATTTAAAGAAGTCCTTGTCTAAATCGGAAGTGGCAGCTGTTCTATGTTGTGTGTTAGTTTCTATGTAAGGTCTTAACCACGTGGAATGTTTAAACTTTAGTATTCGTCTAACATTCACTATCTGAACACCCTTCCCAATCAAAAACCGGAGATTCTTGTAGTGGACGACGTATCTCTGTTTAGGGTCCAATGTTAACAAAAGCTTGTCTTGAACCGAGTCGGGTGGACATTTGATTTCGGGAGTCGGAGGCAAATCCGAAAACGTGTCGTGCAGGTGGTCGGAGAATTGGAGATCTACCTCTGCGAAGAAACCACACTCGCTATCGTCGAAATAAATAATATCTATCGAAGTGGGATCTAACCATTCGAATCCCCCGTAAGGAAGTTTCTGTACCATGGCATGTCCGTAGAGATTATTAACGTCAGAGTAGAAGATGTAATTCGATGCTCGATTTGAATCGTAATCTTCTTTCATGTGTACGTTATTAGCTTTTGCATGTCTCTGTACGCATTGCACCATTCCACCTCGTATCCCTCTTTCGATAAATAGCAACATGTCAACGTCCGATATCAGTTCCAGCTTGACCTTTGTCTGGAATAACATTGCCGACCACGCTAATCCCGGTAGACTGTAGAAATACGCTGGATCTAATTTATAAATATTCGTTGCCGTTTTCCTGAACGCTTGAAAAACATCCGCAAGTATCGTCACGTCTAATTTTAAGTATGCGTCGTGGTAGTCTCCGAGTGTCCTACATTCTAATTTCTCCCACATGAGTTGCGCGTGTTGGTATTCTTCGTCCGTGATTCCTTTCTCTCTGAGTCTGCTGTAAAATTCTCTTGGAAGTGGGAGAGCGTCGTCGTTAAATTTAGAACCATCACTAACGTATTCGTAAGGATAAACCCCTTTACGTCTAACGAGTTCTATGTCTACGTTGGGAAAACTAGCTCCAGTTATTTTAAATTGATCGTCAGTGAGTTTGTTCGCTAAAGCATCCAGACTTGCAGAGAGAAATCTATACGAATCCAGGAAGCGCATCTCGATTGTATTTTTCGTTCCCGGAATCGACACTTGCTTGCTGAGACTAATGTAGCGTTCTTCATTCTCGGCCAAGACACCTATACGTTTCGGATCGTAGCCAAGATGTCTCACCAGGTGATGAAAATCATATCCGCTTCCATTGTGAAAGAATATGGGGATGAATTTAGGTTTCTGGATTTTAAGATTGCACGTGTTGCAAATTCCACCTATGTAGTTTCCGCTGAAATGATCGTGGTGGAATATTTTTTTGTTCTCATCAGTGAAACTTTGATCACATACCGGACACACCTCAGTGGAATTGTAATTTTGAAGTTCATTTTCAGTTAAAGGTGCCATCGGTTTTGATGTAAGCAGTACGCTACCAATTACCTTAACCTCCTCCACCATTTTTTCCAGGAAGTGTTCGATTACATTTGGCCCGCGGTATATATATGCTTCATTTATTTTATCACGTCGCACAACAACATAGCCGAAACTATTAGGTTGATGAAGCTGGTACGGCGTTGTGGAGGAAATTTCAGGATCCGGTTCGCAGTAGGAGAGTGGTTTGAGGAACGCCTCAAAATCTGCGACGATGATTGCGGGATGTTCCAACAATGCCTTGTGCATTTTGAATTCTTCGACTTCGTTCGTTTCGGGCATCAACATTCTAGCCGGTCTGTTGTCACCGCAATAAATTTTATGTTCGGCAAGTTTCTCGATAGCAATTTGACGTCCGGTGTAATTTTGATAATCGAGTTGTTTTCGATCGTCGAACGTGGTTAGGCATCTCGGGCAAACTTCGATGCAATGTTCATACTTGGTTGTTTGACTTTTGACCAAACGTGATAGTGAACGAATTAGCGTGTAGTGATGAACATCCTCGTTTGAAATTAGAAGAAGATTAATCACACGAGCATCGTCATCGTCGATATCGCTTATCCTGACGGGGTGCACAAGATATTTATCTGATGTGAAGGAATATACATTAATAGCGATGCGTTTTCCGGCACGATTTTCGAACTTTGTTATATCCGACAATGTCACCGGGTATTCGATGCCAGACATTACACTTTCAAACTCGGACTCGTATTGCTTGTAATGAGAAACCCGTTCTGGATTATTTGACCAATAAACAGAATGCAGTGCAGCCAATATACACCAGAGAAAACACTTGTTATCACTGTTCTGTATATTTAACACAGCCCTCTTGTGTTGAATGTTCGGTGGAAGAGGAACGTAGCTGGATGCGCGAAGAGGCGAGAATCGGTTCACGTAAACGGTTAACGTGTGAGGACTTCCACACAGAGCCCATCCCGACCCTTTAGCCTCGAAATCGTCGTGTTTCTTAACCAGCTCTTTGGAAACTTTATAATAAAAGTTGTCCAAATTTTCGACGTCAGCAAAATAAAGTGTCTGGTTTTTTGTACGATGATAAAAAATACTCGTTGTGCCATCAACTTTCTCGTATTCAGAAAACAGAACAACATATACTTTTATGGAATTATTTTCAAGTTTATTTTTTAGAATATTTAGTACAGATGTTTTCGTTTCATGCAAGAAACTAAGGATGTCACGGCCTGGTTCCGAAGTAAAAGAGAAATCCTGGAGCTGGTCGTTGAATGCAGATCTAATCGGTTTGCGTTCATCCGATAATTTAACTTGTTTGGAAGTGGAAGCTTCCGTTTCTGGATTATCGATTTTCCTTTTCAATGTTCCTTGTTCGATCGATGGTTTGCAAATTTTGAGGTGTTTACTTAAATTTGCAATGCTGATCATCTTTCCACATCGAGCACAAGACTTAGAAGATAACAAACAATTAATTCTCGAGCCTGTTTCGCTACATCTTGCCCTGTGCTTGCTAATATTAGTTTTAGATATTAATTTTTCGCAAGTAACACATTCAGTTTTATCATTTTTTCGATTGAAACTGGTGGTGGATGCCATTATGCTTTCTCCAAAAAATCACAGAAATCAAAAAGTGTCTAGCGATACAATTTTCAGGTATGTTATTTTATATAGAATTTCTTGGAGTGATTACAAAACTCAAAAATTCAATCTACTGTAAATAGAATTTCGGGTATGTTATTTATATATAATTTCTTGTGTGCGAATACAAAAACTCAAGAATTCAATCTACTGTAAATACAATTTTCAGGTATGTTATTTTATATAGAATTTCTTGAGGTGATTACAAAACTCAAAAAAAATCAATCTACTGCGAATATAATTTTCAGGTATGTTATTTTATATAGAATTTTCTCAGGGGCGAATACAAAACTCAAAAATCCAAGACAGTTCAGTTTTAACGTGTTCATATTTGAAAAAAATGCAAAAATACGCCTTGGAGATTTCAACCAATCCACTTTACTAGATTGGCGAAACTCTTAACTATTGTTATTTGGAACCTTTAACCTTTTTTTGGTGACGTAGAGTACGCGTAGAGAGGTTGGGTTTAGTGTGTCGATCGAGTCTCGGTGTCCTCTGTCCTCCCATACCAAAATAAACACGTCACAATACAGAAATAATAAGAAGCGTGTGTGTGTGTGTGTGGCAGAGAGATCACATCGTTCCGAGAGGTTTACAAAAGTCACGATATATAAACATTTGACCGGGACTTGGAAAATTACGATAAGATGCGTTCATCCTTCAAGAATGAGAGAGTGCATTATTTACTCATCACGCTGAACGTGGAGACAAAATAGGAGTTTTTGAGGTTTTGAGGTTTTGGTGAGCTCCAAATAATCAAAATGAGTTTTTGATGTTTTGGTGCTGTTTTCTACGCTGTGAAACATCGTCAGCGCAATAAATAAGGCACGGAACGTGGAGAGAAAATAAGTTTTTGAGTTTTGGCGAGCTCCACCGAGCCCCACCGAGCCTCACTTCCGGTTTTCTGAACTCTCAAGCAAAGTTGCCAACTCCTTGCTGTTTTAGGTTAGGTTAGACCAAAAACCTTGGTGATTTTTTCGAATAAGCGGTTGGCAACACTGCGAGCCCCACCGAGCCCCAAAAGAAGGCGTTGAACCGGCTTGATTGGACTACTAGTTATCTTGGAAACGGTGAGACTTAGGAAAAATCTGTTTGCGGATTCGTCATGTACGCCTATATGTAAGTAAAATATGAATAGAACCTATTCTCGGAAATCCAAAATAGCGACCGGAAGTGGGGTTATCTTGGAAACAGCAAGACTTAGAAAAAATCTTTTTGCGGATTCGTCATGTACGCCTATATGTAAGTAAAATATGAATAGAACCTATTCTCGGAAATCCAAAATAGCGACCGGAAGTGGGGTTATCTTGGAAACAGCAAGACTTAGAAAAAATCTGTTTGCGGATTCGTCATGTACGCCTATATGTAAGTAAAATATGAATAGAACCTATTCTCGGAAATCCAAAAAGGCGACCGGAAGTGGGGTTATCTTGGAAGCGGTAAAACTTAGAAAAAATCTGTTTGCAGATTCATCATGTACATCTATACGTAAGAAAAAGTATGAATATAACCTATGCTTGTGTGTGCTCGTACCAAGTATGAGTGGGAAAAAAAAAAAAAATAGGAAATTTTACAAAAACATCGCTAAACGCTAAAACATCGACAAAAATTTGTCAAAATATATCAAAAACTGATTTTCAATTGATAAAAAAGAAGCTACAAAAACACTCGTACCAAGTATGACTTTGAAACGCTCAATATACACTACTCTTCCCGCTCTTTCCTTGCATTGGCGCCCTCTCCTCCCTTGTTGCCTCTTCAGGGGAGCGGAACGGCCTCCCTCTTCGCTTCTGTCGGGTGCAGAAAAAAAATGTCCTAGGCAATATCTACTCGACGGGAACGGTGTTCATTAACGTATTTAACAATGTTGTCATTTTATTGAAACAACTTTTTAATTCTTTACATTTTGCTGTTACCTGCGGTAACACCGGCTACATGCACACCACGCCTCTGGATATTCCATACTATCATTATAAATGAACCACCCAGTATATTGAGAGGGACAAATATAACAATATATACAATATGACCATTGTATATTTTTAATGCATTTTTTAAATTCTTGTAGTTTTAGGTTATGTTTGCTAAATATTTTGAAATGCTCTCTTGTCCAATATTGTGGTTTTGGATACCTTGAAATATGTAACCTTGTAAACATGTAACATGTAATACTGCTGTATTAAGGCTGAGAAGCTGTTCTCGGCAGTTTAAAAACACTTTTAAATAAATAAAATGGCCACACGTGCTGACGCACTCAACAATTTTAATTAAATAATTAAATAAATCAATCAATCATACATACATACATATACAAACACACATACGTATTTAGGGCATTCCCAATGGCGTAGTGATAGTGTCGTCGCCTTGTAATGCGCCAGTGGAGGCACATAGTGGTTTGGATCCCACTTTATTTATTTATTTATTTATTCCTTGTTTGGATGGCGAAGTTAAGGCACAAGCCTTTTCTTCCACTTAACCATCTCTACTTTACATTTTATAAATTAATTCTTATAGCTAACTGTTTGTGAAATATATAAAAACTAAAAACATTAAGATACAAAAAAAACAAAAAAAACGCATAAAAAAGATAAACAAAAAATACATACACACTAAGAAAAGTGAAAAAATACACGTAAAACATAAACACACACACAACAAACGTACTCAAATTAAATAAAAAGTCTGTGGGTGTTGGTCCTACAAGTTTACACGAAGGTTTAATTTTATTTCCCTATTTTCAGTACTCATAAGTTGACTCCAGAAGATGATTTCTTAATTTTGATTTGAATTGGCCGAGGGAAGTAGAGTTTCTTATGTCATTGGGGAGGTCGTTCCACGCTCTGGTAGCAGTCAGTGACCGTTAAGGAATTTCCATAAAACGTTGTCTTGCGGGAGGGGATGGCCAGCAGAGACTTGACTCTCGAACGGGTGGCAACGGTGTGTGCTGTGCTTAGGGTTGAAATCGAGGTCGTCCCGATTAGCCTTACAGTGCACAAAATGGACTTAAATCAGCAAGTCAATGAGTCAAACACCCACACACATATTATGTGTGTATACAGGATGTAACCGCACATCAGCAGTAGCGTACGCAGGATTTCATCAAGGGGTGTTTGTTTCTAAAGCTTTCTCCAAATTCACATTACCATTGTTTTATTATTATTATACTTTACTTAAATAATAATAATAATTAATAATACTTATAATTTATTAATTAGTTGAATTACTACTAATAACACTACTAATACCACTACTACTATTAAGTAATAGAGATCTACATAAATATAGTATTTAGGAAAGCAATAGAATTCAATTTTGACAAATTCTAGGACCATTTCTTTGTTTCTTTGTTACGAAATAATTGCCTACTCAACGAGGTGAGACATTTTAAGTGTGAAGAAAATCCATAAAAATAAGAAAACATATTAAAATAAATTGACATAATCAAATTATGGAACTCGTCCAAGGAGCTGCGGTGGTCTGGTCGGTTTGATCCACGCGGGAGGTCAGGGTTTGAATCCCGGAATTGGTTGCAATTTTTCAGCTCTTGCACCCTCATAAATGTCCCCGATAATTCATATCTGGATTGTCTCGCTGTTCATACCAACAAAACATTTTACGATAGTTTAGCTTATTGTCGTTTGAATTCAGAAATCCAAACGTGCCGGTGTAAACAAGGTGGAATGGTGGCTGTGTATTCTCTTCCGCCTAGCTTTTGTCTATACATTACCCGCTTACAGCGAACCAAGAACTTTCTTCAGTTAATACTCATTGATCACACACGAAAAAGTTCATGTTCATTAAACTTCTTTTCTCTTTTAAATCATAGGTGCCCTCATATTTTATTTTCAAGAATTCGTGTTTATTTTCAAGGCATTCACTCTGAAAGACGCGTGTGTTTGGAATGCTGTGCTTTTCTCCATGCTGCATTGGATTATTATTATTATTATTAGTAGTAGTAGTAGTAGTAGTAGTAATAGTAGTAGTGTTGTCGCAGATCTTTGACTGTGATAAATTGGCCAATTTTAAATTTTTCCATAGCATTTTTCATAATATTTCAAAAGCTCAAGAGGGGGTTAAACCCTGTAACCCCCCTTGCGTACGCCACTGTACATCAGTGGTTCCCAAAGTGTGCGCCGTGGCTGGTTTACAGGGGCGCCGCGAAATGTTCCAATACGTTCACTGAAATGACAATTATTCAAAATATGTGCTTATTTAATACTTTTTACACATAAAACGTTTCTGAATTTGAAATATGTGTTTCTTTTTTAACTTAAGGCAAGCATCCTAACCACACTATCTGAGCGTTGCAAGTGTTAGATGGAGCTACAATCTGACTTGGGGTGCCGCGGAAAAATCTTGTAACACTAAAGGCACCGTGAAACGAAAAGGTTTGTGAAACCCTGCCGCACATCATTAATTAATTAATTGAAAGTTGCTCTATAACGTAAAAAACAATCAAAATCCCCCTCTGTGAAACGTAATGTGAAAATTAATATGACATATTAATGAAATTGTAATCGAAGAAATATAGCATTAATCAAAGGGTTCTTATTCTAACGGTGAAAGCGGCCCCGGCGCCCACCCAGCGTCGAATAACATGGGTACCTGGGGGAAACCCTGGGGGGTAAAGGCGGTCAGGGGCGTGATGCTGATCACATCACCCCCACTCACGACCGGATCAAGAAAGTGTGGGGCGTTACCCCCACACCCCCTATACGCCTTCATGGCGTGGTGCTATGCACAGGGGAACACTTTACCTTTTTTTTACCTTATTTTTGATAAGTGTCAAACAAGCGTTCTTGATCAATAGCAAGAATGCACACAGTATTTTGCCAAATTGATTTATTGATTCGGTTTATTTTACTTCTCTGTTGTTTTGCCAAATGATCTACAAGCACAATGTACGTAATTATGCAACCAGCAAGTAGGGGTCGAGGTGGACTCCAGACTACTTTTTCTTAGTGTAGGGTAGGTAGTAAAAAATATACACTTTACAATTTCTAGAACATCTTATTTCATTTCTTAAGATTTATCTTGCAAATCGATGGTGTTGTTGAATTCTCACGTATATATATTTCCATAAGTGTAAAAATCCAGCGTAAAGGAAAGTACAGAGAAGTCACGAAGCTCGATTCATACATAAATCCCCCTTATTCAGTCCCTGCATTGGGACCAAAACTGGCGTCTGCTGTTGCGTATTCACGTTATTCGTAAGTTAACGTTGATCAAGATTTCGATTTCGGATGGCGGAACATTCCAATGCCAAGTAAATCCAGCAGCAACGAATTCTGGAAATTTCACCCGGATTACCGCAACAGTTCTTGGAAGAAATATTTTTAGAGCATCCGATCTAGATTAATTATATGTAACAGCAATGGAGGCGATTGGGTTCCAAAACTGGGGGCAAGGTGGGGAAGGGGGGAAGGCTATTGGAGGACTGGCAGTGGCGTGCCCAATGGGGGTTGGTGGGGATCATAACCCATCCCTTTGACCTAGGAAAAGATGATAAAATGAGGGCTGACAGCAGAAAAAGTGTACATAACCCGTCCCTTTCGAAAATCCTTGGCACGCCACTGGGCACTGGACCCATGGGCGTAACTTGGGACTTAACTTGGGGGGGGGGGGGTGCAGGTACGAACGTGAGTCTTACATTTTGGGGGACAGAGTCGAAAAGTTTTTCATCCCATAAAAATAGTGTCCAGGATTTGCTAAATAACTGTTACATTTGTGAAATCATATATATATATTATTATTTATTACTTAGCTCCTGAGGTCTTTAGATATTAACAAAAGTATCCTTAACTTGTAGCTAAATTTTAACAAACATGAAAATTTTGGGGGGCAAGTGCCCCCCCTTGCCCCGCCAAGTCACGCCTATGACTGTACCTACAGTTTAGAGTGAAATCCGAACCGCTATGTGTCTGCATCGGGTATCGAATCCGGGAATGTATCTGTCAATGCTACTCAGCAGTGACATAGGAAAAACACGCAAAACCTGTCAAACTGCGCTCCACCAGAGATGATGGGTAATCTGCCACCGATTACATAAGTGCAGGCAACAGCGACACAACAGAGACTTGGCGTTTGTATCTTTCGTGCCATTGAACCATTCCTCGTTGACCCAACTGAAAACATACAAGACACCCTGGTTGCGGCGCTCGGTGCGACATCTAGGATAGCGGCGTCAACTCTTCCGTTTGGAGCCAGTCAACCGCTCGCGTTCGCCTGTGAGTGAGTGCGTGTGCGTTACTCGTTCGGGAACTACTCTTAGCACGCGGCGAGGCGGCAATCTACAAATAGGCAATCGCGTTTGCGAAGTGATTCCCGTGGATTCGTTTTTTCCGTTTCTTACGCCGAAGTCGAGTGAAATGAATATCGTTGTATAAACTAAAGTGAACTATTTATATTGTGGTCCTTGTGAAACTTCCATCGCCATGGAAAAAATAATTTTCTTATCGATTCTAATGTCAATTTGCTGCCAAGGTAAGAAACGAACTCCTATAGTTAGAGCCCGGAAGCTTGGCAAAATGCCTTCTTGTCCTGCTGCATTTGTTGATAATTTTTTTCCTGATATAGCTACATTTTTATGTTCTTTTTAATGCTTTAGAACAGTGGTTCCCAAAGTGTGCGCCTCGGATCCCTGGGTACAGGGGTGCCGCGAAATGTTCCAATATTTTCATTGAAATTATATGATTGTTCCAAATATGTGCTTATGGTACTTTTTACACATCAAATGTTTGTGAATTTGATATAGGCCTATGTGTTTATTTTTAAACTTCAGGCAAACAACCTAACCTCACTCACGGAGCGTTGCAAGTGTTAGATAAGCCTACATTCTGACTTGGGAGCTACGGAAAATCTTGAAACACCGAGGGCGCCGTGAACCGAAAAAGTTTGGGAACCCCTGCTTCAGAAGCTTTTTTTATTTTGCCTATTTTGTACCCTACTACCTATTTTTAATTTTTATGCCATTTTTTGCCATTTTCAATGAAATTTTAGATTTTTTTAAAAAACATTGCATGTATATATATATATATATATATATATATATATATATATATATATATATATATATATATATATAACAGTTGGGCTGAAAAGTTCGTAGGCTAACATAGTAAAAAAATTTTTTTGACAAAATTCGATTTTATTATTCAATATAGTTGCCTTCGAGGGCGATACAACGATTATAGCGGTCATACAATTTTTCGTTGCCATTTTTATAGTACGATTTCTCTTTAGCCTCAAAATAGGCCTCAGTTTCGGCGATTACCTCTTCATCAGTGCTAAATTTCTTTCCAGCGAGCATTCTTTTAAGGTCTGCAAACAGGAAAAAGTCACTGGGGGCCAGATCTGGAGAATATGGTGGATGGGGAAGCAATTTTATTACGGTTGAATATCGCTAAACATTGCTCCGAATCATCAAAACGTTGTTGCTTTTGATCGATTGTGAGCACGCGCGGCACCCATTTTGCACACAGCTTTCGCATGTTCAAATATTCATGCACAATATGTCCAACACGTTCCTTTGATATTTTTAAAGCTATCTCGATCAACTTCACTTTACGATCATTTAAAATTATTTTGTGGACTTTTTTGATGTTTTCGTCGGTAACAGCCTCTTTGGGGCGTCCACTGCGTGCATCGTCTTCGATGCTCATTTCGCCTCGTTTAAATTTAGCAAACCACTTCTCAACGGTTGATTTTCCTGGTGCAGAGTCCGAATAATGTTTATCAAGCCAAGGCTTGGCTTCAACAGTATTTTGTTTCGCCAAAAAGCAATGCTTTATTAACACACGAAATTTTTTTTATCCATTTTTTCACAATAACAAAAGCTGCTTCACTCACAATGCTATATCTCACGAACTAATTATCCGGCAGCTGTGAAATTTATACACGTATCTTTTGAAGGTTAGTACTAAGTAAAAATCACATGGATTTAATTCTAGTAACGCCATCTATGAGTCAGCCTACGAACTTTTCAGCCCAACTGTTATATATATATATATCAAAAACGTTATTTATTAATGCATTATGCAATTGTCCAAGACAATTGCAAAGTTGAAAAGAAAAGGAGTGAAACTCCTATGGAATAGCATCATGAAAGTCTTGAGGAATCGATACAGGAGCTGACTGAAGTGCCAGAAAAAAAATGTTAGCTGTTGCAGAAAAATTCAAATATGTAATGATTGGAACTGGAAAAATTGGCCCAAGAAATTTTCCTAGTGGGGATCGAATCGAAGATGTCGAGGACACCCCCTCCCCTCAAAAATATTCTGATACAGACCAGTGGCATATGCATGAGTTTGTCAAAGAGGGGTTCATTTTTAAAATTATTGCATTATCGGTATTTTAAATTATATTATTATTATTATTATTACTACTACTAGTAGTAGCAGCAGCAGTAGCAGTTTTAGTTTAGTTATTAGTTTATTTTAGCATCCAATAAGTGTATTATATGAATAATATAGTATTTGTTACAACGAAGATTACATAATAGTTACTTCGAACATTAGTAGGAGCAGCAGCAGAAAAAGCTGTAGTATAAGAAGCTTTGAAACGTGTGAAAGTTACAAATTAACAGAGTTTCAGTGTTGCAAATTATGAAAGTTTCGTACCAAATTCGATATCTCAAGATCATTTTTAAACAATGATGCAAAATCAGATGAAATAAAGTGCTTCGTTTATAAATTGCCATAAATTGAAAAAAAGTAGATGGAAATTTCCAGGGGGGTTGACCGACCGGTTCGACAGCCCCCCCCCCCCCGCTGCCGACGCCCATGAATCCATCTACAACAGCTATACGTATACTGCAATTCCTTCTGTCGATGTAGAGGGATCATTTTCTGTTAATGAAAAACTATCTATGAATGTCGAAAACTTTAAAAACACTAATAGTTATGTCCAATCAAGGCAACAAAGGCAAGTAAATATATAATTTCCATATAGATTTTAATTTTTTGAATGAAATTATAGAATAAGTGACTTGGAATTTGCCACTTTTCTACTTATGCCTATTTCTTGCTTTTTGGTGCATATTTTCTACATCAGAAATGCCTTTTTGCAGATTTTAAACAAAATGAATGCCTGAACTTCCGGTCTCTATAACCTGTGCACATACAATGACTTTATATAAGATTTTTTTGTTACTAAAAGGTGGTACTTTAAACATAGTAACATGGAACAATATCTAATGCTATTTTGTGACAATATACATTTTCCTCTGCGTCGTGCCGTCTTGGTGATCGTTAAATTACGTCGAGCGGTTCTGAGTTCGTGTTCTGGGCTGGGCACTTGCGGTTTTTCTTTGTTTCACTTGTGTTTGTTTGTTTGTTTCACTTGTGTTTTATTCTTTGCGAGTGCCACTTCGCCAATTTCATCCTCATGATTACGAGTAGTCAAAAGTAAGAGAGACGTTTATTTTGCTTTGCTTTTCCGCCACTTTTGGCTAATCGCGAAGATGAGGATTAGTGAGGAATTTGATGAAGGTACACTCACAAAGAACACCCATTCCCAGACCGGGATTCGAACCCGGAATCTCTAGCATCGTAGCACGCTGTGCTCATCATTCCGCCACGGAGTCCGGCCAGTGTTGTCACAATATGAGGGCACAATTTCCCTTTTTGGACCAATTTTTCCCTTCACCTAAGCAAATTATATAATAATAATAATTAGTAGTAGTATTAGTACCAGCATTATTAGTGGTGGTGGTGGAAGCAGTAGTAGTACGTAGTTAACTATTCCGTTCAATTCGTTATTCCTTTGAATAAAAAATATTTATAAAAAAAATCACATTTCGGTTTCCTCACTTACTGACCAGATGTCCCAGGTTTGAATCCTGGTCAGGAATCCATTTAATCGTTAATTCTCATCTTTACTATTTATCCAAAGATGCATAAAAGCAACGTACAATAATCTTAAAGGAGCAGAAACAAGTACGAATAGCAAAATAAATAAATAACATAAAAATGTGGATATGAAATTCAAAATTAACATAAACTGTAATAATGTAGTCAGATGACCTTAAAAGTTCCCTGCAATTGTGGTATTTTTCATCGAAATTAACTTTTCCCTTTGGGTTAAAATTTCGGTCCGAATTTCCATGCAAAGGGAAATTTCCCTTCATGTAGGAACACTGAGGCCGGCTGACAGAAACGCAACATGTATAAACATCGAAACAGGTAGGGCGTCAGGGGTGGGTGGGCGGGGCTGGGTAGCGTAGAAGTTCCTCTGCTCACCCGTTTGCCCACCCGAACACATTTAAGAAGTACTAACGTTTACACTTTGGAAATATGTGCGTTTCAATACATTAACATTTTCCTGCCTTAACTTTATGCATATTTTTCCTATGAATACTGTCGATACTAGAAATTTTCATAATCCACAACAAGCTTCGCAGTCATTTGGTGAAACATTACTATAGTATTTAAAGTAGAAAATTCGATCATGTATACGCGAAGTTAATTTTTTGTTTTTATTTATCTTCGTTTTTGGAAAGCGCAATTGAATTATCAGATAACCTCTTCATCCTCTCCTAGCCGGTTCTCGTGGCGGAGTGGTTAGCACATCGTGCTACGACGCCAGGGGTACCGGGTTCGAATCCCGGCCTGGGCGTGGATGTTTGCGAGTGTCCATTCATTAATTTCATCATGTCATCACTCATCCCCATCTTCGCAAATTAGCCAAAAGTGGCACAAGAAGCGAAGTCAAATAAAGCAAATCAATCAAGCAAAAGCATCCCATATCCCTCCATGCGTTGTTTTGGCTTCTAGTTATGTAATTCCCTATGTATTTTTTTATTTATTATTATCTAAAAAAGAAATAACTCACTTGTGCTAGTTTAACATAACAGAACATGTTTCCATTTTACGAAGAGGATATTGATTTCGTTTTATGGACAGAAATATTTGAGAATTTTAAAGAAAATTATATATACTTCGAAAAAGTGAAACGATGTGGAAATGAAATGACTACATAACGTTTTGATATGCATTGAACCAGCCTTGATATATCCACATCCCCTCAATACAACCCCCCTCCCCCAACACCTCCCAAAATTTCCTTAACATCTCCCAAAATTTTTCACAAGGTCCCACATTTGTGATCATTTTGGCTCTCAATATAGATTTACACGCCGTAAACACGAACTTACACCTTCCAAATCAAAAATTCTGGATAACCTCTGTCTAAGCTGCGAACAAAGAGAACAATCACAGAATAGCTGCGTTGATCAACGTTATGAATTTCTTCTGTCCAAATCGCTTTCTACAGAATGTAAACTGTATGTTACTTCAGAAATCCAATAACAACTTAATAAATGATCGCTTGTGTATAGTGTTGCCCACGAGACGAGACTTTGGCCTGTCTCGTCTCGTGGAAATGCTGTCTCGTCTCGAAAATATTCGTTTGTCTCGGGACACATGATCAATCTCGTCTCGTCTCGAATTTTTAAAAGCCTGTCCCCTCTCGTCCCGTGGACAACACTACTTGTGTAGCATCCTTATTTTTTTATTAGCATTTTCGGTGACACTTTTCTCAAAACGTACGTTTTTAGTTCATAAAAATTTCATACAGAATGAACAAAGGGTTTTGTTGTTAAGGGTCTCACCGATGGCGTTATGATAACGTTGTCGCCTTGTAATTAGTGGGGTCCTGGTTTGGATACCCATTGTAGGCACATAGTGGTTCGGATCCCACTTCAGGGTGCGAAATCCTAAAAGGAGGGGGGACGAGGAGATTTCCTCCCACCAAAGATTTCCGGCGGGAGAGTATTTGTTACAACAAGCAAAAGATAAGCAATTACTTTCAATTTCAAATATACTTTACTAAGAATAATATCGAAAACACACAGAAAGTAGTGTGGTTGCGAGTGTTGAATGCTTTCATTAACAAATCTACAATACGCACAATAAAAGTAAAGCAAGAATGCAAAACAGTATTAACTATAAAGTATGATTGATTTATATTAACATAAAGCAAAAACTTAATAAAAACGTCTACATAATAAAACCACTTCATCTATTCATAATTTATTAACATTTTTACCCAGAGGTAAAGGAATTAGTTTGCTACTTTATGATATCTGATATATATAAAAGAAACACATTAATTTCTTTATGTAATTAGTAATAATATATTTTTAATTTAGTAATTTATTTTTAATTGTAATAACATTATAAATATGTATATCGTGTAATTTATATTGTATATTAAGATCTTTCTCCCCCCACCAGTCTTCAATGATTTCGCACCCTGCTGTAGGTCTGTCTAGTTCACTGTGCGTGGAAACAAAACTCATACGAGTTTTAAAACTTCTCTAATAAAACAAAATAAATAGGATGACTTGAAATTCACGCCTCTACAAATGCAAACATTGCATGTTCGAAAGACTTTGGTTTATTTTACTTCGATTTTCTGTCACTTTTGATATGATTAGTCTACTTGATCAAAAAATTGATTTAAAACAAGCTTTGACACTCTGACTTGTTGAAATGAACCTTCAGGAACATATAATTCCGTATCCGATAACAGATGGCGCTAACACACATTAATAGACCCACACTTTCACGACTGATATCACTGAAGATATGATTCTACACACTGCCTCGAGAATCTGTGGAGAAAGGCCGCGCATAACGGTAGATATTGGAAGAAAGCGAGTGGGCGTAGCAAAGTGGGCGCTCCTGCAAACGGCTGGTAGCTGCAGCCGTGTTTTCCCCTCCATGCACTCACTTCGCCTCTTACGCTTTCATTAGAGGACTTGTTCTTCTTCACTTGCTCCATACAACCCCGGGACAGAGCGTAACGTACGTAGAGATCTGTTCCGCTTGACTGTGTTTAATGATATTTATTTATAATTACCAAAAATTATCACCGGAAATATTTCGTGAACAACAATAAATATTGAAAAACTGTTTTCGCAGATATAAAGGTAATAGAGGGGCTCATGAAATTAGTGGACACAATACGTTGAACTACGTAAGGAAGTACTATTTTCAACACAAACTTAGTTCTTTTTAATGGAAACCCCATTTTATTTTCAGCTCATTTGAAAGTACGGAAAAAAATCATTAAGAATGGTGTTCGTTACATTGTAATACGTCAAGTAATTGTAACCTGAAGTTGACGCTTGAAACAAACATTCTCACAAGTTGATTCGTGTGTCGTAACATACATTTCACCCTTTTGACGCCATTCGTGTATCGTAACAAACATGTTACTCTTCTACAAACTATGCGTTGTGCTTAGGAAAGTTGTTACGTTCCAACAACTGCTGGTTAAAGGTGAAATGTGTAGTTTGTACATAAGTAAGCTTTGACAAATTATCTAAAAGGTTCTGATGCATCTTTCTGACTTAACAAATAATTGTTAATTAAAAAGTATAAATTTTAAACATTCCGCCATCAGTTACATACATAAATGTTAGTACATTAATATCCTTCTAATTTTTAATTGGCGTTCATTTATTTACGTCATAATTTTAGTACATTGGAACAATCAACTCTTCTCGTTTGGTCATGTAATGACAAATCTTTAAGTTTTCAACTTTTCAACTTTGCAGCTTAAACATTTTCTCTTCAAATTGATTTATGAAATTTATCAAATAAAGCAAGGGCGTAACAAAGTGCACTAATTAACAAGACGTTTGTGATAGTGTACGTACGTCAGAACTGTTGCTGAGAAAATAGTATTTTCAGACTCTGAAAAGGCCGGGATGATACTTATCTATGGCGAGTGTAGGAAAAATGCAGCACAAGCGTGCAGGCTGTATGAGCGACGGCATTTGCGCTCGGCTCTGCTGACAGGCATAGTAAAGGATGCGCCTTCAGGTTACAATTACTTGAGAACTACTTGCCGTATTACAATGTAACAAACGCCATTCTTAATGATTTTTTTCGTACTTTCAAATGAGCTGAAAATAAAATGGGGTTTCCATAAAAAAAAAACTAAGTTTGTGTTGAAAATTGTACTTCCTTACGTAGTTGAACGTATTCTGTCCACTAATTTCATGAGCCCCTCTCAGACCTATATATCTGTTGAAATAGTTTTTGAATATTTATTGTTGTTCACGAAATATTTCCGGTGGTAATTTTAGGTGACTCACCCGGTATACTACGAAAAATAGAGCATTATTCATAGTGCCAGGTGAAGTTTATTTATCTATCCTCATACTTTCTTCGACTGAAGAGAAATGATTGCATCATGATTGGTGACAGCACTGTTTAATCATATCTTTCAGACAAAAGAGGATCAACACGAGACGGCCGTGTATTTTCTGATTACCTTCTTGAATTCGACTGGCGGTGTTCCACGGTTATAATTTTAGTTCTGTCTCGACCAGAACCTGAATGTTGTTTACGTCATCTTTCCCCGTGCTTCAAGGAAAAGAAAGACTTATTCTGTGATGCGGTCAGTGCTTTCTGTGTTCTCTTCACAGGATAGTTGTAAACACCTTACGTTTGTGAAGCTGGCTGTGGTTTACGATTTACTTGACACATTGGGACAGGTGTTTTCATCAAAGGCGTGCATTTGGCTTTACTCTCTGTCTCAGAAAGTGTCGAACGATTTGTGTTGGTTATTTCTTTTTCCGTGTGAACCGAGTTGAAAAAGAGTTTCATTTCTGTTTTGGACAGCATTAGTCTAGGTTAAGTGAACTTGTTTCGGTTTTCTAAAAAATCGTCTTCTACCACAATGGCAAAGATATTATTTCAGATACAAATATCTTATCTAGTAAGAATTTTTGGCAAAAAAGAGAAAGAATTACCCTTTCGACGAATCTCATTTCGCCTAATATTTTGAATGGAGAGATTTTCCCTTTGCCAGGAAATTTCATGGACTGAAGTGAAAGATAGTCAGAAACCCATTGTACATTTATATTGGCTGATGAAAGTGAACGTTAAGTATGTTTGGACTATTGAAAATCCAGAAATTGTATTGTTTATCCATTAATTCAGCGTTCTCTGCCTTAAAACACACTTAAAAGGAGTTACATAGCCAATGCAAAGATAATTTCATGCTGGTGTAAGTGTGTGAAGGCGGCGCCATCTTTAAAATGACAAGAATGGCGTTATGAAGCTCACCTCATCAGTGTTGCAGCCTTGAGGTCGTTTTGTAAATAACAGTTGATACCTTACGTAAATTTGAGCTGTATAGAGGCTGCTAATTTTTGTTGAACCTTTAAAGGCTTTTTTATTTTACTCTCCCTCGTATATGCACGCTGAAGCATCTCCCTAGGCAGTGGCGGGGATTAGGGGGGCGTAGGGGGCAGTTGCCCCCCACTTCTTGCCCCGCATTATGGTCTCTTAATGCTAATCTTCTCTACCAAGAGAAAGTAAACTGTTTTGCCCCCCCCCCAATTGTTAACACCAAATCGCCGGCACTGTCTCTAGCTAAAGCAAATTGAAGATTTCTCCTTGGTGATCTAACTTCGAAACAAACAATGGTCCAAGAAAGTTAGTGTGAATAGCACCTAGAATCTTCGAGATTGACAAATAACATTGCGTTGGACACTTTGGTAGGGTGCTTACTGTCTAAAACAAAATAAATCATAACGTCCTTTTATGGTAATATCTATCTTAATAAATTCCTAGGCACGGTACTGTGACGTATTCAAGGAGTCTTGGTTCGATTCAGTGTGGGGGATGTATGTCGGTGAGAGGCGTGGGATGCTGAATTGTTCATGTTTTACTGACGCTGCGATCAAATGCTGGTCTAGTTAGCAGATACTTGAACCATATATTTTTTGGAAAAAGTAACATTTTCTTTCGAACACGATTAAAATAAAAATGCAAATACTATTTCATAAGAACGACCTTGGATTTCACAAGAGCTTGTGTTTCTCCCACTTCCAGACGGCGCTACCGTCGTCGTCTGTTCATCCCACTTTTGTCTAAAAATGGCGTTCCTGCCTGTTAATATAGGTTTAGTCTAGATGGCTTACCTTGAAACAAACCATGTAATCAAAAACAACCTGTCCCTTGCATTGAGTCCCTAATCTAATTCAGTGCATCGCTCGCTTAAAAGGCAGCTACAGAATGAATGCCACGATAATTTCATGCTGGCTGTCGTGCACTATTTACTACAACCACGTTCAACCTGGTACCTTATTATCACGCCCCTGCTCCATAGACGGCCTTCCTCATCCGTCATCGTTAGCGTTGTTCTCGAAGTGCTTTTCGAACCAACCACCAGGTGTCACTAATCCGACCGACAAGGTATTAAAGTGTGCTCTTTGGAAGATTTTCATCGGCTTTGACATAACAGATCCGTTCAAGCGAAGAACACGTCTAAAGGACTAATGTAATAGTCAATCAGATGAAACGTCGTTTAACAGTCGTTCATCAGGCTCTTAACCGAATCAAGATGAAATAACAATGCAAGGAAATGCTTTCGTATTCCTGTGACTGAACTGCACGTACAAGTTGCTTCCAAGTGTATAAATGGGCGTTACGATTTTATGTTCAGGCTTCTGCCACGATTCATTTAAGATTAAGAATAGGCTGTTTAAGGTACAGATTCACCAACAACACAGCTTTAGGACTAATGTATAATTACCTCATCAGGGATTGACATATTTTGAGTTCAGTTCATTCGAAGTTAGTAGCATTCCGTAAAATGTTTGTGGAGCAGGGGTGCCCATACCCCCCAAGGCCCATGACGCGCTTCTCCCCCAAAAGGTAGAACCCCCCCCCCCCCCGTTTATGCCGAATTAATCACTCAAATTATTTTTGTCAGACAAAATTTGCAGAAAAATATAATACCAGAGGTGCAACCACGAATTTTTGTCTGGGGGGCAAGTACCATACGTACCAATAATAATAATAATGACATTATTATTATTATTATTATTATTATTATTACTAGTGGTAGTTGTAGTAGTAGTAGTAGTTATCCTCATAAATTACGCAAAAAGGGGGTAGAAGTCTGTGCTAAAGCATTTGTTTGGAACAAACGATTTGAAATATTTTTTCAACACCGTCAATTTCACAATAGCTAATAATGAATATCAAGCACACAAACCGTATTTTTGAATGGCAGAAAATGAATGATAAATACATTCCGAAGATACATGTGTAACTTTCATGTACAACATACGTATGTTTTGTACATATGCAACATGGAGCGACATAAAATAGAAAATACATATGCAACAAGCTAACACTAAATTGTATACGTATTCAAAGCTTATTCAATACAAATATACAACACATATTATTTAAATACATTACATTACACAAAACAAGTAGATTGCGAGCAAGAAAATTTTTTAGATCCAATTTTTGCAATTGAAAACAATATTGATTTAATAGTGCGCAAATAATTTCACTGGACGCCATGGCATTCTCTCTTTTACAACTTTTTTTTAGATCATTCGGCGCCCATGGCCGACTCCCTCCGCCCCTAGCTACAGCTCTGAACTTGACGAAAACGAGAAAAGCAGATAATGCGAGCGAAGCAAGCAACAAAATTTTACAAAACGTATTTTTATTTGCATAAAATTTGAAATCGAAGGGGGTAATTGCTTTTCTGTGCCCCCTGCAGGCGCCCTTGTTAGTCAACCTTATTCGGCACAGTTTGTCTGCTCGACTAACCTTGTATTAATGCGAATAGCATTCCCTCCTCCATCCAAACCGATTCTAAAGGCATAAGAGGTGGTGTTTCATTTCAACTGTATCGCCGCCATCACCCACAGGTAGGTAGAAAAACTATATATAATAACCAAAATTAAAAAACAATAACAAGTCAATCAAACGATACGACCCCCCCCCATTTTTGTGTGAAGATACGAGAATCGTATATAGAATTGGTATAACATTTTGTCCCCCCCAAAAAAATTCCCATGACGCAGGCGCGTCATGAAGCCCACCCCTTGGCACCCTTGTTGTGGAGGAAGTCAAATGAAATCAGTTTCCCCCGACATTTTTCATTTTATCAGTTATGGGTTTAATACAGGACGGTTCATAATTATAGAAACACCCATTTAAACAATATGGATACTTGAACGTAGCGATACGTGATACAAAGGGGAAATCAGATAAGGGATGTGACTAATATGGCAGCCATCTTGAAGTCCTCCATGTTGGATTCAACTTCAGTTTTTAAATGGGAAGGTGAGCATGTGAGGTGAAAATAATCTAGAATTGCAAGCGATACACTGTGACATGCTTCATTTTTGTGTATCTTGAACAACCCTAAAGCTGTTTAAAACCAAACATTGCACTTAAAGAGCCTTACCGACGAAGTTCGGTCAGTCAGTTTTTCCAGTTGATACTCTATCATTCTTATCTTGATATTACCCCTCCCATGTAACAAAATCTTCATTTTCTACTCTCACGATTTTATGCCAATGAATTTTTATTTATTCTAATTTCTTTGTTGCCTATAGAATAAATTGTATGAATACTTATTTTGCTTTCCATGTATTCCATTCTTTTGAGTATATAATTAATTATGTATTAATAGAGCACAAGTTCGATATTGCATTTGAACCTTTAAGGAGCTGTCTACTACAAAAATCATAAATAAAAATCCAGACGAAGGTCTGGTGCTGCCGCAATATAACCTGCCTAGCCAGAATCTGTTTATAATGGAGCACAGCCAAATATGGATTGGTAGTTTCAGCGGCAAGTTTCATATAAAAGGCTGTTGCCAAATGCTCAAGTATTTTTTTCTAATCAGCCATGGATTGAATGGAGTAAGGTTGTTCGCAACAGGAACACGGGCGAGAATCGAGGACAGAGAACCAAATCTCAATATGATTTATTGCTTAAAGTGGAAGAAGAGAAACATTACCTCAGGTAGTTTGTCATGATTTCTGCTGTCCCCAGAGTTGGAAGCTGTATTATTTACATACATTTATGGGGGGGGAAATCCCAGGTTACGTATCAACACATATTATATCAACGCAAACAAGTGGCATTTGTTTTGTGGTGTTCGTTGCATTGCGAGTAGGATCGAAGCAACATTTAGTGTTTATGTTCAGGAATTAACAGTTAGTGTTAGTGGGAAGTATACATCCTTGGCGTCTCCAGTCATATGTCGCAATTAACTAACTAACTAACTCTCTAGCCTTCTTAAACCCGAAGGTTCATGGCTGCAGCGACACAGGCCTTCCATCTGTCCCTATCCTGAGCAAGATCTATATACTTTTTTTCCATCCCTATCGATTTCCTTTAGGTCCATCTCAACATTATCCCTCCATCTTCATCTTGGCCTTCCTACTGGTCTCTTACCATCAGGTTTCCCAACAACAATCCCGTAAACTCTTTTTTCCTCTCCCATTCGTGCCACATGGCCTGTCCACCTAAGTCTTCTTGATGTAATCATTCTAATAATATCTGGACATGAATACAAATTATGTAGTTCTAAATTATGTAACCTTCTCCACTCACCTGTCTCCTCATCCCTTTTAGGCCCAAATATTTTCCAAAGGATCTTATTTTCAAATACTCTCAATTTGTGTCCCTCTTTCAGTGTTTGTCGAATATGAGATCATTCGTCGGGCTGCAACCAGGGACGTTGTGATTTGACAAAACAGAGCACTTTCATGACCTAGCCATTTATTTATTGGATGTGCTTTGAAGTTGTAAGGATGCAAACGTAAGGTTACAAGTTTAAAATATTTTGTACTGAAAAATTGTAGTATATTTTCCAGATTCGAGTAAACCAAATAAAAACATAGACATTTACAGAAACCATGTAATTTTTAGGTTAGACACTGTATTTTACGGTGGCTGTGTTGACAAATAAGACGCCTTAGATGGCTTTAGAATGGGGATTACTTCATTCGTGTATGAATTGGATTAAACATGCCAATGCAAAATGACCGATTGTGAAATACAGACGTCAAATTCTCTTACAAATAATGAGTTCTCTCTGTATAATGCATGTCATTAAATATGAACGAATCGGTGGACACAATCCATGATATTATTTTAAACTAATTGGCAACTAATATTTTTAACTTTTGAAAATGCTGTAATGTGAAATTGTCGATTATATTCCTTTTCCAAATACTGTACACTTGAGTGTAAAAAGATGCGATGGACAACGAAAAAAATAACTTAATGTATATATCCAACACTTCTGGGTTGTAACAAACCCATTTTTACTTTGGGTTCTTTGCAACCCAGAAGTGTTCGTGACTGAACTTGCTTATTAATATGGGTACTATGATAGTCAATATAACCAAAGAAGACAATCTGTCTGGAGCTTGTTGTTCAAGGGGAAAATTGATAACGAATTCTGATTCCTATAATAATCTTATTTAACATTATGTCCCATTTAATTAATGAGAACACTAAAATAATATTAGGTGATGATACATTAAACAAGCAATTATCACGGACAACACCCCCCCCTTAACACCTTCCAAAAATTTTCTCACACCCCCTTAAATTTTCCACAAACGCACAATTTATGGTCATTTATTTAATTTAACCTTACACTCCCCTAAATACGAACTTACACCCAACGAAGATGGAAAGTTCTGAATAAACCCGACATTTGTTTCAACAATTTCATCTATTGGAAATTCTTTTTTCTCCATGGAAAGATTTAGTACAGTACCTTCACAAGACATGTAAAATAATGCAAACTAACATAAAAGAATAGGAAAGATCATTTGCACCGAGTGAGAGGAAGTTCTTTCATTCGCTACTGCTCTACTCGTGTCCTCATTAAAAAAGAAGGAAACACGATAAAGTTGATTAAAATTACTACATTTCCATGACATACATAAATTATTACATATATACTTCATAAAATTAGTTTACTTTGCCTCGAAATTGGTAATTAATATTGAATTAGTATATATTTATAATGGCAGAGAAAGAAATGTAGATTGCACTACAAAATTCCAGCAGTGTTTAGAGAATTCGTATTAAACAAATTGTAGGTAGAAGAAAGAAACACGTTAATAAAAACTAGATAGTATTTAAACAACATTTACATATTCTGGTTCTTACAATATTTGTTGAATTAAAATTTAACATTGCTTACAAACCCTATCGTCTCTTTGGTTAAATGATGGTACGATTATAAATGTAGATATACTAGTTTGTCAAACTTATATTATTTATTGTAGTACAGTAGTGTGCTCAAAGGGGGTTGGGGGTCGTGCCCCTCCACCTTTGACCCAGTATTCCTAAAGAAAAATAAATTTTATCAGTGGTAGAATGAGGGCTGACTACTAAAAGAAAAGTATACATAGCCCCTTCCTTTGGAAAATCCTTGGCACGCCAATGTTGTAGTATGTATACCAAACAATATATCTATCTAACTTCCCCTTGAGTTGCACGGATATTATACTTACTAAGTAAGTTATTTTGGAAAGGAGCATAACCCACTTCCGAAAGAAGACTTGGGAGTAATTCGAAGGAGCAATTTGAGTTCGTTTGGAGCTGACTTTGATGTTGATTTCACGGTTTAGCGAAACTGGAATGCAAAGTATTGTGTTGGCCTTCTCCCAGGAACGTCAATGCATTGCCTTGCATTGCTCCTTGACACAAGGGATCTTCGTTCGCTTCGGAAATCCATTCCTCTGATCTGTAGGGAGGAGGCTCTTGTCCTCCCTGTCCTCTTCGGAGAGATTCTTTCCGTTCCACACAGCAGGGTAAATCTCACAACATACAAATCAACGCCTTCTGATATACACCAAATAAGTTGGAATCACATGACATGTGGCCAGGCCCGTACCCAGGGGAGGAGCCATGAGGCCATGCCCCCCTCGTTCTATGAAATATTTAAATGTCAACCTATAAAAAAACTACGAAAATAACACCTACGATTTTTCAAATTTGTAAATATTTCAATTTTGTACTTGCATAAATGAATATGTTTGCCATTAACACACTCAACAAACATTTCCATACTAGATTCATATGTACAGCATCAGAAACAGAAAAATGTGTATCTACATTACATCTACATGTAATTTTTTTATTTACTTTAATCAAACTGTTCAAAAATTTAATGGGCTGTTTACCAGAAAAAGCATTTCTGTATAAAAATATACATATAGCACAGGGGAGCACTTTACTTTTATATATATATATATATATATATATATATATATATATATATATATATATATATATACGTACGGTGACAAAAAGGAATTTTAAGCGTGCTTTTTAAAAAATCAAAAAATCAATTCAAATCACAATAATCCAATATAAATAAAACATCATCAAAAATGATTATTTAAAATAAAAATCGTATTTTTATCCAGGCTGATTGCGACTATTTTGTAATATCTCTCTGTCTCTCTCTCTCTCTCTCTCTCTCTCTCTCTCTCTATATATATATATATATATATATATATATATATATATATATACAGGGTGGCTCAATAAGTCACTTCACCATTGCATTTCTCGTGAAATTCTAGCCCATTTTGATATGTCGCACGACCCCCTTCCCATTTAAAATTCTGAAGTTGAATTCAAGATGGCCGCCGACCGTGTGGGTGGCGTCAATGTGGTTCCCCCTTGGGCAGGCAATGATTGGTCATCGCCAATTTCAAATTCCATGCCGCAGTGGCCTTGTACTGAGGGTGTTAAGTGACTTATTGAGCCACCCTCAAAAAATTTTTGGGTACGCGCCTGCATGTGGCACAGTAAAAGTTACTGTAGATAAACTGTCTGAGACAGATGGAATACAATCAGTATATTTAGAATATTCAGCAATGTTCAGAACTAAACACTGTAGAAAATAAGCCAATCGAATACTTGGCCAAGCAATGGACATTTCACTACATTTGTAGTTTCCCATGTATATAATCCAATTCTCCCTTTATCATCATTGTTGCGATTAACCTGGAGACGTAATTAGCGTCAAAATATAAATAATGTGATTGATTTGCTTTATTTTACTTCGCTTTTTGTTCGAGGATTCGACTCCGGGACCCCTAGAGTTGTAACGCGATGTGCTAACCACTCTGCCACGGGGGCCGGCTATAAATACAGTGGACATACAGAATACCAACAGATTATTCTAGGGTATGTTAATATATACAATAGTAAAAAGAACTCTTACTCCACGGACGGTGAAGATTAGAACCATATGGATAGGCTTACCATACGTCCGGGATTAGCCAGGACAGTCCTGGTTTTTTAGTGCTGTCCGGGGTAATGTCCGGGATTGCAAAATGTCCGGGGTTTTGAGAATCTGAACATGAAAATAGCTACCGGTATAGAATATTCACGACCAAAATTTATGAGCGGCAAGCATCGATTATAGCTTTTCTGATTTACAACAGAGTGCACAAGTTATTAATGAAATTGTAAAAGATGCCGTAAATATTGATGAACAAGGTAATTGAAAACCAAAAGGTAGGTTGTGGTTCAAGTTCTGAAAATGTACCAGGTACTATTGAAGAGAAGTGGCAAGCAATTTTTAAGGTGTTTCAAAAGACTGATATTTCACGTAACAACATTTCTAGAATGGTTGAGTTTGCTGTGTCTTTGCCTGGAACATCTGCTCCAGTTGAGAGAGTATTTTCAATTATGGGGAATATTTGGTCAGCAGAAAGCGGTAGACTTCTAGTATCCACTGTTAAACATCTGCTGAATGTTAAAATCAATTCATAACTTTCATGTTGTGAATTTTATGATGTTATTAAAAGAAACAAGCCATTTCTGAAGAAAGTCATGTCTAGTGAAAAGTGCAACTGAGTCAACTAACAGATAATGCTACCTAGAACAGAGAGGCTTCCTAAACATCAGAAAATGTTCAATTAAACATTTGAAAATTAATTGATTGATTTTAGAAAATAATGTTAATATTTTTTCTTGTACAATTTAGAGTTTAATGTTCCAATAAAAGGTTAAGGCTTTTAAGTAGTTTAAATTATTTTTTGTAAAAAAAAAAAACCTGAGATTCAGCAGTAACGAGTTGATCGCGAATATGTCCTGGGTTGGACCCAAAAAAATATGGTAAGCCTACATATGGATACATATTCGGCGTTTATTCAATGATGATTATGGAAACAAAAACAGTGTTTGCGAACATTGCAGCCCCCCGTTCAGTACAATGGGAGAAACTATAGTTTATATAAACATCCATTACTGTAATTTACAAATGGCAAGATATCCCAAGAGACCAACTCGATTCGAATAGCCATTTTATTTATTTCGCTTTTCCGTTACATTATGTGCTAATCAGGAAGATGACGATGCTTGATAAGATGTAATAGATTGATTGATTTGCTTTATATTACTTCGCTTCTTGTGCCACTTTTGGCTAATTTGCGAAAATGGGGATGAGTGTGATGACATGATGAAACTGATGGATGGACACTCACAAACATCTATGCCGAGGTCGGGATTCGAACCCGGGACCCCTGGAGTGAAATTGATTTGAGTACCATCACAAACACACAAGGACTGGACAGAATACAACACAAGGTCTACAGAGGCTTATTCTGGCCTAGTTGTCCGATGTGTACAGTCAACGGCAAACATAATGGTAGGCAAATTGTCCACCACTACATTCATTACTTTCTAAACCCCGCATCACACGGAACTGAATTTCCAGTAGGTATGCCCTAGTTGGCGCTGGACTTGCTATCAATTTGCTAGTTTTCGCCTCACACGATACTTATCTGAGTACCTGTCGATAGACTTTTGTTCCCATACGAGGGAAGTTTTAATGGCGGCCGCGTGAGATGTAAACAATGTATCACTTCACATTTTTAAAAGCCGATTACTATTCAACCAAGAGGAATAACGTTTCGTATAAAACGTTATTAGGTACAAAACAATGGCGCTGCTTAAATACATACTTTACAACGTTTACTGTACACGTATGGAAGAATATTTTAGTTGTTTCAAATGTAAACACCGTGAACTCAGCATAGATGGTGTAACTCAACGCGCCTTTCATGCTGTATACGTTATACATTGCTGGAGTAACACTCGTAAACCACAGACAAAAACGCTCCTTTGCACACTTGCAGATTATCTTCACATGGCGAAACTTTGCTCTGATTGGCTGTTCCATAGAATCCAGTCGAGGAAAGCAAGTAGCAATTCGAACATGTCCTATTCCTCCAAACCAGTCATGCAGTCAGCCAGGCGGCCATGATTTCTACCTAGAATGTTAGTTCAGCGCCAACTAGGGCATTCCAACTAGAAATCCAGTTCCGTGTGATAGGGGCTTTATTCTACATCCTGTGTTGTTTTAAGGAAGGAAACTATGCTGGTTCGAAGCAGGCATTGTTCTCTGCTTATTGACGTCATTATTTCAATTCATTGTCATCAGCCCGGATTTTGATGACCTAAAATTCTTTGAAAAATGACGTTTAAAATGACAACAAAAATCCTGTAAAATGACCTAAAATCTTTGAAAAATTACCCAAAAATTCGTACAAAACTCAATCTGCTTATTCAAAATAGTATATATATTCCAAGACAAAAAATTTAACAATTGCGTCTTCACCTTGGTGTGTTGTACGGACTGTGAATAAGAAACTCGACAATGTTGCATTTCGCGATTTTCAGACAGGCTCTGTTGCGCTGGTAGTTAAACACAGAGCAAGTACCGCAAGATAACATTCAGACAAAACAGAAATTGTTGAACTTCTTATGTTTCAGCATGCAATGACACAAACGTTTTAGAAAAATGATCTATAAATGACGCAAAATTTTAAAAAAATGACCGAAAAATAAAAAATGGTAAAAAATGACCCAAAGAAATTAAATTTCTTCGACCCAAGGAAGGTGTTCAGGATTTCTGTACTAGTTAGCAAAGTCTACGGTGCACCAGTTAAAACATGAAATGTCATCAAAATCCGGGCATCACATTGTGTAATACAGACCGAATGAAAATGCTGATGGACAATTCGCCTACTGTTTCTTTCGCCGTTGGGTGTACTGCGTGGAACAGAGCTTGATGTTTGAGTGACTTACGAGAAGCTTTGCATGTAAATCTGAAGCTGAAGTAGCTAGGAAGTGCAATGGCCTGTAGCAGAGGCGTCTCGTGAACGCATGCGGTGCATGCTGCGCATGCGTCAATTGTGGGAAAAAGGACAGCTTGCTCTGCGACGACATTCATGAGCATTTCTACCTTCTAATTTCTTCATATAGGAGAAGTATTTATTTTACACGAGAGCGCTGAACTAAGCTTATATTACATTTCTTGGATCTGAAGTGAAAGAAAGTAATAATTCTTTTCCTACAATCGATGCATGCGTCACTTCACATCCAAGAAATGTAATATAATCTTAAGCCCGCATCACAAGGAACTGGATTTCCAGTAGGTATGCCCTAGTTGGCGCTGGACTGGCTACCAATTTGCTAGTTTTCGACTCACACGATACTTATCAGAGTACTTGTCGATAGACTTTTGTTCCCATACGAGGGAAGTTGTAATGGCGGCCGCGTGAGATGTAAACAATGTATCACTTCACATTTTTAAAAGCCGACAACTATTCAACCGAGAGGAAGAATCGTTTCGTATAAAACGTTATTAGATACAAAACAATGGCGCTGCTTAAATACATACTTTACAACGTTTACTGTACACGTATGGAAGAATATTTTAGTTGTTTCAAATGTAAACACCGTGCACTCGGCATAGATGGTGTAACCTTTCATGCTGTATACGTTATACATTGCTGGAGTGAAACCACAGACAAAAGCGCTCATTTCCACATTCACAGATTATCTTCACATGGCGAAACTTTGCTCTGATTGGCTGTTCAACAGAATCCAGTCGAGGAAAGCAAGTAGCAATTAGAACATGTCCTATTCCTCCAAACCAGTCAAGCAGTCAGCCAGGCGGCCATGATTTCTATCTAGAAAGTCAGTTCAGCGCCAACTAGGGCATTCCTACTAGAAATCCAGTTCCGTGTGATAGGGGCTTAAGTTGAGCGCTCTCGTGTCAAATAAACATTTCTCCTATATGAAGAAATTAGAATGTAGAAATGCTCATGAATGTCGTCGCAGAGCAAGCTGTCCTTTTTCCCACAATTGACGCATGCGCAGCATGCGTTCACAAGATTTCTCTGGCCTGTAGTATTTGTTATTTAGCGTTACCTTTCTGTCACTTTGGCAACAGCGAGGAGGAATGATGATGTGATGAAATTGATGAGACATTCATAAAATACACGCATACCCAAGCCTGGATTAGAATCAATGAACTTTGGTGGCGAGATTGAGGCGGTCCGCCACAGAGCCTGTGTAATATTTAACTACAGTATTCAAATGTATGCTATCTGCTGGAATAATAAGAATTTTCACAAACTTCTTCAAAAACGAAAAGTATTTTTTTACCTAAGAAGAAACTCCCTAAACCCTCTGCTGAGCATGATGGAAATAATACGTGGATGGGCATTTGGGATTTTTTAAGACCCCATCTTTGTGCTTTAAGGAAATTGAAATTTGTGGATAATATATTGCATGCAAATCATTACTGTAATTCAAATAAGTGTTTTCACCTTAAATTTATTTTATTATAGTAAGATATGCCATACAGAATAAACTATAGAAGAAACATTTATTCGAAATATTCATTGGGGTCCTCAAAGGCCCCAAGTGCCCATACGAAGTGGCATTATATTTAGGTAATAATAAGAATCATCATAATAATAATACAATAATATAATAATACCATATAATAATAATAGTAATATCGAGCGGTAGAAGAAACAATAAATCGAAATATTCATTAGGGTCCTCAAAGGCGAAAAGTGCCCGTACGAAGTGGCATTATATTTAGGAATAATTAATGAAAAAATAAAATTAGTTTTTCTGTTACAATATGACGATGCTATAGAAAATAAATCAAACTAAAATATTTCAATCATTGGTGACACAGGTGTATATAATTTAGTCGTTACCCTTGAAAAAACCCCACGTGCCCAGCAGAGGGAGGAAAGGAGATGGGATCAAAGATCGATGCCACGGATTTTGTTTCGTGGGTTGATTGATTGATTAATTTGGTTTATTTCATTAGCTTTTCTGCCACTTTTGGCTAATGAGTAGACCTCGCATTTTTAGGTTCTAAAAAGTGTGCTTTTAGTTTCCTAAAATAAGCTCTCAAATCCTAAAATAGGTTCTAAAAATCCTAAACTTCGTACTAAAAATTTATAATAAGGCTCGAATCCTGAATTAGGTTTAAAAAAATTAAAATAGTTCAAAATTCCTGAAAAATGCTGATTAGGTATAGTCACCGACAATGAAAATGGGAAACCTATATCCTGAAATACGTACTATCTTGCATAACGTTATGTGTGTTGCCTAACCCTACGGCGATGGCAGAACTTTCCATTTGAAATTTAGTTAGGCAACAATATTCTTTCATGTTATCCAGAGTCAAACTCCCGAATTTTGTCTGTGAGTATCATCTTATATGCTGAAAATAATCTATCAACAAAAACATAGTCAGTGGTGCAAACTTCAATGCTGAAATATACTAATATTTGTGAATGCCACAAAGCACCAAAGTGACGCGAAAGTGAGCAAGACCACGCAGATCAGACCACTTTGAACTGTACAGGTAACAGTGGCACCAGACATTTCGCTTTGTTTAGAGCTTTGAAAAATCACCATGGACTTGGAGGAAGGGAAATCGACAGAGAATACGTTTAAAACACGTTCGTCATTGAATTTTTTCGTGACCAAACAAAGCAAATGTCTCTGTGCGACATAAAAATCCTGTAAATCCGCTAAGAATATATAAAAACCTAAAAATAGGATTGATTTAGGCGCATATACCTAAAATAGGTTGCAACAAGCAAAATAGGTTTTTTAGGGACTATAAAACTTCATCAGTTGTTGCGTTTTTTAACGAACTTATTATTTTTCTTACATATCTGTAAAGGAAAAAAATTAGCTGCAACCGAATTGAGCACACTTTAGATCCAGAATTGGGCACAAATCTCACTGACCTGTTTTGCGCACAGATTTTGATCGAACGTTGCCCCTTTGATAGCTTTAAAGTCTGTGCGCAAAACTGTTTTTGTCTTTAGACAAGAAGAGAGAGATAAATTAGAAATAAAATAGTAAATCTCTTAAGGATTAAATAAAAAATACAATTAGACCAGTAAATGTAGCAAGTCAAGATACAATTTTCATACCAATTTACATAATACAGTAAGTCACTATTGATGTTTTCAAGAAACTCAAAAGTTAGGTTGTTAGGGTAATGACAGCACAACAAACACTTCTAATGCTACCCTTCCAGCAAAAAACACGTGTAAGTCCACACACACGCAGAAACAAACACAACAGAAGTGAGAACTTCAGAACATTTTACATCTGACAACATCACCTCATTTTTTTGTGCGCAATTATGTACATTGTGACAGCTTGTCAACGGCTTCTCAGATACCACTGATAAAACCGGAAAAGTGTGCGCAATCCGGATGTAGCCAAAAAAATAGGTTAAAAACCTAAAATCCGAGTTCTACTAATGAGGATGAGTGATGATGACGAAATTGATGAAGGGACACTCACAAAGAACACCAGTGGCGGGATTCAAACCAGGACCCCTGGCTTCGTGGGATGCCAATGAGCGAAAACAAGTCTCTGCGCAAGTAGTGATGTGAGACGGCTCCACCAATGAACACGTCAGGGAATGGGATTGCCTGGAGAGGGTTAAGCGACTGCAGTTACCAGCCCTCGCAGCAGCGTGTACTGTTTCGCTCTGCGCACTCGATTTCGCCCCTTCTCTGCCGCTATTCGCGACCTTGCTTCAGAGAATGATAGCCTGGACACAGTATACAGTAAAACCTCGTTAATCCGGACTAATAGGGGGATAAGTTGACCGGTTTAACGAAAGTCCGGATTAACTGAAATAACCTATAAGAACAGTAGAAAGTGCATTAAAACTCCGTTTATAGTAACAAAAGACGTTTATTATGATATATTTAAAGAGCATAGGCCCAAATACACTACACAGTACAGTACAAAGTCTGCGAGAAACAGAATTTCATCAGTGGTTGACTACCTTTTCTTTGGGAAGTTTTCTTGTTGACTTCTAGCCACATTTAAAACCTTGCATTCTGCTTTTTTCCCCTTTTGCCTGTCCGGATTAAGCGAAGTCCGGCTTATCGGGGTTCGGATTAACGAGGTTTTACTGTAGTTTATAATAATGCTTTGCCCAGTTTCTTTTATATCACTGTTTCGCCTACGTTTCGACCTACGATGTATTCATTCATGTTCCCTAAACATGTATACATTTCTATAACCTTATCAGGAACTTTTATCCCTGGCGGTAACTGGAAACGGAAACCCAGCATTGTTCAACGTGACATCACATTGAACAGTTAATAGAACAGGCTAAAGGCTCTGTTTAGCGGTTAATATACATATAAACACATTAAATATGTCATCAGGAAAAGAAGATATTCCGATGCGATAGGAGCGACTGGGATTGTTTGCCATATGAAGCAGCCTTCGCTCTTTGATGTCTGCCGCGCTGATTGAAATCTCTCTCAGCAGTAACTCACAAAGCGCACAGACATGTAATTATTGTCGCCCGGCACTCCCGCTGCCTGCAAAGGTCAGCTCGGATTGGAGGAACGTAAACAGCCGACACAAAAATGAAGCACAAAAGAATGTGATCTTGACTTGAGCACAGGCAAAGACAAAGACAAGTGGCGTTCTGTCGATTTCTGAAGAGAATTCATTCTTACCAATCTATCATTGCGATGAATCCTTAGGAGGACACAAATTAACAAATAATAATAATAATGTGACTTTACTCCCACAGTAAAGGGTGCATTTTCACTCAAGCAAATTCACTTTCTGTTTTCACAAATCTTACACACTATCCCGGGAAACTGTGGAGCGAGTCCATAAAGCTGTAGGAGTAACATCGCTCTCCGTTACAACGTTGCCAAGCGTGTTCATTTTTGTCAATAGCTTTTATTGGCTTCATTGTACAGTGTTTTGGTGTTTTGTGTACTAATTTTCCATGCTTTGTGTACTATTGTACAACTTTTATCCAGTAACAGCGCCGATCAACTCTCTCTCTCTCTCTCCCATTTTACAGTACAGTGGGATCCATTAGTATTACCGTGCAAATTGTCCATGACTATTTTCATTAATTTTTCTCTTTCATTCTATGTGGTTTTAAGCGATGGATTTTTATGTATGCTGGTGCAGAAGTTGTCAACAGCTTGTTTTGAGTTTTCTCTTAATTCTTGAAGCTCTTATTGGGTCAAATAAAGTGCACGAACACGGTGATGGACAATTTGCATGGTAACACTCATGGATCCCACTGTACGTTTGGTAACATGCTGCGAATCCGACGCTTCCGCCAGCAACATTCGGTGCATTGTGACTCGAAAATGCCAGATGTCAGTCGTAGAGAATTCAACTGATCGCTGATTCGTTGTTTCCGAGCCGCCAGCTGTAAATGTGAGCAGCATACTAGCCATTTGCGGAAGCACGCACAGATTTCCGGGACAGAGTATAGGTATGGTTGGCGTCCGAATAAGACATTCTCAACCAGTTTTTTTCAGTAGCTAATAAATTATTTACTTCTCGTAAATTCGTGAGTAAATTAATAGTATTAATTTCGTAGGCTATGTTTTTGTAATTTTCGTACGTTGCTATTCACCCCCCTTTTGGCTAATCGCGATGATGATGATGATTCGATGAAATTGGTGTATGCTCAGGCTGGGACCAAAACTCTCGAGACAGTTGCGAAACTAATACGCTCTGCGCCCCCCCCCCCCGCAACTTTCAGTTGTGCCCCCTACCCGTTTTTTTTAAAAAAAGCTTTCCTTTCTAAAATATTAATTCACGCCTACATTTATATTAGGCCCATACAAATATGAAAATGCATACATGTAATTTGAATCAATTTAAAAACTGGTACGAAAAGCTGAAGACAAGAAACTGCGCCTCCCCGTTGGTGTAGTGGTAACGTCTTCGCCTTGTAATTAAGGGGTCAGGGGTTCGATACCTGGTGGTTCGGATCCCACTTTAAACTGTAGGTCCAGTCCACATTAGCCTTTCTGTGTGTAAAGTAGACTGAAAACTTCAAATAAATTCAACAACAAAGTGTAAAAAAATTATATTTTATAATTATGTGTGAAGATACACGAGTGTTAAGAAATGAGTCATACCTCGCTACATGGGCTTGTTTCAAGGTCAATTTGAAGTCAAAAAAGCTACTCGGGAGTGGACCCTCAAATCTGGGCTTCCACCGGAAACCGAACCCACTTCCCTTTGAGTATAAAGTGATAATATTAGCATAGATTTTTGTAGTTCTTAGTTATTTGTATTAACAATGGTTTCAGAAAGGGATAAGCTTGAGAAATAATTTCGTCAGGTGAAACTGCCATGAAAACGGGAAATATTGATCTATTGCTTTGTGTCCCTCGTTTAACATCATTACCTTGTAATCAACAAGTCGCGAATGTGATTTTCCGGTGTCGATTTATTTAAGTGACTAAGCCCTGCGTCAGGTCAACCTTGCAGCAGGTTTTAGCATATGTAGATCCAAACGTGCGCGCAAGAATATAGTTCCACTGAGACGGGTTCTATTCCGACACAACTGCATACTTGCAAGAAAACAGTTATTTAATTTGTAATATACAGACAAAATAATACATTGATTAGCAGGTATGGACTTAATTGGTTGCAATCACTGTGCAGACGAACTTAGAACCGCAGATTCGCCAACTCGAATCTGTAATGCGTTGAAGAGACATTGAAACTTTAGAGCGAGTCGAGCGAGACTGAATGCGTTGCAGAGCGCGTGAAATCGCTGATACCAGTGTTGCACCTCCCACTATTTTAACCCTATGTTTATTGTAGAGCGGCGAGAATGGCTGAATCTCCCGTTCAGCGCGCGGTTTTACCCGAATGTTATTTTGGGCTTCATCCGAAAGGAAATGTTCTTCAAAGTCAAGCAAGTTGTTTTAAATGCATAATCCTCCTTGCGGCAACAAGATCAAAGTAAAACAGGGCGTGAGGTGATTTGCCGTCAATGTGCACACGAATTGTATCACGGGTGTTGAATGATTTGCGGTTTGAGTTTAGCAAGAGGAAACGATTGTTTGTTGTTTGACGACAAAAGAATCTCCGCGGTATTAAAATATATCGCAGTGAGAAGAAACATGTTTATTATTTGGACGAGACGTCCTTCAACTCGGTGGGTGGGGGAAGGGGTAATAAAACATGGAAGGATACCACCATGCAAAACCACCGCCAGGGCTGAAGAAACCGACGATGAGGGGAAGGGGGAGGCTTATTGTTTCACCCACTGGCGGCAATGAAAGCTTTGTTGAAGGCGCATATTTACTGTTCCGCGCAAAGAAAGGGAAGGGTGATTATCAGCAAGAAATGGACAGACCAAGATTTGAATCCTGGTTTAGTGAAGTGATTCATAAATTGAAACCAGAGTAATAGCGACAGACAATGCACCTGATTGTATATATCACCAATAACAAATCATGCTTTTTTGGTGGTACAACTTGAAGTGCGTGTGTCTTACAGTAACGGATGTATTGCGAACGAAGCAACCAAGTTTTTCATAAATCTATTTCTTTCTAAACCAAAAACAATAATTTGTCATTAAATTCAAGAGGAGCCTATCGTTGTTTACTTTTATCTTTGTTTATTTTTATTTTTGCGTGCTCGAAATATACACACATGCTCTCATGTTTAGAAGTTGTTTCGCTCTTATATTAATGACACATTTATTAAATAATATATGCGCAGAAAGTACTTTTAAAATGTTATGTTTCAGGAGACAAAGAGAAGCAAAAATACAATCCACTTGACATGCATGCGGGTTTTGATGTGTTGTGCGGTTGGCAATACTGTAGATTTTCTCAGTGTCTCCGATGTAAGCAGCTCGGCGGTTGAGGAAAGACTGGCACGGAAGATTCTGAGCTCAGTTCTCGCGCGGATTGATACATAAAACCTGCTGCAAGGTTAACCTGACGCTTGGCTTAGCAAATCTATTCCCGTCTAATGTATGCGAAATTCTCTTATTGTCTGAAAAAAGATTGTTTGTTGTAATAGAATGTTATCAATCAATACGTTTTTTTTTTTTAAAAAAATACTTAATCTCCCATTTTGGGAGGGGCACGTGACCCCGCTAAATCCACCAATGATGCTGCCAGGTTTAAAATGGAATGGATCTTAGGATATTTCTTAGCCATTCGTACTCTTTATTCCTTTTTTTGAAATTCAGCCCCACTTGGATGGTTGTTTTAAACGTGTCTCACTTCATTAACACTAACAACTATACAAGAAACTTAACATCATACGGGAGAAGTACAGCTTCACCCAGTGGCGGCGATTGGGTTCCAAATCCGGGGGAGGCAAAGACAGTATATTTTCCTTTGTAGATAAGATTTGGCATAGCGCGGGGGCAAGAGAGGCGAAAAGTGTGTAAGGGGGGGCAACTGCTCCCCTTGCCCTCCTAATCGCCGCCACTGGCTTCACCAAACCTTGCTGAAAAGCGGCCTGCCAGCGTATTTTCTTGCCTGTCGTCTTCCCTGCGGCGACGTAAACTATTCAGATAATGAAGGTTTTCTTCTAATCTTGTAATCCACTTTCTACTTTTTTAGTGATTAACATTTTCTGTTTGCAGTTGTAGGGGTACGAAATTATAAAATGTTTCGTTGAAAATATATTTTAATGCCGAAAGGATGAACTATTGGTCTTTCTCAATTTATAATTCTGACGGCGCCCCCGTAGCTCGTGCTCCCACCCCCGCACCGTGGGGAATGCTGGGGTGTTATTTACGCTACTGTCCCGAGACCACTGAACTTTGATTTTAAAAATGACTAGGACCATTTTTTGAAGAATTTATTTATTACGTAAGTACTCATTTACAAAATGTGAAATAATGCCTTAGCTTACGTGATCATTGTGGTCGTTCATCTTATTGAAAGTGAACAAATATTCCTTTGTTGATTCATGGTTTCTGTTTCAGCAAAGGAATATTTGCTGAATGTAACGCGCTAAACAGAATATACGTATTGCATGGTGAAAGAACTTCTTGCATCAACATCGGTTTCCATGAAAACCGAAACAGACGAAAAATTAGAGCTTTGTTTCAACGATCAATATTGCGTACAAATTTGAAACTGTGATTCATACCATTCTTAAAACCTATTTGTTACAACATTTAATGGTATCAGTTCGTTATATCGGAGACACTTTAAAATCGGATATTTTATGTTTCGTATGGTTCGTACTTAACAATTGTGTATTGCGGAACATATTTGACACGATTAGAAACATTTTTTACACTAAAATGAGCCATTTCTCGAAGTATTACGGAACGCACGTCATGGTGCGAGCCCCACAAACCATTCACGGATAGCCCCAAAAACCATTCACGCATAGCCCCCAAAACCATTCCCGGGTAGCCCCACGGACCATTCACAGAAGGTTAGGCTAGGTTCAGTTAGGTTAGGCAAACAGTTAAAATACGGCGTGGTTAAGTTTTCAATTAAATTGAAGCAACGGGAATTGATTTCCGGCTGAAATAGATTGAAAGATAAAAGAAAATACCCCGAAGAACTTCGACAATGCTACAGAAACTGATTTCCGTAAGTAGTTTCTCCTGTAAATTTGAAGAAAAGTGTCTCCGATATAACGAAATATAATTTCCGAAATATTTGAGTATAGTGCATGTACGTATCCAGACTTTTTCCAGGGGAGGAAGCAAGTGTCTTTCTTCCAGGACAAACAATATTTTTTTTTGCATACAGGGAAGAAACGTGCATTTAAAAATGTAATAATATTTATTTGAAGTCGCGGTAGCTCAGTCGTTAGGACGTCTGACTAATATGCGAGAGACCGGGTTCGATCCCCGGCGCGGGAGAACCCGTTTTTTTTCACCTGTTGAAGCGTCTCCGTCGTCCACCCAGCGTCGTATAAAGTGGGTACCTCGAAGAAACTCTGGGAGGTAAAGGCGGCCAGGGGCGTGGTGCTGATCACATCACCCCCACCTTCGGCCGTGATCAAGAAAATGTGGGGCCCCAACTCCACACTCCCTATACGCCTTCATGGCGTGGTGCAAAGCACAGGGGAGCACTTTACTTTCTTATATTTATTTTAAATTTGAGGTAAAGAAAGCACAATGGACAGACTATGGAGGATGATTCAGAAGTCTCTGAACAACTCCTATAAAATGTAAAGTTGCTAGGCGGGATAAATGGTCATGATAGAAACCAGATGTCCCGGGTTCGGTTCTCAGTGAGGAAGATTTCCAATATCAAATAGGTGCAGTAGCCGATCATTTTTTTTCTTGGGCAGTTTGCAAAGGATATTATTGAAGGATTTTATTTTATGTTGCTGGAACTTTTTTTTATGTTCGTTGAGATAAAACAATGTAATCCCTTTTAGGTATGGCTTTTGGTGGGGGGCACGTGCCACTGTGACTCCGCTAAATCGGCCAATGAATATAATGCATAATTTCTACGAGGGTGGTTTGAAAAGTTCTCGGAATCACCACCAGATGTCAGTGCTAGGACAACGAGGTTCCCGCATAGAAATAGGCCATCCTTGATTAATAAACACGTGGCCCGTCAGTGTCCTGAGTAGAGATCTGTGGTGCGGACGTCACTTTGTAGTTGTTCCCGTGCAGTGCTTTCTGAAGATGGAAAAAATCGAGATTCGAGCGGTGATAAAGTACTTCGTATGAAAGCAAAGGAAATTCATGCCGATTTTCTGAACACACTGGGGGACTCTGCTCCTTCATATTCAACTGTTGCAAAGTGGACAAACGAGTTTAAATTTGGTCGGGACAGCTTAGAAGATGATCCACGTAGTGGTCGCCCAAAATGTGCTACTACCCCAGAAATTATTGAAAAAGTGCATAAATTGGTCATGGAGGATCGCCGACTGAAAGTGCGTGAAATTGCTGAAGCTATAGGAATGTCATCCGAACGGGCGTATCACATTTTAACAGTTGAATTGGATATGAGAAAATTATCTGCAAGATGGGTGCCGCGACTTTTAACACAGGACCATAAACGCATCAGAGTGGACATTTCCGAACAATGTTTGACTCGTTTTAAGAGAAACCAAACAGATTTTTTGCGCCGGTTTGTGACGACAGATGAAACGTGGGTCCACTACTATACCCCAGAGACAAAACAACAGTCAAAGCAGTGGAAACAAGTTGATTCACCACCACCAAAGAAAGCAAAGGCAATACGGTCGGCCGGAAAGGTAATGGCGTCAGTGTTTTGGGATGCGAAAGGGATTCTGTTGATCGATTATCTTCCCACTGGTCAAACAATTACGGGACAATACTACGCTAATCTCCTCGACCAACTAAAGCACAAGATACGGGAAAAGAGGCCAGGTTTGGCAAGAAAGAAAATCATCTTGCATCAGGACAATGCGCGCCCTCACACAAGTGTCGTTGCCATGGCAAAAATTCATGAACTTGGTTACGAATTGTTGCCACATCCGCCTTATTCGGCTGATTTGGCTCCCTCAGACTTCCATCTTTTCCCCAAACTCAAAAGTTTCCTCGGTGGACGGAGATTCTCTTCAAAGGAAGAACTAATAGCCGAAGTTGACACGTATTTCACAGGCCTGGAGGAATCTAATTTTCGAGATGGGATCAAGGCATTGGAACATCGCTGGACCAAGTGCATTAGTGTACAGGGAGACTACATTGAAAAATAAAAAAAAATCACTGTTGTAAGTCGTTTCTTTCTATTCCATTCCGAGAACTTTTGAAACCACCCTCGTACAATACTTTTTCGTTGTTTCCGTTGTGGTTATCATAATCAAAAAACTTCCTGGGCCTGTGAAAATAACACAACCTCCACTATGGGAGAGATCGAGAATATATTGATGTGTGAAACATATTCCTTGTTTTTTTTGGTAAAGGATTCACTCCACCCTGCATTGCATGTTATCTAAGACACCATTCTTTTAGATTAAACCCTATACAGTCTCGTATTTCATTGCAGTGTGGAAGGATTTTAACATCCTAACCCAATACCCGTCTCCCGTGGGTTGGCGATTCTATTCCAACTTATTATATGGTATGGTTATACGTTCGACACAAACATGTGCTAACCTATTATTAAGCTGTCTTTAAATGGTTACATAAAGAATTCATGGGCAAGTCTCGGATGACTTTCAGCGTCTGACCAAAAAGAGAAGTTCTCAATAACAATCCGGCATTTGCATGATAAGAGCCCTTGCTTCTCTAATCCCTACCTTGGTCCTTTGAGCGTCCCCCCTTTGGCTAACAGGAGCAACGAAGATACTTTGTAAGCAGTTATTTGTCGGTAGTCGCCTCAATGCGTAGGTGGTAACGTTCTGTTGCTTCCTGTGTGCACCAGAACGTATACAATCAAGCCGTATTTCTTGATTCTCGAGTTTCAATCCCAAAGCAATGCTTTTACGGCTGGCTGTGTGCATCAGCTTGCAGCATAGAAAGCCCATATCAGATTACTGCGCGGCAAGATGATCTTGCATTACAGGTCAATCTCATGAGCGAAGTTTGAGCTTTTGCTTTGGGGGGCCAGACTCTGGGAGAAGCATATGATGTACAGTCTTAGAAAAAAATACCTGGGCCACGGGACGTAGAATTTCGTAACGTCTTTAAAGCCTGTTGTTTATGCAACCCAAATAACAAAATATTCGCTTAAGTTTGCCTGGTGATTCCGAGTTCTCGGGAAGGATTGAGCTTTGATAGCATGAGTCACATGACTCGTGCCCCAGCCACAACAAACAGCTGGGTGCTACGATGCCTCAAGAAGAAAATTTCAGGAACTGGTTTCTTGACAAGAGCTACTCGTAAGGAAATACTATTTTTTCAAGTGATATTAGAGTCATTGTCAAGAAGGTTCGCTTAAATGATGGTTCTCATCACAGACCACATGCCACACGTTAATTGTTTAAGTCCAGTTCATGCACTGGACCTACAGATTAAAATGGGATCCGAACCAAATCCTCTCTATTTGGTATTGAATTCGGAAGCCTTTCATTACATGGCGAAGACGTTACCACTACGACATCAGAGAGGCAATGGAACCCCTTGAGAAAGAGATAAGCGAAAATTGCTACGTGACAAACCATATTTGACCGTAAATTTTAAAAATAAGACAATATTTTGTACTGACAGTTTCGAACCGTGGGAGAGGCATATATTTTTTTGTACCATCGTCCATTTCACGAGTTTATAATTCTTCCTCACCGACACGAGTAACGCGAGTGGTAGAAGAAAAGCGAAGTAAAATAACTGAAACAGAAATAAAAGGAAAAAGCGAAATAAATTTTATTCATAATATTCTGCAGTCACTTGAGTTGTATTCACGGGATGCTATCTTTAATGAAAGCCGTGGTCTCTTCCTTGTCTTTTTCGCTTTCTTTGTGCTCTTGCATCCCCCGTCACGATTGGTCTAAAACTAATTAATGCGACGTTAATTAAACAATCCCAACAACGAAACAATGCACAATCAACTGCACAAAACAACATTCCAAATGTTTTCGAATCGGAAAACAATTGAGATGCTGTAAAATGACTTAAGATGCAGTAATAAAGTGGGAATTCGGTACCGTATAGAATTAAATCGGTAGAGATGTTCGATTTGATTGGATGTTTGTTATTTAGATTTGCTATTCTTTCACTTTTGGCAAATAGCGACGATGAAGATGAGTGATGCTATGATGAAATTGATGAAGGGACACTTACCAAGGACACCCACGCCCAAGTCGAGATTCTAACCAGGGACCCATGGCATCGTAGCGCGCTGTGCTAACCACTCCTCCATGGAGTGGACATTATAGCATATTTTGTGTGCTCAATTGGGATCAATCAATGGAATGAATAGGCATATTATATGATTAATAAATTCATACCATAATACCACGTCATATTATTCGGCACGAAGTAACATCAGAGACATTCAATCTTGCATGTTTGCCTTTCAACTAATTCTTTGAATTCAGGTTAATCACAACAATAAGATAAATTATGAAGAAAATGATAGTGAATGTGGGATATTGACAGTTATTACGAATTACCTGACAGAAACAACATTAAGCAGGCTCGGTGGTCAAGCTCATTAAGTGATTGACATTCGATATCGTCGCCAAAGTTCCCGGGTTTGAGTACCGTCCTTGTCGGGGGTGTTTGACTATTTCGTCATCAATTTCATGTAATGGTCACTCGTCCTTATCGTCGCGATCATCGAACAGGGAATAAAAATTATAAAAATAAATACGATGGAAGAGTACTTATTTCATCTCTCACGAAATCTCCTAAAAAACCGGAATATATAAAATACATGTATATTCATTCACATACATTTTCGATTTCTATATTTAACTAATCGAGACCGAGAACGGAAGAGCAATTTTCAGTTCGACAAACCGAGAGACGGAGAAACTGTCAAGTCTCGTTTCTTCTTGGCATCTCCGTAATCGAGTTGTTCTGTTTGTCATTGGCTTTGTATTGGCAATTATTGTCATAATTCTTCCCCTGCAGGTAAACCATAACGATGAATTATGATGAAATGAAGCAGATAAAAGGGCAATAACAAGAAAGTCATGCCTGTTCGGGACTCCAACCCAGAACCTTATGTAACGAGATTTGAAATTCTGGAGAAGGCGTCCGTGTTTCGCTTGGTTTTCTCTTTCCTCTACTTCTCTTATATTATCATACATGTATAATAAAAATGGATCTCATACGATATGTTGCGATTCATAATTGTGCTGGTTAGATGCTACAGATGTGAACTCCAACCTGCAATATATTATTCCCTTTTGTTTCGTATCTGGTTGAACATGAAATTTTCTTACACTGTGACAATTTCTTTCTTAGTTTTGGTTTGGTGCACAGATATGCTAATCTGGACTCGACCTTCAGTTTAAAGTGGGATACTAACCACTTTGTGCATCCATCGTGTATAAAACCCGGGATCCACTGATTACAAGGCGACGACGTTATCACTACGCCATCGAGGAGGCCCCATGACAAAATGTTATTCACTCGATCTCTACCATAATTTATTTCAGCATTTACATTTTCGTTTTCTTCTTCTTTTTTCCTTTTGTTAACTACTCTTATACAACTCTTTTTGCGTCTTCGAATTTCTTCTTGTTTCAGGAAAAAATAATACATGCAGGCTGTATAAAAATCCCCCGTTCAAATAGATAAAACGTTCACTCTCGAGAACTAATTTACATGTTTATCACTAACGTAACCATTAGGAAACTATTGAAATGTTAACTGATATAACTGCAGATGAAACAATACTTACAGCCACTAACGAAATATCTATTCTTGTGTAGCCTCACAGACAACAAGTATATGGTGAGTCATTCACTCTTGCTGACTACGGGCGAAGGTCACTGAACTAAAGGGTGGTGGCAAGCAAGCAGGCTTCTGCTCTATCAAAGACGAGGTCACGTGTTCCAGTATTCAATGGCGTACGAAATAAGGAGGAACACAGCTATCTGACGTATGTTTTGGTCCCGTCATTGCACTAGAACACTTTATCGTCGTGGCCTTGAAGTTCCCTCAGGGCACTCCTACGTAAAGGCTTCTCAGCTAGAAGGATATCTTCCCCATTGAGTGGAGGAAAAGTGGTTGCGTATAGACAGGCACGTATCCAGGAATTCCTTTCGGGGGGGGCTCAACACCAATTTTTTAAGGGGTATAGTAAGAACCTCACAATTGTGTGTCTAAGACCAGAGGTGGCAATTGGGTTCCAAAACGGGGTGGGGGGTGGGGTGCGGAGGGCGTTGCAAGGAAAGTTTACTTTCTCTTGGTAGCCTAGGCTCAACATTAAGAGGTCATAATGTTGAGGCAAAAAAAATAAAAAATGGGGAACAACTATCTCTTAAATCGTTGCCACTGTAAGGCTGTCATTTTAATCAGAACGTGAAATCGGAACATTTTTTACCACTCGACTCCTCTGTTTCCATGCATTAATATTGTGTGCCGGAACCATCTCAGTATGTGTGTTTGTCCATTTCATCTCATCAGACATAAAAACATCTATGGTGTCTTTGAGTGTTTTTACGAAGCTGTTACACATGCACGGGATGGACAATCCACTCGACAGCGCGAGATTCAAATTGTGGGCTGCGAACTGGACGCAGACAGCTCTCGAATATTTCTCTCTGATTCGAGCCTGAACACCACTAACGTGTCTTGTCCTCCCATTTTTCAGCTCTTATAAAAGCCGAAACCCACCAAATTGTTCAGATTCAGGCCTTAGCACTCACAAGTGTTCAAAAATGCCTGTCACAGCTTCCGCTGTCTTGTCATATATCGGCACAAAACAAAGGAAGTCTTCTCGAATACAGGTGGATCACGAAACAATTAATGCACAGTGAAAACCCTTCCGTTCCCAACACATCTAATGTTTCGTCTCCCAGTATGATGAAATGCTTACTCATTTATCTCCAGTGACGTGCCCAGGGGAGGTTTGGTGAGGTAATAACCCCATTTGACCCAGTATTCACTCTCTCCCTTCCGAAAATCCTGGGAACGCCTCTCTTTATCTCGGACATTTTTTAAAATCAACTCACCAGAAGTTTTTATCTTCGTATTGGAGATTGAAGTAAGATGCGTTCTTCCTGCAGGTTTGGATATGATCCTTTAGGGTGCTGTCGTCTGCCTGCCTTCACACCTAACCTTAACAAGGCACTAATTTTCCATCCTTGTGAACTTGGATTTTCAAGACTTAGGAAGGTTTCAGACCGAAGGGACACGCGATACATGTCGATTGGAATGGGCCAATCAACAGCAACGTTTCACACCGTAGCGACACAAAAGGCCGCACAAACCTAATTTCGATTTGTAAAATCCTCAGGCGACAAGGTGTGAAATCTCCCTTATTAGGCCACTGTCATTGTCACCTCGAAGTAGTAGCTGTTGTTGACCACAGAAAAATTATCCTCAACCGGTGATAATGCTCCTCAGTTTTCTTATCTCTCCTATATTTTCTTGTTCACTATACAGGCAACACCTTACGATTTGATATACACAGGACATGTACTATAATAATAATAATACAATCGCCTTTATTGGAGCGGGCGTGTTTCGGCCTCTAGGGCCGTTCTTACAACAGACATTTTTATGTAGACATTTTAACGAAAAATCGGTTGAAGTCAAGGATGGCTAGGTGGCTCAGTTGGTAGAGCCTGCAATTTCCGCCTAAAATGTCTACATATGCAACATCTTCTTGCTTTCTCTTCTCGACATTCATAAAATTTTCGGCTGTCTCTTTATGGTAGTTAAGTGTTTGAATGTGTTTCGAACCCAGTAGGCTTAAACAAAAGTATTTTTTATACCATGAAATTCTCGGACTGCATATACGAAATAGTTCTGGCAAAACTAAATCATCACTCAAAACTTTGCTTTTCAGTTGATCTGTGCAGTTTATTTCTGTTTTAATAAACCAATCCAATATCCGGTACTGCTGAAATATTCACTTTAGAGAGAGACCTTGGATCTCTTCGGCCCTCGAACCGAACTTGCACTACACTGAGGCCCCGGAAATTCTGCTGTCGTCAATGTCTTCATTTTCGAATCACTATATCTTATAAAGCAATCAGAGGATGCTGATTGATCTGATCACCAACGACTGTATGAATTGTCACACTTACCTCTGAAATCTCATTAACCGATTCTTTGTACAGATCAACCGAAAAATTGAATTTGCGTATTTATATCCTCATTATATTCTAGAACGTTCTGCAGATAAAACGATTCGTTAATATCGCCAGTAGTTGACTCCTTCTCTCATTCAAGAACGTACCCTCTCCCGCCTTCCAGAGATTAGAAATTACAACGAATCGCCCTAAGTGTGGCGCTATCTTTGTTGTGCAGCTTCCAAATGCTGACAAGTATCTACATAGTGCTCAAGTACGCTGCGAGAACACCGAAAGCACAAGAAAAATGTACGTGCAATATTATCAACAACAGGGTTATAGAACATTCTCAGTCTTGCCTCGATAATTATTTCTCCCAAATTATCATCACATTATTCAAGAAGAAAAAATCCTAGTTTTATCTAGCTTAAACAGAAAAAATTCCTGAAGGGGGCTCGAGCCTCCTGATTCCCACCTTGGATACGTGCCATTGACAATAATAGGGTTATAGAACACTCTCCGTTTTGTCTCGATAATTATTTCTCTCAGATTTATAAATTTATTATCTTCACATTATTCAAGACGCCAAAAATCTAATTTTATCTAGTGTAAATTGAAAAATTTTCTGAGGGAGGGGGGGGGGGCTCGAGCCATTAACTATAACAGGGGTATAAAACATGCTCCGTCTTGCCTCGATAATTATTTCTCTCCTTACATTATTTTCACATTATTTAAGAAGCCAAAAACCTAATTTTATCTAACGTAAACTGAAAAATTTCCTGGGTAGAGGGTCTAGCCCCCTGTGCCCCATCTTGGATACGTGCTATTATCAATAACAGGGTTACGGAACATGCTCTATCTTGCCTCGATAATTATTTCTCTCCTTAAATTATTGTCACATTATTTTATCAATCAATCAAAAACCTCTTTTTATCTAGTGTAAACCTAAAACTTTCGGGGGGGGGGGGGCTCGAGCCCCCTAAGCCCCCCCTCTGGATACGTGCCTGCGTATAGAGGTCCTTCAACTTTCGTATTCTTTTTCATTTCAGAACCCGTGCTGTATCGTCGACTTAATCCAATCTATCCGATGTAGGTTTTAGGTTCTGTTTCTGTTCGGTTATTTCACGTTGTCTTCCTGCTTATGTTATTCGCGACGAAGGCTCTGGATTCGATAATCTGGACAATAACGGGATTGTGTTGGTTGCTTGATTTGGTGTCTTAAGTCCTCTTTATGTCCTGTTAGGCTAATCGTGAATGGACCTACAGTTTAAAGGGGGATCCGAACCACTATGTTCCTCCACCGAGTATCGAAACCCGGGATCCCTTAATTACAAGGCGCCCACGATCCCACTGCGCCATCGGGGATTGTGTTCGAAACGAATGAATCAAATTTGAGTGATATGATATGCAACCATTGTAAGACTATTTAAAGAAAAGCTATGGGAACCTGCCAGTTTTTCTACTGCAGACAGGAAACCATAAACATGGAAGAGAAGCTTATATTCTATGAAACCTGATGCTATGTGCTCGAATCCTGGCTAAATATAATCGATAGAGGCATAGCAACGTAAAACAACCTCTTATATGATACATATAGGTTTAAAAAGGTCGAAATAGAAAGATTGTGTGCGCCTCACTGATGGCGTAGTGGTAAGGCCTTGTAATCAAGGGGTCTCGGGTACGATACCAGGTGATCGCACATAGTGGTTCGGATCCCACTTTAAACTGTATGCAGTTCAGATTAGTCTATCTGTGCCGGTGACTCAGTCGGTAACGCGTCTGACTACCATGCTTTAGGCCCCGGTTTCAATCCCCGGACGGTTCAAGCCCGGTAACTTTTAACCTTTCCATCGATACCAATACTTTTCCTTCAAGATGGAAAACATCGTCCGTCTGTCCTATCCCCAAGTCTCACCAAAGATCAAGCTTAGAAAATTATAGACCGATAGCAATCCTTTCTAGTCTTGCTAAAATATTTGAACAAATCATTTGCAAGAGGATGTTAGCACACGTCAATCCAGTTATCTCTCCTTATCAGCATGGATTTACTCCAAAGAGGTCTACCGTAACAAACTTAGCTAACTTTACCCATTACGCATGCAATGTACTAAATAACACAGGACAAGTCGATGCAATATACACCGATTTTACTAAGGCATTTGACAAAATTGATCATGATATATTACTACAGAAAATTGCTTCATTCAATATTTCACTTAATACTTTAAATTTCTTTGCTTCATATTTAGCCGATCGAACGCAAACTGTAATATACAGGAAAATCAAAAGTTGCCCCTTCACACCATATTCTGGTGTTCCCCAAGGGTCCAATCTTGGACCGCTTTTGTTTTTATTACTTATCAACGACTTACCCAATTGCATACAAAATTCTCAAAAGTTGCTTTTCGCCGACGATCTTAAGCTTTTCCACGAAATAACTACCTCTGAAGACTGTTTAAAACTGCAGGAAGATGTAGACAGAGTGATCTCTTGGTGTGAAAGTAACAAGTTGGATCTTAACCCAACAAAATGCAGCGTAGTCACTTACACAAAACGCAAAGCATCTTGTGTGTTTCCATACCGTATTAAAAATGTACAAATCACGCGCAAAAATGAAATTAAAGATCTTGGAGTGACCTTCGACACCAAGTTCAAATTTAATAAGCATATTGAAGCTGTTACTAACGACGCTTTCAGAAACTTAGGTTTTATAATCCGATCAAGCCACGACTTCACGAAAATAGAACCAGTGAAAATACTTTACTATTCCCTCGTACGGTCAAAACTAGAATATGCGTCAGTAATCTGGAATCCCACTCAAATAAACTTAATTCATAGACTAGAACGTATTCAGTCCAAGTTTCTTAGATATCTCAAATTCAAAGCCTGTGGAGAATATCCAGCATTCGATTCATACGATAATCTAGTCTCAGAGACCAACTTCAACAAACTAGCACTCCGACGACAAGTAAATGACCTGCTCTTTCTGTATAAAGTAATTAACGGTATAATAGACGATTCCAACTTATTGTCAGCCGTGTCGTTTAATGTTCCCAGTTCCAAAACACGCCCCAAGCACAAAATCTTTCATTGCCAGAGAGCGAAAACTTCAATCCTTTCTACCTCTCCGGTGTGGAGAGCGTGCAACTCTTTCAACACAATTTCATGTGTAAATAACACAATTGATATTTTTGCAATGAGTTTATACAATTTAAAAAATAGTATTACTGGAACACTGAATTTATTGTAGTAATATTATGTAATTAGAGCACTATAATTGGGCTCGGCCTGTTGAGCTCTATGAATAAATAAATAAATAAATAAATAAATAAATAAACGTTGGAAGCGGTCCCGGCGCCCACCCAGCGTCGAATGACATGGGTACCTGGGGGAAACCCTGGGGGTAAAGGCGGTCAGGGGCGTGATGCTGATCACATCACCCCCACTCACGAACGAATCAAGAAAGTGTGGAGCGTTACCCCCACACCCCCTATACGCCTTCATGGCGTAGCGCTAAGCACAGGTGAGAACTTTACCTTTTTTTTTTTGCATAAAGTGGACTTACAACAAAATTTAAAATTGCGATAAAGATTATGATAAGGTATTAAAGAATTGGGTCTAACACATTTTTTTATTGTTTACCAATGACATTGTTAACTAATATTCTTAGTTTCAGTTTCAAGATGAAATCGGCTACGAAATAAAAGGAGTGGGTTGATATTTCTGTTACGAAATTCCACTTTTGTAGTAGACTCGTGCCACACTAAGATGTGACATAATAAACAAATCTGAGACACTTTCAAAGTATTAAATTGCTATCTACGTATTTCGGAAAAATCTTTCAATATAATACTTTTTTGGACGCGTCAAATCATAGTATTTAATTCCTGTTTTAGCAGCTTTAAGAAACCTGATTGGGGGGGGGGGTTACAAATGCCCTTTCTGCTCCCGTCAAGTTACGCCTATGACAAACAGGAATTCAAAGTAAAAGACTGTCCCGACTAAATCGGGAGACACGTCTGATAGATTTACAATTGGGAAAATCATAATTAAGCGTGTAGTTGAAAACAACCTCTTTTCATATATTGCATGCAGCTCTACTTTTTCTGCAATGTGGATCAAGAACTGGGGACGTGGAGAAGCACAACACTCCACGTAACCAATAGTCACGTGACCCTCTTTGCTTTCCTGTCATGTTGACCTTCGCGTGGAACACATTTCTCGGTGTTAAGACAGGCAAAATCACCCGATCATCGAAGGGTGCAATATGTGTTGCCTACCCTCCTGCATTACTTGCTCCTATTAAAGCCTTATGGGGAAGAACTTTTTTCCGTAACTGTACCTGAGGGTTGTTGAATATCCCCTAATTAATAAGGGGTCCGGAGACCTTCCCCCGGAAATTAAAAAAAAAAACTTAAAAACACTGAGTTCTAGGCCTTTTTCATTGAAAAATGTTAAATTTCCTCGCTTAAGTAAACAAATATTAATTAGTATATTGGTTGTCAGTTTTAAAAGAAGCAAAACAGTACGATTATTGCATTTTGCATTTCATTAATAGTAGTGTAATTGGATTGTTTCAACGCAGTACTTAGTAGGTATGCCTTTTTTTTATCAATCGAATATAAGTTTTTGACATATTTTGACAATTTTTTGTCGATGTTTTAGCGTTTAGCGGTGTTTTAGTACAAATTTTCACTATACTCATTTTTCCCCCACTCGTACTTGGTAGGTATATTATGATCTTACGTGATACAACTTAACCTATCCTTTTTTTACGATTATTTAATTTTTTTTACGATCCTAAGTGATATAACTTAACCTATTATTTTTTTTATTTATGCACTGTTTGAACGTCATCATTTGAGGATCATATTTTGTAGGTATTTTTTTTTTATCAATCGAATATAAGTTTTTGACATATTTTGACAATTTTTTGTCGATGTTATAGCGTTTAGCGATGTTTTAGTACAAATTTTCACTGCACTCATTTTTTCCATTTATACTTGGTAGGTATATCACGATCTTACGTGATACAACTTAACCTATCCTTTTTTTTTACGATTTTTTAATTTTTTTTACGATCCTAAGTGATATAACTTAACCTATCATTTTTTTATTTACGCACCGAACTAACCTACAAGGGACTCTGTTTGTTTTAATATTTCAGTATTATAAGGTTTTCACAAATTTGATATAACCTAAAATGTGTTGGATGTTGATTTTTAGTATGTGGCAATTTTTTATGAATTTTAAAACTGCTCCGTGACCCTTTCGTTCTTCACGTCGTAGGCGAAGGACTTCTCCGCAATCAGGATGACACTGCATAGGGTATCCTCGGGCAAGGCGTCGTGGAACTCGCAAACACCCACTCTACAAAAATTCTACTATATGATCTTTCACTGGCTAAGCTAACCTACAAATAGGAATTGCCAGCACTGACTTATAAACCCACTGGGTCTTCTTGGCATGTTTTTTCATGATGTGTTGCCAGGCTATTGGGCATCTTGGCGTATACAATGTATATATTTTGAGAGGGGGGGTTATAGCTTTTTATGCTGTACGAATACTAAAAACTTGACAGTGACAACCAACAGAGTAAATAAACCTACATGCAGAAACTAACAACACTAGTTTCTGACAGTGAATTTGAAATAAAATATTAAACAAAATACATGAGTAAGCACTGTGATTACAAATAATACCAGTGTTATACCCCCCCCCCACTCCAACTGGACAACTGGGGGAAATAATTGTACAACAATTTGTACCTAATTGTACAATACTTGTACCTAATTGTACAACATATACACAGACATAAAAAAAAGAGTTTTCCCGTAACTTACTTCATGTACAATTTATATGTTTTTACAACTGTGAAAAGAAAGCATATGTGTTCCGTATGCACACATTTATTCTTATTTTTCGAAGTTGAATGAAGCACGTGTTTTTACGCTCTCGTAATACTGACCTTGCTCTACTGATTTTAAATTGCTTCCATCCGCTTTTTTTTTCTGTGTTATTTTCGCATGCACGCAACATTCGCTTTCAATAGACAGAAGGAGTTTTAGTATAGCAGGCTTTGAGTTTACAATTTATTAAATTAAACAATAATTTATGTAAGAATATACTTGTACTTACCGAACACAAAATAATAAAAGCACATGTGAATATTTGCGTGTGTTCATGTTATATGACGGCTGAGTAAAAAATAATGTTGACGCCCCGAAAGATAAAAGTTCCTGGTTCGACATCAGATGCATGCAAATTTTATGTTTTGCTCTCCAAAATCTTGATTTTTATGTTTGTGCTATTTGTCATACAGCAGAGGAGAAGAGGGGAGAGGGGAGGGGAGGGCGTACTATTAGCGCCATCTATTAGCAAACAATAGAAATAAAAAAGTAGGGTCAAACTTTTTCAATACCCAAAAATTTTAAACGTCCTCGTTTAGTAATACGATCAGCTGAAGATGTTTGAAGGAGTACTCTTAGTCGACGAAGCTAATTGCTAGGGCCCATATATTGCTAAAATGTTCTTTAATTTACATATTTCTCATACCGCCATATGTTGTTCTAGTTGACTTCTTCCAAAAAAATGCTAATTAGCGAGAGTTAATTAAGCAAGGCAAGTAAAAGAAGCAAATAGGACAATATGTGGTGGCGTGGAAATATGTAAAAAATTCGATAAAATTCGAATTAAAATTGGGGGATATTTTGCAGTTTTTTCCTATAATGTACAAAACATTTACCGTACATAATTTTTTCTATTTACAACAGTATAAAATAAGAGGAATGTGTGACAATATCCATATTAATTAGGAAGGTATGTCGTATGCTAGGTTAGCTAATTGTGTCTTCTACAGCTTTACTGTTTAGAGGAAAGATGGAAAAAGAGAGCTCTACAAAAACTAATGCTCTTAACAATATTGTACGCCCCGTGAAAATTATATATAAATAAGCCATAAGCGTATTATCTGCTTTCATGTCAGATTTTCCCGACCTGTGAGCTGTAGTGTTTAGGTGACAAGCGACGCGCTCAAATATAATACCGTTGATAATATTGTACGCCCCGTGAAAATTATATATAAATAAGCCATAAGCGTATTATCTGCTTTCATGTCAGATTTTCCCGACCTGTGAGCTGTAGTGTTTAGGTGACAAGCGACGCGCTCAAATATAATACCGTTGACAATATTGTACGCCCCGTGAAAATTATATATAAATAAGCCATAAGCGTATTATCTGCTTTCATGTCAGATTTTCCCGACCTGTGAGCTGTAGTGTTTAGGCGACAAGCGACGCGCTCAAATATAATACCGTTGATAATATTGTACGCCCCGTGAAAATTATATATAAATAATCCATAAGCGTATTATCTGCTTTCATGTCAGATTTTCCCGACCTGTGAGCTGTAGTGTTTAGGCGACAAGCGACGCGCTCAAATATAATACCGTTGACAATATTGTACGCCCCGTGAAAATTATATATAAATAAGCCATAAGCGTATTATCTGCTTTCATGTCAGATTTTCCCGACCTATGAGCTGTAGTGTTTAGGTGACAAGCGACGCGCTCAAATATAATACCGTTGATAATATTGTACGCCCCGTGAAAATTATATATAAATAATCCATAAGCGTATTATCTGCTTTCATGTCAGATTTTCCCGACCTGTGAGCTGTAGTGTTTAGGTGACAAGCGACGCGCTCAAATATAATACCGTTGACAATATATTGTACGTATATTGTATTGTATAGGAGACTAGAAGCATATAATTTGGCGAAAAAAAAACCCAAAGTAAGGTCATAGAAAATAGTTAAAAAAAAGTGAGCAATTATATTTTGCATTGCACAGCATTTGGTATTAAATAACATACCCCCAAAAAATCTCTGCATTATGCGTTCTGAAAAAAATTGCCCTACGTGCCAAATTACTGTGTCAAGTAAAAATTTTCAAAAGGCACTGTCGTACTTGTGTGCCGGGAAAGCGAATATGTGCGACCAAACTGTGCTCTAAGTGTGGAAACAATTTTTCTATTGACTACTTCAAGCGACACCAGCTTACTTGCAAGAGCACTGGAACATCACTACCGCAACCTTCCAAGCGAAAGGTAGAAGTAACCTCCCTCGATGCATCGCCACCTACCAAATGCGTCAAGCTGACGAAGAAAGCAGACCGAATTGCGTTTGAGCATTTATTAGAAGACTTTAACATAACATCAGACAGCTTCTGCGATGTGCGTAGTTTTCTGGAGAGCGAGCGAGCTAAGATAATATCCATCCTCAACGATGCATTGGCTACATACTCCACTAAATTCTATGCCGTGCTATGCTGCAAGTATAAGAAACCGTCTGATGAAATACCGGTCTTTTTTTCACAATGGCTCGGGATATGATTTCCATCACTTGGTTATACATCTAGGGTACGACAATGCGAGAATCAATGTCCTGGCGCAGAACGAGGAGCGTTATATTAGCATCAGCAAGTGGGTGCCGATCCCCAACTCAAGCAACAGCATCGAGCTTCGGTTCCTCGACTCTCTGAGGTTCCTCCAGGCAAGCATCGAGGCTCTTGCTGGGAAGCTCAGAGACGACCAACTAGCCATTACTACATCAAGTTTCCCAAACTTAGATGTCGCACTCATCAAACGTAAAGGGGTCTACCCCTACGAATACGTCACAGACCCTTCCAAGTTCGAAGAAGAGTTGCTGCCTCCCCAGGATAAGTTCTACAGCCAGTTGAGAGGTTCAGGTATTACCGACGAGGAGTACAAGCATGCTCAGTCTATGTGGGTCGAGTTGGGTTGCCGAACTTTCGGTGATTACCACGATGCACACCTGAAGCTTGATGTGACGCTTCTAGCATGTGCGATGTTTGTTGTGGTGGGATCATTGGGGGAAATGTGATTCTCCCAATATGTCATCTGACTTACTAGCATATGCGATACGAAGAACAGGTGTGTATGTGGCTTACTAGGATTAGGCTCATGGTAATGAGGTCCTAGTAGCTGAAACGTTAAGTTTTGTATTCGCCCCCGAGAAAATTCTATATAAAATAACATACCTGAAAATTATATTCACAGTAGATTCATTTTTTGAGTTTTGTAATTACCCCAAGAAATTCTATATAAAATAACATACCTGAAAATTGTATTTACAATAGATTGAATTCTTGAGTTTTTGTATTCGCACACAAGAAATTCTATATAAATAACATACCTGAAATTCTATTTACAGTAGATTGAATTTTTGAGTTTTGTAATCACTCCAAGAAATTTTATATAAAATAACATACCTGAAAATTGTGTCGCTATATACTAGACTTTTTGATTTCTGTGATTTTGGAGAAAGCAATGGCATCCACCACCAGTTTCAATCGTAAAAATGATAAAATTGAATGTGTTACTTGTGGGAAGCCAATCTTAAGGAACAATTTATCGGCACACAGGGCAAGATGTAGCAAAACAGGTTCGAGAATTAATCGTTCGTTACCTTCTAAGCCCTGTGTTCGATGCGGAAAGATGATCAGCATTACAAATTTAAGTAAACATCTCAAAATTTGCAAACCATCGACCGAACAAGGAACATCGAAAAGGAAAATCGATAATTCAGAAACGGAAGCTTCCACTTCCAAGCAAATTAAATTATCTAATAAATGCAAACCAATTAGATCTGCATTTAACGACCAACTCCAGGATTTTTCAATTAAGTCAGAACCAGGTCGTGACATCCTTAGTTTCTTGGATGAAACGAAAACATCTGTACTAAATATTTTAAAAGATAAACTTGAAAACAACTCTATAAAAGTATACGTTGTTCTGTTTTCTGAATACGAGAAAGTTGATGGCACAACGAGTATTTTTTATCATCGTACAAAAAACCAGACTCTTTATTTGGCGGACGTCGAAAATTTGGACAACTTCTATTATAAAGTTTCCAACGAGCTGGTTAAGAAACATGACGATTTCGAGGCTAAAGGGTCGGGATGGTCTCTATGTGGAAGTCCTCACACGTTAACTGTTTACGTGAACCAATTCTCGCCTCTTCGCGCTTCCAGCTACGTTCCTCTTCCACCGAACATTCAACGCAAGAGGGCTGTGGTAAATATACAGAACAGCGATAACAAGTGTTTCCTCTGGTGTGTGTTGGCTGCACTGCACCCGATTCATTGGTCAAATCATCCAGAACAGGTTTCTAATTACAAGCAATACGAGACCGACTTTGAAAGTGTAATGTCTGACATTGAATACCCGGTGACATTGTCGGATATAACAAAGTTCGAAAATCGTGCAGGAAAATGCATCGCTATTAATGTATATTCCTTTACGTCAGATAAATATCTCGTGCATCCCGTCAGGATAAGCGATATCGACGATGACGATGCCTGTGTAATAAATCTCCTTCTAATTTCCAACGAGGATGATCATCACTACACGCTAATTCGTTCTCTATCACGTTTGGTCAGAAGTCAAACTACCAAGTATGCAAACAACATCGAAGTTTGCCCGAGATGCCTAACCACGTTCGACGATCGTGACCGACGTGATCATCAAAATCTTCATAGTCGTCAAATTGCTCTGGAGAAACTTGCCGAACATAAAATTTATTGCGGCGACAACAGACCGGCTAGAATGTTGATGCCCGAAACGAACGAAGTCGAAGAATTCAAAATGCACAAGGCATTGTTGGAACATCCCGCAATCATCGTCGCAGATTTCGAGTCTTTCCTGAAACCACTCTCCTACTGCGAACCGGATCCTGAAATTTCCTCCACAACGCCGTACCAGCTTCATCAACCTAATAGTTTCGGCTATGTTGTTGTGCGACGTGATAAAATAAATGAAGCATATATATACCGCGGGCCAAATGTAATCGAACACTTCCTGGAAAAAATGGTGGAGGAGGTTGAGGTAATTGGTAGTGCACTGCTTACATCAAAACCGATGGCACCTTTAACTGAAAATGAACTTCAAAATTACAATTCCACTGAGGTGTGTCCGGTATGTGATCAAAGTTTTACTGATGAGAACAAAAAAATATTCCACCACGATCATTTCAGCGGAAACTACATAGGTGGAATTTGCAACACGTGCAATCTTAAAATCCAGAAACCTAAATTCATCCCCATATTCTTTCACAACGGAAGCGGATATGATTTTCACCACCTGGTGAGACATCTTGGCTACGATCCGAAACGTATAGGTGTCTTGGCCGAGAATGAAGAACGCTACATTAGTCTCAGCAAGCAAGTGTCGATTCCGGGAACGAAAAATACAATCGAGATGCGCTTCCTGGATTCGTATAGATTTCTCTCTGCAAGTCTGGATGCTTTAGCGAACAAACTCACCGACGATCAATTTAAAATAACTAGAGCTAGTTTTCCCAACGTAGACATAGAACTCGTTAGACGTAAAGGGGTTTATCCTTACGAATATGTTAGTGATGGTTCTAAATTTAACGACGACGCTCTTCCACTTCCAAGAGAATTTTACAGCAGACTCAGAGAGAAAGGAATCACGGACGAAGAATACCAACACGCGCAACTCATGTGGGAGAAATTAGAATGTAGGACACTCGGAGACTACCACGACGCATACTTAAAATTAGACGTGACGATACTCGCGGATGTTTTTCAAGCGTTCAGGAAAACGGCAACGAATATTTACAAATTAGATCCAGCGTATTTCTACAGTCTACCGGGATTAGCGTGGTCGGCAATGTTATTCCAGACAAAGGTCAAGCTGGAACTGATATCGGACGTTGACATGTTGCTATTCATCGAAAGAGGGATACGAGGTGGAATGGTGCAATGCGTACAGAGACATGCAAAAGCTAATAACGTACACATGAAAGAAGATTACGATTCAAATCGAGCATCGAATTACATCTTCTATGGCGACGTTAATAATCTCTACGGACATGCCATGGTTCAGAAACTTCCTTACGGGGGATTCGAATGGTTAGATCCCACTTCGATAGACATTATTCATTTCGACGATAGCGAGTGTGGTTTCTTCGCAGAGGTAGATCTCCAATTCTCCGACCACCAGCACGACACGTTTTCGGATTTGCCTCCGACTCCCGAAATCAAATGTCTACCCGACTCCGTTCAAGACAAGCTTTTGTTAACATTGGACCCTAAACAGAGATACGTCGTCCACTACAAGAATCTCCGGTTTTTGATTGGGAAGGGTGTTCAGATAGTAAATGTTAGAAGAATACTAAAGTTTAAACATTCCACGTGGTTAAGACCTTACATAGAAACTAACACACAACATAGAACAGCTGCCACTTCCGATTTAGACAAGGATTTTTTTAAATTAATGAACAATGCGGTGTACGGAAAGACCATGGAGAATGTTAGAAAGCACGTAGACGTGAAATTAATTTCCGATAAGAATAAATGTCGGAAGTGGATAGCCGATCCTAGATTCAAGTCGAGAAAAATTTACAACGAGAATTTAGCACTTTTCAATCTACATATAAAATTGATGAAATTCAGAAAACCAATTTACGTTGGCGCAACGGTTCTCGACTTGTCGAAACTTTACATGTTCGAATTTCATTATGACGTGATGAAACCCTTCTACAATGATAAAATATCACTTTTGTACACGGACACCGACAGCTTCATTTACAGCATACAAACACCTAACCTATACGAAGACATAAAAAATCCTTCCATGCTTGAGTATTTCGATACTTCTGCGTACCCTCAACCCAACAGATTTGGAATTCCATCCCTCAACAAAAAAGTCCTAGGTAAACTGAAAGATGAATGTAACGGTGATATTATTGTTGAGTTCGCGGGTTTGCGTTCGAAGATGTATGCCATGAGAACAGAGAGTAGCGTCACGAAGAAAGCAAAAGGTGTGGGCAAAAATACGGTGGAGAACAAACTCACCTTCCACGATTACATCGATTGCCTTTACTCACAATCGATGATACTAAGCATAGAACAAAGAATCCAAAGTGTAGACCACGTGATTACAACAAACAAAGTTAGGAAAGTAGCATTAGATCCGCACGACGATAAAAGATGTATTTTGTCTTGTGGAATCCACACGTTGCCTTGGGGACACTATCGTTTAGAAATTAGTAAAAATTGTAGGCAATGCAAATGAAAAAAAAAAATGAACTTAAATAACTATAACTAAAATAAAAAAAAATTAACTATCTCACATACACAATAAATAACTAGCAAGGACAATGAATCACTTTGGTTTCCGAAAGCAAACAATGGAGACTGTACACCGCACGGCAGATCATGAATTTCTACCTTCCATGTTATCTAAACTCAACGGTCTGTTGATCAATCAATTTTCGGAACGCTGCTCTTCTTGCTGGAACAGTGACGATTTCGGATTTGCGACGATCGACGTGACGAGGAAACCCAACGACGGAAAATACAGAAACAAAATCAACGACTTTCTAAACGTTGCAACGTTGTGAGAATAAATAACCAGCATGCCTATGAATTTGTTCGGTTTCAAAAAACAGATCATTATGGAAACCATACCAGATCATGAAGTCTTACCTTCCGTGTTACCTAAACTCAACGGTCTGTTGATCATTCACCTCAACAGCATTTGGACGAAACTGAATGACGATGTGGGCAAGATGTTTTATGTTTTTAATAACAATTTACATTTCTACGAAATTCCGATCGACGGGAAACTTCAAATCACCGTGAATCCGGAAAACGCAGGCGAAATCAAAATTTCTACCGGCAAGAACATTTTTCGAATCAAGCACGACAAGATGCTTTCTAACATTACGTACGATGTGTCTGCAGGAGATTATCTTTACATAGAACTCCTCGGAGATTACGACAAACTTATTCCTCTCTTCGTAGAATTACGAATCGTCTATCCTATTATAAATAACCGTTAACCAAAAATGCCTAGCGACATTTTCGGCAACACCAAGCGTGTGGACCATGCAGAAGAGATTCTCATGTTGGACATTCGAGTTAAGAAGTTAAGGACCGATTTGATCGCTTTGCAGGAAACCTTAAACAAAAGTTTAGAGTCGGAAATCGCTACGCTCCAAACGCAATGTCTCGACCCTATTCTGAAAATCGATTCCGAACTGAAAACGCTCATAAAAAATTATGTCGACGTACCTTCTTACGACAACGTTCAAAATATACAGTTGAGCGTGGATTCGCTTCAAAATGATTTGGCCAAATTACAGCAATTTCAATCGAAAAATGAAGATTTGGAAAAATTGAAACTCGAAATCGAAGAACGAACTTCCGCAATAGAAAAGAATTTCTCTGAACTTCAAACTGTGGTGAACGATATAGACGCAGAACGCTTGCATGTCGTCGTTTCCAAATTACAAGAAGAATTTACCAGCACGTTGGAAGAAATTAAATCCAAGTTGCAGACTTTGGAAGATACAATGACGAACCTACCATCGTCGGACGAACTGCAGGTCATCGGTAAAAGCGTTGCGAACATAAAAATTCAACTGGAGGCCTATCGAGATTTCGAACACATTCAAACCACCATCGCTACGCTTCAGGCGTCCTTGGAATTGATCAACGAAGAAATTAAAAATATTCACGCTGAAGCAAGTATGTTGACGAGTATTCAGGACACGTTGAGCACGGTTCAGCAGAAGATCGAATATTTAGAAAATTTGAACGTCGAAACGAATCTCGCTCATTTTCATCACGTACTCGACAACATACAGGGTGACTTGGAATCGTTACGGACGAGCGTGCCTTCGAGCGAAGATTTGGAAAAATTGAAAACGGCGGTGACGGCACTATCCGATTCGAGCGACATCAAAAGTTCATTGAGCGATCTCGAGAGTAAAGTGGCCAATCTCCCCACCTCCAAAGAATTGCACGCTTTGAAAAGAAACATATCTCGAATGCTGAAACGACTAGAAACGGAAACGGCGAACGTGGAACAGATTCGAGACGAACTTGCTTCGCTGGTGTCGACGCTGCCCACTTCGCAGAGCGTCGCCGATCTTCACACGCAGTTTACAGAGATGCGAAGCATCGTGAACGATCTTACCGAGAAGAGCTCGAAATTGAATCAAGTCGAGAACCTTCAGAACATCGTCGTCAACATCAGAGATCAAGTTGGAGTGCTGGAATCCACGCAGGAATCGACGCTGGCCTCTTTCGGTGCCAAGTTGCAAGAACTCAACGAAAACTACAAGCAGTTGAACGTGGAAGTGAAAATCAAACCGTCGTTTTCTGCCGTAACGGATACCATAGTCGAGCATTTGCTGCCCATCGAAAATAAACTCGGACAAGTTCACAGTAATCTGCTCGGCGTCGACACTAAATTCGCTAAACTGCATTCTCTGCAAGCCATCGAAATCAACAGCGTACCCAATCAACAGAGAATCTCCACGTTCGTCGAAGGTAACAAACTGTACATGTTGCATCCTTATCATCCGTACTACAAGTTTCTCCTCGATGGCACGATTCAGATAAACGAATTTTCGTACTGGTCTCACGGTAGAAAAGCTAGCGTTCCCACCATGACTTTGATATCGAATCGTGGTGTCCAGAAAGCAGGAAACATTCCTCTGGCACGTTGGAACGAAACGCGCAACATATATGAAATACACGAAGACGAAGATCTCACCGTTTTCGACGTGAGTGCCGGCGATAAGCTGATCATTCAAAACACGAGCGAAGTGCCACCCTCTTTGAATCCCATCACGCTTGTGCTTCTCTTGAAACGTAATCTCTAAAAAAATGTCTAGGCAAGCCATCGTCGAAGAATTGCATAAACCTGCACGCCGCAACTACGAACGTTTGGCTGTGGTAACCAAGGGTATCGACGACCTCTGGCAAAGTGACCTCGTGGAGATGAGCAGCGGCAATTTGAAAAACGTGCATAAATTGAACAAGGGCAACAAGTACCTCCTCACCGTCATAGACACGTTTTCGAAATTCGCATGGGCTCTACCTTTGAAGGCGAAAACGGGAACGTGCGTCACGGAAGCATTCAAATTAATTTTTCGCGAAAGCGGCGGCAGACGACCACGGTTTCTGCAAACGGACAACGGTAAAGAATTTTACAACGCCGTATTCCAAAAATTTATTCAAAAACACAAGATTCGACATTATTCGACCTTCAGTCACATCAAAGCCAGTATCGTGGAAAGATTCAATCGAACCTTGAAAACACACATGTGGAAACGATTCACGCTTCGGGGAAATTACAAATGGGTCGACATCCTGCCGGAACTCGTCGACACCTATAATGAAACGGCACACAGAACAATAGGCATGAAGCCAGCTGACGTTACCAAGTCTGACGAGCAGCGTTTAATTTCTACCGTTTACTGTCCAAAGTACACGCCCACGACAAAAAAAGCTAAATACAAAATTGGAGACCGGGTGAGGATCAGCAAATTCAAACGCACCTTCGAGAAGGGGTTCACAAAAAATTGGAGCACGGAACTCTTTACGGTGGTTCGAGTTCTACCCGGAAACCGACACACGTATATAATAAAAGATAGTAGCGGCGAGATTTTGAAAGGAAGATTTTACGAAGAGGAACTCTCTAAAACGAAACACCCTGACACGTACCTCATCGAGAAAGTATTGCGTAGGAAAGGTGACAAACTGTTTGTCAAATGGCTGGGACTTCCAGAAAAGAGTTGGATCGACGCGAACGAAGTGATCTTGTGAGTACGTGGAACGTGGTGAAGCGTCTACCGGATCCAGAAAGTCAAACGAGAAAAAAAAAGAACGGCGAGTTGCTTCCCGACAGCATCCGCTGTCTGATCGTAGGTCCTTCGGGGTGTGGGAAAACAACACTGCTCGTGGACAATTTTCTCCTCGCACCGAATTGGTTGGATTGGAAGAACAGGCACCTGTACGTGTTCTCGAAAAGTTTGGAGCAATCCAAATACCAGCAACTGATGAAACTGTACGATGGTCTGGACATTGCAACGTTCGCCTCGGAAATAAAACCACTTGACGATTGTTGTGAAAATTCAGTCGTCGTGTTCGACGACGCCATCCTGGAAAATCAAAATGAAATTCGCAACTTTTTCACGCAAGGTCGTCACAAAGGAATGGATTGCTTCTACCTAGCTCAAACGTTTTCTAAAATTCCAAAACAGTTAGTACGCGACAATGCTAATTTCATATGTTTGTTTCGTCAAGATCACACCAACCTCAAGCACGCGTACGATGACTACGTAGGCGGAGACATGAACTACAATCAATTTTCGGAAGGCTGCTCTACTTGCTGGAACGGTGACGATTTCGGATTCGTGACGATCGACATGACGAGGAAACCCAACGACGGAAAATACAGAAACAAAATCAACGACTTTCTAAACGTTGCAACGTTGTGAGAAACGACGTATATAAATAACGTCATGACGAAACGAAAAATTGAAGACGAAAATCTCAAGCTTCGCGATTACCTCGCGAAACGCTTCAAAGGTTGGAAATCCGAGAATCGCGGATTCTACGAAGAGAAGAAACGTCAGGATCAACCTGTGATCGATGCCATCAGCAGTCTAGGTAAAGAAATTAAAAGTGTCACGGAACAAAATAAAAATTTGATTAATGAACTCGTACCGCTCGCAGCTAAAAGTTACGCCGTACCCACACCCATTTCGAGCATTCCTTCGACACCGTTCGAACTGAAGGATGCACCGGCACGACGTCGAGCCATAGGCAGCACGTCGTCGTCTTCGGATAAAATCGAGTTGGGACCTTTGGCACGAGACTACCTGAGCACGGGGAAATTCGACAAGGATGAAGTGTTCGGATTGTATCCCAGCATGGAAACCAGCGAAGGCGGCGGTGTGGTGTGGAAGATTGGGAAATCGAAGGTGACCTTCGAAGGCAACGACATTAAAGTCAATTTAGGCGACAAGGATAGTTGGAACAGGTATCCGGGTACGGTGGGACTGTGGGAACTCGTCGCCAAAAAGCAGCCGAAAGATTACACCGACGAAGATTACCAAAGTTACAAGGAAATTCTGATCATGACGGATGCCTTGTACCAGAACAACGACGCCTCGCAAAATAGGGTGAAATCGAGCAGCGGCGAGAAGTACAGGAATCTCATCAAACCGATTTGGAACCAGGTCAAAACAGGCAGCGGCGTCAAACGCTACAACACGTTACCCAAAGAATTCGTTTGGGTGGACGACGTTAGGAAACTCGTGGACCGATTGTTGGTGATAGCCGGCGAAGAGAATGCAGGCAACCGTAATTTCTACAACGAGAAGGTTGGCATCGTGGACATGATCAGCACGAAACTTTCCAACTTTATCGTGAACGACGACAAGGGCATAGGTTACCTGATCAAAATCATCAACACGCTGCCTCCGAAATTTTGGAACGTGGCCGAAGGAAAGGGACTCGTGAACGACATCATCAACAAGTTACCTTTCGAGATGCATTTACCTGGCTACCAGTACTGCGGGCCGGGTACCAAACTCGAGAAAAGATTGGAGAGAGGAGACAAGGGTGTGAATCCGTTGGACGCAGCATGCAAAGATCACGACATCGCCTACAACACCACGCAGACGGATCTGGATGCACGTCACGAAGCAGACAAAAAATTGGAACATGCAGCTTTCGAAAGGTTCGTGAGCAGAGACGCATCGCTGGGTGAACGGGTCGCCGCACTGGGTACCACCATCGCCATGAACACGAAACAAAAATTGGGGTGGGGTATATAAATAACATACCATAAAAAAAAAAAAACTTGATATATAAATAACACACATCGTAAAAAAATAATCTTCGGTATATATAAATAACACACATCGTGAAAAAAAAGCAATTAAATTTCTCTCTAACACTCTGACAACTGAAAAAATGAGCGATCTCCAAGCATTAAAACAAATGCTAAATTTGTCAGTCGAGTATGTAAAAATTCAGGAATTGGAAGTCGACAAACCTTACACGATAACTTCCGGTTCAATCGTTTCTACCCAGTATGGCCCCAAGGTACGCCTGTTGCTCAACGCACAATACAGTCTATTTTTACCGGATCGATACGCTAACATGTTATCCGACGAGAAGCTATCTATTTTAATCGAGAACAAAACTCGAATCGTGTACAAGGGGACAAAGGAACTTCTTGGCAAGAAAACGAAGCACGTAATAGAATTTGTGTAACGACTGCGAGGCCTTGAAAATATATAAATAACATACCGTAAAAAAAACTACACAAGAAAAAATCTCAGAATATATATATAAATAACATACCGTGAAAATAACACATAGAGCATCAACATGAAGCCCAAGGGTGTCGTGTACCAGATACCATACTCCAATCTAAAAAATCTAGGTGCTCTCGATGGGTTACTCACCAAGAAACAACGCGAGAAGAAACGTTCTTGTTTGTCGAAAGGACACGGAATGAAATTGCTGCTCAGCACACCTCAATTGAAAAGATTGCAGCGTTCGCGGAAACAGCAAAAGATCGGAGGTTTCATATTCAGCATCCCGGCCATCCTGGCAGCATTGGGGGCCGTTGGAAGTTTGGCCGGCGGAAGTGCCGCCATCGCGAAAACCGTCATCGACTCGAAGAAGAACAAGGCGGAATTGGAAGAACAGAAACGTCACAACCTGGCCATGGAGAAGAAAAAGGGGAAAGGTATAACCAAAAAACAAAAAAGCAACCTCGATGCTTTGAAGAAATATAAAAAAAAGAAACAGAAGCACTCACCAACCGAGACATTGAATCTCTGATCGAACCGTTACAAATCAAACACTTCAGAGGAGTTTTCATGTCCGACTCGTTACCTTCAACCGCTAAAAAAAAAGAATGCGGAGTAGTCAACTTGGACGATCAAGAAAATCCAGGCACGCATTGGATATGTTACCACAAAAATGATGATAAAGCATTCGTTTTCGATTCTTTCGGAGGTGTTCCACCTACAAATTTAGTTCATTATCTGAAAACGAACAAAACCTCCATATACTACAACGACGAACGCATTCAAGATTTCGGAGACGTGAACTGCGGTCATCTCTGCCTCTCCGTGCTCGCGTTTCTCTCTAAAATAAATAACCCTACGATCGAGGATTTCCAGAAAGCATTGTGGAACCTCAAACAGCATCACTAGGATGGGCGTGTTCCATCTCACGAGCGAATCTTCAATCTTGAAACTCACGCTGCACGACGACATTGTCTATCCTAAATCCGTGGCTCTGCGTGCATTCTACAGCATGTACCTCATACCTAACGTCACCCAGCACAACAACAAAATTAGCGTCGGAAGCGAACACATCGTCGTCACGCCAGGCCAATACAATCTTTCCACTTTGCAAGCTCAGTTACCCAAAGGCACGTACCTTTCTCAAAATTCGGTCACGCACAGAGTGGAAATCCTATCCGCGACGGAGACCGTGGACCTGGGCACCATGGGAGAACTTTTAGGTTTCGAGAACGACACCAAACTCGAAGCTGGCATCAAGCACGTAGCAACCAACATTCCTAAATTTTTGGCCATAGAGACTCTGAACGTACACTGCAACGTGGCGGAAGGTATGATCACGAAATCCTCGGACGGATTGTTAGGAAGTCACAAGCAGACGGGAATCATAGCCACTTTCAAACCAAGTTCCGAGTTCATGGAACCGATCATCTACACGCCCTCTTCGCCGATCTATTTTCCAGTATGTCGCAACCGCATAGACGACATAGAGTTGGTGGTGACGAACGAGAAAGGAGACGTGGTGGATTTCGCAGGTGCAACAACTACTGCCATCGTGGAGATCAACGTATAATAAATAACCATACATGTAAAATGGAGCAAATCGAAAGTTACGAATTGCAATCTTTCCCTCCCAACCGTCGCACGTTCGCCAATCTGAACGAGGCGAACAGGGAGATCGAATACGATGTGGACGTAGGCGACGGGTTCATTCATCCTCACAGAGCGGACCTCTACCTTCAATTCGACGTGGTGAAGAAGGAAAGCGGAGACGCGTTTCCCGCAGCAGCAAACTTGATACTCGTGGACAACTTCGTGCCTCACCTGTTCTCGCAGGTGGAGGTGAGGAAACACAACACCGTCATCGACAGAATAGATTATCCAGGCATCACGTCGACGGCAGTGGGAACGTTGAAATTATCCAAAACGGACGCAGCGTACTACCAGGCCGGGGGATTCGAAGCAGGGACCAAAATATCGACGAAAAGTCACACGGTACTCTTTCCCATGCGTCTGCTGCCTGGTTTCTTCTCGGACTACAAGGAGATCATGTGGAAGGGAGGACTGAGGGTCACGTTTCGAAGAGCGGCCAACGACAACGACGCACTGATGCGATACGCTACTTTGGGTCCGGACGGCACCACGCCGATAGCCAACACTTTACCCGAAGCGGCGAAATGCGTCATCCGGAGCATGGAATTGAGAATGCCGGGGGTGGAATACGAAACGAACTACGCCCTCAAGTACAAAGCGGAGATCTTGAAAAGTCCGCAGGTGTTGATTCACTTTCACGGTTACCAGTGCGTGCAGAAGATGGCGTCGGGAAGTCACATGGAATTCGACGTGACGACGCAGTTCAACAACATACAGTTCGACATGCCAGATTTCGTCGTAGTGCTTTTTCAGACCGGCCGCGATAACAACCAGGAGAAAGATTCCAGCAAGTTCGACGACTGCAAGATCAAGAACGTTTATCTCAAGAATGGACGTAACGAAGTGTTCCCGCGCGAGAATTACAACCTCGACGTGACCAAAGACGATTACCTCAAACTTTACGAAGCTTACACGGCTTACAAACGCGTGACCGAGGGAAGCGTGGACATGTACTACACGCCCAGCGAATTCAAAGCCCGGAGACCCATGACCGTCATCAACACATCTAAGAGGAAGAAGGTTGTGGTCAACGATCGAACCAACATCAAGGTCGTCTGCGAGTTCCACGACGCCTTGCCCGAGGATACCCTATGCAGTGTCATCCTGATTGCGGAGAAGTCCTTCGCCTACGACGTGAAGAACGAAAGGGTCACGGAGCAGTTTTAAAATTCATAAAAAATTGCCACATACTAAAAATCAACATCCAACACATTTTAGGTTATATCAAATTTGTGAAAACCTTATAATACTGAAATATTAAAACAAACAGAGTCCCTTGTAGGTTAGTTCGGTGCGTAAATAAAAAAATGATAGGTTAAGTTATATCACTTAGGATCGTAAAAAAAATTAAAAAATCGTAAAAAAAAAGGATAGGTTAAGTTGTATCACGTAAGATCGTGATATACCTACCAAGTATAAATGGAAAAAATGAGTGCAGTGAAAATTTGTACTAAAACATCGCTAAACGCTATAACATCGACAAAAAATTGTCAAAATATGTCAAAAACTTATATTCGATTGATAAAAAAAAAATACCTACAAAATATGATCCTCAAATGATGACGTTCAAACAGTGCATAAATAAAAAAAATAATAGGTTAAGTTATATCACTTAGGATCGTAAAAAAAATTAAATAATCGTAAAAAAAGGATAGGTTAAGTTGTATCACGTAAGATCATAATATACCTACCAAGTACGAGTGGGGGAAAAATGAGTATAGTGAAAATTTGTACTAAAACACCGCTAAACGCTAAAACATCGACAAAAAATTGTCAAAATATGTCAAAAACTTATATTCGATTGATAAAAAAAAGGCATACCTACTAAGTACTGCGTTGAAACAATCCAATTACACTACTATTAATTTTTTATTAATACAATACTCGTATTACTTTAACAAAGTTACGGTACAATAGAAAGCTTCAGGAATTTTAGAAAAATTAAATTGAAAATTAAATTAAATTGCGGCGCAATTACCGCATACGCCATCATGCCAAACGTCATCATAACAAAATTGTAGTAATTGAACTTAATCATGTGTTCTTTTTTAGTATTTTTTAAGTTGGGGGACATGCTCCCCTGGCCCCTCCAGAACTCCGCCTATGGTTAATCTGTTCATAAAAACACCATTGAGTTGCAGCTTGATCACCAAACATGTTAGATATTTTCTGGTTGCTCTGCTGCAAGCTAATGTGTGAGGGAAGAGGGTGTAGTCAGGGGTGCCGAAACCGGGTGGACTGGGACCATCAAAATTCGTTTGGGCTCCCAGGGCCCAATGTAACATTATAATTTTGCAATAAAATATTATTTGTATGTTGAACATTTAATAAATTGAGGATTCTGTGTGAGAATTTCCTAAGATTTCAAATCCGAATTATATGTTTTATTTAATATGACAAAAATATTGTACACAGGAACTTTGCATACATAGAGACTGTAAATTATGCAGAATGCTCTTGGTTTGGTTGATAAAATTGGTTTATTCTTATTAGTTTATAATAGATATTACTGTGTAGTAACAATTATACCATGACAATAACTATTATTGCTGTTATTTCTACTGATGAAGATTTATCAGTGGACTTACCCTCCCCTACATAAATTTCTGGCAACACCCACAGTGGTTACTTAGCCGTGTGTAATATTTGTTCATTCTCGTGCGGGTTATCCCTATCGTAGTCTCCCCTCGACGTGGGGTTCAGAGTAACTAACTACGACGCTGCGTGGTTTCTGCTAGAAAGGCAAACGCGGGAACAACGCCATGTACTATTTCTTAATATTCCAGGTTCGTCTGGGCAGTGGTTTCCAACTTCAAAAGGTCCGAGGCCCAAAATTATATCCAGCAGTTGATCGGCGGGCTGCATTTTTTTTGGGGGGGGATTAAAAATTACAAAAATTGCAAGTACTGAACTGAAAATGTAGTACTTTCGCATGACCTAAATTCCTAAAATGAGGCAATAAAAACAATGGAATCACAAATAAAAATTGTATAATTACAATTTATTTCACAAAAACCCAATACTTATGGATGAATTGAAAGAAATGAAAAACACACCATACAAATAAGAAATAAAAACAATGGAATCACAAATAAAAATTGTATAATTACAATTTATTTCACAAAAACCCAATACTTATGGATGAATTGAAAGAAATGAAAAACACACCATACAAATAAGAAATAAAAACAATGGAATCACAAATAAAAATTGTATAATTACAATTTATTTCACAAAAACCCAATACTTATGGATGAATTGAAAGAAATGAAAAACACACCATACAAATAAGAATCCTTCATATTAAGTGTTCAATGTGAAAATTGAGGCCGATCTGCTTCTTTCATCAAAGTTGGAATGTCCACTTCAATTTCTGTATTTGAAAGTCTCAGAAGGTGAAGCAGTGAAGAATCTACCAATCGACTTCTGTAGCGGTTCTTGATGAACTTCATTGAAGAAGAAACACTTTCACACGTGTATGTGCTGCCGAACATCGACGTCATTCTTTGCCCAAAACTACGAAGGTTTGGAAAGCGTTCCTTTGAAAGGTTTTTGAAAAACTCTGGCCTCTTTTCTTGAAGGAAATCGCCTTGCAAATCACACAATTCAAGTTGGAGAGAAGAGCTTCTTGTTCTTCGATGTTAACGCCAAAAGGATTGCTAAATAGCTGGATGCTGCTTTTAAGTTCTTCAAAATCTTTAAATCTGGAGTCAAACACATCCATTATTTCTTTAATATTTGCACTGAATTAAAAAAAAGTCCAGTGTTTCTTCATCTTCTGCTAGGCGCCGACAGCTTGGAAAATGGACCAGGTTATTCCTCTCCAAAGTAACGTTGAAAATCTTCAGTTTATTACGAAACCCATTTATGTTTCCCATTAAATCTGACACCAGATGGTTTCTTCCCTGCAATTCCGCATAGCAAAAAGGTGGGAAGCGGGCGAGTTCATTCCTCATAGCGAAGGGGTGGAATGCATGGTGTGAAAGAACGTTACGTCACTTTAGAGTCTTCTGATGATCATTATTAGGGAGACAAATTTATGGTAAATAAAAACTGAGGAGAGCGGTAAATAAAATGTTAGATCATCGGTATATACCAAAGGTGGAAAAAAAAATTGGCACACACTTTTTCATCATGAGAGGAAACAAGATACAAAAGAGCTATAAATTGATAAACTACTTCATTTTTATATACTGTACACATACACAAGTACTTAGCTCTCCAACCAAAAATAAAACATCAACACAAAATCACTTCATTTCTAAATTGCATATCTCAAGTGATTTATTCATTGTATGTATTTAAAGGATATCCTTGCTGTCCAACAAATAAAATAATCACTACTGCACATACACAAACACATGTTGAAAATCACATGATGATAAACAAAATTCATTCTTGACTGAACACAAATGACACCATTGTTTCCCTTGATGTGCAGGAACAGACTAATCTTATCGCTGCTACAGCTAGCAAGTTCAATGAAACTGGAAGTTGAGTAGACATTCGGGGGAAGAAAGAAATGCAGCTTGACAGGGAGCGAAGTTTTCGAACTGAGATTATGTGCATGGGAAATCCCAATTTGCAGCGTCTCCCTGATGTGATCGAAGATAAAACGTTCTTCAGCTACAAGTGGTAGGAAACTTTAGGCAAACGTTTCTTTACAAATCGACAGTTTGCGCGCACAACCTCGATTGCCGGTTTTTGCGTGTTTTCTACTTAATTTGATGATATTTCACGGTTATTTCGCCAAAAAGCGTTCATTTCGTGGAAAAGCACACATTTCGCATTACTTCGCGAATAAAACTCATGCATACTTCATCATTGGGGGTGTAGTTACGTGCAGAATGTTCAAAATTTGATCTTTTTTTTTTCACATTTCGCAATTTCGCGCATCGCGAAAATTCAATGTCCCTAATCATTATTGACAGCAAAATCAATTCTACCTGTGATATTGTCTTTCTTCACAGAGCATCCGTTCCTTCAGTAAAAATAGAACGTATTTTAATAAAATACATAAAATTAATGTATTACGCAACCTGGATTCCCGGCCGCAAAAAAGGCATCGCGGGCCGCCGGTTGGAAACCCCTGGTCTAGAGAACATATCAGGGACCACACGTTGGAAACACTGCTGTTGATAGAGGTTCAAATCACCCATTAGAACACAACAAACTAGATTCGCATATGCGTTTGCATCCAAGAAAACAGGGAAGCAAAACTACTTGGCACCACTTCACTGCACCCAAACTTGGCACAGATATTTGAACACATTTCATGATATCCGTAATGAACCTTCCTGATCAACGAGGAAGCGCTCCCCTCTCAGGTTGTTTAACTCTTCGCAAAGAAGAACTGGCCAAATATTAAAGGCTTTCATCGCCCACTTACTATGAGGTCATCTTTTGCTGCGTGCCTCAGGTTTTCTTCTTGGGACTTTTACAGGTTTTCTTTTTCTTCAGTAGTCCAGAACAGATTTTCACTATCCGGAGGGCGACCCTCATGACGGTACCTCACCCGGAAGTCTTGTGAGCGTGTGAGGGTGAGGGCGAAGGCAAATCGTAATGTCGAGGACGAACCATGAGGGCGAAGGCGAATCTTTCGGGTATGACATATAGCTAAAAGTAACAAAGAAATGCTGAGGGAGGAAACTGAAATACAGTTGCCTAGCGACGATGCCACCTCTTCATGAGCTACAGGTTCTGTTGTTGCACTTGGAATAGCCATACTGTTGTGACGAACCACAGGCACGATGGCAGATGGGCAGATTGGGTACAAAATTTTACGTTTACTTTTCCTGGAATACTCAGACACGTCGCAGAGGTGTTCACTATCCAATGGACGGACCTCATGAGGGCAGACCTCGCCCTCCGGAGGATGAGGACGAGGGTGGATCGTCAGGGCACGGGCAATTCGTGATGGAACGTGAGAGCGAGTATGAATATGCACTAATTAATCCATACACCACCCACATAACATTTCTCAAAAGTTTCCCTGCAGCTCCATAAAATTTTTCGCAAAACAATAATTTATCGTCGTTGCCTACCAACTTTTCAATTACACCACTCTCTATACGATGCATGTTACATGCTTTGAATCATGGGCGTATATATAGTTCACGCAAAGGGGGGGGGTCAACTTTTGGTATGATTAGGGTTGCTGTTCGTGCCCGTCATCCAACAAGAAAACACCTTTCTTGTTTCGGCCGCTGGTTGTAGCATTTCAAGGAAGGTACTGGTGCTGTAGGTAGACTAATACACATAAATGAAACACTCAATTACATCGAACTGATGTATTCGTTGCTAAATCTACATTATTTGCAGCCAACCTGCAATACATCTCTCGAACAGCGTCGCTTCTCACTTCACAGACTATTCACTCTCTCACTTTCAGGAGGCAATAGTGTCCAGAGAATAACATGGCGGCCATCTTGGCTCCAAAAGCACAAGGTACGGAACAGTTGCTTTATTTCATAAGTGAAAATCCAGGACACAGCTGACCTGAAGTTTGTTGGGGAACGAAGGGGGGGGGGGAGGTGCTGAAGCCGACAAAGTTGTGTGTATGTACGTACATACCCATTATCATATTCTTTACACTTCTTAAAAGGAAACAGAAATCTATTTCGAAGTATATCATTGACATAGGAGTGCACAGACCCTCTGATTAGGGGGGGGGGGGGACAAAAGCCTTGAAGGAAGTTCAGTCTGGAAAGAAAAACCTTATTTTATCTCACTCTTTTAGTTTTATTGCATTGAGGGTGTGTGTGTGTATTATAAATATTCAAATACGAATCAATTCATCCTTCCCATAACAAATCAACAGGAAAAATGATATAAATTGTCTCTGAAATGTGCATGCACCTTTACCTCTGAACAATTGATTGGTTGATTTGTTTTTTTTTTACTTCCCTTTTTGTGCCACTTTTGGCTAATTTGCGAAGATGGGAATGAGTGATGATATGATGAAATTGATGAATGGACACTCACAAACATCCATGCCCAGGCCAGGATTCGACAGATGCAGCTCTTTGAACAATTGTTCCTGCATTTAAGACAAAACTGTTTAGCAGCAACAGTCTGAAGTTCTTAGTTGTTATTATTTCTCTCTCTCTCTCTCTCTCTCTTTCTAGTAATTTACAATGCAGTACAGAAAAGAAGTAAAATAGCGAGCGAAACGAGCAAGAAAAATTTCTGATCCAAATTTTTGGAAACTGAAAACAATATTGATTTAATAGGGCACAAAAAATTTATTGGGGCGCCATGGCATTCTCTTTACATTTTTTCATTTAGATTGTTTGGCGCCGAGGGCGAACTCCCGATAAAATTTTAAATTGAGTGGGCAATTACCCCTCTGTGCCCCACTGTAGGTTCGCTTGGCCGTCTGAAAGAAATAATGCAAGAAAGACATAAAAACTAATACCACCTTCTTTTGTCCTGTTACTCTTAGATTCGGCTAGCCTTGCGTTCTTTTACTTAAATGTTTGCCCCCCCCCCAGAATTGATTTCCGTTCACTGCACCCCCTTTCCCTGTAGTTGCTTTGAACTTTCATCAGCTTGAAAATATAATATCGTTTAATAACGGCTGTAAGATTCTTCTACACTAAATTTCTAGGTGAAAGTATAATACAGTGGAATGGACATCTGGAAGGGAGACAAGGATGGCCACACCCCCCTTAGGAAACTAATGCCAATCTAAAATTATACATTTCTCAAGTATAATTTGATTTCAGTTACAGTAATTTATATTAATTATAATGGGGATGCAGGAATGTGAAAATTTCAAATTCAAGTGGTGTTTTTTGAGGGAGCAAAACTATTATCGGGGTAATATGTTCCATGGAAAAATACCTTGCTTGTACCTCCGTGGAATATATCTACAGACGTCCTAGGTTAGGGTGGGGGGCAATTTTTTTAACATCTCGTTTAGAATACTGACAAGTTCACAGTACTCCTTTTGATTGATTGATTGATTGATTTAGTTTATTTTACTTCGCGTTTTGTGCCTCTTGGCTAATTTGCGAAGATGGGGATGAGTGATGAAATTGATGAATGGACTTTCACAAACAACCAAGCCAGAGCGGGATTCGAACCCGGGACCCTTGGCGTCGCAGCGCGATATGGGTCCGGCAGTACCACTTCTGAGGTGCCCAACATAATCTTGCACTGCATGAAAACAAATTGGTTAGAACAAGTGAATATGTTTCAAACTCCCCACAGGTTACACAGTGAAACTGAAGAGCTTGCTGAGATATTTCTCTTCTAGTAAAAATTGTAAGTAAATTGTACTATATGTGAATACAATTCCACAAGCCACGCTACTTAGCATTGATGCTTTTCTGTTCATCTTGTGTTAAATATTACGGTGTTTTCCTGGTTTTCTTGCACTGCATTTTAAAAACCAAATTCCTTTAAGAAAACTCGAAGGAAAAAATACAACTGACAGTCCCAATGCAGTTTCTTATCGCAGAAATTCCGAAACTATCAGGAATTTGGAGACATTTGGTCACTCCCATCTGGTGTGTGGAATTACACAATTTCCTTCCCATCCCGTTCTATACATCTCGAATTGTGGAGAATAAAATAAGTCCGAAGAAATTTTAATTAACAAGCGGATAAAACAGATAATTTGGTAATTTTATTGAACCATAAGGGGGGTTTGGACCCGTTGAACCCCCCTTAAATACGCCCATGCTTTGAATAAAAATACCTCTCCTGTGTTCATATTCTTCGATGGAACTGTCCATGTCTTGATATTCACTCTAGTATGACTTCGCAAAAATATATTTTTAATTCACAGAGCTGAATTCTCGAACAGAATTTCCATGTGATTTTCCTTTCCCAGGAGTGGTGGTGTAACACGTCATGAAGTGAAGTCACGTACGTAACCCTTACAGTGACATCATTGTTACGTCAGCGTGGAGCCAGATACCTCCATAGGAGACAGACATAGGAGGAGCTTATTAACTAGGAATTACGAAGAGAAGACAGCAAATACGTCAGTCATCTGTTTCATTTCCTATTCCTCGCTGTGAACATTCGTGCATTATAGCAGGTTCTCTTGCCAATTCTTCAAAATTCACATATAGTTCGCCATTTTACAGAAATTCGTCCTCTCAAGGCTGTTAAACGACTTCGTTAGTTCAGAATGTTAATTTCTCTCTGTATTCTAGTCGGCCCATGTATCAGCAAATAAAATTAAAATTTATCTCGTAACCCATACAGCACAACATGGTTTCAGATATGTTACGGATACGTAACTCGTGAAACATTGTAACATTGCAGCAACATTGCGAAACATTACTGTGATGTTTCAGGTATCTTTCAGCAATGTAAAAATGTCCGCGAATCTAACATAACATTCGTAATGTTACAGAAACATGTCAGTGCAACATTACAGAAACGTGTCAATGTAACATTGCAGAAACATGTCAGTGTAACATTACAAATACATTTCCGTAAGGTTTTGTGATATTTCAGCTACATTACAGTGATATAATTTTACATTACGGTTATATTGAATGGAATCAGTACTGGATTCACGAGTGAAATATTTAAGGGGCCTATTGGGGTTAAGCCCCTTTATTTCAATATTTATTTGTAAATCATTTCCTGAAAATAAAATTCACAATGTTTGATACCTAATTAGGAATGATATGTAATTATATTTATTTTACCTCTCCTCATATGACCACGTATCTCAATTGCTACAATTATTGTCGAGGGGGGAAAAAGTGCATAAAAGTACGAAATACACATTCATTCACACCAGACAACAGTTACAACTAAAAAAAGAAAAATACTCGTATTCGCCACCAAATCCTAAACTACCTTCAAATGTGTGTAAAGTTTTACATGCAATAATAAGCTCTCCGTGGTTTGTTGCACCCTGTCACAAAGAAGGTGGGATTTGAGTGATGTGATCAGCATAATGACAGCATTAATCACCAACACCCCTTTTTCGGATCCCACTTTAAACCGGCGTTGTTAAGGTCCAGGAATTTTAAGTAAATTCAATTCCGGTCCAGGAGAGAGATTCGGCAAGCGTAAATGAGTTCTGGACCGTTAAGAACCCTTTTATCTGTAAAGTATTTAAATTATACGGTCGAGGAACTTTTTTTGCGGATCAGTTTAAATTCGGTCCAGGAACTTTTTAATACAATGGACCGAATTGAATTAATACAATTCAACTTGGACCGAATTTAAATTGTCCGAGAAAAACAGGTTCCGGTCCTTTTATGTCTTCCTGGACCTTAACAACCCTGCTTTAAACTGTACGTCCAGTCCCGATTAGCATTTCTGTGCATAAAGTGGACTTAAAACAACAAACAATTCAACATTCTCTACAGCTTCTTTCGTCTCTTCTTTATCTCCCTTAAAACACTTCTCTCTTTCCATGACATAAACATGATGCGAACATGTCAAACTTAAGAACACAACTTGAGGCCGATTTTGATCTCTCTGGAATTTTTTTCTCTGAGCACCAATGCATACTTTACCTTTAACAAGAAAAAGTTGGCATTAGGTTTGTGAGTGAGATGATTTCAGTGTCTGTGGTTTGCATTTTATGTTTGCACGTCATAAATGCTGTAAAGACATCTAAAAATAATATAAAGTTTTCCATTTCTCTTAAGACTTTGCGTACTTCTGATTTATACTGAAGGAACAGGTAGCAAACGTGCTGAGGGGAATTTCATGCATCTTCTTCCTATAGATTTTGAGTATTGATAAATCGACGAGCACACCGTTCGAAAAGAACTTGTTTACCATGCGAGATCAAGCATAAATTTTGGCATTTGACATTCCAGAAGAAGGTGCATTCCAATGAGAATTACAAGAATGTTTACAGAGAATTATTGATATGTCCCCTACTGCTCGGCGGGACTTGAGAAAGAGAGGGTAGAATTGAAACACGGTGACCTTGAACCGCCGATTTGAGAGAAACAGACTAGAGATAAAGTTACAAATCTGAGAAAACTAACTGCAGTAATGTTGTAAATTTTTGCGATTGAATTATGTGCCTATTATCGTGGTTAGCACAGTGACCTACGACGGCAGAGGATCCAGCGTTCGAATCTCGGCATGGGTGTTCTTCGTTGAGTGTCTCTTCATCAATTTCATCATATCATCACTCATCCTCACCTTCGATATTAGCCAAAGGTGGCAGAAAAGCGAAGTAAACAAAGTCTCTCAAACAATGAAATGTAGCTACGCTGTCTCATTGGTGTATCATGTCCATGGCCACTATGGGTGGCCAGAACTGCCGCGAAAAGGATTAAGCGCGAATGAAATTTTCGCGATTAATCCGTTTGACGGTTGTTCCTTTCGCGCTTATTCCTTCGCAGTTATTCCGTTCGCGTTTAATCCGTTCCGCGCTTAATCTTTTCGCTCTTATTCCTTCGCGCTTAGTCCGTTTCGCTCTTAATCCTTTCGAGCTTATTCCAGCGTTAAATTTTCTTTTCGCGATTAATCCCTTTCGCGGTTATTCCGATTATGAATTTTCTTTTCGCGCTTATTCCGTTTCGCGGTTGTTCCTTTCGTTCTTATTCCGTTTCGCGGTTGTTCCTTTCGCTCTTATTCCATTTCGCGATTAAACCTTTCGCGCTTATTGTTTCGCGTTTATTCCGTTCGCGCTTATTCCTTCGCGTTTTTTCCGTTCGCGCTTATTCCTTCACGTTTTTTCCGTTCGCGATTATTCCTTCGCGTTTTTTCCGTCCGCGCTTATTCCTTCGCGTTTATTCCGTCCGCGCTTATTCCTTCGCGTTTATTCCGTTTCGAAGTTATTTCTTTCGCGCTTATTCCTTTCGCGCTTATTCCGTTTGGCGCTTATTCCGTTTCGCGCTTAATCCTTTGCGTTTATTCCGTTTCGCGCTTATTTCTTCGCGTTTTTTCCGTTCGCGTTTATTCATTTCGCGCTTATTCCGTTTCGCGCATATTCCTTCGCGCATATTCCGTTTCGCCCTTATTCCTTCGCGCATATTCCTTTCGCGCATATTCCTTCGCGTTTATTCCTTTCGCGCTTATTCCTTTCTCGCTTATTCCGTTTCGCGCTTATTCCGTTTCGCGCTTATTCCTTCTCGCTTATTCCTTCTCGCTTATTCCTTCTCGATTATTCCTTCTCGCTTATTCCTTTGCGTTTATTCCGTTCGCGCTTATTCCTTTGCGTTTATTCCGTTCGCGCTTATTCCTTTCGCGTTTAATCCTGTGTTACGTTTCGCGGTTGTGCTCTTTCGCGCTTAGTCCGTTTCGCGGTTATTCCACCGCCCCGACACTATTCTGGAGGGATAGCCCCAAATAGCCCAAAAAATATAATTTTATATGATTCAGTTTTAAAAATATATTTATGGTGCACTCGACTGTAATTTACAATCATTATTCTTAAACATGATAAAATATTGAAATTAAATTAGAAAACGACCGTGTCCCGATTTTGCAAATAAACAAGCAGACTGTTGAATTTTAGTGATAGAATGATAACTTTCACCAGTGTGGTGAAGTTTGGGGTTACTTGATCTGTGCGCCCTCCCCCACCCCCCTTCTCTTCTCTAATTGCACGCTGGCGCCTTCGCAGGGGAGCTCTGGTGCTCGAAGACAAGCATTGTTCTTAGCAGTTAAGTGGCTGTCAGTTATTTTGGGGGAAGAATCCGTTATTGCAGAGGATGGATGCCAGCGTGCACTGTTTTTGCCGGCAGAGCGCCAAGGGTCCTCACTTTCGCCTCCCGCAGAAATGAAAGCAGAGTCCTCTGTCGGCGATGCAGTGTCAACATGTGGGGGGAGCAGGAAAAATCACCCACTTCCGACTATTTTAGTTTTACGATTTTGCAAGCTGCAACTATTCCACGTTCATGCTCATGATATGGATGAACTCAATGCAAACTCAATCTTGTAATCCTGTATTCCACTTAAAATAACATTTATCTATTTTTTTATTTCCATGTCCAGAAGTAGTAGTGTAGCCAGAATACTTTTTTTCGGGTGGAATCCACCTTTCGATAAACAACAAAGCCTTGGAAATTTGTTAGAGTGAAATAAATGATCCCTAAATAACATGTCAGTATGCATATGCATGCAAAATGCATGATTTTTGCGTTTTTTCTACATTACGTGAAAAAAATGTGGTGCAATTCACGGGAAACTTTGCAATTTGTAATTTCGCTACAGTATGCCTACAAAATGTGTTTTGCGTGTTATTTTATTCACTTATAAGCAACGTCTCGAAACGATGAAACAAGAATAAATCAGTAAACGTTTATATGAGTTTCGAATTCATTACCAATAATTCTGTATCCAGGAAATCCATAAAAAAAACTGTCGCTGCCTAATTTCTTTAATTTGGATATTTGGTACAGTGAGATGCACAAGTATTGCTCGGTAAATTGCCAATAACTATTGTCATTAATTTTCTCTTTCACCCTGCATGTTTTTAAGGACTTGGATTTTTACGTTTGCTATACTCTGTCCCATATATCTCTGAAGCAGGCAAAGGAAAACAAGTCTGCGCAAGTAGTGACGCGAGACGGCTCCACCAATGAACACGTCAGAGGGATCGCGTTTGCGTGGCGAAGGGGGAGTGCAGTTACCAGTCTTCGCAGCAGAGTATACTGCTTCGCTCTGCCCACTTGATTTTCTCCCCTTCTCTGACACTACGATATAGAGCAGAAGTTATCAGCAGCTTGTTCGATGTGTTTCAATACTTGAAGCACTCGTTGGGTAAAGACCGAATCAGACGGAACTGGATACCTGTCCGGATGTGATGGCTGCCTGGCTGGCTGCTTGACTGGTTTGGAGGAATAGGACATGTTCTAATTGCTACTGGCTTTCCTCGGCTGGATTCTGTGGAACAGCCAATCAGAGCAAAGTTTCGCCATGTGAAGATAATCTGTGAGTTTGCAAAGGGGAGTTTTTGTCTGTGGTTTCCGAGTGTTGGCTGTTTTTGTTAGTTTCTCGATAAATAAGAAAGGAAAGTACATCCTCCATTTGTGCAAAGGTACATAAATCTTAATTTTAAACCTCAGCTAGAATATCTACAGGGTAGGGTTCTTTGTAGACAACGAAACCAGACAGGATGCCTTCCAATGGAGTGCAAACACTAAATATGTCCAACATAGTGTGTACTTGGTGCCAAACGATTGAAACGCGCAACCAAAAGTACTGTGGGGCATCGACTGGAACGCGCCACCACTATTGGAAAGGTAAATCAAATCCGACAGATTCAAGATCTGTTCAGACACAAAATTGTAGCAGTGCTTTGACTTCTTTAGTTTTCTGATCAATTTACATATGATCACTAATTTGATTTATCAAGTATATACATTAATTTATTTATTTTATATTTATTCTTTGCCTTCTTATAATGAATTCTATTGTTTTTCAATTTTCCAATTTGCCTTGTTCTTATTTATAAGGTTATTCACATATATTATGCTAATTCTTAATCTTGCACGCCTGGTGCTGCCATCTCTAGTCCTATTTAGCAAACTTTTTACATTATTTGATCCTATTGGGTACGTAACAAGAGAGATGACGTGAAGTGCATTCGTGTAAAAAAGTGCTCCCCTGTGCATAGCACTACGCCATGAAGGCGTATAGGGGGTGTGGGGGTAACGCCCCACACTTTCTTGATCCGGTCGTGAGTGGGGGTGATGTGATCAGCATCACGCCCCTGACCGCCTTTACCCGCCAGGGTTTCCCCCAGGTACCCATGTTATTCGACGCTGGGTGGGCGCCGGGGCCGCTTCCATCGTTAGAAAAGTTCCCGGATTTGAACCGGCCGGGGATCGAACCCGGGACCTTTAGCATGGTAGTCAGACGCGTTACCGACTTTTTTTTTTTTTTTTTTTACAAAAAGGAAAGCCCCTATGCGGAAGCTTCCCCCATCACACTTCATTCACTCATATCATTTCATTCATATTTCAATTTCAAGACTTTTCAGGACAGACAATCACAAACATCCATGGCCGAGCCGGGAATCAAACCCGGGACCCCTGGCGTCGTAGCGCGATGTGCTAACCACTCCGCCACAGGGGCCGCCCACCGACTGAGCCACCGCGGCCACTCGTGTTCACTTCATTAATATTTAGGTATTTATGCAAAACGATGAGATGTGTAGGTGACAAATATGATTAGCCGAAAATGAAAATCCTTATTATTAGTTACAAGTGTATTAAATTAAATGTTTGATTTTTTAAAAATTTGTGAATGAATCCTGCGAATCTCATGAATGCATACCAGAGTTAATTAAAAAGCTTGTTCGGTTCGCATTGATTATCATATTTTTTTCGAGCCAATCTCTAGTCCATACTTTTCTTTCTGAATTTTTAATAAAAGCACAATGTAGTAATTCTCCTACAACATTCTTCAAATTGCTCGTCCATCCTTACAGATTGTCTGCTCTGCGCAATGTCTTATGGGAACAAAAGTCTATCGACAAGTACGGTAATAAGTATCGTGTGAGGCGAAAACTAGCAAATGGGTAGCCAGTACAGCACCAACTAGGGCATTCCTACTGGAAATCCAGTTCCGTGTAATTCGGGCTTAATACAAAGTGAATAAACTTGGTGATGGACAATTTGCTTGGTATAATACTTCTGCATCCCACTGTACGGGCTATTCCTTAATATCTTTAAACCCCAATGATTATTCCGTATCAAAGAGAAATATCGATTTTCCACACTGAGAAATCGGTGCTTTCTTCTCTCTGCTGCCATTACAGCCAAAGTAAGTATATAATATAGATTACAGCTGCCAGTAGGGAAAACCTCGGTGCGGAAGTTTTAGGGACCCACCCCTGTTTCTCTTCGTCAAGTGTTGATGGACGCGCGGTCGGAGCATGGGTTGTCTCGAGCCATCTGTGTTGACTAAGAAGCGAGTGTTGTCAACTCTCACGAACAGTCTGTGTCTGTCAACTATGTGGAGGCAATGGCCAATGGGTTGCCAACTTTGCCAAGTAAATTCCTCTAAGGAGGGCGAAGTTTCATCGAGAAATTGACAATTTTAACTGTAATATTTAAAACTTTACCTTCAATAACATTCATGGAAAGATCTTGCATTTTTTTCCAAATCTGTCAATTTAATTAAACATTTTTATAATAATTTTCCAAATTCCACTTGGCATGTCTCTGAAATTACTTATAATATTACTACAATTAAAAATCATAATATCCTACCTACAGGAACTGATAATTGTAATCAGTAATCCTATCATAAAGTTGACCTCTCATAAAAATCAAATAACAATAGTAAAAGTCTTACGAGGTGTTTAGTAACTTGTGACGATGAGATTGTAGGCAAGACAAACCTAATCTGGCACCACGAGAGTATTGCATTAAATGAAAACAAACTAACTAACTCTCTAGCCTTCTTAAACCCGAAGGTTCATGGCTGCAGCAACACAGGCCTTCCATCTGTCCCTATCTTGAGCAAGATCTATATACTCTTTTCCATCCATACCGATTTCCTTTAGGTCCATCTCAACGTTGTCCCTCCATCTTCGTCTTGGCCTTCCTACAGGTCTCTTACCATCAGGTTTCCCAACAAGAATCCTGTAAACTCCTCTTTCCTCTCCCATTCGTGTCACATGGCCTGCCCACCTAAGTCTTCTTGATTTAATTATTCTCATAATATCTGGACATGAATACAACTGAGTCACACCATTTAATTTTAGTCCTTCTTTAATTTCTTTTACCTTCCTTACAGCATATTCTAAGGCAAAATTAAAGAGCAATGGAGATAATGCATCTCCTTGCTTTAACCCATCATGAATTGTAAATTTGTCAGACATATTAATACCCACACGAATTTTACTTTCTGTTTCACTGGTGCACATTTTTATCATACTAACAAGCTTCTTAGGTATTCCAAACTCTACTAATATATTATATAATTTATCTATTTTGACCGAATCATATGCTTTTTTGAAATCAATGAATAGCTGATGGACATTTTGATTATATTCCCACTTTTTCTCAAGTGTCTGTCTGATGTGAAAAATTTGATCTGTAGTTGATCTGTTACGTTTAAATCCACATTGATAATCACCTATAATTTCATTAGCATATGGTGTTAGTCTTGTTAAAAGAATGTTAGACAATATTTTGTATGTTGTTGAGAGTAGAGAAATTCCACGGTAATTATTGCAGTTCATTTTATCACCTTTTTTAAACACAGGAACAATTATGGATTCTTTCCACTGTTGAGGGATTTCTTCTTTATTCCATATTACACAAATTAATTTATGAATTTGACATATTAATGAATTTCCACCATATTTAATTAACTCAGCTGGTATTAAATCAATGCCAGGTGCTTTGTTATTCTTTAGCCTTATAATAGCATCTTTAACTTCAGTCAAGTTAGGTTCTGGAACTAAAGGTTCTGCTGTGTGGACTTCATTTACTTCTGATTTATCTCCTACATGGACATTTAAAAGGTCATTAAAGTAGTTCTTCCATCTATTTAGAATATCGCTTGGGTCAGCTAGAAAATCACCGTCTTTATCTTTTATCAAGTTTACTTTAGGTTGCCACCCCTTTCTAAGTTCATTTACACCTTTATATAAATCTCGGATATTTTTATTTTTGCTGTTTGTTTCAATTTCGTTAATTTTGCTTTTCAAGTAATCTCTTTTTTTACTTCTAAACGTGCGGTTAACTTCTCGCTTTATTCTATTATAATTGCTTAGATTTGTATCATCCGAGTTATTTAACCATCTAAGTCTAGCCTGATTTCTTATTTCTATTAGATTATGACATTCATTATCAAACCATGGCTTACTTTTTCTTGGTTTAAGGTATCCTATACTTTCTTTAGCTGCTGATTCTATTGCATTACGTATGTGCTCCCAATTCTTATTTACGTCTGTCTCATTTATATTTTCATCATCATTTAAATCCTGCAAAACATCAAATCTATTTGACAGTTTAATTTGGTAATCTTTCTTAATTCTTTCATCAGTAAACTTTCCTGTATCAAATTTTATAACTTTTAGATTTTGTTGCTTATGACTTATTACTGAGAGTCTTTCTCTTAATTTAGCAATTACTAAATAATGGTCACTGGCACAGTCATCACCTCTATGTGTACGAACGTCAATTATACTAGTATGCCTTCTCTTATCAATGAGAATATGATCTATCTGATTATGAGTTTTACCATCTGGAGAAGACCAGGTATATTTATGGATATCTTTATTTTTAAAAGTGGTACTTTTCACAATTAAATTCTTTGAGGTTGCAAAAGTAATCAATCTTATACCATTATCATTACTTAATTTATGAAGACTTTCTTTACCAATCGTGGGTTTAAATGTCTCTTCTTTGCCAATCTGTGCATTACAGTCACCTAACAGAATTTTCATATCATACTGAGAAAATTTATCAAAGACCTGCTCTAACTCTGTATCATCTTTATCTTCCGTTGGTGTATGTATGTTTATTAAAATAATTTTACACCACCTACCCTGTAAAACTGTATATGATATCCTATCATTGATATATTCTACTGTTATAAGAGCCGATATAATTCTATTATTTATGAAAAAGCCTGTTCCAAAATTATGATTTTCAGTACCACCATAGAAAAAAGTATAATTTTTAGTTTTACAATTCCCTTCCCCTGGCCACCTAACTTCCTGGACATCTACTACATCTAATTTATACTTAGCTATCTCATTAACTGTACACTGAAATGCCCCAGGCCGGTAAAGGCTCAGCTTTATTTACATTTTACTTGGGATTACCGCTAAGCAATTTTTCCCATATCTATATACATATGTACTGTACATAAACTTACATTTTTTAGTACATTATTATTAAAAGATACTATGAACATTTTTTTTCTATTAAATAGTTAAGCCACATTAACAATATATATCCAACTGTAAGGTTAGGTTCACAAATCAAAGATTCCAAACACTGAGGAAAGGAATTTCACAGTTTATAAGAGTTTTATAGAATGTCTCTCTTTCTTGTGTGTATCTATTACACTCAAATAGGATATGGTGTATATCTTCCTTGTTGCCACATGTACAGTTTGGGTTTTGTAGAATCCGGATCGTTTGTAAATGACTTTTAGTAGTTGTATGTCCTGACCTAATACGATTTAGTAATACTATCACATTCCGTGAACCTTGAACTTTTGTAAACCAAGGTCTCATTCTATTGAAATTAGCTATCCTCTGATAAAAGCTGCCTGCATTTTGAAATTCACCTTTGCACCATTCCGTCCAGTTTTCCTTCAACTTTTTCTTCACCCTCGGTAGAAGGTCTGTGTACCAGGTTTTCAGCTCCAGTACAGGTTGAATTACCCTAGCTTGTTTTGCATACAAATCTGCCATATCATTTCCTAAATTTTGACAATGTGCTTTAACCCAGGTTAAATGAATTATCTTTCCCCTGCTCCTTAAATTGTGTAAAGTTTTTACACAGTTTATAATGTATGGGGAGCATTTAAATAATAAATCATAATTGGACTGAATTGAATATAATACACTTTTGGAATCCGTTAATATTAATATATTTTTTCTTGCAATTTATATGTATAAATTAGTGCTTGGTAAATTGCATAAGCTTCAGCTGTAAAAATGGAAAAATCTTCCGGTAAATGTATCATAATTGATTCCTTCTTCTGTACATCATAAACAGCACATCCTACATGTTGACTACTTTTTGAACCGTCTGTATATATAAAGTAATAATCTTTCCATCTTTCCATGTACTCATATTTTGTATATTGTTCAGGAAAATAAATATCTCTATATTCACAAACAGGAAAATCTAGAGTATATATGGGCTTACTCCTTACTTTCAATAATTTTTGATGATCCTCATAGTACTCATTATATAATTGCACCCATCCTATATCTTCGCAGTTATTAATTTTGCCTGTATCATATAATTCAACCAAGTCGAATAGAATGTCGTTAAACGGATGATTAACTTCTGACATTGTTTTCAACAGATATTTAATAGACATTTCTCTTTTCCTATAATTTAAGTTCCATTCGCATGCTTCCATGTATACAACAACATTGGGAGTACTCTTCATCAGTCCTAGACACTTTCGTAGAACTTTCCTCTGCATTACTTCCAAAGGTCGAAATACACGTTCCGAAATTGTATTAAAGACTATAATCCCGTATTCTATTGTTGGTTTGTAATAGTTTTTGTAAAAATTCATCATGGTACTAGGATGACTTCCCCATTTTGTTGTAGCCATAGAACGAAATACATTGTAAATTACTTCTGCCTTTTTCACTAACATTTTTACATGAGGTTTCCATGTTAATTTACTATCAAATATAACGCCTAAATATTTCACTGAATTTTCTATGGGAATGTGTAACTTTTTTGTATATTGATTCACATTTTTCGGAGCTGCTTTTTTACTAAATATAATCAACTTTGATTTTTCTGACGATATATTCATAGACCTATTCTCAAGAAATGTCTTTATCTCTATTATTTTCGCTTCCATGTTGGTGACTCCTTTATCTACTTGCTTGACACTCTCATATATACATAAATCATCTGCATATTGTATAAATCCAAATGGCTCAGGACATATTCTTTGAACATCCATTAAATATATATTAAAAAGTAAAGGACTTAAAGGGCTTCCCTGTGGAAGTCCCCTTGTTATCCATCTAGGACCCTCAACTTTATTGTGAAAGTAAAAATGTAAACAACGACTTTTTAATAGATTCCAAATTATTTTTAGATGCATATAAGACATACATCAGTTATGGGAAAAACTGCTTAGCGGTAATCCCAAATAAAATGTAAATAAAAAAAATCGTGTTCAGTTCATTAATATTTAGGTATTTATGCAAAGTGATGAGAAGTGTACGTGACAAATATGATTAGCCGAAAATGAAAATCCTTATTATTACAAGTGTATTAAATTAAATGTTTGTTTTTTTAAAAATTTGTGAATGAATCCTTCAAATCTCATGTATGAATATGCATACCCGAGTTAATTATAAAGCTTGTTCGGTACGCATTGATTACCATATTTTTCCCGAGCCAATCTACTCCATACTTTTAATTTTTAATAAAAGCACAAAGCAGTAATTCTCCTACAACATTCTTCAAATTGCTCGTCCATCTTTACAGACTGTCTGCTCTGCGCAATGTCTTATGGGAACAAAAATCTATCGACAACAAGGATCGTGTGAGGCGAAAACAAGGAAATGGTAGCCAGTCCAGCGCCAACTAGGGCATTCCTACTGGATATCCAGTTCCGTGTGATTCAGGCTTAAAACAAATTTAAAGACAGACCTCTAACAATGAAATAAAATATCTATTAAAAATGTCCTTATTCCATTTTTAAAACTAATTCATTCAATCATTGCGTAGCACGATCTGAAACTCGACTTTCTCTGAGGACTATAATACCCTTACCTACAGTCCCGTAGCCAACATTTTATTTCGGGGAAAGGGGGTGGGGGTGGTGCTTAATCAGCACGGGCGTCGCTAGAAATTCTTCTAGAGGGAAGCAGGCCAATGATAAAATTTGATTAGTAGAAACAATAATGACAAAAATAATTATTAACAGGCTTATAATGACCATTTTTACAATAATAACTATTATAGGTTATTAAAAATAAACCATTTCTAATTCGAATTTATTATTATTATTATTATTACAAAAGTGGAGAGACTTTGCTTCTCGATCCACCGTTCAAGTGAACATTTTACACAGCTGTTGTTCATTATTTTTCTTCGATTTTATACAGTAAGTGTACTGAAATCACAGTTATTGTAATTTTTATTCACTTTCCGTTCCAAAAAGAGCTTTAAAACTTAGGAGCAAATTTTACTCAAAGTTTATTATCTCTTACAAAGAAAACTATAAATATTGGAACCTGTGGATCCATTGTTTATTTGGATTAAATTGTAGAATATAAAAATATTATCTGGTTCTTCTATTATACACTAAACCTTTGTTCCATCTAATGTTTAATCCTGCTAAGGAAGTAAAATTAATTACCACTGTACATTATATTGATATTAATTTGTTGTTTTAAGTCCACTTTATGCACAGTAAGGCTAATCGGGACTGGACCTACAGTTTAAAGTGGGATCCGAATCACTTGTGGCACCCCTTGATTACAAGGCGACAACGCTGTACATTATATAAATTAGTTATTTGTTGGATTTCGGGGGGGCTTCAGCCCCTTTAGCCCTCCCCCTGGCTACGTGCCTGCTTACCTAGTAAACGCTGGCCGTAGTTCCAGACGCCAGAGCCTTGTCTGCAAGAAGCAATTACCGGGGTGTACACCCAACAGCAAAAGAAACAGTAGACGAATTGTCCATCACCATTTTTATTCGGTCTGTATTACACAGTGTGATAAAAAAGAATTGAAGTAATGGCGTCAATAAGCAGAGGGCAATGTCCGCTTCAAACTAACGTAGTTTCATTTTAAAGCAACACAGGATGTACAATGAAAAAGTAATAAAAAAAGAGGTGGGCAATTCGGCTACCATTATCTTTGCCGTTGACTGTACTACGTGCAAGGGAGGTTGACTTTTGTGTGCCTTACCAGAACGTCACCACTTACATCAATTGTCAACGGGTTGAAGAAACAAGAAAGTAAGCAGGCACGTATTTAGAAGTATGTTTCCGGGCGGAGAGGGGTCCGAACCAAGTGTCTCAATAATAATAATGTTTGAATTAAAACAATTGCATTAAATCAAATTAATAGAGGAAAAGGTCTAAATATGGACCCCCCCTTTTCATTTTGTCATTTTCGGAGGAAAAAATTAATATATCAAGCACCTGCCTTTAAAATACGTATCTATGAAATATATACTTAAATGTAATAGCGTGCTAAACTATAGAAGGTGTCCATTTTTTTTTAAATAAAAGCAATTTCCAAAAAATGGTAAAATGATGTATTTCAAAATTGTGGTCTAAATATGGGCTACTAGTGGCAATATCATTATCGCTAAAACATTATAAAATTCATATTTATGAATAATCTGTTGTTTTGAAAATCACGCGGAATGGGAAAAATCGAAATTAAGAAAAACATCCAAATATTTGTTGAAAATGTGATCTCAACATTAGACCTCATGGTATAGCCCATATTTAGACCATCACGCTATTTTTCTTCTTCAATTTATTTTCGCTCTCTGTGGTACAGTTTGTTCACAAACAAATCATGGCATTATAAAAGCCCACATTTGTTTTATGTACCGCTAAGATCATAACGTATACAAAGCAGATGAGAATTCAGAAAACGCCGAGTTAAAACATACCTGCAAAAAGTTTTCGGAGGTCGCAATTCTATAACAGCGTCCGCCCGACCCTGTGGCCGAGTGGTTAGCACATCGCGCTGCGACGCCAAGGGTCCCGGGTTCGAATCCCGGTCGGGCTTGGTTGTTTGTGAATGTCCATTCATCAATTTCATAATTTCATCACTCATCCTCATCTTCGCAAATTAGCCAAGAGGCACAAAACGCGAAGTAAAATAAACTAAATCAAATCAAATAACAGCGTCCAAGGCCGAAACTAACCACCACTTTCTCTTGCGAATTGGCGCCGCAACCTTTGTCCTTGACAGATAACCAGTTCCAATAGCTTCTGCCAGGCTGCAGCACTCGAGAGCGCTGATAACTCCAAAATCCATATTTAGACCTTCTCCTACTAATTACAATATATAAAATATTGTATTATTATTACATGAATATGTAAAAAAGACGGTATAAGAATAAAGATATAACAGTGCATATTCATTATGTACATGGACGTCCGAAGGGGGAGGCAAGCCCCCCCCCCTTGGAAAATGAAATAAACCAAAAAATATATATTTCACATATATATTTCATTCCAGCTACAATAATATGTGTTAATTATTGCACGAACATGAACAATTCAAATTTAAGCAATGTTTTTTGAAGGAACAACACCATTATTTGGAAAAATGTGCCTTGTTTGCCCCCCTTGGAAAAAATATCATCCTTGCCCCTCCCTGAAAAAATCCTGCGGACGTCCATGATTATGTAGCTTACCTGTAGTTAATTGATTGATTGATTGATTTAGTTTATTTTACTTCGCGTTTTGTGCCCCTTGGCTAATTTACGAAGATGGGGATAAGTGATGACATGATGAAATTGATGAATGGACATTCACAAACAACCAAGCCCGAGCGGGATTCGAACCCGGGACCCTTGGCGTCGCAGCGCTATGTGCTAACCGATCGACCACATTACCTGTAGTTAAGATCGGAATAATTTATGATATGATATGATTTATTTGCAACCAAGGACTACAATTTTGTACAAGTAGTATCTGTATATAGGACATGTGAAATAGAAGTACATGATAATAAAGTTTTGTAATTTTAACATAAGATACACACATATATATTGATGTATTATAAACCCTTAAAAACAAGTGTTCTGGCAATGAAATTAATGTCAAATACATGAAGAATTTAATATTTATTGAACTACAAAAGCAATGTTAGATGAAGTTGCAGAAAAGTAAAGTTTCTGATTAATATTTTATGCACATTGTTATGAGTAAGAGTCTGCATAAATCTTTGTAATGCCATTCAAAGCTATATGATCCGAACATAATCTTTGACTTTCAATAAGCTCAGAGGAAATTAATAACCATCGATTATACAACAAAGACTAAACAAACATATTTTCATTATTTAATTTTAGTACTTGGTAAGGCTTTCGGGGTTGGGGGAGGGGTCCGGACCCCCATCCCCTAAGTGCATCCTTGATGGTAAGGTTGAATTGAAAACCACCATTTCCTTGGTCACAAAGAACGGGGGATTCCCAAAACTTGCACCCTGCTCTTAGTGATAATAACTCATGGTTGGCAACACTGCAACCAATGCTGTTGCACTTCCACGTGGTGTCAATGTTGCCAGCTGGAAACCCGCCAGGACCCGCACAATCCGAAGCGAGGAAATGCCAGTCCTTGACACGCATGAATCACCCGCGGCCAGCTCTGATTCATCGCCAGTGGCCGGGATCTCTCTGAAAATAAAACCCCCGGAGTGCGCATAGAAATGAATTAGGATGGGAAGAAGAAAGAGCAGCTTCCGAGGAAAGGTGAGGCGATGGATTGAACCAAGGTAGTAAAGGACTGAAGTGCACGCTTTAAGCCAGAGTCGTTGAAGGTCCAGGAATTTTATGTAATTCAATTCCGGTCCAGGAGAGAAAATCAGCAAGCGTAAATGGGTTCTGGACCGTAAAGAACCTTTTTATGTGTAAAGTATTTCAGTTCAGTCCAGGAACCTTTTTTCAATGAAACGATACCCAACTTGGACCGAATTTAAATTGTGCGAGAGAAAAAAAGGTTCCGCTGCTGGATCGAAACCCAATAGAAACCATTAAAATGTGTGTTCCTGGACTTTTAACAACCCTGGTTTGAGCATGTTGCCCACTGAGACGTGGGGAAACGAGGCAACAGAACATCTGTTGTGTGCTTCTTTTGAAATCAAATTATATAACGCCCACTACAGCGAAACGCACGGAACAAATCGCGGAATTTCCATGCCAGATGTCTCCAGTTTTCTAGGGTGGAAAGTTTCCGTTCCGCGTCTCCAAATACCCTCTCGTCAGAGGCGTGCATGTAGCCGGTGTTACCGCAGGTAACAGCAAAATGTAAAGAATTAAAAAGTTGTTTCAATAAAATGACAACATTGTTAAATACGTTAATGAACACCGTTGCCGTCGAGTAGATATTCGCGATAAAATTATCCGATATGCCATCTGGTGAAGTGGCGTAGCATGGGCATTTCGGGTGGGAACGCCAAGTCCGAAGGAAGGGTCGGCCCTTTCTTGCTTAATAATTTACTTATGGTATTAGTCGCCACATGTATTGTTTATTTGCCTGAAGTCAGCTGGGTTTTCAATAAAACATCATCCATGCATGTTTTAGCTAGAAAATGAGATGCCTCACTATTCCACAAATGTTTTGAACCCTGGTGTTTTATACCTTTCTGCATGACGCAAGTCATTAGAAAACCTACCTGAATCACAAGCGCCTTTGAACAACAGCAGACGTCATTGTTGTGGTTGATCCAACTACTCATTGATTTGGTTTATTTTACTTCGCTTTTCTACCACTTTTGGTTAATCGCGAATATGAATATGAGTGATGATATTTATGAAGTTGATGAAGGGATACTCATAAAGAACACCCGTGCTAACGCCGGGATTCGAACCAGGGACTTCTGTCGTCTTGGCGCGCTGTGCAAAACACTCTGACACGGAGGTGGGTGGATGATCCAACTATCGTACACTCTACTGACGTAACAGTGCCGATTAGTAATTCAGACCACTGTTTATTGCATCTTGGAATGGAGATAAACATTTTAAAATAATTTTGTCCACAGACCATTCGATGTTAAGAGTTTTCAAATGAATGCTAAACATTTCCATTGACACAATATTAAGCAGTTAGATACTAACGAAAAAAATAATAATAATAAAAAAATAATAGTTTTGCGGGTTAAGTAGTAGAGCAGCCACAGGCTGAATTTCTACCTCTAGGCAGACAAAAACTGTGTTGATCTTTTAGTCTTTAATACACATCGCTGTTCGTGCGATAAATTATACAATTCAATGGTTATTAAGAAATTGTATATTTGAGTTTGGTAAAGTTACGTCTCAATATTGCTTTTTGTAGCATCACATAGCACGAGTGGCATGAGCGCGAAGTACTGGGTAGGAATTATACCGCTGTCGTCTGCTTCAGAAGGCAGGAAAGGTCACGTGAACCAATCACGAAGCCCTCTGCTCCATACGCTGGCGTAAGAGAGAGCATTTGCGCGCGTGCTGTAGAGATCCAAGCTTTCCCTCCAGAAAGACAGCAAGGAATATAGAGTTCTTTAAGCCGAACCTGCCCGGCGTCCAGGCAGGAAAGGCATTGAAAAAAATGCTGGGACGAGTGTTGTTACTGGAGCGTTGCAAGCGGATCGCGAAAAATAGCTATTATAATGCCATGAAGGTCAAATATATATTAAATTAGTCAAGATTTACTTTATATTTACAGCATTTGAAATTTTAAATCAGGGAACGCCGGGCGTATGGGCGTACTATAACGCTACGCCACTGCTGGTGATATTTTCAGGAATCTCCACGTAGGACACTTCGTTGTGTTGAAGCCGTTCAAAGCATGGGGAACATGCGAAAAAGTAACGTCTACTGTTCAGATTTTTGGTCTAAATCGTTTTGTGGTTCAGGACAAGTGAAAAGCTTGCATGTGTTTTCCACCCCGTGGAATCAACAAAATGAAATTTGTAAATAAATCAGGGAAAACAGAACTGATTGACAAGATTGGCATAACTGAAATGCGGCAAGGACATTACGAAGAATGCACGAGTCTGTTCACTTTATTTTTCGAAAATTGATTTTATTACCATGAAAGTAAGTTTTAAATTGTTTTTTTTTATGAATATAACATTTTTTTTCGAAAACAATGTATTATGCATGTAATTTGGAAAAGGAGCAAGTCGAGTGAGTGCGAAGATGAAAATAGTTTGAGAATGAATTAATGTCTGTAATCATAAAGGTAAGTCAGAAAAAGGAAATTGACATGCTAATGTTGCTGTTCCATTCAGTAAGTCAATTTTCAGTGAAGACTGAAGATAACCTCAATGAAATTGTTGATGATGTTATTATTATTAGGCTATCATTATCCTGTGTTGTTATTAAACCAGCCTGCCTCTTTGGGGAAAGATCTGCAACGGCATGTTTACATTTTTCTCCTGCCCAAGCTTTGCAATACTGGTGAATTGCTTTATTTTCAAATCATTTCTGAGAGTCCCAGTTACAACCGAGGTGCAGATGAAACAACACTGCTTTGAAGAAACAGTGCGTTTCGTCTGCGTTTCCCGTGTTATTTTTGCCTATCATAATTAAATGCTTCGCTCTCAACACAGCCTCACCTTCGTTATAGTTCCCGGAATTCACATCGCATTCACAATATTTAAAAATATCGCGTAATTTAAACGTTTCTTCCATACCAGCCATGACAACACGCTGCTATTACGTACTACTACAGAATGTAAACAAACATTTATCCTACGTAGAGCGGCAATATTGGAAGCGACACTAGCGCTCATGTGGTAATTTTAATCGCGAATTGCCTAGGACATTTTTTCTGCAGCCGACAGAAGCGAAGAGGGGGGCCGTTCCGCTACCCTGAAGAGGCAACAAGGGAGAAGAGGGCGCCAATGCAAGGAAAGAGCGGGGAAGGACTTTGGTGTATTATTCATATGCCTGTTAAGGGGCCCGGTTGTCGTTCAGACCTACCGGAGCAGCCAGTGTTGTCACATCGGATTGGCAGAAAAGAGCTAAATCCCGCCTAAAATAGGAATAGAATTTATGTGAAGCAACTAGAGGGAGACTGCAGAGCCAAAGCTGCATTGAACTACAACTGAGACCAGTTAGGTAATAGACGAAAATATAGTTCCTTGGTGTGATTCGTGATTTGGACAAACCTTGCTCCAAAATACTACGTTGGCAACAGTAGTACGTACAGCTGGGTTTCCCTTCCACGAAGGAGCGGAGTTCTGTCGTCTGCTCAGTGCTCACCACACAAACGTCAAACTGACCAGAGAAAAGAGTGGATCTTCTTCTTCCCCTTCCCACCTCATTGCAAAGAAACAGAGAGAGATGAAGAATTGACAAGGGTCTACCACTATTCATTGGATTTTCGTGGTAACTGTCTCATGAGTGGTAGTTCTTTCTAGGAGTGTTTGTGGCTAAATCACTGTGCTGATTGCAAAACAAGAACGTAATGAACAAATATCTAGCTACAAGACATGTTTTCTTTACCGGGTGGGGGGGGCATAACGTCTAGCAGACATAATTGTCGTACTGATAGCCGGTAACACTTTTGAAAAAGTCACGCCACTGCCTCTCGTGTAATTCCGCGTCTCTTCGTTTAGCTCCGGCAAGCGTCATTGCAAAATATTTACAGGGTGGGTACTCTATAGGACCATGATAAATTCAAGCATAATTCCCGGTTTTCAAGACGAGTTTTCAAAAAATTGAAGGCTGCAAGCACATATTTTCTCTATTTCAACCTTCAGTATTATCGCCTCTCACCACCCACACACAGGTAACACACCATAGATGCCGACTTTGGTGGGAGGGACACTTTCTGCCCCCACCCCCTCCCCGCACGTAAATTCACGCAGGACAATTTTCATACATATTTACACGTATAAAATATTGTTTTTGCCAATTTTGCCCCACCCAAAATTTATCTTAAGCTGTAACACACACAAATATATTAAAAATATAAAGGGTCTGTGTGATTACAATGTATCCAATAATTCTAATTCAAATCAATTGAACAGTGAATATGTATTTAATTTAAGGTGCGGAGTTTTCACTTGCAATTTCACATATTCAGATTCGAAATACAAACACAAGTCACAAATGTTACGGTATATATTCTAATCTGAGAAAAATTGTTAATTGTGTAAGAATTTCAAACTAAAATTTACATAATCATCTTCAAAATATCTTGCAATAATCTTCCGTCTGTCAGATAGAATGTTAATAATAATAATAATAATAATAATAATAATAATATTAATAATAATAATAATAAATTTTCTTTATTCAGCGGGCGAGGTTCAGCCAAGGGCTGCTCTGCCACCTTTGTTCTGCAAAGAACACTAACAAAGTAAACGGATTGAGAGAATTCTGGTTTATTTTCCATGCAGCTCTATTTTCTTTTCTCGATAAAACTATTAGCTTAATTGTGAAATCCTTGCATCGGGGCATTTGTAAACATGTATAAATTGGGATTAATAAAAGTTCCAATTTTTCACGTCTACGGGTAAAAATTCAAGCAGAATTCACGCATAATTCCCGGAGCCTCAAGCAGAATTCCGAAATTCCCGGTGAGTACCCACCCTGATTTAGTAAAAACTTCCTCACTCCGTTGATAATTGTGAACAAGGAGAATAATATAAAAGCTTTTTCGCGTCATTCTGCAGTTAAAAATAATACGGGACGGAGAGTGAATATAATGAATTTGTATCAATGGTGCATAAAAGTAAAATTACCAAATATTGCAGACTGCAGACTTCTGGAGTCTGCCGCTCTCCACATTCATTTATGCAAGGACAAAACTTAAATTCTTGCAAAATATGAAAAATGGTCAATGTTATTTTCGAAGGTTTTTGTAGGTTTACTTTAAAATATTTCTTATTTCGATGGCGGGTCATGGCCCCCTTGGTCCCCTCTTTGATATGGACCTGTATCTAAAGAAAACTGAGCCAAAATGGGCCTCGAAGCTCAATCCAGGTATTTATTTCAAGAAATGGTTGATATTCATAGCTTCGACATGATCTTCTCTGATTAAAAGATACGCCTTTGGAGGTTTTTTGTTACTGCTAGTTCTGGAGAATAAATCTTAATAAAAAGCGCGTTTAATTTAATTCCTGTTCAGTCATTAAGAGGTTCCACTATTTTGGAAGCACACAAATAATCTTTCTTTGCAATTACTTGGCATGGGAGGCGTTCTGGTTAATCACCCTGGCACGTGGGAGAACCTTCAGAGAGATAGCTGCTTCCTTGGCAGCAGATTCCACGAATTTCAATGGTAAGACCATTTGCGGCGTCTTTGATGAAACGCCGCAAGACCCATGTACGTTTTGAGACGGAAACAAACATTGGCTTGAAATGTCATTTTTGTAGTTCAACGGATATTCGGGACAAATGGGAAGATGAACTTTATTTTGACACGTCCTTTCCCATTGCACTAATATTTATTGTTATTAATTATCTTTTCTCTTGTACAAATGTTTATTATTCTTTAATCTTAATTTCTGTAATTTACCTATCACTGATAATGTCAGGGTAGTGACTAACCTGCATATACTTATCTTGTAAGGGCTGTTACCATGGCAATTACGATTGTCTTTTGGTCTTGACTTTGAAGTTCGGGCTCGGTTTTTTGAATAGAGTGATCAAGTTGAATTATAAGAAGTTTAATTTCTTTGAGTGAAATGGATTATATGTTAGGCATATAAGTATTTAGTTTGCAAAGAAGTAAAATAGACTTCCTTTTTCTTAGTGCAAACTTAACTTTGATTTTTATTTGACGAACTAACAGAGAGATATTACCCCATACCCTGAGAGGCATCACGCGAATGCTTTCGAGTCTTTCATGTGAACTGATTATTTGCTCTTTTAGTTAAATCATGTTCTTTTGACCAAAGAACGTGAAATGTCATTTTTGTAATTCAACGGATATTCGAGACAAATGGGAAGATGAACTTTATTTGCATTAAAATAACGTACATCAGGCACCCATTTCTGATTTCTTTAAGTTTCAGTTTTGCACCCATCACAGTTTATGGGGCATAAATCGAGATTTTAAATATAAGGAACATGCAACCGGTGTGGTGTCACAGCAATTGCTGTCTGTAACACAACGCCTAACCGTAACTACAGACAGGACAATCTTGTTTCGTTTGAATTAAACGGAAATATTTATCCGAGTTGTTTGGAAACAATAGTAAAGTAAAGTGCTCCCCTGTTCTTTGCACCACGCCATAAAGGCGTATAGGGAGTGGAGTTAGGACCTCACACTGTCTTGATCACGACCACGCCCCTGGCCGCCGTTACCCCCCAGAGTTTCCTCCAGGTACCCACTTTATACGACGCTGGGTGGGCGCCGAAGCCGCTTGAACAGGTGGAAAAAGATCCCGGGTCCCTCGCATGGTAGTCAGACGTTGGTAACAATGGTAGCTTTTATCAAATTTAGTGACTTTGATTACATTTTATGACACATGTAAAAAAAAGAACACGATTTGGTCACAATTACAAAACATATAAAAAAACGATATTGATAAACAGTCATATGTTTGTGGGTTATTTGTTAATGGTGTTTCCAGAAAAGCAATTTGGTAGATACTTGACAAAATCATAATTATTATAAATTCAAAATTAATTAATGTAAAACTGATATTAACGAATGTTGCACATAGTTAACACAACTAAAGTCCAAACTAACTTTCACTAGACACACTTGAATTTAAACTTACCTGACATAAGCAAAACATTATTTTTTGAAAATTTCATCTGTCATTGGTTAAGTCCGAGAAGATACTTTTATCCTGGAGTGTAACTACTGAAAACTATTGTACACTATTGCAACATTATTTTACAGTAGTTCTTATTATATCCATGATTCCGGGTTCGAATCCCGGCCTCCTTCATTAATTTCATCATATCATCATTCATCTTCATCGTCGCGATTAGTCGACAGTTACAGAAAAGCGACGATAATAACCAAACTCTAATTCAAATTTTAACTACATACCGGGTGGCCAGAATTAAAGTTACCCAACTCAGAGCCCTCTGTAGCCTGTTTGAGGCATCGTAGAACTCTGAAATTTGGTGAATCCACTATGCAGACCACGGGGAAGAGAATGGCAATAAAAAAGAAAAGTTCAATTTTCCGCCACCAGGTTGAAATGTGGCGCTCTACTTCCATGATGGGTTTGCCTTTACCTTGCAATCTTGCAATAAACGAGAGATTATTTTCTCACAACTTCCAGCTACTAACAAATGTCTTTCTAATTAATAACTCAGCTAAATCACTTAACGTGATTATTGATGCAACCCATCATGGAAGTACAGCGCCAAATTTCAACCTGGTGGCGGAAAATTGAACCCTCTTCCCCATGGTCTGCATAGTGGATTTCAGAGTTCTACGATGCCTCAAACCGGCTACAGAGGGCTTTAATTCTGGCCACCCGGTACATGCTCAGTGGATTATATTCAGCGAACAACTTCCCACACAATTCACTCCGCCATATTTCAGGCAAACAGGTCAGATCCTGCGTTGAAAACATGCCGGGTAAGCATTGTCCGTATGGGTTTTGGCGAAGTGATTTTATGTATAATTATCGTGATCATACGACGAATGTACACTCTTTTATACTTTTTCCGAAAAACTACAGAAACCGTGAAAAGTGTGTACAGCGGTTAAATACAAATTTTCTCGCTGTAATAAGGCTTCTCATATGCTTTCCATAACACACGCGAATCTGCCCGATCTCTTCCCAGAGTACACTGCGCGGTGACGTCAAGTTGAATATCTTCCATTTTAAGCCACTATCACACGGAACTGGATTTCTAGTAGGAATGCCCTAGTTGGCACTGAACTTACTTTCTAGGTAGAAATCATGGCCGCGTGGTTGACTAGTTGACTGGTTTGGAGGAATAGGACATGTTCTAATTGCTACTTGCTTTCCTCGACTGGATTCTGTGGAACAGCCAATCACAGCAAAGTTTCGCCATGTGAAGATAATCTGCGAGTGTGCAAGGGAGCGCTTTAGTCTGTGGTTTCCGAGTGTCACCCCAGCAATGTATAACGTATACAGTACGAAAGGCACGTCAAGTTACGCCATCTATGCTGAGTGCAAGGTGTTTACATTTGAAACAACTAAAATATTCTTCCATACGTGTACAGTAAACGTTGTAAAGTATGTATTTAAGCAGCGCCATTGTATTGTACCTAATAACGTTTTATACGAAACGTTATTCCTCTCGGTTGAATAGTTATCGGCTTTTAAAAATGTGAAGTGATACATTGTTTACTTCTCACGCGGCCGCCATTACAACTTCCCTCGTATGGGAACAAAAGTCTATCGACAAGAACGCTGATAAGTATCGTGTGAGGCGAAAACCAGCAAATTGATAGCCAGTCCAGCGCCAACTAGGGCATACCTACTGGAAACCCAGTTCCGTGTGATGCGGGCTTTAGTTTGTTCTACAAGCATTGCTAAGTTTTCATGCTTCGTTATTATTTCGGCACGCGCTTGTTATGTTTGGTAAGCAGCGCCGATTTTCAGGTTACTGCAAACTCGCATTTCTCTCTGCATAATGGTGCTGGAATCGCAGCTTGGAAGCCAAGGTGGACGGAAAAGATCTAAGAAACTGTCTGGTCTCCTTGGTTTAGCTCCCATTTTAGGCTTGGAGTATAATATACGTTGCTATCAAGAAACTCCTACAGTCCGTTTCGCTTGAATGCCTTATCCAGTTCGCCTCCGAAAGATCTTAAACAATTATTCTGCTGGGGTTGCCTCATTAGGACACGTCGGTTCTCTAATCCTGACGATAGCAAGTTCAAAACCGGTTCCCGTGATTCTATTAATGCAGCTGCTTCCATTTAAATCCTCATCCAGCATTAATTGGTGAGTGATTCTTGCAATTACTTTCTGGTCTGCTCCTTACTGTAACGTCAACAACAGCCGTGAACGCAATTCTTCAGATGACAGTCTAATCGTCAGTCTAGTCCAGTGGCGTGCTCAGGATTTTCGAAAGGGACGGGTTTTGTATATTTTTCTTGGTAGTCAGCCCTCGTTTTGTCATATTTTCCTACCTTTCACGTTCTTATTTCTAGAAATACTGGGCCAAAGGGGGGTTATAACCCCCACCAACCCCCTTTGGGCACGCCAATGGTCTAGTCCAGTCTTTAATAAGTGACCACTTAAATATAATTAATTACTTTCAATAAACTACGTGTAGAAAGTACGTTCATCAGATCTTGTCTCTCTAAATCCAACACAAAATCGACACACATTGCAAGAAATTTTCAGAAATTTTCTTCAGGCATAGTACCTGATAACTGGACTTTACGAGACGGGACTAAGAATAGTCAAGTCATGATGTATCCACTTAATTTTGACCTCAGTCTAGAATGGTAATATTTAACCTACATAACCTATACAGTTGAACCTTGATAACTCGAACCTCAACAACATCGCGCTGAGACGCCAAGGGTTCCGGGTTCGAATCCCGCTCGGGCTTGGTTGTTTGTGAATGTTCATTCATCAATTTTCATCATTTCATCACTCATCTTCGCAAATTAGCCAAGAGGCACAAAACGCGAAGTAAAATAAACTAAATCAAACTCGAACCTCAACATCTCGAATTCCTTGATAAGTCGATTTTTTTGTAATCCCCTTGAATTGTCCATAACACTCAATACTAATTTTACCTCAACAACTCGAATCAAACCTTGATAAGACGAATTTTTGTACAGTGTATGAGATGCCGTTGGAACTCAATAACTGGAAGGTAGAGTATGAAAACCTCTATGAGTCGAAGTTAATTTATAATCAGTTTTTGTCGTATGGACCTCAATAAATCAAAGTGTAGGGTGCGTACGTACAATGTCAGGTGATCAAAAATCGTGTCGAGACTTGAACTCCCCCACCCTGCCGTGTATGTAACCATCATTGTTAATGTGCTTAGTGTGCGTTGTAGAAGTGTTGGGGTTAGTAAACGTTAGACTTCTATAACTCGAAGTAGGCGATTTTGGCCCTCAATAACTCGAACCTTGACAAGTCGAAATCCTTGATACCTCGAATTTTTTCTTTTACCTCTCAAGTTCGAGATATCAAGGTTCCACTGTAATACCTATACTACAGGGTGTACTAAAAGTCACGCAACTTGAACTTACTTTAGCCTCTTGTCCATCCGACTGTTTTATTTCACCTGGGTATTGATTGAATAACACACTGACACGACCATTGTTGCCAGCACACGCATAATTTCGAAAGAAACACACGTTTATATGAATATGCCATATTTAAAAGGGGGGAGGAAATAAAAGTAGCTTCTCAAAACTCTCGAGCTTCTCTGATGGCGTGGTAACGTTGTCGCCTTCTAATCAATTGGTCTCGGGATCGATACCATGTGGAGGCACTCGGATCCCAGTTTAAAACAGTAGGTCCAGTCCCGATTAGCATATCTGTGCATAAAGTGGACTTAAGACAAAAACGCAATCAATCAAAACTCATGACTAGAGCTTGGAAGTTGAAGACCTACAAATTGCCAAAAAAAGACTATAAAAAGACCTAACAATATAAAAAAAGGACCTAGAAACGAAAAAATGACGTATAAATTAATTAATAACTTCAATTTTAATTACATATTTAATGAATAATAAAAAAATTAAAAATTCTGGTGGATGGAAAACACAGTGTGAAAAAAACTATATGAATGAAATGCATCTTCTTTCAGACATTATATATTTTTTAGATTAACATAATTTCAAAAATCATATTTGAAGAATCATATTTGGCCTAACCACACTAGGGTTACAGAAATAGGACTTGGGAAACTTTACCTCAGTTGGCATTGCAGTATATCACAATAGTCATCTCCAGCGCGACCTTCCAGACAAGTTACGGTTAGAGGACCTTGTACCGTACCTACTCCAGTCGTCCAAAAATGTTTTTCTCTCGTTTCAGGGATGGTTCAAATATATTTATTTATTTTTATTTCTTTACTACAGAAAGGATGTTTAAGAGGTGATGAACTGATGATGATTCGAATTGAGAATGGGCAGTAAAAACGTAGTCGAAAGAAGGTGAAGTTGCGAAAAAAGCAGTTAAGACCTAGATAAAGGCTAAAAATGGACCAATAAGCCAAAAAACGCCGAAAAAGGCAAAAAAGGACAACTAAACCCCACCTTTTTCTGGCCAACAATGACCCAAAATGAACATATATTATGTTGGGCCTCGTCTTCGGACACTAGGGAAAAAAAAAGATTTTTCCTCAACTTCCGAGTCGTACTCATGACAATGCAGTGAAATTTGCGACGTAGGACCTGCGAACGCCTAGTTAAGCCACTGGGAGAAGCGATAAATTGCAGGTGTAAAGTGCATAACTTCATAGATTCTCCACCACTTTCTAAACATTGATATCTTTTCAAACAACAGCGTTATTTCTCCCACACGAAAACATACAAACGGGCGCATATGATGATGGGATTATTCCATTCTATCTTCAACAAACCTTCACACGTGTTTCCATACGTGAAGGAGTCGCACTGGTAATAATTCAACTGTTAAAAACCAATAAGCATTGATCTCTTCCTTCTCCTCCCCATAAATTTCTCGGCTGTGTTGTCTTTGAGAAGCGGTGATTTATGAGAGTGTGCTGTAGGCGAGACGGTTGTTCGGCGAGACATCGCATACAGCAGAGACCACCAGGATTTCAAGATATTTCTGGAATCTTCGCTTCTTGGTTCGATCTACACACACAAAACTAAATGCATCATATCGATTGATGCACAAAAGTGTGTTTTATGGCTTCTTCAAATAATCCGATTTACATTTGATGCATTTGGGTGCATTTTTGTATGTCGTGAAAGAAACACCAAAGTGCATCATTTGATTCAAGTGAGGATTTATTTCAGTCGAGAGCACTTCAGTGCATCAGTTGATGTTCCTTGATGCACCTTCCTGCATCTTTTTGGATGATGCACTCAAACGTTTGGCCTGAGCTACAGAGTTTATGTAGCTCAGACGAAACGTTAAGTGCATCATCAAAGAAGATGCATTCTGATGCATCAAAACGCATCAAGGTGCATCAAAACGCATCAACTGATGCATCTCGACTGAAGGAAATTCTCATTTGAATCAAATTATGCACTTTGGTGTTTATTTCACGACATACAAAAATGCACCCAAATGCATCAAATGTGAATCGGATTCTTTGAAGAAGCCATAAAACACACTTTTGTGCATCAATCTATATGATGCATTTAGTTCTCTCAGTGTACTACGGTGCAATTCCATTGTCAAGTGTGTGAGTGACATTCAGACAAATTTACATTTATTCTTTAATTATTTTCTTAGCACCTTCAAATGTGGAACTCTTATCAATTCATGTAATTTCATTTTCCTTGATGAAAGTTATTTAATTTCAGAATATTCCTTCCCCATCTTAATTTTCAGCTACAGAAAATAGAGTTTTTGTAATTATGACGGGGTGACACTTCTGAGACATGACTTTTTGACCTTGCTCAGTCTTTCAGAAAACTCTGTGAAATGCATGGGTTTACTGAAACAATTTTATTTTATTTTCACATAGCAAACTTTACTCGACATTTAGATGCTTTTAGTTTCTAAAAATATTACTAGATATTTTTTTTTATAAACAAATTTTGCCTGTGACGGGTGTGACACCATGCACATTATTTACTTTGTAGGATTACGGAACAATGCAAAGGCTATGGAAATTATCATAAATAAATTCTTCAAACTAAGATTTGTTTTAGAAATGAAGTATGATAATTCAGAGCTTAACATATAGAAACAATCATTGAGAAAATTAGAACGAAAATAGAGTTAATTTAGTTTTATTATGGTATTGAAACTGAATTAAGTGGAGACACCACACATATAATCCAAGTTCTACATTAAAACTAATGTTTCTATTAATAATCCCAAATTCTGCATAGCTTTCCCTTTAATTTCATAACAACAACAAAATTAACCTTGCTTGTCCACTTTTACACGGAATGGCTTTACAGTCTTTTATGAAAGAATTAGAGAAATGGTTGCTTTTGAGATCTAAAGTATATTTGAGGAACTATATTATAAGAACGAACAAAATGAACTAGTGCATGCCTTCTCTAGTTATTTATTATAGTGTATATAACCTGTATTATTTTAATGAGTTTTTCATTGTTTCCTCATTTCAAAATTATGATGTAAATATGGTAGTATATAAATAATCCGTGGCATAACAAGAAATTATCGAAGGACGAACATTAAAATGTCCACGCTTGGTAGGAACGTAAATTGATAGTAGTTGATAAATAAGATATATATATATATATAATACAAAATATTTTAAACTTTGTGCCATGCTTACAACTTCAAAGCACATCCAATAAATGGGTAGGTCATGAAAGTGCTCTGTTTTGTCGGACCGCAACATCCTTGGTTGCAGCCCGACGAATGATGTCATATTCGACAAACATTGAAAGAGAAACACAAATTGAGAGTATTTGAAAAGAAGATCCTTTGGAAAATATTTGGGCCTAAAAGGGATGAGGAGACAGGTGAGTGGAGAAGGTTATACAGATATTATTAGAATAATTAAATCAAGAAGACTTAGGTGGGCAGGCCATGTGACACGAATGGGAGAGGAAAGAGGAGTTTACAGGTTTCTTGTTGGGAAACCTGGTGGTAAGAGACCTGTAGGAAGGCCAAGACGAAGTTGGAGGGATAATGTTGAGATGGACCTAAAGAAAATCGGTAAGGATGGAAAAGAGAATATAGATCTTGCTCAGGATAGGGACAGATGGAAGGCCTGTGCTGCTGCAGCCATGAACCTTCGGGTTTAAGAAGGCTAGAGAGTTAGTTAGTTATGCTTGGTAGCAAAGGGGGGAGGGCGCAAAACACATTCCTACCTAGGGCGGCAAAATATCTATACTTATCGCGGCCACAACTGGCGGCTGGCCTACTTTTTAGCTACATCTGTCAACCAATCGTCTTCGGGGGTGCGTCAGTTGCGAACTAAGAGCTGTAGGGGTAACATCGCTCTTCCGTTTCCACGTTGCCAAGCGTACGTCTGTTTTTGTCAATTACTTTTATTGGTTTCAATGTACAGTGTTTTGTGGACTAAATTTCCATGCTTTGTGGACTATTGTACTACAACTTTAACCCAGTAATGGTGCCGATCATATATATATATATATATATATATATATATATATATATATATATATATATATATATTGTATGATGTAAGTAAGTAAGTATATATATATATATATATATATATCTGGGTAAGGGTATCCGATGCTTCCATCAGCAACATGCAGTGCCTTGTGACTCGAAACTGCCCGATGTGAGTCGAAGAGAATTCAACTGATCGCTGATTCGTTGTTTCCCAAGCGCCAGTTGGAATTGCGAGCGGTGTAGCTACGAGGCTGCGATAGAATGTTGTGAATTTTAAGGCAACTTCTAACTCGAAATCCAGAAAACAGCAGCGATGGGACACGATGCTCTGACCACTAGTCACCCGGCAGGGACGCCGACTTGTCAAAATTATTGGGGGGCTCTGATCACTTAAATAAATGAATGAATGACTCACTCTCTCCCTTTTTTAAGTTTTGGCCTCAGAGTTCGGAATCTGATAGAAGCCCATGAATTCCTCAAAAATATCATTTTTTTTTATTGACAGTTCGAATGCAGAATATTAATTGTCCACGGATGGATGTCACAAGTTCCGTCAACCATAATAGCAAACATTCCCTACTTTTAATATCTGCTACCACGGAGCGCAAAACAGATCTCCCTTATATTGTATATCAATGATTTCGTTCTGAGAGCCATTTGTAGCCCAAACGTCCCATCCACTACCCTAGTTCATGCACAGCGTCTTTTGAAACCCTTTTTAGTAAAACATTTAACAATACTCATAATTACATACTTAGTATATAGTAATAAGCCATGTGTTTTGCAGTCTCTGGTTATAGCCCCCCAAAGTTGATGATCTAGAACATTTCAAATGTGGATTTAAAGTTAAGTTCATGAGGCACAATTCAGAGTGAACTTTACAAGAGAAGTAAAATAATACATTAGATCCTCTTAAGCAAAATTAATCGGAGGCTCTGCCCCAACATCGTTAACATTGGAGGGGCTCGAGCCCCCTCCCCTTAAGCCCCATTGAGTCGGCGCCTATGTCACCCGGTGAAAAAGCCACTTGGCAGGTCTTGGCCCCTCTCAAAGAGCCGTGAAGCCACGGAGTTTATTTCTTTTATTTAAAAAAGGGGGAACCTTTAAAAGTGGCAGGTTATTTCTAAACGCTACTTCAGTCCACGCTGAGAACATGAAAGAAAGGACCCAGGAGACTGAAGAATTAGGCCAAAGTCTTCCTTGCGGGGAACGAAGAATACGTTGTTGGGAACAATATCTCCACTGGATCGGTTGAGACTTAAAGAACATCACAAATAAACGCGTTTGTTTGATCTGAAAGGGAACTGTTGTAAAGGTGAGGTATCCCACGTTGCACAGGAATGTAAGGAGAACGTGTAAAAGGAATTTAAGCGCTCGTTGTTCCTTTCAAGGTGTGAACAAATGCAGGTTAAAATACACAGCACAACAAATTTGAAAAGATTTCCTGTCTTTTAGATGAAATCATGTGATTTGGACTAAACCAAGAATGCAGAATGGAAGTATGAAAACCGTATGGTTCTATCACGTACCAATTTTATTGGACAGTCATCTGATGCATTGCTACAAGTATGTGTGGAAGTCTTATTGCTAGGGCTCGGAATTTGAGGAACAATTTTTTTTTTCCTAGTGTCCGAAGACGAGGCCCAACATAATATATGTTCATTTTCGGTCATTATAGGCCAGAAAAAGGTGGGGTTTATTTGGCCTTTTTCGCCTTTTTCTACGTTTTTTGGCTTATTGGTCCATTTTTAGTCTTTTTTTGGGTCTTAACGGCTTTTTTTTTTGCAACTTCACCTTCTTTCGACTAGGTTTTTACTGCCCATTCTCAATTCGAATCATCATCAGTTCATCACCTCTTAAACATCCTTTCTGTAGTAAAGAAATAAATAAATATATTTGAACCATCCCTAAAACGAGAGAAAAACATTTTTGAACGATTGAAGCAGTTACGGTACAGTGGGATCCATGAGTATTACCGGGCAAATTGTCCATCACCATGCTCGTGCGCTTTATTTGACCCAATAAGAGCTTCAAAAATTAAAAGAAATCTCAAAACAAGTTGTTGACAACTTCTACAGCAGCATACATAAAATCCATAATTTAAAAACATATAGGATGTAAGAGAAAAATTAATGAAAATAGTCGTGGACAATTTGCCGTGCAATACTAGTGGATCCCACTGTACAAGGTCCTTTAACCGTAATTTGTCTGGAAGGTCGCGCTGTAAGTGGCAACTTTATCTTGTTTCGAAGCTTTCAGTTTTTTCGCACTGTGTGTTCCATACCACCAGAATTTTGTATTTTTTTTATTCATTAAATATGTAATTAAAATTGAAATTATTATTTAATTTGCATCACATTTATACGTCTTTTTTCAGCTTTTAGGTCCTTTTTTTAATATTTTTAGGCCTTTTCATAGGTCTTTTTTTTGGCAATTTATAGGTCTTCAACTTCCGAGCACTACTTATTACAATACACAGTAAGAAAACACAGTAACAAAACCTATGAAAATGACATTGTGGAGCATTTAAGCTTGTACATATCTGCAGCGGTCTCCCGATGATAGGTCAACAATAGTCTGCAAGCATACTGCAGTTCCAATGCATGGGCGGAGTTCGAGCTTTTGCTTTGGGGGGCCAGACTCTGGGAGAAGCATATGATGTACCTGAGGGTTATTGAATATCCCTTAGTTTATAAGGGGTTCGGAGGCCTTCCCACGGGAAATTAAAAACAAAACAAAAAAACTTAAAAACACTGAGTTCTAGGCCTTTTAGATTTGAAAATGTTAAATTTCCTCTCTTAAGGCCGTACTAAAGGCAATTTTGTGGTAATTTTTCGATAACAGATGGCAGCACCGTTTGCCATGGCAACCGAGGGCCATGTTGCCAGATCTCCGCGTAATCAAGGTAGATACATATAGGTTGGTCGATTAGGGTACTCCTTGATGGGATATGACGTCACGTTGGTTAGCAGATTTTATTGAAAAATCTAAGTAGATGTGGAGCAACGTAATTGTTTATCATGAGATTTTAGTTGTATGCTCTTATTGAAAAAAAATACAACAATTTATCAGCAATGCAAGATAGTAATAGTCGTAATAGTAATATAAAATCCCTTGTATTGTATTATGTATTTCTTTTAATATTTCGAAAGCAGAAGAGAACGTACAAAGATAGCTGTAGTTAATTCAAACACGAAATGCATAAAGTAAGAAGAGTAATTGAAACAATTGAAAACATTTTGCAATTACGTTTGAAGTGAATGCTGCATTGACTGTAGAATTCACTTTATATGACAGTACTTGAACATATTTATATCTTTTATCGGTGACGTTAGCAGATTTTCTTCATAAATTTGCAGAATTTCAGTGAACATCTTGTAAATATTTATAAATATTAGCGCTCTCTAACGATCCTCAATCTTTTATCCTTCAAGTGAATAAACATGTAATTCTGCACTCTTATTTTTACTGAGTTTTAATATCGCGATTTTCGCGATTTTGAAAGAAAAATGTCAGAAGAATCCTGGATACACAATAGAAGACATATTTGTTATTTTTATAATAGTTCAGTATTAAATACAGTTTTGTAGCGCATCTAATTTATTTGCATATCATGTTACCACACAATGTCCTGTTTCATAGTTCTTTACGGATTTGGTCTTATCTGGTTTTCAGTTCTGCAGCTGATGTAGAATCTTTGGAAGTATCAGTAACATTTTCAAGCAACAGTAACTGTAAACTACTTACGTTATGAAATTAGTAATTGTAACTCAGTTATTTTTTCCACCAAACTAGTAAGTTGTACAATTACTTTACTGCATGGAAAGAAATATTAACTTGAACCAAATGTTCTCCTCAAAGAATGGGTAAATTGACGATTATTAAAGGCGGCCCCCGTGGCGGAGCTTGTACAACTTACTAGTCGACCTCTGTGGCGGAGTTGTTAGCAGAGCGCGCTACAACGCCAGGGGTTCCAGGTTCGAGTCCCGGGTAAGGCATGGGTATTTGTGTTTGTCCAGATGATAAGAAACAAAGAAAATGTAACAATTGAAAAGTGTAAAAGTGAGAACAAGTGTGAATAGTGGGGGATACCTCCGTGTAAGGGGTATTTCCTTTTTACAAAAAAAAAAAAAAAAAAAAAGTGGTTAGCACATCGCGCTACGACGCCAGGGGTCCCGGGTTCGAATCCTGGCCTGGGCATGGATGTTCGTGAGTGTCCATTCATCAATTTCATCATATCCACTCATCTCCATCATCGTAAACTAGCCAAAAGTGGCACAAAAAGCTAAGTAAAACAAAGCAAATCAATCCTCGAGACCATGAGGACAATTTTGTATTTTTTTCGTCAAGAGCCAGGATGTATCCCAAGTTTATTTGTATTAGAACACTTACCATATAAGACTACAATAATAATCTCCAACAATCCTCATGGACACAATAATTTTATAGTTCAACAAAAATTCTAAAAAATATTTGGTTTGCTCAACAAAATGAAATGAAATGTTAATCGTCATTGCTTTGTAACAGAAGTTTACTGTGAATTTTATTGCCTCAATGTTTGTACATGAAATGTAAGAACTAAGTTATAATTTCATGAAACTTAATGCTTAGCATTTAGTGGTCATCGGTCGGTAAAAAGGACATCGCGCTTGCAACTCATGATCCGAACAACGTCTTACGAGATGAAACAAATGTAGAGTAAAGTAACTGTAATATTAACTATGTCAAGTACTTTCTAAAGAACAGTAATAACAGTAATTATATGCGAATTACTTTCTCAAGTGATTAACTCGGAGTTACTTTTAAAGAGTAATTCAAACACTGCTGATATATCATCGAGTTCAGCAACATATTAGTATGAATTGCGAGGGAAGTTGAGCCTCCCACTTGGCAAAGTGGTAACGTAATTGCCTTGTAATACAGGAGTCCCAGGTTCGATAGACGGTGAGTGTACCATGATCGTCAAATAAGAATGGGACAACTAGATCCTGAAAGTCTCCCTTCTCTGCAATGCGTCTTGTGTGTTGTCTAAATCTACGGCGATGAGTGATGTAATGGCAAGTTCTGTCACTGCCGTTGAGTTAGGCAACACACATAACGCATTGCAGGGATGCAGGTATTTCAGAATATAGGTGTCCCATTTTTATTGCCGGTGACTGTATATAGTGGTTTGGATCACACTGTAAACTGTAGGTCCAGTCCCAATTAGCCTTTCTGTGTATAAAGAAGATTTAAAAAACGTATTTCGAGGGAAGATACAATACAGTAATACATACCATTAGAATAGAAGTTCAATAGCTTACAAAATAATTGTTTACAGGGACTACTAAAACTAGATTTTCGGGATATATAAAATCATATTTACGTTGTTGTTTCAATGCATATTTATTATTTTTCTTTATCGTACCCTGCAAAACATTATTGCGCTCTCTGAGAGCAGTGTTGGCGATTGGGTTCCAAAACTGGGAGAGGGCAGGGACACTTTAATTTCCATTGGTAGATGAGGTTTTGTATAGTAGTGGGGTAAAAGTGGGACCATCTGCCCCTCCCCCTAATTGCCGCCACTGTCTGAGAGATATGCTTTTTGCAAATCATCATCGTATTCAGGAAGAAATGTATTTCCTTAGGATTTTTGAAAATACCTCTAAAAATTTAAACTTCCAAGAATATCAATGAATGCGTGCCAATGCTTCACAGACAAGAAATGTAAGTCACACCCCTGGCACTGTTTTTTCTCCTGTTTCACCTAATATACAATTTACAATTGATGACCACTTGCTATCAGATATTATTAAGGCTTGAAACAATTTCTTGAGCATATTTTGGACTCTTGATTTCTAGTAAATCATCACCATTCAATCAAGTGTCTACGCTAACAAGCAAAAATGTATGTACTCTTCCATGTAAAGTTCAAACAGTCCACTTTGTTGATTTACAGTATATTCCGTAGAAGCTTATACACCAACTGCCATGGTACGCAACTGCCATTGTCGGTCAAACCTATTGTCCTTTTGTACAAATTTCAATAGTGCTCTTTACTATTGGTAGAAGACACTTCGATTAGTTTCTCAAATGCTCATCTGCAAAAGGAACAAATAAAAATAGTTTTAACATCGTATATGAGACTATGAACTTACAAAGCATGTTTAAAAAATATTGATATTACTTTGTTACAACCTTAGACAAGTTGAGTTAATAATGGAACTTACAGATGTTGAGTAAATGGATTTGAAAATAATGGATCCAATTGGCACTATAATGCTTAACGATATCGTCCTGTTATTAAAGGGCAGTTTGGTTCACGATATGAGCTCACTTCAATGATCTAACTTTATAATGAATGTTAAATATGATGAGCCTAAAACAGAAATTGGCAAAATAATTGTTAGAAATATTTTCATAGTAGAGTGATGATTGCAACGCTATATTGAGTGAGGTTCCTCCAGGTTCGAATCCTGGTTTCATGTATGTATTTAATCATTATCTTTGTTCCAATCATCCATTTTATCAAATCATTATTCATCATCATTGTTCCAAGGAGCAGAAGTTGGAGGTAAAATAACAGAAATACATTATGAAATGGAAATTCAGTTCCTACTATATTTTTATTTGAATTATTATAGTAGACCAGCCAAGAAGCAAAAAAGCTTAAAAAACTTTTATCTGCATGGAATGTTAATAATAGGCATCCATGCAAAATCAATCAGTCATAGGTCTGAGAGAAAAACTAGTCAAGCTTCAAACTCACTGGTATTCGAAGTAAACTATTTAGTACAAACGGCTACTGAAATCCAATCTGATATTGAACCAAATATACGTAGCATAATCAGGACAAATTATGATTTCTATGAAGCTCTGTGTCATCCACAATTAAATTATTGCCCTTGTACTTGCAAGTATGGGAACATTTATCTATACCGGTACTCATTTTGCAATTCTCAGTAAACATACAGACTTGTGTTCGATAGACGGTAAGATTTTAGTCTCATAACTGTTAGGGTGTACTTTTACACTTTAAATATATACAGCATCAAGTTATTGGACGAAATGCACTCTCATTATGAGCCGTCCTAAATTTTAAAAGGACAAGAAAACAGAAGAGCTTCATACAGTTTATAAAACCGGTTTTCTGACGTGTTTCTGTAAAGGAAGATAACAGAACTGTGTCCGAAACTTGCAAACATTCAGGGATCTCACATTACATCTATTCGAATCAAACCTAACTTAGCCTGACCTACTTAATACATATGAATATTTGCTAGCTGCTTCAAAAATAAAAAGAGAAAATCTCTTGTAGAAAATAGGTCAGCAAGTACTCGTTTCAACCATGTACAAGGGCAAAGTAAAAAACATTTAAACAAACTACTGATTTGTAATAAACATTCCGATGTTGTACATGTGAATAGCACGAGTTTCCTAGGTTTGGAAATTAACTTACAGGAATGAAAATAGAGCATTTTATGCAATATTGATTTAATGATATCAGATATAATCTATATTAAGCTACGTATATTTTATGCTATAGTAATGATCTCAAAACGGTAGTTATTAGGATTATGCCTAATGTAAAATATAACATTCTATTCTGATTTTAGATTTACAAAGAATTATCAACTTCGTTTGGAAGTTAAAAAAGTCATGCAGTGTCAAGCGATATTCTCACCGATATTACATCAGAAGATATTTCTTCAACATGTAAATAAATTATACATTTTGCCTATATTTCAAACATTTTGCCTTTGATGGATAATATTAAGCAACAAGCAATTAAATATTAAGACTTACCTTCGAGCTTATTCAGCTTTTTAACATCCTCCGTGGAATATTTGTTCCCTTGTTCTCGTATCTGTACGGAATTCGATATCCTCTGGTAGCTTGGTTTCATTTTCACTCTTTCAAGAACTTGCATTGATCAAATCGTTAGACAACACGGAATGAAATATTGGCAACAGTGTATGCTAAATCTGCACCACGGAGTATTTTGCGACGAAACGCCACTTCAAAAGTTTTAATGATAAGCACAACTCTCTGAAGGTACGAAATGTTTTCATTTTTTCACATAGTATTTAAGATGCTTGCGGGAAGAACATGTGATTTTTGTTTCACCACGAAATCTTCCATACTAGTCATAAAAGAAAGAAAATGCACCGGTATTAACAAAACTACCACTTCAGCGCCATCTGTACGCAGCAGTTTGAACATGACGGAGACCTTATATTTTCTGTTATTTACTTAAATCCCTTCAATCGTAACAAAATTATAAGGTTCACATGTTCTAGTGAATAAAATAATCTTTTATATCGGAAAATTTCTTCCTTACCGAATCTATATTAGTTGTACGGTTACCCTTAGAAATTTGGGTCTATGCTTTAGCATGGCTTTAGAACCCCCTTAAGTAAACAAATATTAATTACCAGGTAACCAAGAAAGTTCATGCGGTTTTTACAACTGCCCGTAGTTTTCGTGGGGTAGTACGCAGTTCAGCCACCAGGGGTACATGTATGTGTGATTGGCGGAAAGCTCATTCCTTGGCACGTCGGCTAACGTAGATAACAGGTCGCAGTCGATAGTTCAGGAGCAAGTATTCACAGTGAACCATGGCTGTGTCGAATGCAGTAATCAGGGCGTGTTTACTGTAGGAGTACAAGTTGGGCACAAAAGGAGCGGAAGCAGCAAGAAAAATATGTGCAGCGTTTGGAGAAGGTACAATTAGTGAACGGACAGCGCAAAAGTGGTTTCAGACCTTCTCGAGTGGCGATGAGACACTGGCAGACAAACCTCGATCGGGCAGACCGAAATCTCTCGATGTGGACCAACTGAAGGCAGCAATTGAAGAGGATTCAAGTCAAACGTGTCAAGTACTCGCTCAACGATTTGCGGTAAGTGCTGAAACAATTCGTGTGCACTTGCATGAACTTGGCAAATCATGGAAACTGAGTAAGTGGGTCCCGCACGAGCTGACTGCTGCGAACCGTCTCCAACGACTGAACATTTGCGCTTCCTTGCTCACTAGGAACAACAACTGTCCAATTTTGGACCGCATTTTGACGTGTGATGAAAAGTGGGTAATGTACGATAACAAGAAACGCTCATACCATTGGCTATCGTCAAATGACACCATACCTTTAACTCCAAAACCTGCTCTTCATCAGCGGAAGGTGATGCTGTGTGTCTGGTGGACTACGGCTGGGATTGTGCATTATGAGTTCTTGGAAAGTGGTAAAACCATCAACAAAGAGGTGTACTCCGCGCAATTGCAAAGAGTGGCCGAACAGCTTGCAAAAAAACAACCTGCATTAGTGAATAGGAAGCGTGTTCTTTTCCACCAAGACAACTCTAAACCGCATACAGCAAAGATGACCCTGGAGGTGATTTCTTCTCTCGGCTGGGAACTTCTGCCACATCCAGCGTATTCACCCGACATCGCTCCATCAGACTACCATCTCTTTTTGTCTATGGACAACCATATGCGCAATCGACATTTCCAAACTCGCGAGGAGGTTGAAAACGCGGTGGTGCAGTTTTTTGCGGCCCTACACAAAGACTTTTTCAAACATGGCATCTACAGGCTTGTACAAAGATGGGAGAAGGTTGTAGAAGCGGATGGTGGATATTTTGCAGAATAAATATAAGGTAAACACATTTGTTTTGGACCTTTTCTTCTTTGTACTAAAACCGCATGAACTTTCTTGGTTACCTGGTAGTATATTGGTTGTCAGTTTTAAAAGAAGCAAAACAGTACGATTATTGCATTTTGCATTTCATTATTTTTTTATTGATACAATACTCGTATTACTTTAAAAGAGTTACGGTACAATAGTAAGCTTCAGAAATTTTAGAAAAATTAAATTGAAAAGTTCTTTTGATGCCTCAGTAGTAACTGTTGACTCAACACAAAGTCATTTTACGTTTTTTTTCTTTCTTCAAACTGTACACATCAATCAAATCGTCTAAGACCCGCTATTGCGGAGCATGCCAAACGTCAAGATTTGCGGTATGGCTTCATAACAAAAATGTAGTAACTGAACTTAATCATATGTTATTAGTTTAGTCTTCTTTAAGTTGGGACTCCGCCTATGTTCCAATGTCTTCTGAAGCGCTTTTCAAACGCGGCAATGTCTTCGTGGAACCTTTCCCCATCTTCATCACAGACTGCTCCCTGGTTTTGCAGGAAAGAGCCACATGCGAGTCCAGAAAGTGTAATTTGAGGGACACGCGACACCCCATGACGAAGTCAGTGCACCATGTCACGAAGAAAGGCTTCATAATTGTGTGCTTTGACATTACCCAGGAGACTAATTAGAACACAGCAACTGGAATGCCTGCCTTTGCTCGGTCAGAAAGTGTAGAATCAAACGTGCCATCATGAAGAACGGCTCTAATTTGTGAGCCAATAAACACACCTTGCTTAAACTTTGCCTCACTTAAGCGTGGGAACTTCGTCCAGAGGTACGTGAAAGCTTGGCCTTCTCGGTCTAATACTTTGACGAAAATTTTCATCAAACCAAGCTTGATGCGTAATGGTGCAGAAATATATTTTGATTGATTGATTTAATTCAAATTTTTCGTTGCGTCGGCACGTGTGGTCATTTTGCACCCTTCAATATATGCAGGAGAATATCTCCTTATATAAAATTCTTACTTAAAATGTAAGGGGTGTAAACGCCGAAAGATTGTAGAGGAACCTGCACAAGACAAAAAACAATACATTAAAAAGTGGAATTAACTAAAAGCTTCCTCACAGACCAGCTCTTCTCAAAAAGCTAAAATTATTTGATAAAACACTGTCATCATCTAACAACAAGGATGACAAACAACTGAGAAGATTAAAAGTCAGCGGGAGGATAGCAAAATCGGCACATTCAACGAGAGTATGTAGAATACTTGAAACGACATTACAAATACGACAGACCGGAGAGTCCAACTCTTGCAGCAAGTGACCATGGGTTAGACGACTGTGTCCAATGCGCAGTCGAATAAGAACTTTTTCTTTACTAGAGGGACGGGCGAAGAACGTCATGGTGGGTTTAATCGCGTGAAGCTTCTTTCTCATTGCCACATTTTTTGGCTACTAATTGGATATCGTGATATGTTATTGGTGAGAGGATTGTACGCCTGTCGTGGCGGCCAGTGTTTACGGACATAACGATTATCTCTGTCCCGACTGTCCACTCACAGAGGAAGCAACAGTATTTCGTGTAACCTTCTTGCATGAATCTTATCCTGTCATACCAATGTACCATTTCGAGCATTAATTCTTTGTAACACAGGAGAAATACACTTTCGGATATTGCACAGTGGGATCCATGAGTATTACCGTGCAAATTGTCCATGACTATTTCCATTAATTACTCTCTTACATCGTATGTAGTTTTAAGCAATAGTGCAAAGGTTGTCAATAGCTTGTGTTGAATTCTCTCTTAATTATTGAAGCTCTTATTGGGTCAAATAAAGTGCACGAACATGGTGATGGACAATTTGCACGGTAATACGCATAGATCCCACTTTACATCCAACGGCGAAAGAAACCGTATGCAAATTGTCCACCACCATTTCAATTCGGTCTGTATTACACATTGTGATAACAATGAATTGAAACAATGACGTCAATTAGCAGAGAACAATGCCTGCTTCGAACCAACATAGTTTCATTCCTTAAAGCAACACAGGATGTAGAATAAAAAGGTAATTAATATAGCGGTGGACAATTTTCCTATCATTATCTTTGCCGTTGACTGTACCATACGTTTATTATGTAACTTTCAAACTTTTGTCTTTTTGTCTAAATGACACGTGATACACGGAAACAAATTGCAGATTCTTTTTGTCATGCACAAATACATTAGAAACACACATTTTCATCTAAAGAACAATTTTCGTGTTGTGTAGTGTTATTCGGTGATGGATCCGAAACGGACGTTTCAAAATCTCTTGCGTCTTTTTAGTTGTTTTTTTTCTATACAATAGCAGCAATTTGGGTTAAAAACCTGGAGGAGCAAGGTGCCAATACTTAAGGGGGGGCAGTCCCCTGTCATTTAGTACATAATATTTAAGCCCCTATCACACGGAACTGGATTTCTAGTAGGAATGCACTAGTTGGCGCTGAACTGACTTTCTAGGTAGCAATCATGGCCGCCTGGCTGACTGCTTGACTGGTTTGGGGGAATGTTCTAATTGCTACTTGCTTTCCTCGACTGGATTCTGTGGAACAGCCAATCACAGCAAAGTTTCGCCACGTGAAGATAATCTGCGAGTGTGCAAGGGAGCGCTTTAGTCTGTGGTTTCCGAGTGTTACTCCAGCAATGTATAAGGTATACATTCTTCCATACGTGTACAGTAAACGTTGTAAAGTATGTATTTAAGCAGCGCCATTGTTTTGTACCTAATGACGTTTTATACGAAACGTTATTCCTATCGTTTGAATAGTTATCGGCTTTTAAAAATGTGAGGTGCTGCATTGTTTACATCTCACGCGGCCGCCATTACAACTTCCCTCGTATGGGAACAAGTGTCTGTCGACAAGTACGCTGATAAGTATCGTGTGAGGCGAAAACTAGCAAATTGATAGCCAGTCTAGCGCTAACTAGGGTATACCTACTGGTCTTCCAGTTCCGTGTGAGGCGGGCTTTAGCATAATGCGGGAGCAAAAGTGGCAAAAAGTGGAGGGCAACTGCCCCCCACCCCCCTAATCGCCGACACTGCCAGGAGAAGAATATGAGAAGCATGACTGGGTTTGTACGATATATAGGGAAGGGGTGATTTTCTGAATAATATTATTACAATTTTAACAATTTCATTATGGGAAACATTCTGAGTGAACATATTATTTTGATTGTTTTGTTTGTGTGCTCCGCTGTTTGTTTGAGGTATATTGTTACACTTAAGACCATGTGGATCAGTTTCAGTGTCCAGCCAGACACGAGCTTCTGGAAAGATCCTAAACCGCCCCTCCCCCGTAGACCTTCCCCCGCGGCGAGCTGGAGAAAGAGAGGTCTGTGCGATGGATGGAGAGAACTTAGCATTACGCCTATGGGAGTATTATTTGAGTTGTGGAATACGAAACTTCCAATGGCGTAGAAAATCACATGAACGGAAAGAGTACACGTTGAAGATTTTATTTGTCATCGGCAAAGTTGAAACCCCCATTTGATTAGCCGTAACTTGAAGTTCTTGTCAACATAAGGAATGCATGCAATTCTGAAAATATTTATTCATCATATTTTTCAAACGTGTCTAGAACTTGAAAAACCGCTTCTACTTGCAACATGGGGAGAAATTGAGAATCTATTGTATAGTCGGGTTGTTTTTCTAGTAAAGGTGCCCATTCTGACGATATTAAAATAAATGCACACTGGTGCGGGAGTTCTTCGGAGAGAACGATAGCTTAAATTTAGGCGTTATTATTATTATTTTTTAATTTTTAAATCTACTTTATGCACACGTGGAATTCATATAGAATTGTTTTCTCTAGCAATGCCAACGACACGTGGGATTAATTGCCTGATTATCTTGTTTTCAGATCTCGCCTCTGCAGGCTGCGACATTCCTGCAGCGCCCCCTCACGGCAGCCACCGTGCCCTCATGGGAGGAAAAGTCCTGCAGTTCCGGTGCGCCTCAGGGTACCAGCTGGAAGGTGTCGGCACCATCGCATGCATCCATTCCCATTGGTCCCATCCCGTACCACAGTGTGTCCCATATGGTAAGTGCTGGTTCTATAACTTTATCATTGTTTTCTTCCAAACCTTAAATATGAACACCATGTAAAATGAGTGAGTTTTCAAATGGCAGACAAGGGTTCAACTACAGAATTTTATCTGACTAGCTTTTCACATTGCACCGTCTTTGTACTTCCACATGCAGCCTGGAAAATAGGACTGCATTTTACCTGTCGGCCATGGGAATTGATAAAAAAAATTGTAGAGGAGTCAGGCCATTGATAAAACTTGAATAGTAGCAATAATAATCATAATAACTAATAACATTATTATTATTATTATTATTATCATGGTTGATATAATGTAATAAAATATACAATTTTATTCCAATTTTTTTATCATTATTATTCCTTGGGGGAGACTTTTCAACTTGATTCACGAGATACGTGATCCAGTGCAACCAACCGGTGGCGGCAATTAGGGAGGCGTGGGGGGCAACTCCCCCCCGCACTATGGCTAAGCTAATGCTAATGCTTAATGCTAAGCATTGTTTACCAAGGAAAAGTAAACTGTCCTTGTCCCCCAGTTTTGACACCCAATCGTCGCTACTGAGTGCAACTGTTTTCATTATATTTTTACATTCCGTGCAGTCATTGTACTGAAATGCAAAGTTACTATGTCCTGTTATTAACTTTTATATAACTCGTTCAAGAAAATGCGTTACTAAGGACAAATATTAGTTCTAAAGTTTGTTTATTTGGCGTCCTACCTAAAACTCTATTTTTTGGAATTTCAAAAACCATGGAACCGTTTATTCTTTGTAGGAATATATATATATATATATATATATATATATATATATATATATATATATAAAGTAAAAAAAGTAAAGTGTTCCCCTATGCTCAGCACCACGCCATGAAGGCGTATAGGGGGTGCGGGGGTAACGCCCCACACTTTCTTGATCCGGTCGTGAATGTAGTGTTGCCCACGAGACGAGACTTTGGCCCGTCTCGTCTCGTGGAGTCTCGTGGAAATGCTGTCTCGTCTCGAAAATATTCGTTTGTCTCATGACACATGGTCAATCTCGTCTTGTCTCGAATTTTTAAAAGCCTGTCTCGTCTCGTCCCGTGGACAACACTACGTGAGTGGGGGTGATGTGATCAGCACCACGCCTCTGACCGCCTTTACCCCTCAGGGTTTCCCCCAGGTACCCATGTTATTCGACGCTGGGTGGGCGCAGGGGCCGCTTCCATCGTTAGAAAAGTTCCCAGATTTGAACCGGCCGGGGATCGAACCCGGGACCTTTAGCATGGTAGTCAGACGCGTTACCGATTATATATATATAAACATAATCTTGTTTCTGTATTTTACATTCATTACTTCGATCTAAGAAAGTTTTTATTTCAGTTATTCTGTTCGAATATTAACTTAACTTTATTTCTGTTGCTAACAATAAGAATGACAAGCGACATCAATTTACGGGGGGCTTACAGATATGGCTTAGTTCTGCAATCGTACGGCTTACAGCATAGCATATCGGATCTTGCGTATAGACTGCGGTAGCCAGCAACGCTTTTGAAAAGAAGAAACACTATTATTTTGTGTATTTGAATTCCTTTTTCTTCTATCTCTCTTTCTCTAGGTCTTCATCTTCCTCTCTATGCCTTAAAATCTATTTTTTCTTGTTAATTCTCTCTCTCTCTCTCTCTGATTTTTTTACTACATTTTCTCTTCAGTGTTCTTCGCTCTTTTTCCATTCCCTCTTTTTATTTTCTATTTTATTTCTCTTTTTTCTGCTTTATTTTCTCTCTCTCTCTCTCTCTCTCTCTCTCTCTCTTTCTCTCTCTCTCTCGAGCTTCTTTTCTATTCCACACTTGTTTTTAGTTCTGTCCCTTTTTCTTACTCAGATTCCCTCTATACGTCATTCCTTTATTGCTCATTCTGCCTTCCTTCTCCGGTGCCTTTGCAACATTTAAGGCGAGGAGATACAGTTACGCACCAATTGTGCATTTATTTCAGTATCGCCCGAATGGGCACTGGTACTAAAACAAACCCTCGGTGTATCCAAGAGTATGAATTTCTCTCCATGTTGCAAGTGCAAACATTTTGTTATGTTGATTATTAAGCTGGACACGATGTTTGGAAAATATGATGAATAATAATTTTCGTAATCCCACGTATTCCTTATGGGGAATCAACTTCACCATCAAGTTACGGCTAATCAAATGGAAGTTTCGACTTTTCCGCTGATGAAATTCATCTTCAAACTGCCCTCTTCCCGTTGACATCTCTTTCTATTCCATCGGAAGTTTTATATTCACAAGAGAATGAATCAAATCATACTCCCATATGATCAATGCTTTTTCCCTTGCCTCCTGGCAGTGTTGCCAAACCTGATGAGCAAAAAAGAACTAAATTTCACCTTAAATGGAGTTAAAACTGACTCTCATGGAGCTAGATTTACGATTGCTGGATAAAGTGCCTTCTAGGGTAATGTTAGTTGTCAAAGGGGTGGGGCACTGCTATTATCGTTAACTCTAAATTGATGACAATTTATTCTTAGTTTTCAACATCTAGATCCGGCGGCATCGCCCATCTCAATAATCCACCGGTGGTGATATCAAATCGAAAGTAAATAATTCCCTGACGACAATATTATGTCAATTTCACGTCTAATATTGCGCTGTAAAGAAGTAGCTGGGGAGATAAGAGGGAGTGGGGCAACGCAGCCAATATAACAATATCACGTCACGTGCAAAATGTATAATTATGACGAAAGATGGTCTATGTGGGTCGGAACCAGAGATGGCATCATAGTGGGGCACGGGGGGGGGGGGGCGTCCCAGTTCACAGCCGAACGAGTGCACGAAAGATTGATTTAGTTTATTTTACTTCTTGTTTTCTTGGCTAATTTGCGAAGATGGGGATGAGTGATGAAATTGATGAATGGACATTCGGAAACAACCAAGCACGAGCGGGATTCGAACCCGGGACCCTTGGCGTCGCAGCGCGATGTGCTAACCACTCGGTCACAGGGTCCGGCTAGAGTGCACGAAAGAGCCAGATCTGGCTCCAAGAGAGCTAAGTTGGCACACTGCCATGGACGGAAGGGCTTGGGAAGACTCCCGTGGAAATTGTATCGCATGCCCTTAAGCATTCCACTGCGAAGATGGAGATGAGTGATGACATGATGAAATTGATGAATGGACACTCGCAAACATCCACGCCCAGGTCGGGATTAGAACCCGGGATCCCTAGCGTCGGGGCGCGATGTGCTAACCACTCCGCCACGGGGACCGGCTTGAGAAGAAATGAGAACGAAGCTAATTCAACTCCTTGCCGTGGAGGTAGTTACGCTTCAGAGATTCAATACGTCTAAAACATTAAGTACGTAGAAACTAGAATCAAACATAAGAATTTAAAGAAAACATGCTTTTTGGCGTTTGTTATTGTTATGTATAGCAGTTTTCAGTGGTAGAAAACAAGAAAAAAGCCTTAAAAAGTTTCCTTCCGAATTTATTTGCGCTCTTATATTAGAATTTTACAAAACTTCCATATTCACATTATAATTAGCCTAAGGTAATAGCTGTTACTAAAATTTGAAATCCAATCCAAATTAATAGTCGTTAATACAGTAGTTATGTTATGTTATAGTTATGTACTAGTGCAAGATAGGTTTCTCATTTTTTTTAAATATGTGAAAGAACAATTCTATTTTTAAAAAAATCTATTAGTGAGGGCGTGAGGTGGCTGCAAAAACAATGTTCAGAAAATAACGATTTTGTGCTGAAATATGCAAGAAAATCGAAGTTTAAAATGTAGTTTAATTAAAGTAGTTTTTATATTACTAATTTACGAAAGAAAATTAGTTTTTTACATCTGCGTAAAACACGGGTTTTCTACGCGAAGTAAATTACTAGCAAATTACGCGTAATTTACGTAAAAAATGTAACGAGTAAATTACCTTGCCAACTCTACTGGCTGAGAAGAAAATTGGCGGTTTTGTGTTTTAGTTTCACAGAGGGGGAAAGCCTCAAACAGAAAGGAACACGTGTTTCTTTCTTCTTTTTCCTTTTTTTCTTATGCGGAAGTCAGCACGGGGCTTAAGATTTGTGAATATAGCTGCAACTTTTCACCTAACGTTCACGCTGCTCTACGTTCGCGTGACTTTAACCTCTCCGCTGCTATCTTCAACGGTTTGTCTCTGTCTCCCGCAAGCAACAGCGGGGGAAGCATTTCTCAAAGGAAGGGGGGACATGACTCCTTGTTTGTGTAGCTAGTGGGTGACATATTTTCTCACCTGTCCACACATAAGATGTTCCTTTTTGCTGAAGAGAGGCTGAAGGAATGAGCATATAAGCTCAGTGAAACTCAATTTTCAGCACTCCACCGTGCGACAACAGTTGACATTTCACAAGATCTTGTATCACATAATTCTTCATTCATGTTCTTAAACACGAAAAGCAGCTATCCAGAGTTTAAAAAAATAGCTACTTCATCTAATTTGAAACTAAATTAATATATTTTCGTACCTTACTTCACACGTGTAAATGAATTTGTTAACAAGCGCGTCTAATATTATTACATATTTCAAACTAACAGAACAACAGAATTGTTTTAACGAATGACAGACTTTATGCTATCACGTTACAATAGTCACAATAGTAATAGGAAAATACGTAAATTTAGGAAAAGCATATCGCCGATGAATGGTCCATTTTTGTAGTCGCAGACTGGGCTTTGGTTGCCCAGACCTGCAGCAGGAAGAAGAAGAAGACAATAGTAATATATTTCTCGTTAAATTAGCTGCAGCCAAAGCATCAGAGCTGTTGTAACCGAATAAGCTTTAACTCCGCCATTTAAAACAATACGTTAATAAATAAATAAATAGTAATCAGCAGCAAAAGCTATTAATAATAGATCTGTTCGCTTACCAATCTTTACAGGTGTTATATTAATATCAGTTTTTAATTTTTTTATGTATGATGAATAAATTACACGTTTATGAAATTATTACAGATTTTCTGAATACTTGCTCACCAAGGACTTTTTGTCAAAGTATTTATTTGGTTTGGTTTTGTCGATTTGTAAGAAGTCTATAATTTTACGTCTCAGTATTCGCTTTCGATACATCAGGTAGTCGTTGAGAGTATCCTATTTGCTTCATACAAGGGCACCCGCAGAGGGGGCCAATGGGTCACTTGCCTGCTGTGATATCTGGAAAAAAGTTCATGTAATTCGAATGCTGAAATTTCGGCGTGAAATCTGGATTAGGGGTGCCATGAAAGACAGCAGATTAAGTGGTCTCGGATGGATATCTGTGCATTCTGAAAGAGTACAAAAATACAACTAACTGTACATCGTTGATATTTATGGGAAGGAAGGAAGTTGAATCCAGTTTCTGTTTAAATAACGGACTAAAGTATGAGCTTGACAACAATGCCAAGGTAACAACAACAATAATAATAATGAGGTAAAATATGTGGTTTTATGACTAAAGGACAAGATACGAAATTTTGCTCTCCTCCCCAGTGGCCAAAGTGAAAATTCCTAGTTGAGGGAATGCTTAGCTCAATTTGGGAAAAGGATGGGGGAATTCTTGCGTGGACCAACATGGAAATAATGCAGTGAGTGGGGGATGCGTATGCAAATTTTCCCTGTTGGGATTGTTTTATGAGAAATTTCCTAAATTGGGGGTAACACCACCCCAGGTTGCATGGTTGCCCACCTGAGATAAATCCTGCGGGTGGCCTTGGCTTAGTATGAGATAGATAACGGCAGTGAAGTACAGTTAACATTTAAATATGCTGTCCTTGTTGTGTTTGTCAGGATAACACAAGTTTAGTTTATTTTTAACAACTTACAGATCCAGTAATTATACAATATGGTTACTATTTCGTTCCATGGCTCGAGAAACGGTCACGTAAGAAGGATAATGTCTTCCATGTTGACAGTTGTCCATTAAGCTTCCGTTTGTCATTAAACGCCCAAAAGATGGCGTAGCTGTGATGGGAAGCAGGGCGTGTGGCAGTGTTATAAGAATCTAAATTAGTCTTTGGAATTCAGTAGAACGTTATAAATACCGTATTTGCGAGATGAAAATGAAATCAAATGCTCTGTACAAGCTATTAAAGCGATCGCCATCTGCCGCATAAAAAAGAAGAGATGTCTGTAAACTGATCAGTGAGTTCCTTATCGGTTTCTGGCAACATTGAATCCAGATAGTGTGGGCAGAAAATCGGGTTCTACAGGGATAAAAAAGGAGTTGACACATGATGTTCAACTCTGTGATGAGATCGATAAGATTCGGTTGTGAACGTGTCGAGATTTCTAACGAACCTATTTGTAGTGAACATGTTGATCCGATGTGGATGTAAGAATGGTGGGAAAATAGTTCATTCTGCTGTGATTTTTTAAAATGGTGAACTGCATGTAGTTCAGTTTTTGGAAGTAACTAGTTACTAGTAATGCAGTTACTTGTAACAGTTATCTTCTGAGGAATTCTCACTGCAACTGGCTACACTACTTTTAAAAGTAAGTACGCGTAACTGTAACCTATTACTTTCTTTGCAAAAAGCAGAGGCGTCTCGTGAACGCATGCGTCAATTGTGGGAAAAAGGACAGCTTGCTCTGGGACGACATTCATGAGCATTTCTACATTCTAATTTCTTCATATAGGAGAAGTATTTATTTTACACGAGAGCGCTGAACAAAGCTTATATTACATTTCTTGGATCTGAAGTGAAAGAAAGTAATAATTCGTTTCCCACAATTGACGCATACGTCACTTCAGACCCAAGAAATGTAATATAAGCTTAGTTCTTGTAAAATAAATACTTCTCCTATATGAAGAAATTAGAATGTAGAAATGATCATGAATGTCGTCGCAGAGCAAGCTGTTCTTTTTCCCACAATTGACGTATGCGTTCACGAGACGCCTCTGGAAAAAGTAACGTTTTTGATTGATGGATTGATTTGGTTTATTTTACTTCGCATATTTGCCACTTTTGGCTAATCGCGAAGATGAGGATGAGTGATGATATGATGAAATTGATGAAGATACACTCACAATTAAAAAAAAAGTAAAGTGCTCCCCTGTGCTATGCACCACGCCATGAAAGCGTATAGGGGTGTGGGGTTAGGTCGAAGGTGTGGGTGATGTGATCAGCACCACGCCCCTGGTCGCCTTTACCCCCCAGAGTTTCCTCCATGTACACACTTTATACGACGCAGGGTGGGCGCCGGAGCCGCTTGAACATGTGGAAAAAGATCCCGGTTCTCTCCCGCATGGTAGTCCGACGCCCTAACGACTGAGCTACACACTCACAATTACTACTATTAATTTTGCCGTTGGGTGTATTGCCTGTGTGTGGAAACTACCCGAAAGGTAGGACTCTGAACAAGAAGAGGGAGAGCCGGAAATAGGGAGATAGTGAAATATAACTGAAGGCTTCCACGGTAGGGGCAAGAATAGATTTTGGCGCCCCGCAATTGTCTTCTCGTTACATTTTATATTATTTGCGCCCACCTAATAAGTGGAATAAGAAATTTTGTGACACGGATTCATTGTAACTGTGCGCCCTGTGCTTATTTTTCTGGCAAGAGCCCACGAGGCTGCCGTGGAAGCTCGAAGGGTGAATGAGGAAAGTTTCGTCTACGGAAGAATTGACAAATTACTTCCCGTGTGCCTTCTCCCGTTCCGTCATTAGTTAAAGTGACAACCTGCCTGCTTCTTAATTTGTAAACAGATTTCTCTCGGCGAACCTCGGCGATAGGTGCGCTGAAAACTCTAGAATGCAGGTGACTTTGCTGACAGAAGGTTTCGTGCTTGGAAATTGACTACAAAGGGGCCATGAGGACCTTTTTCATTACGATTCTAAAATTACTAAAATAGTTTACTTTTCAATCGGCGCTGGAGAGCACGCACCTCAGCTCCTCAATCCTTCATCGCAGGATATTTCTACCTCTTTTCTCTCCTCAATAGATCGCCACTCAGTGTTGCCAATCCATTAATTTCCCTCTGAATCTGCTACTTTTGGCTAATCGTGAAGCTGAGGGTGAGTGATGATAACCAGTGGCGCCCGATATATATCGACAAGATATAGTGACGATATATCGTCTAGTTGATATCGCCTCGACGATATTTTTTCAATATCGCGATATATAGTCTGGACGATACATCGCCAAATACTAGAGATCATTCAACCAATTACGGGGTGACATGTAGTGGTCAGCACGTCGAACCCCGAGTCGTCGTTGTAGCTTTTCACGATCGGGAAGGATGAGTGATGATATTGATGAACCTAGGCAGGTATTAAGTGTAAGAGCGTCGTAAGTGAAAGAGATTAAGTACTTTAACGCAGTTTTACTTATCTTATGTTTTTTTTATATCCAATTATTGAGTTCTTTCCTTTATTTTTTTTTACAGACATAAGGGGAAAGGCAAGGTTCTCTGAAGTTCGCAAACTGAGTGCACAGCAGTATCAAGAACAGTACTTGCAAGGCGGTGACGACAACCCACGTCGCCAATTCAACTTCAAGAGGCCTCTTTTCAGGTAAAGTGCCTATTGCTGTACTTAAGAAACCACTTACAGTCCAGCCAGGGCACGCACAGGGAACTAAATGCATCATATCGATTGATACAGCAGAACGTATCCATTGATGCACTAAAGTGTATTTTATGGCCTCTGCGAAGAATCAGATTCACATTGGATGCATTTTGGTGCATTTCTGTATGTCGTAAAAGAAACACCAAAGTGTATAATGTGATGCAAATGAGGATTCCTGTCAGTCGACATACACTTAAATGCAACCGTTGATGCGTTTTGATGCATCTTCCTGCATCATTTCTGATGATGCATTTAAACGTTTGGTCTGAATTACATAAAGTCTGTAGCTTAAACCAAACGTTTAAGTGCATCATCGATAAAAATGCAGGAAGGTGCATCAACGGTTGCATTTAAGTGTATGTCGACTGAAAGAAATCCTCATTTGCATCACATGATGCACTTTGGTGTTTCTTTTACGACATACAGAAATGCACCAAAATGCATCCAATGTGAATCTGATTCTTCGCAGAGGCCATAAAATACACTTTAGTGCATCAATGGATACGTTCTGCTGTATCAATCGATATGATGCATTTAGTTCTCTGTGCGTAGACAAAACTGCCTGGAAAGGTAGGGAAGCAGGTAGAAGCACCAACCAATCTACACTGTGATATTTCGTTCATATAGATTTGCTTGTTTTCATTTTCATTCTGAACCCTTCCATAATTGGAAACATTTCTCTACTTGCTTCGTTAATGTTTCCACAGCAAATGATTTTCACGGAACCCTCACCTTCCCAAAATGCCATTGCTGCCACAGACCTCCAGGTACCAGACCGGAAACGTGAGCCTTTTTACATGGGTCAACTTTAAGCCAAAAATTTCGTATGGAGGGTGATACTATCATGGCGAAGAGCATGCCTTCATATTTCCACTTGTAACAACTATTTTGAAGACTGTGAGTCATTGCACAACAGAAGATTGTAATTTTTAAGTTTACTAAGAAGTATATAACCACATATTACACTCCACAAGTGAGTACAAATAATTTATTCACTAAAATGAAAACTGAACAAGCTCTAATGTGCATCTCCGCCATATTTCTAGCCCCAGAATTATGCACGGCTTCAAATAAAAGTTCATCGTTTTCAGTCTGTGATTAGAGGTCAGCGATTTCTGCAGTCACCCCTGTTTTGACATTAAACAAGCCCAGTTGGCGCATGCGCACTTCTGTGTTCTGTCCATGGTTTCAGCTAAGGCAGTCGGATTGTAGAAACTAGTGATATAGCCAATGAGAACTCAAGTACAGGGTGGTCGTGATGCCATAAACACATTGGTCTTTCTCCTACGCTGGCGCCATTTTCAGTTCCAGCGATTGGAGCGCCTCCTACACCAACCCAGCCTGTACTACAACAGGGGGGGGGGGAAGGGGGCGCTTTATGAGTTTATCTTTCTTTTGCCACAAGCCGTGCAGCTGTAACTGTTATAGTTTCTTTGTAACAAACCTTTGGAAAGTTGGAAAGACTTCATGATCACTTGTACTTGAGTTTTCATTGGCAATATCACAAGTAATTACATGCAATGTTTAGTGTAATGGCAATTGAGTGAATTGTTGAATAGAACTTTTAAAAAAGAAAAAAAAATAACACGAAGGAATAGCCTGAAAATGAAGTTCGAGAAAGAGAAGATAAAATTGAACTTTCGAGAAAAGAGCGTGCCCTCCCACCGCGTGCAACACATCCACACAAGTCGTAAAAGAGCCTTACGATCTGTCTGGGGATTCCCAGATAGGAGGGCGTCCCCGGCAGAGCATTTGTAGTAAAAGTAAAAAAGATGTGTGAGCAGAGAATATTTACGACATTCTAGGATTCACTGAGCACGTTCAGATGTCATCTGAAACAACTTCCAGGGTCAAAATTCTGGAGAAAATATCTTGCTCTGAGCTGCATCTCAGCTGTGATCGCAGCTTCACGCCCTTATTCATCAGACCTCAGGGCGAAGCTCTCATCTAAGGATGAGTTACAGCCTACCGTATTCAGTAATAAGGCTCTTTGTACGGTTATGTTTATGAATGCGTTCCGCTTGTAACCGAAGGAAAATGCAGCTTCTAAAACTGTTGTACTGGTGGAAAATGCCTTATTCAGAGCTGATGTCATGGGATTTTATATTGTACACAAATTCAAGGGTTCTCAAACTTTCTCCGTCTCAGCAGCAAGGATTTTTCATAGCATTCCTTGCCTGGCCACTTATGGACATCGATCATTTACCAATTCAGTTAATTTTAGAACTCCATATCTATGCATAAAAATATCGTTAATTATTGTCGGAAACTAGGGGTCGAGTGGGGGTGGTTAGCCCCGCACTACGACCTCTTAAGGAATAGAGGGACAATTTCCCTTAGGTCGTCCTCTCTGCGGTAGCTGCCGAGCACTGTTGCCAGCTTCGCTCTTTTGGAGCCAGATCTGGCTCTTTCGTGCACTCGTTTTGCTGTGAACTGTAGCTCCCGCCCGCTGCCCCACTATGATGCTATCTCTGGATCCGGTCCACAAAGACCAGCTCATGATGTGATACTATTATATTGCCAGCCCCTCTTACCTCCTCAGCTGCTTTTTATAGCGCTGTAGCTGACGTGAAGATGACGACAGATCTAGACAGAGAATAAATTGTCATCACTTAAAAGTTATAGGTATTCGCAGCCCCCCTACCCCCTCTGACACCTAAAATTACCCTAGAAGGCACTTTATGCAGCCTTCAATAATCTAGCTCCTTGAAAGTCAACTTTAGCTACATTTAAGGTGAAATGTAGCTCTTTTATGCACATCAGGTTTGGCAACACTGCCAGGATGGCAGTAGGAGGCAAGGAGAAATGCATTACGCTTATGGGACCATTATTTGATTCGTTCTCTCGGGAATATCGAACATTCACTGACGTAGAAAAGTACATTGACGAAAAACGGACACGTTTAACTATTTATTAGTGGTAGGAAAAGTCTAAACTCCCATTTGATTAGCCGTAACTTGAAGTTGAAGTTGATTTCCCATAAGGAATACATACTTATTGATCATATTTTTCAAACATCGTGTCTAGCTTAATAATCACCTTTAAAGAAAACGCTTCCACATGCAACATGGAGAAAAATTCAAACTCTGTTGTATAGTGAAGGTGTTTTTTAGCAGTAGTGCTAATTCCGACGATATTGAGATAAATGCACAACTGGTACGTAATTGTCAATCTTCCCCTTAACGATAAGCCTTGTTTACCAAAAAAGTAAACTGTCATTGGCCCAACCCCTCCCAGTTTTGGCACCCAATCGCAGGGTGCGAAATCATTGATGACTGGTGGGGGGAAAGATCTTAATCTACACCCCATATATGTGTTCCCCCACCAACAATCTTGACCTCAAAAATCCCCCCCACCAAATATTTTCCGGGGGGGGGAGCTTTTCTTGTAACAACAAAATATAAGCAATTAGTAGGCTGTTTACTTCTTATGTACTTTACTAAGGATAATATCGAAAAAACACAAAATAGTGCGTGCAGAATGCTCTCTCTCTTTTTCAAGAGATTATTACCCTCTCTACACCAATAACAATATGCGTGCAATAAAAGAAGAATGCAAGTCAAACATAATTATAAATTATAATAGTTTTGTATTAATACGAAAACTAAACAAAAGCTTGTACATAACAAAACTATTTCGTAATTTATTGACATCTTTAACCAGTTAGTAAAGGAATTTTTGAATTTGAATTTAAAATTTTGGGTGCGTCAGAACTAAGGCTATTTTGCACCCGTCACATTCTACGGGGTCCAGCCCCTTATCGTTACACATAACAACTCTAATGTTGCATAACTAAAATCATAAAATATCGTAAAATATTAAAATCTTCTGACTTTCGTTAAAAGCTGAGGCTGTAAAGGAGCACTCAGCACAAATAAGGACAAAACACAGGACAACACAAACAAAATTATACTGGCTATGGGGCCAGTCGCCAGAGCCTCGTTGATCTGCAGTCCAGGGTGTACTACGTGGAAGTGAGGTTGACTATTGGGTGCACTACGTGGAAGGAGCACCCCTTACACCCCAGTAAAGGAACTAATTTGCTACTTTACACATATCTGATATATATAAAAGTAACTAATTAATTACTTTGTGTATTTAATAATAGTTTTTAAAAATATTTAGTAATTAATTGACTTTTATATTTAATAACATTATAAATATCCATATCATAATAATTTATGAATATATATATATATATATATATATATATATATATATTTACACACGTATATGGGGTGTAGATTAAGATATTCTCCCCCCCCACCAGTCTTCAATGATTTCGCACCCTGCGGGAACATGATATTAGCCTTGGGGTTCTTCATGACCCAATAAAAACTCAAACAAGGGGCATTGGCTTCGATGCACATGACACACACCTCTACAGAGACCAGTTATATATCGAAGCGAACTTTGTAGCTGTTCCAGACTTTTTAATATAGTATGACTGCCAGAGGATGCAAGGGTAAATAGCTGCATCACTCACACCCTTCCTTCCCTTTGCACCAGCTGACGGTAAGAACATCCAAGGGGAAAATTAGGCGTAAAAATGGGTAACAAATCATGAGTGGATCCTGTTATATTCTGAGCAATCTTGGCTGGAAGCCTATTCGATCTTCCCCCTGCTGAGCCCTTTTCTTCTTCAGAATGACGTCGTGCATGTGTGATCCGAACAGTCGCCCCGCAGCGCTCGGCACATGGGCTGCTTTCTTCTGCTGTTTACAAACAAGGGTTAATCAGAGATAACAGGGCCAGAAATAACCCTTCCGCAGTTACAGAAATGAGTCGAGCGGAACGAATCCATTGCGGAAGACGGGGAGCTTTGTTTCGGCTTAAATCGTGGAAGATTTATGGCGGCCAGCCACCTTCTGTCGGCTCTTCTTTTGTATTATTCTGGTCTCTGGCCTCAGAGCGCTTAGTCCTTGGACGAGAGCCTCGCTTTCCGCTGACCAAACGGTTGGCTACGCTCGCTTTGATCAACAACAGCAATATTTGCTTATGTAAAACCTATTTTACTCTTGGTAGCTCTGGGGCCTCTCCGATGGCGCAGTGGTAGCGTCGTTGCCTTGTAATCAAGGGATCCCGAGTTCTATACCCAGTGGAGGCACATAGTGGTTCGGATCCCACTTTAAACTGTTCGTCCAGTCCCGATTAGCCTTACTGTGCATAAAGTGGACTTAATGTTAAAACACCTAATCAATCAATCTTAGCAGCTCTTTAAAGCCCACTTTTTAAAGACGAAAGCATTTGCTTCGTTCCTTTCCTTTCCTTAATATTTATGCCATGACCAAAGTGCTACCGTGTGTAGTGAAACTTTGCAGATGCCATGGCATATTTAATGGCATTTCTCAAGGATAGAATAGGTCTCGTTTGCCTAGCATTTCTCGTAGCATAACCAATCAGAAACGAGCTCAAGGTCACGTGTGCAGGTGTAATGGCTGCCGAGTCAGATGTAAACAATGTATCACTTCGCATGTTCATAAGCCGATAACTACTGAACCGAGAGGAATAACGTTCCCTGCAAAGAGGTTTTAGAGACAAATCAATGACACTGCTTAAATACATACTTTATAACGTATTCAGTACACGTATGGAAAGAATTTTTTAGTTGTTTCAATTGTAAACACAGTGCATTCACCATAGATGGTGTAACTCGACGTGCCTTTCGTGCTGTATATATTATACACTGTTTATGCTAGCAAAAATGTCAAAGGAAATCCTTCCGTCAAAAGCGGGCCTAATGCATGCTTTTTGAAGGTTAATTTTATGGACGTGGCACTTTACTGCTGTGCAATCACAAATAAATAACATAACCCTTGGCGCGACAGTCCGTGAGGGCCAGTGTCGACCTACAGACTGCCACCCTCAGTTTCACCAGAGGTGGAAGTTAAGGGGTTTGTCAAAACGACAAACGCACAGTTGTTGTTGTAGGTTTCCGTGTCAGGTTACGCTACTAATTCGTAGCTCCCCAATTTTCTCACGATGGTGGGTGGCCACCGAACCCATACACAGGATCTCAGGAAAATTTGTTACGCTTCCCCCAGGAGACTCGAACCTGCGCGCATCTCGTATCGGGAGCCTTAGACTTCACGGCCACGGCGTGATCTAAGCAGAAGAGAATGTTAGTTCTAACGCGAGTCAATTCTTTCGCACATATTTCGTTCAACTTCACAGAGAAGCATATCCATTGTTCCACAGAGCAAGAAGAACAAGCTATCCGAAGAATGACGACTGATCTCGAACTTACCCCGTAACAAATCTGACGTCGCGAAATATCTCTTTTTTCCTGCGGTAGTATATAATTGCTATTCCTTTCGTTGCTCGCATTTTTTGGCAACGTCCTAACATTTCTTTTCAAGTGACGTTTCAACAGTTCTCTTCGAGCACTGAAAAGTAACCCCTGGTCCAGCTACCTCGGAAGCCAAATGACTCACTTTTGGTCGACACGTGGCTAATGCAGCACACTAATTGAACGAAGGTACGATGGTGGCCAATATCGAAATTTTTCTCTCCATAGAAATGCAACTAGAATCAATCATAAAAAAGTACGAAAAGAGTTTCAACCGGATTGATATTCACAGCATGACACTACTTTAGCCTCGATGTCACTTCCGCTCTAATTTAATATCCCTATTCCTACTGTGCATCCTATTCTTAGTCCACGGATCTCCCAAAGTAGTCCTCGCCCGGAGGTCCGAATGGGGGACTATTTTACCTCCGGAACATTTTAACTTGGGAACATCCATGGCCTTATATTGCAGTTTCTTGAACTAACTTAAAAATAAAACTTAATAAAATCCTTAGTAAAATATTTGGACCTAAAAGGGATGAGGAGACAGGTGAATGGAGAAGTTACATAATTTAGAACTACATAATTTGTATTCATGTCCAGATATTATTAGAATGATTAAATCAAGAAGGCTTAGGTGAGCAGGCCATGTGGCACGAATGGGAGTGGAAAGAGGAGTTTACAGGATTCTTGTTGGGAAACCTGATGGTAAGAGACCTGTAGGAAGGCCAAGACGAAGCTGGAAGGATAACGTCGAGATGGACCTAAAGGAAATCGGTAAGAATGGAAAAGATTGGATTGATCTTGCGCAGGATAGGTACAGATGGAAGGCTTGTGTTGCTGCAGCCATAAACCTTCGGGTTTAAGAAGGTTAGAGAGTTACTTAGTTAGTCAGTCATTCCTGCTCTTGAAAGCAATAGTACGTAGAGTGCCACACACGTAAATTTGCCGTTGCGTAGAAACGAATTTTCGTTTCGTCTCCCTCTCCCTTAGCATCATGTGTTCTACCCTGCTCGAAAACCTTCGCTATTGTTGCCACATTGTCATTCCATTCCTGGACACACTCGCGCAAACATCATTGAAAACAATTGACTAGCGCTCCAGCTCGCGGTTCCCACCGTTCGGTAGGGACGCTGATGTGGCAATATAGCACGGCGTAGTGGTTGCTTCTTTTATGCAGTGCATGTTCATTGGCTAGCTAGTAACTAGTGTTGCCAACTGTAATAATGAAGCACTATTTCTGTCACGGAAGGGGAAAAGGCAGGTAAAGTGACGGTGAGTTTCGTTGGATTGGAAGCACCATATTTTTATTTTATACTAAGTATTTGACCGGTTTGACGTTGTGTGCGTGTATTGCGTGTGTGTATGTAAAAGTGTGTGTTTGCTAATGAACGTTAAATTCCATAATGCCTCCAGTTCTGTCGAAGTTGAAATCAAAAACCTTGCATAGCCAAGCTCGGGAAATTCTAAGCAACGTGCACGAGTTCATGAAGGAGGAAGCCAGTCATGGTGTTAGCATCCCAATAAAGCATTTTGGCAAGAGAGCAGCGAACAGCAGCAACAAATTGTTCATATTTCATAATTTTGGAATTATTCAAAATAAATAAATTATGTGGCTCCAACATCATTTCAACTCTGGCTCCGGCAAGTGTTCTTGTAGAAATTGCATAGAGGAGGCTGTCATTTTTGCTGCTTAATGCGATGCATATTGTTTTCTGTGTTAAAATTGCCATGCTTTGATGGGTGACCAAGTTCATAGCAGGGCCGGCGGAAGGGGAGGGCGAACCGTCCCATCGCCCAGAGCGGCAAAATTTGAAGAGAAGAAAAAAATAAGCCTATTGAAAACTGTGATCGAGCGAGATATTCTTTTGCGCTGAATAGTATTGAAATAGCATAAGAAGTCTCATTATTTATTTTATATTTTGATGTTTTAGTTAGGAATATATTGATTTTCAATTTTCCGTTGCTGCGTAATGACCGGGGGGGGGGGGTCGAAATAGAGCGGCATCTGCCGCCACCTCCCAGGGAGGCAAAATGACTAGCGCCGGCCCTGGTTCATAACAAAAGAAAAAGCCGCGCAGCTTATCGTCTAGTGGCAGTATATGTACTTGTTATTGTTGTGGAAGCCGGCATCCTTTGTAAATGTACAACAAAGGCAACCGACTGTCGCCGATCTCAGAGAGGAAATAATAATACTGCTTCAGGAGGAGTGTTATGGTGCAATTGTAGCGGTTTAACACGTTGGCATGTTATTATCTGCCGTTGCAGTTCCATACCAGTGTATACGGGTTTTGGGAGTGAAAAGTTAGAACGCCACCAGTGCATTAATGCAATGAAAAATAATATATACATTTTTTTATTTTGTTTGAAATCACTCAAATAAGGAATCGTATGAAGAAGTCTTCTTTGCAGCATTTTTGGTAATTTTACTTATGTGTTAGTTCATATTTTGCGAATTTTTAGTAGCTACATACAAAGCCACTTGTTAGTACATATTAATCCTAGTCCTGGTATAATGCATGACGTTTAAAACTCAACGTTAGATAGACCTGAATTCTCTAATTTCATTGTTGTACGTAACAGCTGTGCATCGGCGCACCGCAGCGATTTTTCTATCTGGTCCATTAGCAACACTGCTTCTTTAGTTCTGTCGCGCATTGCACGGCAGAATTATCTGCGCTGGACTCTACACTCAGATACAACGATTAAGCAATATCGTATTGTTTCGTAAAGGCCATCCAAGTTCGCTTACTGTTGAAGTCACATTGCAGAGTAGATCGCATATATTCTTGCATCAACTGGACTTAAAACAAAAATTTTTAAAAAAGTCATGGAGAACATCAACATTGCTATCCTGCGTTTTCACAACAAAAAATATGCGTAATAGGATTGTCGAACATTTGGCAATTTCTAAAGACCCTGAATATTCTGGAACCTTATTGAGCTGCTGGATTGTTGACATTAAAGGGGCACGAAATGCAACTGTTGCTGCAATTCTAGTGCCTATCCATTGGCGCAGTGCTAGTGTCTTTGACTTGCAATTAAGGGCTCGATACCCAGTGAAGGCACATAGTGGTTCGGATCCCACTTTATACTGTAGGTCCAATCCCGATTGTCCCATTTGTGTATAAAGTGGACTAAAGCCACAATTTTTTTTTTAAAAAATGCAGCTTTTTTTATTTTACTGAACTGATATCTGTCTATTAAACAATGATTTTCCATACCCGGAAAAATATTATCTTTCTTTTCTCTTAATTCTTTCAGCTGGGACTCCCCTCAGACGGCTCGCCCAGAAGAATCCACCGACACAGATTCAATCGAGAGGCTGCTGAAGAACTACCTGCGGACTACACCTTACCACAAACTGCGACACCCGAGGACCAAAGCAGGGAGCTTCCGGAAGAAAAGTAAACAGGCTGCGCGACTCCAAGACAACGAGGTTCCTTTCTTTGATGGTAAGTTCTTTCCTACTTGCTCCTGGTTAAGATTGTTAAACACCCAGGAATTGTAAATAAATTCAATTCCGGTCAAGGTCGTCCGCAAGATTTTTTCTCTGGGGGTGCAGTCATAGAAACTTATTATTATCATTATTATTACTGCTATTGTATTATTATTATTATTATTATTAGTTACTATTACTACTACTACTATACAAATCATAAATTCAAATTAAATTTAAAGTAATTTTACATTATCTACAAGTTCAGACTCGAGTTTAATACGTATTTACTGTAGATAGAAACTGGATCCGCCTTGCTTCCTTTCAATAAACATCTATCACTTTGTCTTTTTGTACTTTTTCACAATGCACAGATATCAATGGGAGTCAGAGATCACTCAATATACTGACCAAGGCAGTAATTTATTTTATTATAAAACATAAACTAAACGTAACGTTTCAACCTTCTAGCAAGGTCTTCTTCAGACTCTGTATCAAGTACAAATGTAACAAGGTACAAAACAGGACGATGTATATACACAAACATTACTCCCCTCCAGACTATTAGAAAGTTGTTCTGGAACAATCTAGCAGGTGGCTTTCTCTTGCCAACTGTACTTTCACTAAAAGGCTAAACATATTTAGCCTTTTATTGGACTCTTTATCTCACGCTCTTTTTCCTTCATTCTTCTTCCTTCTTCTCTCTTCTTTCTCTCTTGTCCTTTCCACTCTTTCTAACACCTTCTTCCATTCTTTGTTTATCTTCAGTCCCCCATTCCAGTTCATTGTGTCTTCTTCACCTTTCTTCTCTATTTCCTTGGCCTCCTTCCATTTTCTCACTAGTATTCTCTTCTCCCTTCCTAACTGCTTAGCCTCATCCCACTCTATGTCATGTCCTGTTTCTCTCCTGTGTTTAAATATCACATTTCTCTCTCTCTTAAGTCGTCCTGTTTTTGTACCTTGTAACAATTGTACTTGGTACAGAGTCTGAAGAAGACCTTTCTAGAAGGTTGAAACGTTACGTTTAGTTTATATTTCATAATAAAATAAATTACTGCCTTGGTCAGCATATTGAGTTTCTCATAGCATGGAAACAAGGCTTAATGGTGTTACACTTAATCTACTGTCCTTCATTGTACTTCTGATTGATTGATTGATTGATTGATTGATTTGGTCCACTTTATGCACAGTAAGACTAATCGGGACTGGACCTACACTTTAAAGAGGGATTCGAACCACTTGTGCGTCCACCGGATAACCCGGGACCCCTTGATTACAAGGCGACGACACTACCACTGCGCCATCGGGGAGGCTCCATGGTACTTCTGATCTATGATGTTACTGTAAAATAAGTAATAATATTAATAATACTTGCTGCAATTCACAAAAAGCAATTTCTTTTGTTATAAAAAATCGCTACAATTTCATTTTCGAATTACATTAGCTCTTTTCAGAAATCTCGGGTAGCCCCCCTCCCCACCTGCGGACAGCCTTGGTTCCGGTCTCGTTACGGAACCCAATAGAATACATTAGAATTTATGTGTTCCTGAACCTTGAAGAACCCCAGGATTGTTAAAGGTTCAGAAATTTTGAATAAATTCTCTTCGGTCCGGGAGAGAAAATCAGAAAGCGCAAATGGGTTCTGGACCGTAAAGAATCTTTTTATCTTTACAGTGTTACAATTCGGTCCAGGAACCTTTTTTTTCCGGATCAATTTAAACATTGACGTAAGTCTTGAAGCTTTCCTGGCGACGAAGGATGAATAAATTCTCTCGGACTATCGACCAGGTCGATTCTGAAAAAGTTTTCGATCTTTCGAGAGCTAACGCCACTACTCATTCTTCACAATTTAAATATTGTCAAAGTTCGGTACTGAAATGAAACAATATATAACTTGGACCGAAATTAAATTGTGCGAGAAGAAAGGTTCCGGTCCTGGTACGGAATCTATTAGAATTTATTGTTTCCTGGACCTTCAACAACCCTACTTCTACACTGCATAGCTGCAGTGTTGCCTTCTAGTTCAGTGTATCCATCCTGGCCTTGAACTGATCTCCAGGGAAGGTCTTACGGGCAAACCCATGCCATGAAGGCACTTACGAAATATGGAGGTAGAGACATACATATTTTCGATGGCGGCCATAATGGAGATGTGATCATCACCACACTCCGGCCGCCTTCACCAAGGTTGCCTCAAGGTACCCATTAATTGGAGACTAGGTGACTCCCAGAGCCGCTTTTTGCAGAAACACTCAAATTGTGAAAATTGCAACTAACAACCTCTTTTTTATTCTATAAATATTCCATTTTCTATTTATTTTTATTATATTATTTAATATTATTATTAATATTATAGGCTGTAGAACAGATGTTTTATACATATTTTAATGATATTAAAGTAAATAAGCTAGATAATGAATGTGTGGTTTCATATCTGAATTAGCTTTATTTTTAGGTCCACTTTATGCACAGAAAGGCTAATCGGGACTGGGACTACAGTTTCAAATAGAATTTAAACCACTATGTGTCTTCATCGGGTATCGTACTCGGAACCCCTTGATTACCGAGCAACGACGTTAACACTACGCCAATGGGGAGGCCCGTATATCTGTATTCGTGCACAATCTGTTTACTGATTCATGCATTGTTAGTAATACTATTGTGATTAATAATAAACCAATTGATACAATTTAAGATTGTTGTTATCAATATTATTATATGTGAGACACTGATCTTGAGAGGAACCATTTGCGAAATATATTTCAAGTTACTTCATCCATTATAATGTGTAACTCTTCGTCAGTTGTCACATAGCTATAACAGATCTAGGGTCTTATTCAGCAGGCAGACAGGATGGCTACTGATTTTATAATGACTCCAAGTTACTTTTGGGTCTACATAGATAAGCTTGATAGAGCCCTGTGTTAGCGTCAAATTCTTAAATTTCGAGGTTGCCATTTCTGTAGCAGTATTCACTAATGCCTCCATTTGATGCCGTTCAAATGTCTAATCCACTTGTTGCAAACCAGCGTATCGTATCCCCGTTCCGTATTAATTTATTCGAAAAAACTCAAAGGAAGGATACAATATGCGGTGGGAGGGCCAGTGTGGAGGGGCATGCGCGCGTTCCGTTGCCTCGTTGCATCATCCATCAGTGTGTAGTGAGCTCTGTGAATGACAGTACGTTCCATTGTCGATTTATTTTCTATATTATCTTTATTATGGAGTGGGATAAGGAAATACTATTGCATTTATTGATATAATAAGAAATATGGAATCCTGTGGGACCCAAAACATCCGGAGTACTACAACAAAATTCGTAAACAAGATGCGTGGAAGGAAGTTGGAAAACAAACGCAAAGTTTTTGTATAATCCGCTGATCTGCTGGAACCGCAAGTCTGCCAATAAGCTGCTTTCACTATACAGTTCACGGTTCGCGTACATGTTTGTCATCCACCAACGTGGTGATTTGCATTTTTTTTTCTTTTTCGATAAAACGTAACATAATATAATAGTAAAACATACATTGACAAATTATTTCTTGAAGTGATCTAGTGCTGTAAAAGTACATATTATATAGTGTATAATATCGGAATTTATTTTATAAAGTTATTTAATTCTTAAAATTCTTGAACTGAATATAATGTGTATTCCAATAACAATTTTTTCACTTTACTTTTAAAGATTGTGGTTCTTTCAAAATTTTTGTAACTTTTTGGTAACATATTGTATAACTGGATGCCTGAGTAAAAAGGTCCTGTTTGGTATGCAGTTAGCCGCACAATGTGGAAGTTATCTTTTTGTCTGGTATTGTAATTGTGGGTGTCTATGTTCTTTGGATAGTTCATTTTTGTTTCGTGTATGAAAATATGTGCTGCTGCTGCTACTTGCTGCGGTGTACTCATCGTCATTTGAGACCAGACTGTGAATAAAAAGCACGGACCACCGCATCAATCATGCTACAGGGTGGATGACACGGAACGCAGTGATGATACGCGAGAAATCGGGGTCCGTATCGTATCAATGATTGATACGGAACGGGGAAACGATACGCTGGTGTGCAACAAGTGGATACCGGGCTTTAGAATTTACCTACGTGCCAGTCACGTGTGAGATAACAGCAAATGTTCTCATATCTTAATTTTTTTTCAGGTAGTCAGTCTGCTGAACTCGACGACCTGAGTGGGAATGAAGTTGTAGAAACAACTACATCCACGACAGTGGCCCCCGAACATATTCTTCCAACGGTTACGGTGTCCAAGAAGGTGAAGCAGTTGCCCGATTCAGAAAACATTGCTAGCAGAACTAAAGAGACATCAACAAGTCCACCTAAAGAGACATCAACAAGTCCGCCAAATATTGAGGGCTCTGGCAACTCTCCGAGTATCAGTGACGATGAAGATGACCTCGTTGAAGATGACCACGAGGATGAAGAAGATGATTATGATGACGAGGAAGAGGAAACTTACGATGAAAGTGAGGAAGAGAACGCTTTGGAAGGAAGAGAAGATGAGGAGGACACATTACCCGAAGATACTGAAGAATACAACCCTGTAGAGAATGATGAAAAGGAAGAAGAAAATGTGGGTCAAGTGACAGAAACGGATATTGAGGAATCCAGCGAAAATGCGATTGACAGTCCATCTCTATACGACTTATCATGCGTCACTGGTCAGTTCATATCTGCGCCCCATGTTTCCAATTCGACTGTTCGTTACACGAGGTACGTCATGATAGATGCTAAGATGAATACATTTTCAACAAAATGGTACAGGGATAAACCTATGGGATTTCACTAGCTGGTAATGTGTGTTATATTAGTAAGCATTTGTTTATGATTTAATTTTTACTTCAGATCAGTTTTCTAAATTTTTCCTCCTCTGCCATTTTTACTGCCTGCTTTTCTTACTTACTTCCATACTCGTATATTCCTCATGATATTTCGTTTTTGGCGAAAACACGAAATGTGAAACAACACATTGTAGCAGTAGCGTATGCTGAGTCTAAGACCAGGGGGAAGGGAGAATACTAGACTCATTCTTGACGTCTTCAAGGAAGCCACGTTGCCATCAAAACGGTAGTCAGGTTGCCAACTCCTAAGAATGCAGGTTGCCAACTTCTAAGAATTCAGGTTGCCAACTTCTAAGAATTCAGGTTGCCAACTTCAGAATCGCCATTATCTTCTTTTTCAAATCAGCTTATTTCACATAGTTTCTAGTTAGATGTCTCTTCAGTATTTTACTTTCTAGGCTTCAGGCTTCGCAAATAGCCTAGCTAGCCTGGAATATACGCCCCTGCATTGTAGTGTTGATTTTTCATGTTTTTGAAAGGTGTGAGGTGCATTTTGCTACCCTGTTTTGTCACGAAATGAACTGCATAATGCGAAATAAACTCTTAAAGACGAAATTTAGGGTTTGTTTACCATCGCGACATCTTCTGAGGTCTGAATTATCCTGCGAGTTATGCAAATCACGGAAAATTGCTTAATTTTGCTGTAAATATCTGAGAAGCAAAAATTCCTTTACACAGGAACAAACTTAGTACTCTGATAACTATATAATTGTGTTATTAGAAGTGAAATGTTAATTTTGTGTAATAAGTGTTAGATTTTTATTCACCATTTTAACACCGAAATGCCATCTTATATATCTCTTTTGATCCCGAAATATGCCAAGTTTTTGTACCGAAATTTAGATATTTTATTCACCATAAATATGTGGCTCTACTTATGACTTTTGGGGGAGGGAAGCATTGAAACTAGTGGTCGCGGAAATGTTCGTGCTTGTTTGCCATTTATACTTACACACACACACACACACACACACCGTCTTAATTTTGCTGTTTATTTTTTCATTGCTTCTTTCGTTTCATTTGCAAATACATTTCATGAATTTTCCTGCCATGCTTCCTAGCTGAATTACTCCTTGCTTTCTTTGCTTTGCGCCCCTCTTCCTTGTCTTTTCTATCTTCCTTATTGCATTTCATTGTGTGTATTGCTTACTCTTTCAGTAATTTCCATTACGAAAGATTAATTGGGCGGTGCCTTTTGATATTGTAGATCACAGAACACAGCGTATCCATTCAACACCTTCCTGGAAGCAGCATACTCATGCGACGCTGGTTTTCGTCTGAAGCCCGAGGCATCCGACAGAATGTTTTGCAGCCGGAAGAGGTGGCTGGGAGAAATCCCTGCGTGCATATCAGAAGGTAGGATAGACCTTAGAGCAACAGGTGTAGAAATTAAGGTCTAATAATAAGGAAGCGTAAGCGATTGGTCTGCATTCCACGTCAAGCATTTCGTCAACATATCGGCAGCGTAAAAATAACCTGGTTCTAATTAGAGGAAATTATCATGGCAATAAGTTAGAGAGAGGCACGCCGGTTTGAAATTAACTGCTACTTAAAATTAGATTCTCTCCCGTACAAATGCACGGGGTCATGTCCATGTATTTTGTTTCTTCGTCGACTAATTCATTCTCTTACAGAATTAATTCACTTCCTCATAGTTTACAGGAGGATGAGTGGCGTGCCCAAGGGTTATGGGGGTCATAACCTCCCTCCTCCGGCCAAGTATTCCTAAAAAAAGGAACGTCAAAGGCAGAAAAGGGTAGCAAGATGGGGCTGAGTACCAAAGAAAGTATACGTAACCACTTTCGAAAATACTGGGCACGCCACTGAGGAGGATTTAAACTTTTAACTGGAATGTTGAGAAATATTTCGAATGACAGTTGTAAAAAAAATTTAAGTTTTCCAAAAAAATATGCATTATGTCATTTCGTACAAATAAAAGACTTGTGTGCATCCAAAGCTTCGTTTGATTACACTAACATAACATTGATTATAATAAATCCCAAAGTCATTTTGATTAAAGAGCGATTCCAGGTCAAGCCAGGCATGTGTTGAACCTTAACCTCTCTGATTCTGTGTGCACTGATTGCATACGAATTAGGAATACACATCCTAGTTGCTTTCCCGCGTTAAATCTCAGATTTCTGAGTTGCGTACCTGCTTCAAAATCAATACATTTAAGAAAGAGAGAGAGAGAGAGAGAGAGAGAGAGAGAGTTGTTGCGTATCTGCTTCAGAATTAAGATATTTGAGTTCCGTACCTGCTGCAAAATTAAGACACCCGAGCTCCACAACTAGTATGACCCTAGACGTAGGAAAATCATCTGAGGACTTTGATATAAGATAAAAAATGTCAAAACGTCAGAGTTTGTTATAAGTCCAATTATGTACAGAATTGTTATCGGAACTGGACCTACAATTTAAATTGGGATGCAAAACACTACGTGTGTGTCCACAGGGCAACGAACTCAGGACCAATATAAACAATGGTTTACAGATTTGTAACGGATATATATAAATGAATAGGGAGTAGGAAACACTCAGCAATATTGGAAATGTATATATACATTTTCACGGCAGGGGGCCGTATCCCTGAAACATTTGTGTTGGCTTTTATTTGCGGGAAACTTCCAGAGCCCTCAGGATCAACAATCACCACTCCTCCACCAAAAACCTCGACGTAGATACTAAGGTCCAACAATTACTTCCCTTTCCGCCGTCATTTACTTACGTCTGAAGATGCGGCCGCGAAAATTAAAACATTTCCACTGTCTTGTAAGGTATTCCTATTTCCTTCTGATTTTCATATCAACTATGATCCTCCTCCCTTTGATCCACACGATATTATTTCGAACTATAATAATGGTAGTCAAAATCGACAGCGATTATTATTGTAACGAGCTATCCCTAACGAATGTAGAAATATTGATTTTGTAGCTAAAATGTCGATAATATGTAACGATTTGTTTATGTAGGAACTACAGATGTTAAAAATATAAAAATGTGTAATGGAGTCGGTTTCAAATGTTAATTAATTCTGAATTAATGAATTACCGCGATCTCAGCTCCAATTTGGTTTTGGTTAACTAACGAATTCCAGGAGCATATTCTGATTCTGTGTGTGTACAGTACACACTGATTCAATTGCAATTTCGATGAAGCATCAGGCACATTAACACAAATATAAATAAACTTTGCATGTTACTTCACTGTAGGAAAAACTTTCTCGAGAAATCCCAGGTTCTACTCCCGTGCATGATACTTGCAAAGTGATTCTGGTACCACTTTCAATTGTAGACCCAGTCCTGACTAGCCTAACGGAGCATAAAGTGGACTATTTGCATTGTGGAAGGAATGATTAGTAATAATTGCAATTAAGATGTAGGTTATTTTGTCTTTTTTTCTTGTTTTTATTCCTCTCTACTCAGTAGAGTGAGGGGGAATAAGTGTCTCTTCCTTGTTTGTCTGCTTCTGTCTCAATGAGAACGTTTTCCTTTTCTCATTGAATGAACCATTCTAAAACACCATGTTCTGTAAGAAAATAACTGGAAAAAGAAACAGAATAACACACTACAAACAATCTTTGCCATGTATATGAGCAGCTAGACGAGAAAAAAGAATTCTCCTGGAAACCACGCTTCGTTTACCACAACTCATGCTTTTGACTCTCATTATGAACCCTCTAGTGTCACATAATTCAACAACCAGTCATATAAAACATACAATAATTTCTCTTAAGTGGTGAATACTAATTTGTTATCTTGGCGCAAACTTCTGTTCTCAAATTATCTCACAGAATGTTATTTTTGGTTGCACGTCCTGGTCGCCATTTAACAAATTTCTTGAAGCCAGTGAAGAAGATTTATTCTGTGATATTAGGGAAACCGAAATGATAAATAGTAATTGATGTAGCTTTGACAATCGCGTCGTTCCCGCAATCCAATGAAAAATAATAGGTTTTCATTGAATTCGGGAATCTTAAAGAAAGTCACGATCTGATGCCTAGCAAAAGACTTGGCTTCCCCAAATATCCGTTCTTCAAAATGTCCACGTGGGCGGGATGAAGTCGAGTTAACGAATGCGGAAAAACTGGTGCACTTACGCGGTGTCGTGAGCGTGGATAGATCATCTGTACATTATGATGTAGAGCTTCAGCCACCTGCCACTCGTAGCGCTGCAGGCAGAGCTCCAAGTTTTACCAGTTTCTCTACTGCTTGAAGAGAAAAAAAGTAATTGATGTCTCCAACGGAACATCAAATCTACTTGAGATTGATCGCAGGAGTGTTTAAAATGGTCCAGAATCCCAAGTGAAGGCTCCTGGAGTTCATTGCATTCAGACGTTCTTTTCTAAGAGAAACACTTCCTAATAATATATGTGTTTTGGTGCGCCAATGTCACAGTCTCAGACAGAATTCCATTATGATCAAAAGAAGGAAAGGGCGTAGTGTTGAAAGTTTGATAACTGTGATGCTACATATTTTATCTTGGACAAAAGTAAATTCTTTCCTCAGATAGACTAATTCTGATTGGACTTATAGCTTTATGAAACATTGTGCAATGTACACTCCTGTTCAGACGAAGTGCCACATACTTCAACTGAGTAACCTTACAAAGCGTACCAGTTTACGTGAACAGGAATGTACGTACCTCCCCTCTGAAAACAAGGCTACAGTATTAGTAGTGTACCACCGTTGACTCACTCTGGTCTTAATATTACGAAATGAGAAGTTCAAGAATGGAAGCAAAACACTAACGAAACTTTATCGTGACACAAATAAGTAGGAATCGAAGTTTAAAGATTGTATTTTTTAAAAAAAATATAGGTACCTTCTTGTTTGTGTGCGATTAAATGTCCGAGACAAAAATATTACCGTTCAGGGGAAAAAAAGAGCATGGGTGAATTGTTTCAGTGATATTTCGTCAATGATGCCTGCAACAATAACATAATCCTATTAAAACATCAAAATGTACACACAGACTATTGTGCCGAGGATTTTATTTTGGAGAGTGGTTGACTTTTCATTCCCGAATCGTAAGGAAAGGTTAATAAAATTAGTAAGATATTAGTAATTAGTAGTGAACGGATTTTCAGGTGCAAAATTATCGCCGGGAAAGGTAAAAAAGGTCCTGAAAATGTTTTCAAAAAGGTGCTGATACTGCCTTTATTCAGGTCTAAACCAGTAACATTAACATTCTTTATTCAACACTGTAGCAAATAACATAATTTATGGTAAACATGGTATAATTTATATTATACTGTTTTGGCTCTCGTCCTGCTCTACAAAATGAGACTATAGGATTTTATGTAGCTGCTCAAGAAGAGTGAAAATGATTTATTTTTCTGTCCATTTTTTTTTTAACAAAACATGAAAGAAAAAGAAGGGCAAAGGTGCTGAAGCATCAAAGAAGGGGTAAGAAGGGGATAAATGTGTTAATCTCACGAAAAGGTGCAACAAAGTGTGTTTCATTTACTTGATTTCATGTCCTAAAATATATATATCTCAAAGGCCGGTATGAAAACAGCTATATTTTTGGAAAGGTGTGCACCTTAAAATTTGTTCCCTAATAATCACAGTGTGTAAGTATGTATGTGTATGTTTGAATGAGTGTGTTTATATAGAGCTACACACACACAATATATATTACGAACAGGGTGCGAAATCACTGCAGATTGGTGGGGGGAAAGGCCAGACAGACAGACACAATATATATAACACTAAATGTGTGTCAATTATTAAATAATGAAATTATATTATAAAATAGTAGTGGTAAAGTATATAGGGACAGCGCCGGAAAGGAAGAGCTCCCCTCAAGCAGATTTGCTATACTTAAAACAAGCTCAACATGGCCATATGAGCTTTTTGCTCTAGTGTGGAACCCTACCTAATTTAAGATTTTTGTGAAAATGCCCTTCAGAAAGGAAGAGCTCCCTCAGATTGATTTGTGAATACTTAAAACTATGGCAAGTTCTCTTATCATCTTATTGTTTATAGTATGTTTTTCTGTCAAAATCCCAGGAATCTTGAAGTGAAATTTATTGGGTTCTGAGACCCAGTAGAGTGTGGTGCATGGTTTTTATTGTCTTGTAATCAGGAGGGTTTTGGGTTTGAGTCCTCATAAAATCTGATGGCAAAATGTTAATATTGTTGTTTTGTAATCAGGAGGCTTTTGGGTTTGAGTCCTGAGAGATGTGGCATTCCATATGTGAGATTTTGAGAATAATTATTGCTAGTTGATAGCCCCCAGATCTTAAACCTAGTAAAAAATGTTGTACAACAAAACAAAATTATTCTCTATTGGGAATCACCAACTCAACAATACGGGCAAAATTGCCTGATCAATACAATAGAAGCGAACAAACATAATTAATTATTTCCATTTTCTTTCCAATCTTTTGATCAGTCCCATGTTTCGGCCAACAATTAATCATGCTTGCCCGGGAAATTATATTTCTTGTATGCCAACAGATATAATCTATATTGTGTCCTTTCAGAGAGAAATAACATATTATTCATCATCAAAGAGTAATTGCCTTCTTTCTGTATGCCTGAGTGATTATATCTGTTGATATTACCTGCACTGTGCCTTTTCCGAGGGAAATTACATGTCATTTATCATGGAACTCAAAGAGAAATTCTTATCTACACTATGCCCCCTTTCAGGGACCATTCATCATATTGAGGAAATTCCTGGATATTGTCATGCAAACCGAATTGCAGGTTTGGTCTTGTTGCACACAAGTCTTTAACTTACAGAATAATCTATTGCAATATTTCTGTATTTCAGCTTTTGGCTGTGTTATTTGGGTAGGTAATATATATAAAAGCTTTTCTGCCACAAGCAGAGGTGCTATAAAATTTGGGTAAGTAATATATTTTCTGACGGCAAAATGTTGTTTTATATCCAAAGGGCCTCTGTGTTTGAATCGGGCCTCTAGAATTGCTCCGTGACTCTCTCATTTCTTACATCATAAACATATGATTTTTCACCTATGAGAATAACACTACATATGGTGTCATCAGGTAATGCCTCATGGAATTCACAGATAATTTTAATGTTTGTCCTGTCATTCACCACAACTTGTTTTCTTTTTGAAGTGTTGATTACAAACATGGGTCTCTGTGCTTTGAATTCATCTGGTGTGTAATACATGTCAGTATTGCCAGTAGTGACCCTTTTGAAAGCCGAAAATGCCTCATATAATTTGAGGAAATCATCCTTGGACATGTCTAAATTATAATTTTCTCTAGGAAAAACCTCATTTCTGCCATTTTTAAGATATATGTTCTTGATGTTGCAGTTATCAAATCTACTTGAATTTTTTTCCTGATTGTTGTGTCTTCCAGTCTGAAACAGAACCACCACAAAATCCGGCATGTCGTATTGTATGCTGGAGAATGAATTTGTAGCATCAAACTCATAATATGTGCCAGATGCGGGCTTCTGTACAGATTGATATGTGTAAAATTGCAGAGGAATCTGTGGATTTTTTATTATATCAGCTTTGTATTTAAGAGCATAACTGGCCTCATATTCAACAACTGGGATTCTTAGCTCCATAGTCTGAATAATGCATTTGCCTGCATCTGGTAAGGTATTAGGCAGAGCTTCCCCTGTAGAGTTTAATGTGCTGTACCTCATCAAAGCATTATTATCATTTGCAGCTCTTCTAAATGTGATTCTTAACCCGCCCTTCCACATAATATCTTTGTAATCCGAGAAGAATCCTGGCAACAGGCGCATGGGGAACAGCACTGTATGATTTTTAGATAATATTTTCTCACCAGCCTCAAAGCCACCTATTTTGTAGTAAGAAGCTTCGGTTTTGGATAATTTTAGAGTGGCCAATGCTGTGGAGGTAATACCGGGATAATCTACTCTGTTTATAACAACACCATGCTTTCTGATCTCAATTTCAGAGAACAGATGCGGCACAAAATTGTCTACCAATCTTATATTTGAATTTGCCGGATAATCTGTTCCATCGAGCTTTACAACATCAAATTTGATGTATAGATCTGCTCTGTGGGGGTGTATAAAGCCATCCCCTACATCAAGATCAACCTCAATCTCTGTGTTGGGTTGATTTAAATTTGCAAATGTCCTCCTGTTTGGGGGGAATGATTGTAGCTCATAACTCTCAATATTTTCTATTGTATGTATTTTTATTTAAATGTTAATCTCTATGATTGCAGTTGTTGTGGCTCCAGCAAAATCAACTAATTCTTCTTTTTCATTAGTGACCATCAATTCAATATAATCTATTCTATTATGGCACACAGGAAAATATAATGTTGGGGATGGATTGTAGATGATGGGCTCCATAAATTCGGAATTAGGTTTGAATGTTGCAATGATGCCGGTTTGTTTGTGAGTGCCTATGCCATTTGATTTGGTGATCATACCCTCAGCCACATTACAGTGAATATTCAGAGTCTCTATGGCTAAGAATTTAGGTATATTCATAGCAGTGTGTTTGATGGCCGGTTCGAATTTTGTGTTGTTCTCAAAGCCTAACAGCTCTCCTATAGTACCCAGATCCACTGTCTCTGTAGCAGATACAATCTCCACTCTGTGAGTGACAGAATTTTGACTTAACACTACACCTCTGGGTAATTGAGCATTTAGAGTGGACAGATTATATTGCCCTGGAGTGATGACAATTTTTTGATCCCCTACTGCAATTTTGTTGTTGTGGTGCGTAATATTAGGTATCAAGTACATGCCGTAAAATGCTCTGAGAGCTATTGTTTTGGGATACACTATGTCATCATGCAATTTGAGTTTCAATATTGAATTTTGGCTGGTGAGATGGAATACCCCCATGATGTTTTAAATACCACAAGGCCTTTTGAAAATTTTCAATTGATGGTTTATTTATTTGAGACATATATCTAAGAACAGATAAACACAAATGTCCGCAATTAACATCTTTGAAGTTTTGAACACGGGCATTATTGTAATAAAGATTAGCTGAATTTAGATATTTTATTAAATTTTCAGGTGGAACACCTCCAAATGAATCAAACACAAATGCCTCATTGTTTAAATATTTAAGATAACAAATCCAGTGAGTGCCCTGATTTTTGTACTCATCCAAATTAACAATGCCACACTCTTTGTTGAGTGGTTGTTCTGGTAAAGAATCAGACATGTACACACCCCTAAAATGTTTGATGCCCAGTGGCTTGATTAAAGCTTCAATATCTTGGTTTGTAAGCGGCTCTTGTTTTTTTTAAACTTACTCATGGCTCTCTTAACACCTTTGCCTTTTTTCTCCATGGCCAGGTTATGGCGCCTCTGCTCATCTAATTCTGCCCTATTTTTCTTGGCATCTATTACTGTTTTTGCTATGGCAGCTGATCCCCCAGCCAAGCTCCCAACAGCCCCGAGAGCAGCTAAGATAGCCGGGATGGTAAATATGAAACCCCCCACATGTGATTTTTTCCTGGATTGTTGTAATTTTTTTAATTGGGGGGTACTAAGCAACAATTTCATACCATGTCCCTTTGCAAGACAAGAGCTTTTTTTCTTGCGCTGCTTTTTGGTCAAGAGACTGTCAATAGTTTTAAGAGATTTAAGACCTGCATAAGGTATTTGATACATAACACCCTTGGCCTTCATTGTAGGTTTATTATATACATGTTCACAGCCCCCACCCCAGTTTTTGTTTGGTGCTCATAGCTATGGTGGTTCCCAATGCTGCTATTTTTTCACTTAAAGAAGCATCTTTGCTTACAAATCTACCAAATGCAGCCTCTTCTAATTTCTTGTCTGCAACATGTCTCTTGTCAAGATCAGAATGTGTATTGTATGCTATGTCATGGTCTCTACAAGCAGCATCTAGGGGATTTACACCAGGATCCCCTCTGTTTAATCTATGATCCAATTTTGTGCCTGGACCACAATACTGATAGCCTGGAATGTGTAGTTCAAATGGCAGCTTGTTTATAATGTCATTAACCAACCCCCGGCCCTCAGAAATATTCCAAAATTTGGGGGGTAGAGTATTAATAATTTTTATGAGATATCCAATCCCCTTAGGGTCATTCACTATAAAATTAGATAATTTGGTGCTTATCATGTCCATAATTCCAACTTTTTCATTGTAAAAATTGTGGTTCCCAGCATTTTCCTCCCCAGCTATCACCAATAACCTATCTACAAGTTTCCTGACATCATCAACCCACACAAATTCTTTAGGCAGGGTGTTGTATTGTTTGATTCCACTGCCAGTCTTGATCTGTGACCATATGGGCTTGATTAAATTATTGTATTTTGCCCCACTGCTAGACTTGACTCTTTTTTGTGTGGGATCATTGTTCTGGTATAGAGCATCTGATTTTATTAATATTTCTTTGTAATAATCATAATCTTGATCTGTATAGCTGCCAGGCCTTTTCCTAGTCATCAGTTCCCACAACCCAGGTGTGCCGGGGTACTTAACAAAAGCACCTTTTTCTCCGAGACGAGATTCTGAATATACAATCAGATCATCTCCCATAAATGTTACTCTGAAATTGCCAATTCTATGTATGATGCTGCCATCAAGCTCTGTGTCGGCATATAAGCCAAAGACCTCATCTTTGTTGTCTTTAGGTGTGGTTAAATATTTTTGAGCAAGAAGACCCAATTCAATAGGATCCTGAGTAGCTTCAATTCTTCTAGGAGCAATAGGACTAGGTGTATGAATACTGGAAAGTGGGGTGAATGGATAATCTAATATGTTCCTAGCAGCTACAGGCACAAGCTCTGTGATCAAATCTTGATTTTGCTCTGTAACAGTTTTGATATTCTTACCTAAATTATTAATAGCATCAATTACAGGCTGTTCTGTTTGTTTGTGTTTTTCATAAATTCCCCGGTTCTCTGATTTCCATCCCTTAAATCTTTTTACAAGATAATCTCTTAACTTAAGATCATCAATGATTGGCCTTTTCATGGTTATTTATATATGTTTCAATGTCTAGAAAATTGTTGATTTTATTTCTGTATTTGCCACTACTAGGTGTTCTTGTCATATCAATTGTGACAAACCCGTAACTGTCCTGGTTCCAGCACCTACTGCAAAACTTAGAAAAATCATTGTAGCTCAAGTCCCCTCCTACATATTCATCATGTATGTGTTTGAGGTTGGTATGATCTTGATGAAACACACATATAAAATTGCTGTTGTCTCGGATCAGTTGCTTCGGTATTTTAGAAAAAGTCTGTGCCAGGTAGAAGCAATCAATGTTTTTGTGTCGGCCCTGTGTAAAGAAATTTCTAACCTTGTTTTGATTATCCAGTATAATATCATCAAACACAACAACAGAATTATCGAGACATTCATGGAGTGGCTTAACATCTGGTACAAAAGTGGCAATATCCAATCCATCATATAGCTTCATCAGCTGCTGATATTTTAATTGTTCCAAGCTCTTAGAGAAGACATACAAGTGCCTGTTTTTCCAGTCTAACCAGTTGGGTGCCAATAAAAAATTATCAACCATTAGTGTAGTTTTGCCACAAGCAGATGGCCCGACAATAAGACACCTAATATTTTCAGGCAGCAATTTGCCATTTCTCTTATTCTGTTGTTCAGGTTCTGGCAGCCTTTTTATAACATCCCAGGTGCTCATATTATTATTTTGTTTGCATCGATCCAGCTGTTTTCCGGATGACCCAGCCATTTGACAAATAACTTGTTGCCTTTTCTGCGGATGATTTTTTCTATGAGATAAGTGTCAGGCTGTTTAGTTTTGCTGAGCTCTTGTTCATAGAACCTGCCTTTGAGAATTTCTCCTCGATGATCCTTTATTATATATGTGTTAAGGGTCCCGGGTTTAACTTGAACCACTGTAAATAATTCAGTACTCCAGTTTCTTGTAAAGCCTCTTTTGAATAAGTGCTTATATTTGCTGATTCTTACTTGATCACCCACCCTGTATTTGGCCCTTCTTGTTGTTGGCTGGTATCTAGGATAATAAACAGTCCTGATCAATTCTTGCTCATCAGATGAAGTTACTTCAGAGGGTTTCATGTTGATTGTGGAATGGACCGAGTTGTTATATTTATGTAGAAGTTCTGGAAGAATATTAACCCATTTATAATTACCTTGGAGGGTAAATTGTTTATACATAAGATTTTTTAAGGTTCTGTTGAATCTCTCTACAATTGAGGCTTTGAGATCACTGTAACTCGAATAATGTTTTATTGATTGGCTTTTAATAAATTGTTGAAACACTGAATTATAAAATTCTTTGCCATTATCTGTTTGCAAATAGCGCGGTGATCTTCCACTCTGATTGATAATTGTTCTGATGGCTTCTGTAACACATTTTCCAGTCTTGGATTTGAGTGGCACAGCCCAGGCAAATTTTGAAAATGTATCTATTACAGTGAGTAGATACTTGTAGCCCTTGTTGATTTTGTCTAAGTTTTTCAACTGTCCACTTGACAACTCAATCAAGTCGCTCTGCCATAAATCATCTATGCCCTTTGTGACTACTGGCAGTCTCTTATAATTATGTCTGGCCTGTCTGTGTAATTCATCAACAATAATTTGTCTAGACATAATATGTAAACAAGAATATTGCAACTATGGGGTGTTCAGCAGCTGATACTACAGGATTTTCTAAATATAATTTGTCCCCTATTTGTATTTTAAATTCCAAAGTGCCATCATCTTCAGCATAGGCTGTTTCTAATGTATTGGGATCTGTAAAATCCTCCAACTCTACACTGGTGATTTTCACTTTGTTATCAGCATTTGTTATTGATAAGGTGGGGTAGTGGTGTGCCTGTGGCTGAAGCCAATATTTGATCTTGATTGGTCTCAATGTGCCCCCAACAAAAAACTGATAATAAAATTGTGCAGGGGACAGCATATATATTTTGCCACCTGGTGTAAATGGTGAATCATATTCTTTGTTGGGGATGCTGTACAATTCAAGAATTACTGTATGTTTTGGATTCTCGATTATGCCTGTTATTTCTTTTTCTGCTGTAAGCAATCTGCTTGTTACAGATTCAAGGTGCTCATTGATGGTCCTAACAACATCATCATGGCCTGGCTTAATTTTTATGTCCACAATAAGTTTCTTGTATTGTTGCACAATTTCTTGAAGCTGGGTGGCAAAAACAGACAGAGCATTTGCTTGATTGGATTCCATGGTCCCTAGCTGTTGCTTGATATTAGCTACAATTTGTTGCAAATTTTCAACAACTGCCAATTTTGAATTTTGAGCAGTAAGATCATGGACCTGTCTTCTGATATCCTCAAACAGGGCATGCAGTTCATTAATATGTTGATTGGTTGGTAGAGTGGCAACTGTCTGAGTGAGATGTTTGATCTCTGTCTGGATATTCTCGATATCTTCTGATTTCAATATCCTATTCACAGCTCTCTTAATATTTTTAAGTTCCTGTGATGTAGGAAGATTTGATACTGTATTTTGCAAAGATTCAAGTGCCAATTTCACATTGTTTAATTCAGAAGCATCAGCCACATTTTGCATAGCATTTTGGAGCAGGGCTATATCTGCCTGAGTGGGTGTTGATTGTTGTAAAATTTCAAGCTTTGTTTGGATATCATCTATCAAGTGATGAAAATGAGATAGCTCAGATTCAGTGTTGAGGTTTTCAAGCTTTGTGATTTGGTGCTGGACACTGACAAGTGTATCTACAATCCCAGGCAATCGGGATTCTAGTACATTTGCCAAATCATTTTGTACTGCTGCTATTGTACCTTCAAGATGGGTTATGGTACTTTGAATTTTTCCAAAATCTTCATATGTTTCAAGTTGCAGCTTAATATTTGCTACACTCCGAGTTATTGCATTCAAAGCATCAGAAGATGGCAAATTATTCATAAAATTTTCAAGTGTCTCAATTTTTTCTTTAACCTCGGCTATGGCATTGTGCAGAGGATCCAGATTAGGTATCTGGAGTGACTGAATCTGTTCTTTTAGAGTGGAAATCACTAGATCAAAATCTTCCTGTGATTTTATGCTTTTGACAATTGTTTGGAGCTGTGTCTGGACATTATTTATCTGCTCTTCCAATTGTTGTTTCAATTGCTCAGAATTGGTGGCCTGGGTCTTAAATTTGGCTTGAAGAGCTGCTACAGCTTCTTCTAAACTTTGAAAATTATCTAATGTTGCCAGATCAGTATATTTCTGAAGCAACAATTTGAGTTCAGAATCAATTTTAAGAAGAGGGTCCATGCATTGTGATTGCAAATTTGTAATTTCTAATTGAAGACTGGCATTGAGAGTGGTTTGTAAAGCTTGTAAATCACTTCTTAATTTCTTGACTCTGACATCAAGCATCAGAATCTCATCACTGTGATCTTCATGTCTTGTATGGCCAAATATATCATTAGGCATTTTTGTTTTAATGGTTATTTATTATAGAGTATCTGATTCTTAATTCTATAAAAAAGGGTATAAGCTTGTCATATGACCCCGGGACCTCAATATATAAGCAGTCACCAGCAGAAACAGTATATACAGTGCCAGAAACCATGTTTGAGTACTTAATTCTATAAATATTTCTCCCTTCTGAAATCTTGACATCACCCTCAGGGGTTGTAATAAATTGCAATTGCCCACCTACAGGTAATTAGTAATGATTTAAATTATTGTTAAATATGTACAATATTTTGCCTGTTTCATCATCAACATCTGTAAGTATGCTGTTCAGATGAATAATTAACAAGCCACTCAGTTTAGACAGCATATCAGAAGAGGCTTGTGGTGTTGGCAGCTCCATAATAGCCTGTTTTTTGAACCCAAATAAGTTCATAGGCATGTTTATTTATTTAAAATCATGCTCTGTAATTGGGCATTGATTACCATTTTTCAAATCACAATGCCCCCAAGGTAAAGTATGTATGCCACATGATAAAATGCATCTTTTATCATCATGTGGGTCCAGGGCCACTTTTCTTACAATATTTGTAGTCAGCAAGTGATCCTCACTCTGAATTCTATTTTCTGATGTTCTGATTAAACTCTGGGATTTGAGGCAATTTTTATAATCTTCAAATTCAAGATCTTTTTCCACAGTCACTCTGCCAATGCCCTTGGCCTTTTTGGCAGCAACACCACTACATGTTTTAAAACTGTACATCTTGGCACTTAACCCAGCAAATTCCACAATAACATCACCAAGTGTCTCATCTTTTAACTTGCCAGGCACCTTTTTGTTGTGGGGTTGAATTCTTGTATGTTCACTGGTATCAAAATATTGAAACAATTCAGACTGTAACATATCTTGATAAACATCTTCTGTTTGAATATCAAGAACAAAACTATCTGTGTCCATGTACATCAATTTTATATTATCACCATATAAAGGTTTCAACACATCATAAAACAATGTTAACATATGTAATTTGGACGATTCCAATATCACAGCCCCTACATAAATAGGTTTATCAAACTTAATCTTTGTTTTTTTCATGTTGAAAAGTGCCATGTGCTCATCATAAATTCTTCGGTAATTGAAATTAGGCTTTGCAACCAATTTTTTGCTCAGGCTGGAGTCAGTAATTATTTTAACATCGGTATGTTTTCTGACATTTTCAATAGTTTTGCCATACACAGAATTCACCATCAATTTAAACAAGCCCTTATCAAATTGGCTCTTTGCAGATGTTCGAAGCTCTGTATTTGTATCAATGTATGGTTTCAACCATTCTGAGTGCCTGAACCTTAAGACTTTTCCAACTTTGGTCACTTGAACACCATGTTTCATCAGGAACTGGAGGTTTTTGTAATATGTGACATATCCCTGTTTCGGCTCCAGGGTCATCATGAGCTTCTTCTGTTTAGAGCCAGGTGAACACTGAACCTCGGAAATTGGGGGCAGATCAGAAAATTTATTGTGCAAATCATCTGGAATTGTCAGATCAACCTCTAAGTACAGGCCATAGTCACTGTCATCAAAATTCTTAAGATCTTCAATATTGAAATCTTCAACCCATTCAAGCAGTTTTTGCATCATGGCATGACCATAGAGGCTGTTGGCATCTACATACACTATATAATTTGATGGCCGTGCTGGATCATAATCAGGCATATATTTGTTATTTGCTCTGGCATATCTCTGAGAACATTGCACCATGCCTCCTCTTATACATTTCTCCATAAACAGATACGTATCTTGATCGTGGATCAGATCCAAATGCATTTTAGTGTTCAAAAACGTTGCGGCCCATGCTAGACCTGGGGCACTGTAAAAATACACTGGGTCCAGCTTATAATTTTGCATAGAAGATTTTCTGAATGCCTGCAATATATCAGCTAAGAGGGTGACATCAAGTTTCAAATATGCCATGTGATAATCACGAAATGTCTTGCATTTTAAATTGTTCCACATCAACTGAGCATGGTGATAATCTTCATCAGTGATTCCAGATCCTCTGATTTTGCTGTAAAACTCTTCTTGTGGTGGCAGAGAACACTCATCAAATTTAGAAAAATCTGTAACATAGTCATATGGATATACACCCTTCCGCCTAATTAATTTCAGGTCCTGATTTGGAAACAATGCACGTGTGATTTTGAATTGTTCATCAGGTAATTGAGTGGCTAGTGTAGCCAGGCCAGCAGATAAAATTCTGTAAGAATCAAGAAATCTTATGTGAATAGGAGCACCATCAACTTTAATTATTTTGCTAATAGATATATATTTTTCATCATTTTCAGCTAAAATATTTAAATTCTGTTTGTCAAAACCCTCGTACCTGATCAAATGATGGAAATCATAATTGGATGCTCCATGGCAAAATATGGGGACAAATCTTGGTCTCTTGATCTTAATATTACAGCTATTACACAGGGCCATTAAGAATTTACCATCTGTATGAGAATGGTGTTTCACCTTGATATTTGCATCTGAAAATTCAGAATCACATACCGGGCATTTTTCTGCATTGTTGAAATCTTCAATCTGTTCCTCTGTTAAAGGCAACATAGGCTTTGATTTTAATAAAATATTAGATGCTATGTCACGGCACTCATTTTCTATTCTATGTGCAAATATTTTGATGGCATCTGGTCCCATGTATGAATATTCTTTACTAACAACACCATCCTGTACAACCACATAACAAAAGCTGGAAGGTTCATGTAGCTGGTATGGTGTACTTGAAGATTCATCAGGATCTGGATTGCAGGATGCAAGAGATTTGAGGTTCGATTCAAAATCACAGACAATATATGCTGGGTGTTCCAACAAGGCTTCAAACTTTTTGAATTTGCAATTTTCACTTGGATTGGGCATAAGCATATGAACAGGTTTATGGTTGCCACAGTATTTCAGATGCTCAATTAACTTGTTTTTGGCAATTTCTGCATTCACTTTACAAACCCCTTTTATTATTTTTTTACCATCAAATACAGTTAAGCATCTTCTGCACAACTTGAATATTGTATTGGATTTGTCTAGTTGTGTTCTTACCAAAGCTTCAAGACTGTGTATCAGAGTGTAATGATATGTGCTATTCCCTTCAATTAAGAGCAGATCAATCGGAATTGCAGATTCATCATCAAGTGTACTGATTCTGAGAGGTTCTATCGGGCAATTGCCAGTGGAACAAATAAATACATTAATAGATAATTGTTTGCCATTGATATGCCTGGCCTTTTTTTCAAATTTATCAATATTCTGAACAGACATTGGATATTCTAAACCCTCCATTGCCTCGTCAAAATCATGTTCATGTTGCTTGTAATAAGTTATTCTCTGAGGATCCCTTGAAACTGGATACAAAGCAGCTAAAATACACCACAAAAAGCATTTCTGGTCATTATTTTTTATATTGACCACGGCTCTTTTGTTTTTGATATTGGCAGGTAATGGCACATATGTAGATCCTTGTAATGGGCTGAATTCAGAAATATTAACATATAACTTGTGCGGAGAGCCACATAGGCTCCATCCGGACTCTTTTGCCGCAAATTCAGAGTGTTTGATATTCAGTTGATCCATCAATCTGCTTATTATTTTATCTGAATTTGCATTTGAATATACCGGTACAGTTTCTGTTATGTGGGGCTGTATAAATTTTGTGCCATTTGGCTTCTTATATTGTGTAAACAATTTGAGGGAGAGCTTATAAGAGCCATTTTGTGCATTAAGAATTGCCTGCAGATCAGAATTTATACTGTTCAAGAAATTCTCAATGCCACATCTTGGCTCTGATACAAACCGGTGATCCCTTAATTGGCCGTTAAAACTGCTACGGATGGGTTCATAGCGTGGCTGTTTTGCTGCTCTGGCATTAAGAGGTACTTCGTGCCTTCTTTTCAGACCAGATGTGGATGGTTGTGTTGATGATTGTGCAGAGCAAGTATCTTTATGTGTATATGTGAAGTATTGCATGCTGTATTTTCTATTGCATTTGGGGCAAATTTTTGTGGGAGTTCTGTATTTGTCTGGGTTACAAATCTTTTGGTGTCTGGCCCAATTAGAGCTAAATATATTTTTATTGCATTGATTACAATATTTTTGATTTGGCATTTTTGCTGTTGTTTATTATATACAATTTCCTGGGTTTCAATTCAAAACTTTATACTGAATAAAAAATATCAGTTGGGTTCAGCACTGTGATTTGTATGTGTGTGTATGTGTGTATGTGTGTATACACTTAATATTTTTGGCTTTGGTATTTATATAAAATTTCCTGGGTTTTAAATCTAATCTCTATGCTTATCTTATGACAGGTTGTAAAGCCAATAGCCCACAAGTGGAAAAAAGAATAAATATTCATTCACACTGACCTTCCGCAAATACCTGCACGAACATGCATATCTTGAATGGCAATAACCTTGTTATGTATTAATTTTTGTATAACAGGCTGGGACAAATATAAGCTTGACTCTAAATATGAGTGGATTACAACAAATATCAGATTTTATATTGTTCAATATGAATATTTAAACCAGTAAGTATGAGAAGCACTGTATCAACACATCTGTTCTCCTCAGTCACTCTCACAATACTGGCTGATGCAATACTCGGGAATTTCTGTAAGTACTGGCGCTGAGGAGAAACATGCGAAGCAAAAATCAATACTACCGTCTCGGGAATTACACACACTGACACAGAGGGGGAAACATGCAAACACAGAGCAATTCTAGAGGGGTTTTGCATATTGCATTGTTTTAATATTAGATAAGCAAATTGAATTTGGTATCTAATTAAATTTAAACCAGAAGTAAATATGTGTGTGTATGTATGGGTTTTTGCTTAATTTCTGGTGTGGCCAAAAATATATCAATTTTTGACAAGTTTATGGACAAAAATCTGGCTGATGCAATTTTTGTAAGTATTCACAAATCAATCTGAGGGAGCTCTTCCTTTCTGAAGGGCATTTTCACAAAAATCTTAAATTAGGTAGGGTTCCACACTAGAGCAAAAAGCTCATATGGCCATGTTGAGCTTGTTTTAAGTATAGCAAATCTGCTTGAGGGGAGCTCTTCCTTTCCGGCGCTGTCCCTATATACTTTACCACTACTTAAAATATACAATAAATTATTTTGACTATCCTTCATTTAAAATTCGATTGCAAATTAAAGATTTTAATACACCACTAATGCTATGAACATCAACAATGATAAGCGTACTAACGGAGAAGGGGAAAAATTGAGACACATTAAGAAGATAATGGTTTTCCATACAAAATTCATATCTAAATGCTATTGCGTGTTTCCTTAATAAATTTATATACTTCGCGGTAGCTGAAGATAGACGATGAGGAATCGAGAGAAAATAACAAGTCGGACTAATTTGAGTGTTCTGGGGATTGCTTGGTGCAGTGTCCTTAGAGATGAGGCTCTTTGTTTTCCGTTCTTTGCGAATGTTTTCGATATTATTCCAGAAAAGCGTATTTGACTCCCAAAGTATTTGATTCCCAAACTAATTCCCGGAAAAGTTTGGTGGGAGGGAGGAATTGCAGGACAAGATCGTTTGTGGGGGAATTCCCCCTGTCCCCCCGCGATTTCGCACCCTGATTACGAATATATTACTTACTTACTTACTTATTCCGATCCTCTTCTACCGATTAGTGTCGACGTTTTCCAGAGAGCTCGCCATCTGTCACGATCTTCTGCCAACTTCCTTCCTTCACTCCACGAGATGTTCCTCCTGCTCAGGATATCCTTCATTCCCTCATTCCATGTTCTACGTGGTTTTCCTTTCGGTCTCTTTGCACCCAATCCTCCCATTCTTGCTTCCCATACCTGTTTAGGTATTCGATGTTCAGGCATTCTGCTGAGGTGTCCAAACCATCTGAGTTGTGCTTGCTCAACATCCTGATATATTGGTTTTGTGTTTAATGTTATTCTGATAGTTTGATTTCTGATTTTGTCCCTTCTGGTCTTTACCACTGTTCTCCTCAAATATTTCATTTCTACTGTTTGTAAGTTTTGTTTTTGTTTTTCATTAATTATCCAGGATTCACTTCTATATATCAAAGTTGGTACATAAGTTGATTTGTACACAATCATTTTTGTTTTTTGGCTTATTTCCTTTTTCCCTAAAAATCCTTTGTTTATGGCATAATATAATCTGTTTGTATTTCTTATTCCAGTGTTTAATTCTTCATCTATTTTTCCATTACTATTGATTGTAACCCCTAGATACTTAAAACTTTGTACTTGTTTTAGCTCTGAATCTTCAAGGCTTATTATGCAGGGTTTTTCTATTCTCCCTATCCTTTAACACAGTTGTTTTATCTTCGTTTAAAAAAAACCCAAAAAAAACCGGATATATACTAATGATTATTAACATTTTTCCATATGACTGTCCGACACTTAAAATTTTCCCATGTCACTATTTTTCCCTTTCTACACTACTTTTTCTTGCAAACTGAATTTGCCCAAAACTCAAACATCCTTAATATTCATTTCTTGAGGCCCAGACAGACAAAGAGAGAAAGAAAAATTTGAACAGATTTAAAAAGAAATTGATGTAAGACAAGTAATTTGTTTGAACTTCTTTCAAGTCTGTCTTTTTTGTGTTGTACCATGTATTTTATTGAGAGGAAAAATTTTTGAACCTAAAACCACAAAGAAATTATCAGTTTCATAATGGCAAGATGTAAGTCAGTAGTACTCATACATATTTGGTGAAGAACATGCTTTTTCCTAAGTTTTTTAAAAGTGTTTAGTTATATTGCATGGGCCATATTTCACGTAAACATATAGATCTACAACTGACTTACATAAAACTTAAAACTTCCAACTTAAAAACACTTTCAGACGCATATTTTATATCCTGCAGATGACGCTACCCTAAGAAGCAACTCTGTATACGGAGTGTGTGGTGAGGACAGAGGCGGTTGTCATCACGTGTGTGAAGAAGAAAATGGCCTCCCACGATGCTCCTGTTATCGAGGCTACATGCTGAATGATAATGGGAAAACTTGCGAAGGTAAGTATCGAAAATATATTTCGTGACTATAGATTTTTTTTAATTAATTGTTCATCGGCATACTATTTATATTTTGGCTCTCCGAAAGGTACAAAGTACAGACTTGAAGTATGGTCTTGGCGGAAGTGACGTCACCTAGTACAGTTCGAAAGCGCCAGGAACAGAAGTACGGAAGTGCACAGCTTGCAGTGCAGATGGTTGGTGACTACGTCACGTGATTTCCACACTCGTTGTTCGTTTGTTTAAAATCGCGGAGATAGAAAGCCAGCAAAACAGTTAATTATACGTTATGTGTCAGCAAGTTGTTGGTTAAAGTGCTTCTAACGTGTGGAAATGCATGTGTACGAACATTTGAAAATGCTATGTGATTTCTATGGTGAAAAACAAGTGTTTAAAACGTGGGGAAAACAACGAGTACTCAGTTTTATCTACTGATCGTATGTGGCGCTGCAGTCGAAGTGCAATTCGAAAGACAACACTTCCAGTCCACGACTTGAAGACGGAGGATGCTCGCTTCAAGTACGGTTTTGCACCTTTCCGACACGGTCTTTAATTGTTTCTCAAAGTTGTTGTTTTTTTTTTCCCCCGAGCCTCTTCTAGCTTCACGCTAAGATGGCCTTTGGACCTTTTCCGCCCATCTCGCCCCCCCCACCTTCAAAGTCGCACACCAAAAAAACACTTTCCACGCATTTTCCTCTTGGACGGTTTATAACTCGTTTGCTCTGGGAATGTATTTTACAAGCCATTTGAGGAAAATCACATCCAGAAGAACCGTCGTTTTACAGAGACGAGGAAATGGAAGCGTTTGGGGAGAAGCTAAAAGTCCCAAATATAGCCCCCTTCACCGGCGGTTCCCATCTGCTCCCATTTATTGCCTCCTCTTACTCATCGCATTCCGTCAACAACGTCTCCTCCAGCGATCCCAAAGGGAAATGATGGAAACGTGCCATGAAAAGAACTCGCTAGAGAAGCGTGTTGATTCGGAACTTCATTAGCGAATTCACTTTTTTCACGTTTCATGTGGATACACTAAGGTCATTTGTTACATTTCCCGCTTTCCGCTCTCGCGGGCAAGAACAGTATTCATTCTTTTGGTAGGAGGGTATCATAGTTCTCCTTTTTGCCACCGAAAATAACTTAATACTTTAGAGCGGTGGTTCTCAACCTTTTTCAGTCCGGGACAAACTTGAAGGATATTAGACTTCACGGGACCCATAAGCATGGGCCATTGGCGTAACTTCGGATCTAACTTGGGGCGGGGGCAAAAATCCATTTTGGGGCTTAACTTTGGGGGAATGGGGCAGAATCCAACTTTGAACTCAACATGGGGCGGAGGGCAGAATTAAACTTGGCACTTAACTTTGGGGAGGCATAATCAAACTTGAGACTTAACTTTAGGGGGCAGAATCAAACTAGACTTCACTTTGAGGTGGGGGGGGGGGCAGAATCAAACTTGGGACTTAACTTTAAGGGTCAGAATAAACTTGGGACTTAGCTTTTGGGGCATAATTAAACTTGGCACATAACTTGGGGGGAGGGGCAGAATTAATAAGTGTTCCATCCCATAAAAATAGCGTCCAGAACTATTTTGCTGAATAGCTTCCATTTGCACAATCATAAAAAAATACAGTTCAATACTTTGCAACTCAGGTTCTAAGAGGTTAACAAAAGCATCATTATAACTTTTAAATTTAGTGGCCTTAAATTTTTTGGAGGGGGGCAAGCGCCCCCTCTTGCCCCCGCCAAGTTACGTCTATTTGCGCCGGCAGGATTACTTGTAGGGGTGTGTACCCAGTTTATAATCATTTTTTTTGCTAACATCGAGTACATTAAGAAGCCCTCTATACACTTGCCTAAACATATGACACACACTTCATTCCAGAAAAGTAAAAATATGTAATTGAAAATACTAATTTACTCTAGTCTAACATCTAAATAAATACACATGCTGAAATTGAGAGATGTCGGTAAAAAGCAATGGTAGAGTGCGAATAATAGAAATGTGGAGTTCAGACTACGTACAACACGGGTTGAATTTAAACTGTTAAAACAAAATATCCTAGTAATTAAAATGTAATAGCTTTTTAAGACAGTAAATACATTTTCGAGCCCGATCAAATCAAAGGCACCTTCGGGACCCAGCAATGGGTCGCGCCCCATAGGTTGAGAAACGATGTTTTACTGCCACCACATAGCCAACTGGATAACGCTCTCGGCGATTAATTCTGGGTTTAAGCCCCAAAATTTTGGCGTTGGCCCAGCATTGTGAGAACAATCGGAAAGCTAGCCTACTTGAAAGTACTAGTAGCGAATCTTGATCTCGAGAACGCCGAAACTTCCACGCATGCGAGTGACCACATTCTTGCCACACCGAACGCTCACACAGAAAACGGTATTGTTTATCTGTGGTAAGCTTGCAACGATTTATGTAACATAAGATGGCTGAATAACAACAGGCTCCATCTCAAAGTTGGCACCGTCAAGCACCGTCAGAGGTCCAAAGATACACAAAGAGGAGATAAAGTTAAGACCAGTAATGAATTGCAGAAACAATATTTTGGAACCCTTGGAAAATAAATTAAAGAAAGTAACACAGCAAGAAAGCAGAGCAGTTAAGAACAGTGAGCGAGTAGTAGACCTCATAAAAGGACTTAAGTTAAATGAGATGAAGACGACAATGTTTAGCTTAGATGTAAAAAGTATGTTCCCAAGCATCAAGAGGGAACACGTTTTGGACATTATTAAAAAGAGAATGGGACAAGAAATTATAGGAGAATGGGATAGTGAAAGGGTAGTGAAGGCGCTGGAAACCATTTGGAATAACGGTTACAGTATAATGGGAGATAAAATAATGTTAATGAGTGAAGGACTGAATATAGGTTCTAGCCTAAGCCCAGCATTGGCTGAATTGGTTATGAATGAATGGGAAAAGAAAGTGATAGAAAAAGGAGGTGACAAAATGATTCTGTTTTGCAGATATGTGGACGATTGTTTTGGCATATGGAAGGGAACGAAGAGGAAGCTTGACATTTTTGCCGAAGAAATACAAGATGAAGAAAGAGGGATATTATTGGAACTTGAAATAGAAGAAGAAGGCAAGTTAAGCTACCTTGATATATTGATAAAAAGGAAGAGAGGAGAAGAAATTGAAACCGCTTGGCACCAGAAGAAGTGTGCAGCGGGGGTATTCTGCCACAAAAGAAGTGATGTAAGTGAGGGGACAAAAAGAAATTTTATAAAGAATATGGAGGACAGAATCAAGAAAATATGCACAAAACAATGTGAAAAAGAAGGTAAAATAAATAGCCAATGGAAACAGCTGGAAAAGAATGGCTATGAGAAGGAGGATAGACTGGACATAAACAGAAGAAGGAAGAAAAGAGGAATGTGAGAATTTGAAGAGAAAGAAAAAGAGAGAAGGTTTGGAATAAGGAGTATGGGGCAGACCACAGAAAATATATGCAAAGTGCTCATGAAAGCGGGCATTAAAACTTACAGGAAGGGAGGGAGAAGCATCTTAGGAATAGCGAAGAATGCTAACAAGAAAAAGGAAAACAGAGAAGAGGAAGAGGAAGGGATTATCTACGAAGTGAAATGTAAAGAATGTCAGAGTGTGTACATAGGAGAAACTAAAAAAAAGGCTGAAAGACAGGTTGAAACAACATAGGGATGATGTACGACTTAAAAGAGAGAGAAATGCGATATTTAAACACACGAGAGAAACAGGACATGACATAGAGTGGGATGAGGCTAAGCAGATAGGAAGGGAGAAGAGAATGCTAGTGAGAAAATGGAAGGAAGCCAAGGAAATAGAGAAGAAAGGTGAAGAAGACACAATGAACTGGAATGGGGGACTGAAGTTAAACAAAGAATGGAAGAAAGTGTTAGAAAGAGTGGAAAGGACAAGAGAGAAAGAGGAGAGGTGAAGGAAGAAAATGAAGGAAAAAGAGCGTGAGATATAAAGCCCAATCGACATTCTATATGGAAGTACCGTGCGTCCATTTCGATCTGCAGCCGAGAGATCGGGAGAAACGTGGCGGGCGGCGCTGACGGAGGTGCCGACGTTTGCGGCCTGTAATGCCCGCATATTTTTATGGACATATGCAGACATTTATATAAATATTGCAAAACTAGCACTAACCTGTGTTATAAGAGTTGTTCACACACGTCTCGACACGAGTCTGTTTTCACGTAAGTGTCATACATAAAAATTCTTTGTTCTAACGTGAACCTTGCGGCTGGCATTCCAATCGTCTGACTGACACAACACACATACACACTGCAATAACACAAACAAGTAACGGCAAGTAACCAAGAATAACACTCTTACGCACAGTACGAAATTAACACGCTCTTGGTTTACATCTGCCTGCCACTATATTCACAGCTCTGTAGTCGCGAAGGAACAAAAAACTTGAGCTAGGAGATTTCGGATTGCAAGGAAGCTCACGAACACCATTAGCTTTTAACGGTTCGTCTGCAGCGTAATCTTGATACAGTGTTGCACATTCGAAACCTCCAAACGATCCCCATCGACACAAAACTCTTTCAAGGATATAAACTTAAGCAGGACGTTACTGGTCAAAACTATGATTAAAATGTTTTACAGAGTATTATCTGTGGCTCTTAATATAATTTCTAAAGCGTATTTATTTGTGTATATAAGGGTGGAACTTGGAAGAATTGCAGAAGAACTTTTGCGTGTTATAACACACATCTTGCTCGTTTTGCAAGATGTCCACAAAAATAAGCGGGCATTACAGGCCTCAAATGTCGGCATCTCCGTCAGCGCCGCCCGCCACGTTTCTCCCGATCTCTCGGCTGCAGATCGAAATGGACGCACGGTATATATTTTTAGCCTTTTAGGTGAAAGTACAGTTCACTAGTGAAAGCCACCTGCTAGAAAGTTCTAAAACAACTTTCTAATAGTCTGGAGGGAGTAATGTTTGTGTATATATAATGCCCTTTTTGTGTATCTTGTTACTTTTGTACTTGATACAGAGTTTGAAGAAGACCTTGTTAGAAGGTTGAAACGTTACGTTTAGTTTATGTTTTTAATAAAATAAATTACTGCCTTGGTCAGCATATTTATATTTTTTCATATATACCGGGTGTTTCATAAATAATTGAGGGGCTACAATAATTTATTGCAAGTAAACTATTAAACTTACGTTAATGAAACTAGTCCAGAACGACCGAGGAACGCAAACAGTTTGTGCGAGTATGTTTTGTTAAGCTGAGAGTTCATATCCCTGCCGTTAGGCGACACTCGAATCACCCACACCACTCACAGTGTTTTGTGCAATGTTTTGTTCCCCAAGATCACCGGACCTTACACCATCTGAATTCTTTTGTGGGGTTTCATCAAAAACAGCGTATTCGTCTCACCGATGCCGCGTGATATCGCAGCCCTAAGGGAGCGTATCATCGCAGCATATCGACAAGCCCATGCTGATGCGATGTGTTCCGTGTCACCCCTGGTGCACACATTGACCATTTGTAGCTTTTAAAAAAAACTGAGTTCCTCTTTAGTTCTGGATTGGTTTAATTAACGTAAGTTCAATAGTTTACTTTACTTGCAATAAATATTTGTAAATCCTCAATTATTTATGAAACACCCGGTAAGTTTCAAATTGTGGAGCCCTCCCGAGATATCTGGGAAAAGTCTGTAATTCGAATGATCAAATTGTGGCGATGTTTTATTACAAATAATATTGTTTCTTGCGATACACAAGCTGTACGTTATAGCAATTAACTGTCATGTCCAAGAATAAACAATAACAAGAAAGTTTTTGTCAGGCATTAGAATAATGTTTACTGCCATAACTAGGCAAGACCTTCTTTGATGAGGCAATGAACTAAAGATGTGAGGGATCAGATTTGGAAGAGGAGTTTTTTAAATCCCGACGTCCGGGACTGTAAAAAACTCCGACCAGGTCGAGAAATTTTCGAAGTTTCCAGACGCGGTGGAAATTCGAATTCTACACACTACGTGTATTTCGCCCCCAAGTGCACTTCCGGATTAAAAATTGTCAATTTGAAGAAATTTCAGAGTACAGAAAATACCAACAGTTAACCACTTCCAGATTAGCCGGATAGTAAAATTTCCAAATCTGTGTTTAAAATTTTCCGGAATCCGGATATTTTTGGCCATCCCTATTCCAAATACGTTCCTTTGAATTTTCTCGACTGTTCGGGATCTCGAAAAGTCGGGAAATCATTTCCTGAAGTCGGGATCTGATCTTGATAATTCGCGTGCCGTCATTTCAAATTCCTGTCTGAACGTGTTAACAAAATGCCGCGGTAGATCAGTCGTTATGGCGTCTGACTACTATCCGAGAGACCCGGGTTCGATCCGGGATTATTTCCCTATCTGTTCAAGCGGCTCCGGCGCCCACCCAGCGTCGTGTTAGCGGGTACCTGGAGGAAACTCTGAGGGGTAAAGGCGGCCAGGGGCGTGGTGCTGATCACACCACCTCCAACTTCGGCCATGATCAAGAAAGCGCGGGACCCTAACTCCACATCCCCTATACGCCTTCATGGCGTGGTGAAAAGAACAGGGGAGCACTTTACTTTTTACTTTACGTGTTAACAATTTCAATTTTATGATTTGTAAAATAATAACAATAACAGGTAAAATATAATTTTCTATGACTTAAGTGCAATATGTGTCGCCCCCGAGACAAAATCTACGGGGGCCCTTGGCTGGGATTCGAACCCAACACCCCTGACGTCGCAGCGCACCGTGCTTACCACTCCTCAATGGATGTGCACTTTTCGTTCGTGATGCATAATGTACACGCAACAGCTTCCTCAAACAAAGATCACGTCCAAAATAAACCGGTAGCTGACATCTTCCTTGACATTCCCTCGTACACGCTCTAAACCTAAGTGTTCGTGGCTGGATACCGGAGGGAGAGAAGACAGGAAACGTGAAAGACACGCGGAGAAGACGAAGATAAGTTTTGGCCATGCGGGAAAAACCGGTCGAGCTCATTAAGTTGTCAGTAAGATCTGTTCGTCCGCCCACTCGGCTCGTGATGGGTTTAATATTACGGCGGTTTTTGTTCCTTTGCTCTCTGTAGACAACAGCTCCCGACTTGACCTAGATGCCACATCCAAGTAATTATAATGGTCTGCTTACGAAGCGCATGCAGTATTCTTGTCAGGGACCTAGCTGATGTGTTTGCGGGGTGGGGGGGGGGGGGGAGAGAGATTTGGATAATTTTCCGAAATACTAATAATATTAATTACGAAAAAGTTTCTCCCATTATATTGCCGCGCACACCAAAATTAATTCGGCTACCCAATTCGACTTGGTCTAAATCACAATAGTGATTGCTTGAAAATATGTTATCACTATTTATCTCAAGTATAGGTCTTCGACCAGAACCGTAAATTATATGAAAAACTCACAACGGTAAAGCTTTTATCAAATTACGTAAGATATCTGCGGCAATTATCTTGGTTTTGGCTTTTTTGAAGCTCAGCATAGACAAATTTAGAAGTTCTATCAATTGCAACGGTATATGTTATATATGCATCTATTTATATTGCACTGCACATAATTTATGTCATGTGAGGCCTTTATGTAGCTATATTAGTAGATTTTTAAAATGTATACATAAACGTCAGGCACGTATCTAGAAATATGTTTCTGGGGGGGAGGGTCCGATTCAAGTGTCTCATAATAATAATAATGTTTAAACTAAAATAAATATAATTATATGAAATTAATTAAAATAGTATTAATTAAATTATTCAAATTAATTAATATTATATTTGTATTACATAAGTAGGTAAAAAGACGGTATAAGGATAGTTGAATAACAGCACGCATTCATTATCTAGCTTACGTGTAGTTAAGGTCGGCAAAATTTGTAAAAAGGATAAAACCCTACCTTGAAAGGAAATTAATGTAAAATAGATAAAGAATTGAATATTTATTGAACATATAAAAAAGGATATTAGATCCAGTTGTCGAAAAGTAAAGTTCCTATTGATGTTTTATGAATGTTAATCTTGTATAAATCTTCTTTGGTACTGTTATTCAAAGTCGTTTGATCCCAATATAGTCCTGGCCTTCCAATAAGTTTGGCGGAAATAAATAAACCCTGAATTAAACAACAAGTATGTATTGATTAGTTATTTTATTATTTTCATTATTTAATTTTTGTACCTAGTAAGTATTTCTGGGGGGGGAGGGTGGTCCGGACCCCCTGAACCCTTCTAAATACGTCGTTGATAAATGTGTATTTGCAATGGCTCGCAGATGATCACGTATATGCATGTATGTATGCATACATGGACGTCCGGGAGGGGGGCAAGATGGGGCCGCGCTTCCCCCCCTGGAAAATAAAGGTCCACTTAAAAAGTATATATTTCACACATAATTTCATTTCAATCACAGTAATTTATGTTAATTAGTATAAGGATGTTGAAGAAGCATGATAATTTCAGACTGAAGCAGTGTCTTTGAGGGGGCATCACTATTATGGGGGAAAATACGCCTCCTTTACGTCCCTGGAAAAAATTACCTTGCTTGCCCCTCCGTGGAAAACATTCTGCGGAAGTCCATGTACACAGTGTATACATGTACAATCACGGACACTTCTGGTTGTAACGACTCTATTGAAGAAGCACTGAAGCAAGTCCTCGATGTCTGACCACCAAGCGCCTTGTGAGTAGACAACCCAACCAGCTTTGCAATTCTGCGGCTTGTATACCAATCACGGGTATACATGTCTGTAAATTGAGCAGTGATGCCAAAGAGAAATACGAGATGAAGATTGACGGACGTAATGTCTCGTGTTCTCGACATGGAATAATACTCGGTCCACGTTACGTTCCTTTATTTAATGTTGTTTGGGAACGAACCCGACGGACTGGGTAGGGCTACCAGACGTCCGGGTTTTCCCGGACATGTCCCACATTTTAGCCGTATGTCCGGCGTCCAGGTGGAATTTGAAAAATATCAAATATCCTACATTTTGAGCGTCACATAATATTAATTAGGAAAATACGTGTATCAGTTGAACAAAGAGAAATCATGCACGTCAATGGACTGCGCTCCCAAACTCAATAGTGACATTTACTTTGATTCAGTTTAAAAATATAAACCCAGTCCGTGAGGTTCGTTCCCAAACAACATTCAATAAAGGAACGTAACGTGGACCGAGTATTATTCCATGTCGAGAACACGAGACATTACATCCGACAATCTTCATCTCGTATTTCTCTTTGGCATAACTGCTCAATTTACAGACATGTATACCCGTGATTGGCATACAAGCCGCAGAATTGCAATGCTGGTTGGGTTGTCTACTCACAAGGCGCTTGGTGGTCAGACATCGAGGGCTTGCTTCAGTGCTTCTTCAATAGGGTCGTTACAACCCAGAAGTGTCCGTGACTGTACACACAATGGTTTTATTTCTGGCGGTACGGTACGCCGTATTCGAACCTTTTTATAGGTGATCATTTATGAACATACCACAATATTTTGAGTACTTCTTATGATTAACACAAAAGCAAATGACGTAACCACTACAACATCGGAGGGCTGTGATTTACATATACTGCATTATGTTTATAATGAAAAGTAATTATACCTATTAACCTCAATGCACGTCATTTCCACTGAGGTGTGTTTCATTTTATAATTACAGATATCGATGAATGTGAAGAAAACAATGGAGGGTGCGAAGGCATGTGCCTCAACAAACCCGGTTCCTTCAGATGCTACTGCCCGCAGGGATTGAGACTTGCTTCCAACGGCAAGAAGTGTGTTGGTTAGTTCGATGTTGAAACGTTTTTGAACTGCAAATATATAGTAGTAATAAACGAAATGGTTATTTCAAAAATATCAAGAAGTTAAGAATGAAACACTTGCAATCCAACAAGAAGTTGATGTTCCACATGGAAAGATTTTTGCTATGGGTTCCATTGATTTGCTAACAAAACAAATCACGAAATGAGTTTTCTGTAGAAGACTTCATTGTGTTTCAACAAGGGACATATACGTGAGTAACTGTAAGGGAAATAAAACTCAATGAATTACTTATAATAAGATTTGAACTTAACATAATATCAACACAGACTGATAACCCTTTGGGCTTTAAAAATAAAATATTCAATTATCATAAATTTAACATTGTTCAAGTGAAGTAAGCATAGCACATTTCTTTTCATAGTCTGTGTTTTCACCATTAACGTTACATTTGACAAACTTAAGATTTCTTTACGTGTGTAGGAAATTCCTGTAAAACAATCTCATTTCATTCTGGCTTACTCGTTAATATCTTGGAGGTTGGACTTTGTTAAATATGATTCAAATATACTTTAGAGCATTTTAATTTATTACTGCAAAGAAAAAATACTAGAGTTAACAGACTTCAATGCGATACGAAATTTCTTCAAATAGTTATTCCACGAATGAAAAAATTTAAATAAATGGAAAAATGCCAGACTTATACGATAACAAATAGTTGTTATTTCTAGCTTATGAAAATGAATCCCTTATCACTAGTATTATTATGCATTAATTTTCGTACACACTGTCACTGCAAACCAATCTGGCAACAAATCATTGTGCAACAAACGATATATAAATATTTTGCATATTTTTTCTTGTCCCCCCCCAAATTATAATTTTAGTTCTTTTCAACTCTTTCGGGGGCGTCAGAACTTCCTGATGGCCCTCTAAATAAGTCATTGCCCCACCTGAAATGACCATTTTCTTTGAGGCAGATCGTAACGAGTGCCTTTTGAGGAACGGCCACGGACCATGCCAAGATACATGTACCAATGTATGGGGTGGCTACACGTGCAGCTGCGAGGGGATTCCTGGGACCACTTTGGCGGCAGACAACCACACGTGTGAGGACGAGGATGAATGCGCCACCAACAACTTCAACTGCTCCCACTCTTGCCTCAACACCTTGGGAAGCGCCTTCTGCATCTGCCCAGATGGATTCATGCTTGGTGAAGATTGGAAGACGTGTGAAGGTACAGTATAATACGTTCCGTCCAAATCTCCCAAATTTCAATTAATCGTAGAAAAGAAAGTATGAATGATAGAGCAATGAAATTTCAGAGAATTTAAGAAAAACTCATAAATTTTATTTTCCACACACTTAAGCCGTGTCCGAAAGGTGCAGGAGCGTACTTGAAGCGAGCATCCTCCGAGTATGGTCTTGGAGTGCAGTCTTCAAGTCGTGGACTGGAAGTACACGTCTTTCGAATTGCACTTCGACTGCAGCGCCAAATACGATCAGTAGATAAAACAGAGTACTCGTTGTTTTCCCCACTGTTTAAACACTTATTTTTCACCATAGAAATCACATAGCATTTTCAAATGTTCGTACACATACATTTCTACACATTATAAGAACTTTAACCAACAACTTGCTGGCCCATAACGTATATTTAACCTGTGTTGCTGGCTTTCTTACCTCCGTGATTTTAAACAAATGAACAACGAGTGTGGAAATCACGTGACCTAGTCAGCTCCCGTCTGTACTGCAAGCTGTGCACTTCCGTACTTCTGTTCCTGGCGCTTTCGAACTGTACTAGGTGACGTCACTTCCGCTAAGACCGTACTTCAAGTCCGTACTTTGTACCTTTCGGACAGAGCTTAATACACCTCCACATGTGCCCCATTGGTAGCACGAACAATATCCAGTCTGTATTCAACTTCTTGCCATGTTCTCTCCAACATGTCCCCTGTTACTGTTGCAATCGTATCACGTATGCGGGTTCCTAACTCTGGGATGTTATTCACTGGAGCCGCAAATACAGGATTATGACGTAACCTCAGAGGGAAGAAGTCCAGCGGAGTCGAATTTCTTCCACCTTTTCTTCCGACGGCGAACTCCACCAGATTGTTTTAGGACACTGCCGGTTGTTAGATTGATTGATTGATTGATTTAGTTTATTTTACTTCGCGTTTTGTGCCTCTTGGCTAATTTGCGAAGATGGGTATGAGTGATGAAATGATGAAATTGATGAATGGACATTCACAAACAACCAAGCCCGACCGGGATTCGAACCCGGGACCCTTGGCGTCGCAGCGCGATGTGCTAACCACTCGGCCACAGGGTCGGGCGCCGGTTGTTAGAAACTTACTAAACCACAGCCTAATTGATTTAGCATCAGGTGCAACTCCTCCGTACACTCGACTGAAATTTCGTTGCTTTGCAATCACAGATTTTGTCTCAGCATACCACACCACTGCCTGCGCGTGTTGTTGAATAGTCGCCATTTTTATTTATGAGACCGTGGCGCTGCATAGTGAGCAAACGGACAACTTAAAGTCATGAAAACAAAACTTGAAGATCTGGCCTTTCTTTTGGTGTTACAGTTATTTCACAATTCATCACACTTCGTTCACAGTGGGTGCGTTCCGAAAGTCTTAACGAAACGAACGGATTCAACGAAAATAACCGGGCTCTTGAATCTGGTGAAATCAGTTACTTTACAGACTTATGAGACACTCTAGGCGAAAGCGCAGGCGCAGCGTATTGTTTAGAGAAAGTTTCCACATGGCGTCCAGCGGAAGGAATGTCCTTACGACAAAAATAAACTCTACTGTGGACACTGTTACTCATTTTAATCACATTCTAAGAACGGTTATACACACACTCATCTTGCGCATGTTGCTTCATACCGCTATCTGTTAAAATTATAATACATTTTCCGAACTAGTGCAGTTTGAATCCATCAGCGCGCGCGATGTCTGAAAGTAGCAGACGATTCTCACGGAACAAACCAGCCTCCTGGCCCGTGCGTTTGGTGAACTCGTTCTTGTACGAAACGCACGGAATGCGACCTTTGGGACAGCATAATGAAACTCACGAAACGCACGGAAGCACTTATGGGACAGCCAGTTACCATAACTCGTTTAACGCGTTAAACTCATGCGACTTTCTGAACGGGCTCAGTAATAAATTAAAATTATGGAGATTTGAACGGAACACATTGTATATCCGAAATGTATCTCACATGCACGCTATCTTATTTGGTTCTCATTAAAACTTACTTGTAATTAAACAAAAGAGTCACCTCTGTGGGCGAGCGCGTTGAGTGGTCCACTTTCAATCTCATGACCAAAGTTTCCATGTTCAAATCCAAGCCTGAGCACGGTGTTCCAAGTTCAGTGCCCACTTGGTATTTTCATGCAGGGGTGCCGATCCCCCCCCAAGGCCCATGACGCACTCCCCCCCAAAACGTAGAACATTTCCCCCGTTTATGCCGAATTAATTACTCATATTAATTTTGTCAGACAAAATTTGTGGATAAATATAATACCAGAGGTGCAACCACGAATTTTTGTCTGGAGTAGGGGGGGGCAAGTACCAGGATAAACGTACCAATAATAATAACAACATTAATGACGGCTTTATTATTATCCTCATAAATTAAAGAAGGGGGTAGAAGTCTGTGCTAAAGCATTTGTTTGGAACAAACGATTTGAAATATTTTTTCAACACCGTCAATTTCACATTGGCTAATAATGGAAATCAAGCACACGAACTGTATTTTTGAACGACAGAAAATGAATGATAAATGAATTCCGAAGATACATGTGTAACTTATATGTACAACATACAGTATGTTTTACACATATGCAACATGGAGCGACATAAAATAGAAAATACATATGCAACAAGCAAACACTAAATTGTGTACGTATTCAAAGCTTATTCAATACAAATATATTATTTAAATATATTACATTACACAAAACAAGTAGATTGTGAGCGAAGCGAGCAAGAAAATTTTTAGATCCAATTTTTGCAATTATAAACAATATTGATTTAATAGTGCGCAAATAATTTCACTGGACGCCATGGCATTCTCTCTTTTACAACTTTTTTTTAGATCATTCGGCGCCGCCCCTAGCTACAGCTCTGAACTTGACGAAAACGAGAAAAGCAGATAATGCGAGCCAAGCCGCAACAAAATTTTACAAAATGAATTTATGTCTGCATAAAATTTGAAGTCGAAGTGGCAATTGCTCCTCTGTGCTCCCCTCCCCTGCAGTTGCCCTTGGCCGTCAATGTTTGTCCCCCTTTGCCAGGTGCGCCGACTTGTCAAAATTATTGGGGGGGGGCTCTGATCACTGAAATAAATTAATGAATGATTCACTCTCTCCCTTCTTTAAGTTTTGGCCTCAGTGTTCGGAATCTCATAAAAGCTAGGGGTGTGCGGGATCCCGAAAATTCGGGACCGGGATCGGGGAAAAAAATTTCCCGTCCCGATCCAGACTTCGGGAAATGATTTCCTACTTTTCGGGATCCCGAGCAGTCGGGAAATACCGAATGGTCATTTTAAAATGTTGCTATTTCTCGACGTTTTCTCCATTGTCAATTTCTGGAACATATCGTAAAGTGTTAGTTTTTAATCCAGAAATCACTTAAAGTGAAAATGACGTGTAGAATTCGAGATTTTCAGAACTTCGGGAAATTTCGAACATTTCCCGTCCCGAAAATTTCCCGACTTAGTCCGGAAATTGAAAATTTTTCCCTTCCCGATCCCGTCCCGCACACCCCTAATGAAAGGCCATTAATTCCTCAAAAATATCAAGTCTTTTATTCACAGTTCGAATGCAGAATATTTTGTCCACGGATGGATATGCGACATGTTTCGTCAACCATAATAGCAAAACATTCCCGACTTTTAATATCTGCTACCACGGAGCGCAAAACAGATCTCTCTCTAATATAGCTATCAATGATCTCGTTTTTGAATGTCACGTGAGAGCCATTTGCAGTCCGAACGTCCCAACCACTACCCTAGTTCATGCACATCGTCTTTGAAACTCTTTTTTAGTAAAAATTTTAACAATACTCATAATTACATATTTAGTATATAGTAATAAGTCATGTGTTTTGCTGTCTCTGGTCATAGCCTCCCCAAAGTTGGTTTAGCGGTCTCAACCCCCCCAAAGTTGATGGTCTAGAACATTTCAAATGTTTATTTAAAGTTAAGTTCATGTGGCACAATTGAGAGTAAACTTTACAAGAGAAGCAAAATAATACATTAGATCCTCTTAAGCAAAATTATTTGGGGGGCTCTGCCCCACATCGTTAATATTGGGGCGGGCTCGAGCCCCCCAAGCCCCATGGAGTCGGCGCCTATGCCTTGCTACCCTGAATTGACTTCCGTCGAAGGTTGTGGTCGGGGCAATGTCCCCCTGCCCCCTGTGGCTGCGTCACTGTATAATACATACATATTAAAGCAATATATATACACTGCCCTCCAGAAATTAAGCAACAACAAGAAAATGTGAGATAAAAGAGAAAACAGTTGGAGAAAAGAGAAGAAGAGTGGTGGGCACGCTGAAAGAAAGCAACGAATGCGTTAGGGAAAACAGGTGAGTCATAAAGTGCGATCATCGTGCCCTCGCACGGATTTCTGGCGTACCAGGTATTGGAGTCGAAGACGCGCTTTCACGGAAGAGGTGTGTGTCTCTATCTGGAGAGTGCAGAGGTGAGTCAAGTGTGCGGAAAGGGTCGAATATGGCAACCAGGCATCATTTGGCTGATGAATTACGGTGGCGTGCCATCGGTAGACTAGAAGCAGGGCAGCGTCAGGACGAAGTGGCCAGATGGCTCAATGTCGATCGTTCAGTTGTCAGTAGGTTATGGAACAAGTTCCAGAGAACGCAAAATGCATCGCGGAGTTTCAGTGGAGGTCGACCGCGTGTGACATCGGTCAGGGATGACCGATATATCCGTTTGACAAGTCGGCGTAACAGGTCCGCAACAGCTACCCAAGTGCGTGCAGCGGCTATTGCTGCCACAGGACGGCCTATGTCAACGAGTACAGTACGCAGACGGCTACGCGAGGGTGGGTTGTATGCCAGGAGACCAGTGTTGTGTATACCACTCACCCAGCGTCAGAAGACAGCCCGCTTACGTTGGGCACGAGAACATGTGAACTGGACACTGGACCAGTGGCAGTCCGTTCTCTTCACTGATGAGTCCAGATTCTCACTGGACAGTGATTCGCGACGCCGATTGGTCTGGAGAGAGGCAGGAACTCGTTTCCATCCCTCCAATATTGTTGAAAGGGACAGATATGGTGGTGGAGGTGTGCTTGTATGGGGTGGCATTTCTATTGGTGGACGTACTGACCTCTATATCCTCCCACGTGTCACCATGACAGGTCAGCGCTATAGGGATGAGGTCCTTGCACGTTATGTGAAACTATTCGCACGAGAACGAGGTCCGGGCTTCATTCTGCAGGATGATAATGCCCGTCCCCATAGGGCAGGACTAGTCGATCGGTTCTTGGACGAACACCATATTCAACGCATGGTGTGGCCATCCCGTTCGCCGGACCCTAACCCCATTGAACACATGTGGGATGCTCTGGGGAGACGTCTCGCTGGTCTTGTGCCCCCTCCACAAACACTCCAAGACCTTCAACTGTCTCTCTCCCAACAATGGACCCTCATACCCAATGAGTTGGTGGACAACCTTATTGGCAGCATGCGGCGGCGTTGTGAGGCGTGCATTGCTGCGCGCGGTGATCATATCCCTTATTAGTGTCAGATAATGGTCACTTTCCGTCTCCAACGTTTACCACCTGTGATGCTCCATGCATACATTTCATTTCTTTTGCCCACGAGTGTACCTTGTTTTGTGTTTCTTCTGTTCTGTAAGGCGTGGGACACTTGTTTCTTTCGTTACAAATAAAATATGTACACCCTCTGGCCTTGTGTTTGATTCTATTGGATGATCACCATTTGTTGCTTAATTTATGGAGAGCAGTGTATTAACTTAGATACTTTAGACTCACTGCCATTGTTAGTCAACGTTATTCTTCACAGTTTGTCTGCTCGACTAACCTTGTATTAATGCGAATACCATGCCCCCCCCCCATCCAAACCGATTCTAAAGGCATAAGAGGTTGTGTTTCATTTCAATTCTATCGCTGCGATCACCCACAGGTAGATAGAAAACTATATATAATAATAACCAAAACTAGAAATCAATAACAAGTCAATCAAACGAAACGATCCCCCCCACATTTTTGTGTGAAGATATATAGAATTGGTTTAAATTGTCCCCCCCCCAAAAAAAATCCCATGACGCGGGCGCGTCATGAAACCCCCTGTGGACACCCCTGTTTTCATGTAATCATCATTCATCGTTGCAATTAAACAGAAGTGGCAGAAAAGTAAGATAAATAATAGTGATGAAGGTACGTATAATAAATGGTGTTTCACTCGCGTTCGGCTCCTTTGTTATTATTATTGAGACACTTGGTCGGACCCCCCGAAATGTATTTCTAGATACGTGCCTGATAAATGTTTATTATTATTACTTATTAAAGGAAATTGTTATAATTGCTCTAAATTCCATACAGGTAAACTTAAAAGCATTTACTTTGTTTCACAATGTCAATGAAGTTGAGATTCAGGAGCTAAAAAGAACATAATTTCCACAGTACCCTATGTTTGGTGCTTGTTTCCTCCATCTGAAATTGACAACTATCAAACTATTTACACGCTACTTAGTGAGTTGTCACACAATTGTTTAAAGACTATATTGTCAAATTTATAGTATAGAAATTAGGGAACTAAATCTAACTAGCAAGCAGTATTTTGTGACAGGGTAGTTTGGACGGTGCTCATCCACACATATTATAGTCACGTCTCAAAACTGGTTGTTGCTTACAAGAATACCAGTTGGCATTTTGTACAGGAGACAGGCTTCAGTGCTCCCCCTTCAAACTGAACCATGATTAATGTTAGCAATGAAAGCCATTAAAAGCTTTGATATTAGAAGATGCGGGTAGGGTAATGGCAGAAGGAGTGGTCAGTATTTCTAAAAATTCTTCATGCTTCTCTGTCGCTCCTTTCCACCAACATGTGCTTTGCCGAGTGCAAGATGCTGTCCCAGGCCGACACTATTGTGAACTGAATGAAGACTTCGAACAACATACATTCTACATTAGCATCAATTTAACTTCGCCTACCTACTGAAATGACGAATTTCTTAATCATATTTTCTTGTAGTTCAATTTTTGAACCTGAAAGCAGGTATACAGTGCGCTCTCTTTAATTCGAACAAAAGCACATTACCCTTGAAACCTCTATCTAAAACAATGTTAAAAATGACTACTTAATTCGAACTTTGAAGGTTAACTTTGGATAATTCGAACTCAGTTTTCCAATAATTTAACATAAATCTTTCCAAGAAAGACCAAAGTGGTTGCTACATAAGAGATTCCAACAGATCACTCGTCCCCCTTTTCTTCTTGAAAAGGTTGTTTCTATGGTTAACAGATGTACCCATGGCAGATAAGAGAGGGCAGCGAGAATCCCCAGAGCTTTTGTTTGTAGGAATGAGACCTTCACCCTCTCAAAAACAAGTTGAGAGGGGAGCGGATAGCCGGACAGAAGGGGTCATTTGTCTGTGTGTTTTAGTAGAGTCACAATGTCGAAACGTGGTGCGTACAGTAGCTTAACATTAGATAAGAAAGTTGAAGTGCTTAGAGAGGTAGAAAGAGAAATGAAAAACAATCACTTCATGCGAATGTTCCAATAAGTGTACTGTTCCTGGATGGCGATATGAATAAAACAGCAGTTGTAAGGTAAGGTGTTACTGTTTGCATATTAATGCAGTTTTACGTATGTTTAATACAGTGTGTTATTTCATTGTTGTGTTTTTTATTATATTCTGGTTAATTCGATTTTTTTTCGTAGTCCCTTGGAGTTCAAATTAAAAAGAGTCCACTGTATATACCGGGTGCGTAAAAAAAATGTATACACACTTTGAACTGTCATAGAAAATTTATTTCCCAACCTACAAGGTTAAAATTTCTGGGAAAAGAAAGGCTACAGTCCAATTTGAAAAATAAGTGTAGTTTCTGGTCAATCTGAATGTTCAAAATGGTGGTTCAAGTAAATGTTCAAAATGTTGGCCTTCAGCTTCGATACATTTCTGAGTACGAGTCACGACTGATTCCGTACTTCGCACCAAAGTGTCCAATGGGATTTCTGCACACACCGCTTGAATCTCATCCCAAAGTGTGTCCAGGTTACGTGTTTTACGACGGTACACCTCATCTTTTACTGTGCCCCATAAGAAAAAATCGAGCGGCGTAAGGTCTGGAGAGCGTGCAGGAAATTCGATTGGTCCCCTGCATCCTATCCACTGGCCTGGTACATTTTGATCCAGGTATGCTCGCACATCCCTATGATAGTGCGGTGGGACGCCATTTTGTTGGCAATAAAACTTGTTGTTACCGTACATTGCACGAATGGCAGGTAAAATGGAATCAACAAGCATTGTTAGGTACTTTTCTCCAGTTACAGTACCTTCAAAACGGAAAGGACCAATGAGTTCCCTAGGAGACAAACCACACCACACATTTATACCAGGCAAATTCACAGCCTTTTCAACAGTAATGTGGGGATTATCTTCAGCCCAGCACACACAATTATGCCTATTGACAGTTCCATTAAGTTTGAATTGTGCTTCATCCGACCAAACAATGCTTCCCACAAATCCCGGTTCACGTGTAACCATCTCCTGAACCCATTCACAAAATTGTACCCTGTGGTCTGAATCGTCATCACTTAGCTGTTGCACCAGCCTTGGAATGTACACACGCAACTTTCCTCTCTTCAGAATGCGTAGCACACTACTAGCACCTATTTAAACCCTCGCTTGGCCTCTCGTCACCTCTTGCCAAAGGCCAGTATTCTTACCATTTCCTGTGAAAGGCTTACCCAACACATTTCTAAGCAGGAGCTGACAAGGTCTGCCAGGGTCAATATTTCTTAATCGAACGGGTATGGTACGCTTACACCACTCTCACGTGACCCTTGCTCATTTGAACATTTACTTTAACCACCATTTGGAGCATTCAGTTTGACCAGAAACTACACTTATTTTTCAAATTGGACTGTAGCCTATCTTTTCCCAGAAATTTAATCTTGTAGGTTCGGAAATAAAGTTTCTATGTCAGTTCAAAGTGTGTATACATTTTTTTTTTTGCTGCACAGTACAGCGTGCAATGACGCCGGGGGTTCCGGGCACAAATCCGGGCCTTAGCACGTTTGCACACACACCGATAACATCGACTGCGACCCCTACCTCGATTTCGTGTGAACCAAGAAACAACGGGACAAATGGGACAGGCGCACACGTAGCCCGACACAACAAATTTCCAGGAAGGACCTTTCGATGGTGGGTATGCGTCCGGAGCTCCCTTCGACAAACCGAGAGTCGGGATGGACCAGCCCCCTGCACCTCGGACAATGAAAAAAAGGACACGGACCCAAACTATAAAATTTAGATGGAAGTTGTTTTGAAGCAGGACAGCGATGCCTACCCTAGCATAATGATGCTAAACCTAGCACAATATGAGTTTCGTTCACACCTAGCAGTCTGTGATTGCATAATGAGAAAATCTAACATAATTTGGAAACTTGATGCTCTGTGAGGGAGAAATATGCTTCAAAAACCGATATTTTGAGAAATTTAAAATAAAATAACATTCGGATCTTATTTCCAGACTACATGCCTTTCCAACCACACCCTCCCCTCTTCATTTTCCCATTTACCTCGCGAGGAACATTTCATCGCAAGAATCGGCAGAAAGTTGTGGGGCACAAATGTTCCGCTTTGTAGTCGACGAATCATCTCAAATCTTCTCTAGTCTCAATGTTGAACTCATCTCGAAAAATAGATGCCTAACTTAAAATTACAATCATCCTAGAAATAATCAATAATAAATTACTGTTACTAATTATCAATAATAATAATTCATTGTTATTATTATTTAGAGCCTAGCACAATTCATCAGCATTTAGCATAATTTCACAGATTAAACAGCTTTTTCTTATCAGGAGGTTGGCAACACAGGGCAGAAACCACCAGGCTTTCGTGCTTTATCTCCAAGGCCATGGTGAGAAACAAAACATGTTGTCGGTATAGGCGCTGCAGCGGAAAACTACCCCGGCAAAAGAACGGTGTGTGCAAGTGCGCTTAGCATGGGTGTTCTTTGCGAGTGACCCGTCGTCAATTTCATCATATCATCACACGCATCTTCATCGTAATTACGCTGCAAAACGTGGCAGAGAAGTGACGCTAAGTAACAAAAATCAAAGGAAAGTCTGTGATGCCTACTCGTGTACATTAACTTTGGGAAGGGGTGCAAAATCCTGGGGGGACGGGGTGGATTTGCCCCCACCAACAATCTTCGCCTCAAAAATTTCCGGGGCATCAACCTCGTGGTGCAGGCTAGTCAGATCTCCCACTGCCATCTGGGTCTAGATGGTGCTTCACTCAGATTGGTGCATCTCCACATTTCCTTTGGATGAGTGCACAAGTGAAAGATTACAACCATGCACTTTGTTTTGCATAGGTGTTTATCTCAGAGTCTCACTTGCAGTTCTAATTTTGTTTTAGGTAGCTGTAAGGTGAAATTGGCACCAACATGACCATAAATTTAGCTTTTTAAAGAGATTTATGAGGTATTTGGAAAATTTCCTTAGTGATGGGGTGTGTGAATAAATAACAGTTTATCATCTTTCGTTCTATTGTTTGCTGTATATGTGTGGACGTGGTATGCTGAGCCATATTGCCAACACAGCCTAAAACTTCTTATCGACAAGTAAGTTTTTCTTGTTCACTTGTTCTTGAGAATGCCACAAAAATTCGCTCATCAGAAACAGGAAAATGTTAGAAGTTCGATTGTTACACATAAGCCCGATATTTTCACCTGTCCACTTGGTATAACATAGCAAAATACAATGCATTTAGGCCTATTTATTGCTACCTATCATGGTGTGCTGTCATAAGCACCCTACTGTCTGTTGTCGATCCTGGAAGGTTCCTCGGAAGCACCTGCCAACTGTTTGACACTAAATTTCCCTGAATTCCCTAGTGCAATGACGTAAGAAGATCTTACAGTTGACCAAAACCAATCCTCGGTTTGAATAGGGAATACACCAACTCCTGGAGTGATCAGTCAGTTCACACTTGCTGCTTGTTTCCATGACTGAATATGCTCTTATATAGGCTCTTGAGCAGTTCTTGGAGTGAAGGGGAATGCAGGGTGATGGTATCCTCCTAGCAAGGAAAAATTACGCAAAGCACCCCCCCCCCACCAGCTACCCCATTGTCCCATGCTAAAGCATGAAGTATAATCCAGCTAACCCCAAGGCTCAAACAAACACCCCCACCTATAGCCAGAAGGTTTATCCTGGTACAGCTCCCGCCAAGAAATGAACTGCCATCTGCAGGTTGTTGCGAAATGTATGTTTCATGCAAACATGGCAACTTCCTGCGCTGTTGCACAAGTCCTTCGAAAGGGCAAGCAAATAATAACCATGAGCTATTCAAGCCTTAGAGGGCAAATTCTTTTCCTCTCACCATTTAAAATGCCTGCTCCCTCTGTGTCAGCTACCTTCCCTTTAAATGTGGCAACCAAGCATAAAGGAAAGGAGGAACTTTCGCTTGCAGAGAAAGAAGCACGTGCTGTTTCCAGTGCTCCTCTTACTGCATGGAAGCACTCATGTGATAGTTGCCAAAGACTTCCAGCAGACAACAGACCACTAAGTGATAGTAGAGGTTCCAGAATAAACCTACCACTTCAAACACTAGTCTGGAGTGGCACTGGCAAACTGGGTAATGATGTGGCATGTGCGAATAGGCTGTGCACAAGGATACATTGTTCATTGTTCTCTAAATCGACACCAAGTAGAACTAGGTGCACTTGCCAATACAAATCATGTGGCAACTCAATACAATAACAGTAGGCTACTCAGGGGCTCATCCTTATACATTAATTAACAACAATTAAACACTCAGATATAAGACAATAACCCGTGGCTCGACAGCCCTTGAAAGGCCTAGAGCGATCCCTGACTACCAGTCTCTTTCCCACAATCCTACCTAGGGGTGTGGAGATCTTCAACCTGTAATAGGGTGGCATGGGGTCAGCACGTCGAACCCCCAGCCGTTATATGAGATTTCCGAGACCGGGTTACGCTACTCACTCGTAGCTCCCCAATTTCGTCACGATGGTGGGTGGCCACCGGTCCTATACACAGGCTGAGAACCCAAAGACTGAACTCAGGCAGACTCAAACCCATGCCATTCTGCAGTTGGAGTTGGGGCCCAAAGCACAACACCTTAGACTGCACAGCCACAGAGGAGGACAGGTATAAGGCAATGGTATGGTCAGTATTCTGCTATTTGTCCTTATAGAGGCAAGCACTGATTAATTTCACAATTAGACTCGTACATATGTATAAGACCTCAAGACAACCACTACCTGTGCATATATTAGGGTCATTCAAAAAGTAAAGGCAATTTTCACATAACATCTTTATTTCCACACAAGAAGAACTACACATATCACTTTTCCACATATGACCCCTGCACGGCAATGCACTTTTGGTATCGTGCAATCAACTTCTGTATCCCGTCCGCGAAGAAGGTTTTTGGTTAGTCACGAAGCCACATCTGCACCTCCTGCTGGACCTCGTCATTTGACCTAAACCGACGACCACGAAGCTTTAAAGTGGTCTACCCACTCATACACCTTTCATTGAGTCATGGTGCTTGCTCCATACTGCACTAACAGCCGACAGTGGATGTCTGTCGGTTTGACTCCCTCCGACCACAGAAAGCGCACTACGGCGTGCTGTTCCTCGATGGTGCATTCCTGGAGTGGTGCGTCCATACATGTGACCTTTTTGCTCCGCAACACTCGACTGAATGGAGCAGTGATGGATACTCCTACTTCCACGTCACTCCAAGTATACACGTGGTAACGTCGCACACACGAAGTCTTCGTTTATTCTTGCAAAAACACAAAATTGCCTTTAGTTTTTGATTTACTTAGTAAAAGCCTACTTCTTTTTGCTGTAGACTCTCTCACTTGACTGATACATGGATTCAGATTTCAGTAAGAAGAGTACAAAAACACTTCTGGGATTGCATGCCTGATGACCTGTGGTATGTGTCTCATTGCCAGATTTTATGTGGAGTAGGGAAAACTGGGGTTGTAAACAATGTCTAAAGTAATATGCTCTCAAATTAATTTTGCTTCGCTCTTCAGTGAAAAACAACATTTTAATCTTTTATTTGAAGTTTATAAAGTGGTATAGTTTGCTGTTACTATGTTTGTGTTACTCACACCGATTCATTTCAGATGTTGACGAATGTGAGATAGAAGAGATGGGTGTCTACTGTGAACTTGGCTGCATAAACACTGTTGGTTCCTACAGATGTGCAAAGGAGGAGGACGTGGTTGCTTCTTTTTCTGATGAACTTCCAGTCACCTGCGAACCGGGACTCAAGACCGATGGGCAAGGTGGCTGCCAAGGTAACACAATCTATAATTTTGTCTAGTTAGAGTCTCTTTACTCTTTAGAATACTAAAGATGATGCTGCGTTAGTGTTCTGTTTATGAAAGTAAAAAAGATAATGGATACGATATAAGATTTGCATGTGCAGTCATTTTGAGTGATATCATTTCAAGTGTGGAAAGGAAATGCAATATGAAAATCCAGAAAATTGCTACACAATATTGCTGTCAGTTTGGTGAATCTGGTATCGAGAAGTTTACTACTGGGGATAAATCGCATTAACACTTATGTTAATAGAAGTAAGTCGTGAAGCTTTTCTGGCGATGAATGATGAAAAGATTCTCTCAGCCTATCGACCAGGTGAGATGTGGTAAGGTTTCCAAGCTACCAGGTTACCAGATCTCATTTGGTTGATAACCCAAGAGAATATTTTCATCAACTTAATGTTCCATTTACTACCTAGGTAGCACATGCCCCCTTTTTATATTTCTTATATTGTGTAAAATATTTCTCATGCTTCTTGAACAACTGATCTTCAGACAATCCCATTTTATTTCTACAACATTCATTGTTAAGTCCATGCTCATCTCCATGCTGTTTACATAATCTACACATGGATATAGGCCAGCGGTGGCCAAACTTTTTCGTTTGAGGGCTAATTTACATTCCAAGAATCACTGGCGGTCTACTTATCTTAGACCTAACAACGAGAGCCTGAAAAAGGAAGCATACCATAAAATTGACATTGATTATTTTATGTATTTATTTATTTACTTATTAATTAAGTTTTGGCTTCAGTACTGTAGGCCTGGCACCTGTTTCCGTGTGCAAATTATCTAGCTGCGTTGCAAAAGACTCGAAACTGGGAAATGTTTTACCCCTGCACTCATCTTCCATAAAACTGAAGTTTTTCAAATCACCCTTCCTTAGCTGAGTAGCAAACATCGTAATCCTTTTCCTGAAATTCTTAATCACACTCATAACTTCAATCAGAAGTTTTTTCCTTGCAAGCTCAAATTTACTTCATTTAGCTTTCGGTCATATCAGAAAGAAATGACAGTTTCAGTAACCATTGCTGGTCTTCTAACTCACGATAACATTTACCCTCTTGATTTAAAAAACTCTCTAATTTCTGGACCTTCTTAAAAATACAGGGCGACTGAGCCAACGTACATCTGTGTGCAAAAGATCTCCATGTTCAGCTTCACATTCTTCGAGTGAAGCTCGAAACGTACGTCTTTGTAAGCTCCTGGCTCGAATCGAGTTGACAATGTTGAATGCTGGGATCATAACGTCAGCTGAACTCAGAATTTTGGAACATAACACTTGCTGATTGATTGATTTGGTGTTTTAAGTCCACTTTATTCACAGTAAGGCTAATCAGGACTGGATTTACGGTTTAAAGTGGGATCCGAACCACTATGTAACTCCACCGGGTATCGAACCCAGGACCCCTTGATTACAAGGTGACAATGCTACCACTGTCAACACTTGCTGATGAATGATCCAATGGTAAGATGTGAACGTAGATATATCGTTGTCATCCTTGCAGAGTGTAACGAAACCAACCTTCTTCCCTCCCAACCATAGCTGGTGCGCAATCTGTTGTAATGGACACTAACTTGTGTTGGATACTCCGAACGGAGAAGGCAAAGAATATTTACATTTTTTATGGTTAATTATTATGTGATTCAACAAAGAAAGAAATTAACTGTTACAACAGACCTCTTTTCCTGATACAACAGTTGAAAATACAGAGCATTAAGTAATAAAATGTTTTGTGACTATGCATAATGAAATCCGTATAATATGTCAGAGCACCGCGGGCTATCTCTCACGGCTTGCCGGTCAACTGGTACACCACGGTCGATGCTTTGGCCACCTCTGATAGAGACTATTGTAATTTATTAAGCACATCACTGTTGACAACTATCAATTGAGCACCAACCATGTATTTACATATACATACATTTACTTCATTGTCCCTTAGCCGATTGATTGTATTTGTTCTTACTTAATTAAAAATTACTTTATCTTCCAGATATAAATGAATGTGAAGAAAATAACTTCAATTGCAGTCACATTTGTATTAATAACCTTGGATCAGCTCACTGTTCATGTCCTAAAGGTTACAATTTGACAGAAGATGAAAAAACCTGCAAAGGTAAGTGATAATTAAAAAGAAAGGAAAATATATCTGCTGAGATATCTGGATAAAGTTCATGTAATTCGAATGGTGAGATCGTAGTGATATTTTATTACATTCTTTTACGTGATTTCAGGCTGTAAGTAACAGCATTGAACTGCTATGTCCAACTAAATAAGCAGAGCACGTTTTCACTAGAGACATTAAAATCAAGTTTACTGTCATAATTAAGGGTATGCAGAATTCAAAATTTTGGTCAGCATGTAATTGGGAAGGGAAATTTTTACAATCTCGACATTTGAGACTGAAGTTTCTGAGCAGGAAATTTTCAAAATTTCCTGATGGGGTGAAAATCTCAAATTCTACACAATATAAATTGCACCAAGGCATTTTGATTTTGGCACCTAGGAACTATAATATGTAAAGCGAAAATATGTCCATATATTGTCTCATCCTTAGCACACTGACAACTGAAATTAATTACTAAAATAACTAAAAAAAAACACAATTGATTAAATGTTGTGCTAGTACAGACTTTTCCGGATGGAAATTCTTAATGAAACTTTGGTGTTCTTTACAGCACTGTTCTATTGTCCTGCCTGTCTGCCTAATGTATGCTTTACTGCATTTGCAGATAATACGGTCAACTCCAGGTTAGCTCTTGAAAGCTTGGAATCATTTTCACAACTCACCTGGTCGATAGCCCGAGATAATCTTTTCATGATTAATGTCATTTGCTTATGCCTCATATAAATCTTATGATGTCCACTATGTACTGGATTTTTCTTAAGAGAAAAGAAGATGGTAATAGAACCACTGACAACTGAAAAATGAAACTCTTAATGCCCTCCACTTATAAGGTCACATTCTCCCCTTATGGAATTTATACGCATTCCAGCTTTTCCCCCCTAATACACTCAGGTTTAATAGTGCACAGGAGCCTCTGCAGGATATTTTCTTTATAAGTGTCTAATTTTTAAATTTTATTTTTAATGTCTTTACTTCTCATATTTAAGGAAACAAACTTTTCAACATATACTATTGGACTGATTTATTGCAGAAGTAGATGCTTGCGAAGATAACAATGGTGGCTGTGCTCAACATTGCCTAAGCACTAACGGGCAGGCTGTGTGCTCCTGCATATCTGGATACACGTTGGATGTTGATGGCAAAGGCTGCATTGATGTAGATGAGTGTGCAGAAGTTGGAAAGTGTGAAGGAAGATGCGAGAATACAGTGGGCTCCTACAGGTGCATCTGTCCTTCAGGATATCGGGTGAAGAATTCCAGATGTATTGGTGAGATTTCTTAGTGACATTGTACTTTCTACCCAATATTATATACAATTTGATTATACACGATTGTAGTGAAAAACAATATGTGATATTTTATGTGAAAGTTATTTACTTATTTATTTATGGCTTCTTGAGTTCAGTACGGGAGCTTTCAGGCCAAGACCACAAGCAATAAGTAGAATTCACCAAAATGACAAACCACAAGCCACGAGCCCCTTCAGTCTATAGTAATACGCAGGACTCGAAAAATCCCAGTCGCCAGGTCGCCATGGCGACTAAAAGTTTCAGCTTGGCGACTGTGATCTCTTGCTGTAATATTGCCGTTTTTAAGTTTCAATGTACGAAACTTTGAAGATTCTAAGTTCAAATTGCAGTAGAGAGTAAGCTAGCAAGTGATTCTTTTTTATCAACGTTGTGAACATTCCATAGAATCAGTAACAATGTCTTACTCTTCATCCCCAACCCTCCACTTCCCACTTTCTCACATGATTTAGCGATGTTTTGAATATGGTGATGCTTAGCTTCTTATAGATTGATTGATTTGCTTTATTTTACTTCGCTTTTCGTGTCACTTTTGGCTAATTTGTGAAGATGGTAATGAATGATGATATGATGAAATTGATGAACAAACACTCAGAAACATCCAAGCCCAGTCCAGGATTCGAAACTGGGACCCCTAGCGTTGTAGCGTGATGTGCTAACCACTCTGCCACAGGGGCTGGCTCAGCTTCTTATAGTATCCACAATTGCTAGTAGGTGGGTTCCTGGCGCCTGGTTTTCAGAGCTGGCGCCTAGCTCTGAAGAAGATTTTTCGAGCACTGGTAATACATTCACCACACGTGTGTGAAGAACAGACCAAGGCAATATGAGACAGGCAACAAGCAACGTGGGCTACTTCAATCTATAAGCAAGTACAGACTACGTATAGGTGAACAACAGTCAACAAGGCAACACAGCACATGATATTCAGAAATAGTCTAATTCAATGGCATATGAAGTGTGTTGTGTCACTTTGGTTTGAAAGGTTTCATATAAGGGAGCTTTCGCACCAAAATGACTCGTGACACATGTAACAGGTGCAACAAGCAACTCAAGCCCCTTTAGTCTATAGGCAAGCATTCACTTTGACCGTGGCAACACAAAGCACGATATTGAGAAAACGGCCTAGTCTGAACAACAAGCAGGCGACAACCAGCATGTACTCCTTACCCGGAGGTGGGTGGATGATCCAACAATCGTACACTCTACTGGCGTAACAGTGCCTGTTAGTAATTCAGACCACTGTTTATTGCATCTTGAGAATGCTGATAAACATTTTAAAATAATTTTGTCCAGAGACCATACGATGTTAAGTTGTTTTGAAACGAATGCTAAACATTTCCATTGGCAATATTAAGCAGTTAGATAGTAACGAAACTTCTACCACGAGTACTTTACCAACTTTTTTGACAAAAACTGTTTTGTTCGTTTAGTTTTTAATGCACTGCACTGTTCTTGCAATAAATTACACAATAAAGTGGTCATTAAGAAATTGTATATTTGAATTTGGTAAAGATTCGTCAGTCAATATTGCGTATTGTGGCATCACACAGCATGAGCAGAGACACGAGCACGAAAAACCAGGTAGGAATTCTACTTTTGTCGTCTGCGTCAGAAGGCAGGAAAGGTCACATGGGCTCTAGAACCAATCAGGTGCTCCGTATGCCAGCATAGGAGAGAGCATTTCGCCCGTGCTGTAGAGATCCAAGCCACAAGCTTTCCCTTCTTATGTCTGTCTCCAGACAGGCAGAGTCCTGTACGCCAAACCTAGCTGGCATCCGGCAAGCAAGAGACATTAGAGAAAAGCTACAATGTGAGCTGTTAGTGGAGCGTTGTAGACAGATCGTGAACAATAGCTCTTATAATGCCATAATGCTCAAACATGTATATAATTAGTCAAGTTTTACTTTATACTATATACATCATTTACACATTTTTAAAATTTTAAATCACGGAACGCCGGGTGTATGGGCATACTAGGATGCTACACTACTGATAATATGCTACATATATTATTATTTCGTGTCTCTCTTAGGAGAAAATTGGTGGTGTTAAATTACAATTTTAAAGAAATAAAGATATTTGACTTATGATGGCACACAAATTCATAATTGGTTCTTAAATTAATTTGAATTCTCTAATTATCTGTAAATTATATAATCCCATGGTTTTCGAGCCTAAATAAACCAATTTACATAGCATGACAAACTAACCCATATTTCCAGGATGCAATTGATCACTTAAAATGCTATTTACAAATATGTTAATCTTGATAAGGATCTAATTTCCTTGCTGTAGATATCAACGAGTGTCTTGAGAAACCTAATGTTTGTCCAGATGGAAAATGTATAAATACCGTTGGATCATTTGAATGCAAATGCAGAGATGGATTTACTTCAAGCCAGGGGAAATGTGTGGGTAAGTTGGCATTAGATTTAGGTAATTAAGAGTTCCATTAAACATTACTTACTTCCACTGGTGGTTGCTTAATATATGCTACCGTGCTATAGCACATTACTCAATTTGCTAAAATGTAAGAAAAGAAAGGGACAAATTTAATAGATTTAAGAAGTTCAGTAAAACACTGAAGTGAAATGAAACTTCTCACTTTAAAGCGGGCCATCCATTTCCAAGGGAGCTTGCCTGCTTTTCTCCCCCTCAAGGTCGATGACCCTCGTGCCTGGCATGAGAACTGTTTATTGCTGCCCCAACCAGATGTTGAAGTGGATGGGGGGTTGCAGGTGGGATCAAGTTCCAAGATTCCTTCAGTTTTACACAAAATTCAGGCATTCCAAACATTTGGAAGTTTTGCACCAGTCTGGCCAAATCTTGCTTCGCCATTGTTCTGGTGTTTGATGGAGGTGGTTTGCGGATTTGGTTTTTTTTTCTGTATTGGTATTGAATACTTTATTATGGAAAGTAAAACCCAATTAATACAGTGACAGGCATGCATAGTCAGTGCTATGAACAACGTATTGTCATGTGTTGTGTAGTGGAACTGAGTGCAATGAGAGAATTTGCGATCAAGAAAATTAATTCCTTCCGAACAACTTTCAGCTCATGATATTTACAAATACACCATCTGCAGTGGCGTGGCGTGGATTTTTAAAAGTGTTACCGGTTATCAGTAGGACATTTAAGGGAGACTTGGGCGCCTCCCCACCTCATGCCCCCCCCCACCCCAATGTCTTCCAAGTAGTTCATATAATATTTATCTGGTACGTATGCAATTCAATACTAGATTTTGGTAAAGTTATTAATCAGAAAAAAAAATGTTGACATAAGGACTAAAGTGAAATCGCAAACATTGGTTGTTGACACAATAATACGTAATTTGATACTTACAGAAACATCGAAGGCTACTTATAGAGCAGATCAATCCGTCTTTGAAAATAGTTATATGATGCTGGGATCCCGGGTTCGAAACCTAGCTTGGGCATGGGCGTTTGTGATGTCTATTCATCAATTTAATCATATCATCAATCATCCCCATCTTCGCAAATTAGCCAAAAGTGGCACAAGCGAAGCAAAATCAATCAAATCAAATCAAAAAACTTCTATGATGCTGTCATAAAGAGAAGTTTTTCATTTGAATTTGAATTTTCGGGTGCGTCATGGTCATGGTCCATGTTATCCACATCTGAATTCGACACTTTTTTTTTCACCCGAAAATAGAGTACATGGCCAACAAAAGAGTTTAGAAAACTGCACACATCCACATAACCACGGATAGTCGTTATACCACGAAACATTGAAATGTCGGTCATATCCAGCAGACGACTTGGTTTTTAAATCGTTCAAAATAGGCTTTGGCCTCCCTTTCGCCACAATTTCGATGTTTTCTGCAAAATAACGAACCGAAAGATTGCTTCAAAATATCTTCTATCGCACGATCACACACACTGTCCAGATAGGATGAACCCGCCACCTCGGAACTCGGGGCAAGCTTCATAAATTAATTGACAATGCCCGAAAACAACATAAAGACGAAAGACACCAGTCACAAAACTCCCACTGCACAGTCCCTCCCACAAACCGTTGTTTACTTTTGTAACACGTGAAGCACCCTCCTTGCCCCCTCCCCTCTCAGCATCGGCCCTTCCCCAATATTTCGTTCGGAACCTGCAATAAGTCCAGTTCTACTAATGTTGCCATCTTAGTTCTTTTGAAACCAGATTTGCCCAAATCGCGAAACATTTTCATTTCAAATAAGACGTATGTAGAGTAGATGTAGTCTTCATCTGTTTCCTAACTACTCCCACTCCCATGTTTCGCTAAATCCACTGAAATCTCATTTCTGACACCACTACTATTTCGTATATTTTACGTCCTTTGCTACCTTTAAGGCTTTCGCTTTATAGGATAATCGTGACGATGACGATGCGTGGTGAATTATTGAAATAAAATTATTATTTCTTTGTGTATGTAATTATTAATTTTTATAATTATGTAAGTAAAATAATAACAACGAACATTGAAATAACCATTTCTTGCTGAGGATTCGAACCTGCGACACCTGACACTTCAGAGCGTGCTAAGATAACAATCGGGAAATTATGCTTGTAAGTATTGTTTTCACCCAAAAACAGTTCTACCACCTCAAAAACATTGCTTCAATCCGAAATTATGGCATTCCTGCGTCAACGTATGTCAATGTCAATCTGTATTATCAACAATTATCACAAATTCCTGTAACCGAAATAATATTATATGTGTGAAATATAGAATTTTAGGTTGACATTTTTAGAAGGACAGACCCCTTGACCATACCCATCCCTCTCCTCTCCTTCTCGCCCATGATGTCGAAGAAGGACAAAGAGGGCTTTCATAATCGCTGATATTTAGTGTAAATACAAATTATCACTTGGTAGTTTGCTTTTGGCCCAGTGTGATTTGATTTTTTTAAATTTTGATTTGGCGATTTAAGTCCACTTCATGAACAGTAATGCTAATCGGGACAGTTTAAAGTTGGATCTGCACCACTTGTGCCTCCACCGGGTATCGAACCCGGAATCCCTTGATTATAAGGCGGCGATGCTACTAACACTGCGCCATCGTTCCCCAGTGTGACTGGACACCTTCAGAGTAAGATAGACCCGATTAGGCGACTTAGCTCTTTTCTGTCAATTGAATATGGCAACACTGGTATGTTTCCTGTAAGGATCACCGGCAACTGCGCCGGCTAAACAGCCCGCCTCCTCCTCCCGCCATAACAGTCTTTACCGCTACGCCAAGTCTTCCTTTGGTGGGCTCAGGGTCCTTCCCTCATGTTGCCTGTGGAGCGTACCGGATCAGTCCTCCTATTCGCTTTTGCCGGTGTCAGAAAAAATGTCAGACTGCAATGTTTACTTTACGACAATATTACCAGTTTATGTACGTAATAATATTTTAAGACAGGTTCTTCAATTCTTTATATTTTAGTGTTACCTGCGGTAACAGCGGCTACATGCACGCCACGCCTCTGACCATCTGGTATTATCATGTACATTACCAGAATGTGCTGCGGTGGAATACCGGAACCCATAGGCGTAACTTAACAGGGCAAGGCACAAGGAAGGACCCCCCCCCCCCCACACACACACACACAAATTTTCATGTTTATTAAAATGTACAGTGGTAGAAGAATTTTTCAAAACCTCTTTTGGAACCCAATATTCATGTAACTTTCCCAAAGTTAGGCCCAAGTTACACTCGTGCTGAAACTTAGAGGGGAAATTATGTTGATATCATGAAATGGATGAGCAGTAAATGATCAGCATGCACTTCATTCGACAATAAGAATAACATATTTCAGTCTTTTCCAGTCACAACTAACATACGGAATTGTATTTTGGGGGAATGCTAGAAACAGTGCAAAAATTTTTATTTTGCAGAAGAGAGTAGTACGAATTATGGCAGGAAAGAAAATAAATGAACCATGTAGGAAAATTTTCAGGGATCTTGGCATTCTACCATTACCTTGCCTATATATATTACATTTACTGTGCTAGGTAAAACAAGATATGTCTAGTTTCTCCAAACGTATCAAGGAAGTACATAAATACAACACAAGAAAAAATCACAATCTGGTTATACAAACTCATAATACCACTCTCCTTGAAAAAGGTCCTAAATTCGTAGGTATCCACCTGTATAATAAATTACCTGATCACATGAAAACAATGGAATCAACTACCCAATTTAAGAGGGAATTAACAAAATTCTTATTATGACATTGTTTTTATTCAATAAATGAATTTCTAAATTTGTAAATATTAAATTACATAAATTGTCAACAAAGAGGGTTCGGTTGTACAGAAAATGGAATTATACTATTTATATTATCATGTATGAAGTATTCACTATATGCTATTATTGTGCCTAAGTGATCATTAATCGGTTCTGTATATATATTGCATTCTTCCATGTTGTATAAGTTACATATTTACTTTTACATCTTATTTTTACACTAAAAAAATTTCTTTGCTTAGTATTGTGCTCGCCTTAAATATTGTATGTAATTTCACTCCAATAGTGTATTCTTCCTTTATTTGGATTTCCTTCATGTAGAAGTTCTTCAAATCATTGCTGTAATTTTTGTCTATAATTGTATTAATATTTTATTAGTGTATTTGGATTTCCTTCATGTAGTAGTTCTTAAAATCATTACTGTAATCCTTGTCTAAAATTGTATTAATATCTTATTACTGTATGTATTGTTATATGACGATTTCCATACCTATGGACATAGGTCAACGGAAATAAAGAATATGAATATGAATATCTGAACCCAGAATTTCAGATTGCAAAAATTGATGTATGGTGTCATAAAGCTCGTCATACTTTGCTACAGCATGCAAATATCCATACCTCACATTGGATTCAAACTCAGAACTAGTAATATTGCAAGGCATTAGTTAGCTCGTGAAAAGTGCCTATTTGTAATATGACTATAACCACCTATAATAGGTCTAGAAAAATATGTGAATGTAAAAGTAAAGAACACACTTTCAAATGTTCTGTTCTCATAACAATAAATTACATGGCATTTTCCAGAGATTATTCGTCCAATTGTTTGTGGTGCAATGGCGCACAATTAATTAAATTATTATATTATATTATTACCATGTATTATTACTATACTATATTCTGAGACACTTGTTTCAGACCCCTCCCCTCGAAATATATTTCTAGATACGTGATTGCAAGCTTCGTCGTTGTGTGAACAATTTCTGTAATTTTCTCTGTTGCTCAATTTTAAACTCATTCAGAAAATTTGTATGGCTGTATGTATAATTCTCATTGCAAAAAAACAGCATCTATACTATCTTTTATTTTTTAAAAGGGCACTATCTAAAATAACATTGAAACAAGCGACTCTCTGTTTTGAAAGGATAGGAGCCAGGTCTTGACTGAATACAATGAATGGGCGAAGCCAAGAAAATGCAACGAGAAATGAGTGGCCTTGATTTTCCAGCTGCAAGTGTGCAACTATTTGACTCCACCATTTGGCAATTGCAGCATCTCGCCAACGGGAAGGGAGTATTTCCCTCTAGTTTTCTTTGTAATTGGATGGCCTGCTTAAGAGGCTCAAAAATATGCAGCGCACTATGTATTTTCCCTATGCTGTTAAGCAACAAGGAATACCGACCGGGCTATTGGCACATTTTCACCACCTTGTGGCGTGCCTGAATGCCCCTCGTCTCTTACAGGGGATATAGGGTCTCAGCTCGAAAATAAAATCTGCTAGCATGTTATACAGATCCACAGCATGATAAGTGTTATCTCAGTATAAGATGAAAGATTGCAGATAGCTTTACTGATTCAGACATGAAATTTTTTGATTGGTTCATTGTCAAGCGCATGGCATGTGTAGCAGTCATTGTGAAGGATCAGTTGTGCTTTGTTGTTCCAAGCAGTGGCATACACACGCAAGGTTGGGGCAGGGGTGTTGATGGGGTTTACATCCCATCTCGAAATTTTGAGTTTCGGGTGAAAGCAGTAAAGAACTTGGAAACGAAAACAGTGTTAAATGCAAACACCCATTAAACAGATATCAGACTATCATTTTTGTCTTTGAATAGCTTTTAAATGAAGATTTAAAATGGTGATTGCAAAATATTTTATAGTTCATTCTGCCCCTACCTAGAAAGCAGATATGTGATACAACTTTTCCAATTCCAGTCCCCTTGGGAAAAAAATGCTGCGTACTCTAGTGGTTCCATGTTAGTGTGTGTATGTGTGTGGGGGCAGGGTCATTGTAAATGCAAGAAACATCATCTACCTGTAGCACACATATTTGAAAAGTCACGAGCAGTCGCTGCTTATTTCTGTCTGTAACTTTGAGGCTTTATCTGAGAAAATATATATATATATATATATATATATATAATAACATATTTTCTTTCTTCAACGAGTGAGGTCAGCATATGATCAGCTGTTCTTCACAAAATATGACCATCTGGTATAGCCACTTTCTTGGTTTAATAATTGAAGCACATTAACTTGAATTGGTTTGGACAGTTATACTGCAATGGGATTTGTAACCTTTGAAATACTGACAACTTCAATGGTGCCTATTCCCTGTCCCAGTTAACTGTAGCTGTAGAGCAGGACCCCGCATATTGGCAGAGGAGGAGGAGGAAAATTGAGTGGTGAAAGCAGAGTGTTGCCAACCGTACGATCCAGACCTTAGTCCGTACACTAAATTCACGGCTTGTCAAAATATGCTCTTGTAGTTTTATCCCTTATATTTCCCTAAGAAATTCTTAAACCAAGCGTACGGACAAAAATAAGGTTCGTTTACCATGTGCATTTGGTATTATCCTTTTCAAGAATTTGCAACACTGCATAGTGAAGGAGAAAATCTGGAAAACTCCCGTCGCCCATTACACAATCCCGTTCCTCTCGCTGTTCATTGGTGGAGCCGTCTCGCGTCACTACTTGCGCAGAGACTTGTTCTCGTTCGCCTGGTCTACAGTTAGCTGGTACGGAGTTTAGTAGGTAGCAATGGCACAGTATACCAGAAGATTGAGTTCGAGTTCTGCTTAAGCCTGCATTTTTTCACTTTAATATCTGTGTAGTGCATCAAAGTATGATATAGGGAGCAACGGTTTCTGTAGCCTTCCATGAATGTAATGTCCAGAAGTCAATTATATATCTGAGTTCAGTAGATTTGATTGAATTTTGATTTTAAAGTGATACTTATCATAGATGAACTTTCTACGTATCATTGACTAAAATAAAAATTAGTCAGTATTATACCAAGAAATTTATTCCTTCTTTTAACTTAGATGTCAGAATCTTAATTTTAATCTTTCTACATAACGCGAACCTTGTTTAGACATATGAATCCAAATTTTTCATAGGTACATCTCTGTGATAGTTGTATGAGCAGATAGATTGATACATTCAGAAAATACCACGAATGAGATGCATGTTATTGTTTTATTAGTAAACAAAATTGTGTGTCACTAACGAAGTATAAGATGAAAACTTGCCATATATTCAATCAAACTCATTCTATCTGTCATGCAGCATTATGATGGTTCATAATTTCAATTTCAAAGAAATTATCTACTGTCAATAATTAAATATTAAAATATGCTACAATGATGTTACTATATTTCATCGCTTGAAAGATATAATTCATCTATAGCACCAGTACTAGAGAGTGACATGACAATTTTTGAAACTTTGTAACTTAACTTATGTTGGCTTGTTGTAGTCCGGTTTCATGCACCTAAAATTTTTACTTTCAGATATAAATGAATGTGAAACTGAGAACGGAGGATGTGAGCAGAGATGCTTGAATATCGAAGGATTTTACAAATGTGCCTGTGTATCTGGATACAAAACACACCCCAGGTAATACTACATAACCTTGTTAACGTTCAGTGGAAATTTACATAAAAAGTTGTGTAAAGTTCTAATAGCTTCCAGAAACATCATTATTTGGGTAACAGTTTCATACATCGGACACACATTTCTTCAATTTTACACAAGAAACTACTTACGGAAATGAGTTTCTCCAAGGTTTACAACGTTCGTCGAGGTATTTTCTTTCATTGTGGAATATATTTCACCGGGAAATCGTGTATTTTTCAAGATAAATATCTCACCAACCCACAATTGCTATTGCTTTCATTTGCTTGCCCTACGACAACCAGATGCTGCATACGTTTCAGTGTTTCAAACCCTTTTTTTTACTCTGCTTGCCTAATGTAACCAAACCTAACCTAACCTTATCCGAAATGGTTCGTGGGGCTATCTGTGAATGGAAACACTGCATGCCCACTATGGTAGTCAAAATTTGCATGCCATATTCTGTGTTATGGAAGCGAAAAAAGGAGTCAAAGAAATTACTCTCTATGTGAATTTTTTTTATATTTTTTCGTGTAAAAAGCATAATGGCACCTTGAACAATGTTCCGCAATACACAATTGGTAAGTATGAATCATGCGAAACACAAAATATCAGATTTTAATGTGTCTCCGATCTATGAAACTGTTACCCATGATTTGTATTCGAGTTTATTTGTGCTGTTTCGAATATTGACTCTTTGGTAGTGAGAGTATATGAGAAATAAATATGTTCACAAGTGCATGAAATGTACTTGCCCTGATTTATCAATTTGTATGTTCAGCTCACTTACTCGATATACATATCATAGCACACACCTACGTAATACAAGGATTAATACTTGCATACCTAGGCTTTTCCTTAAAACAAGTCAAAACTTGATTAAATAACTGTAAACTCTTTCTGTCAGTGATCCAAAAAGATGTTCAGATGTGGACGAATGTGAGCTGGGTATCTCTGGATGTGATCACTTCTGCCACAATACTCCAGGAAGCTTCAGGTGCTCCTGTAGAAGAGGATTCAGGCTGGCTTCAGACAGAAAAACATGCAAAGGTATGCTAAAACTTTGATTCTTTCCTGTTCTAATAGGATGCATGTCCTGAACTGTGGCCATGCTGTCCAGGGTGTCATGCTTTGGGCTCCGGCTATGAAACGCGCACAGGTTCGAGTCTCCTGGGGGAAGCGCAACAACTTTTCTCTGAGATTTTGACCTGTGTATGGAACCAGTGGCCACCCAGCATCCTGAAGAAATTGGGGAGCTACGATTTAGTAGTGTAACCTGGTCATGAAACCTACAACAAGGGGTCTGTCATGCTGACCACACGTCACCCTGCAACTGGTTGGCTGATCTCCTACCTCAGGTGAGAGAGTGAATTGGATCAGGTGGGAGTGAGGCCAGCAGTCGGTAGGTAGGCCCAGGCTCTCAATGGGCTGTTGCGATATAATGCATAAGTTTTCACTTATCATAATTTGAAGGGTGCTTCTTTGGTCTAACATTCTTAACCTGGCAATGGTTGTGGGCGAGTGCAGTTCTCACTTGCAATTTTAAACCTTCCTGACACTTGTGGAAGCCTTGGACATTGAGACAAGGGAGGTACCATTCCAACATTACAATCTTGAAATATTGAGACAAATGTGTGCTAAATCAATGGACTTGACTGGTGTTAATGCAAAATATGTCTTCTGAAAATAGGTAACTAAAAATTCGAAGGAGGAAAAACGAAAAAAAAAATAATACCGGATATTTGTTGTACCCTTAATGTTTGTGGGGCAGGGGGGGGGGAGGAAACAAGATAATACGAGAAATTGAAGACAGAAAAATTGCTGGTAGCAATTTTATTCTTATGTGCAAGTATTTTCCCTTCAACACATCTATTTTCATCTTAAGCACATTATTAACTTCAGTAGTAACAAGCATGTAAACCAGAGGCGTGGCATGCATGTAGCCGCTGTTACCGCAGGTAACACCAAAATATAAAGAATTGAAGAACCCGTCTTAAAATATTATTACGTACATAAACTGGTAATATTGTCGTAAAGTAAACATTGCAAACTGCCATTTTTTCTGACACCGGCAAAAGCGAAGAGGAGGACTGATCCGGTACCCTCCACAGGCAACATGAGGAAACGACCCTGAGCCCACGCAAGGAAGACTTCGCGTAGCGGTAAAGACTGTTATGGCGGGAGGAGGAGGCGGGCTGTTTAGCCGGCGCAGTTGCCGGTGATGCTTACAGGAAACATACCAGTGTTGCCATATTCAATTGACAGAAAAGAGCTAAGTCGCCTAATCAGGTCTATCTTACTCTGAAGGTGTCCAGTCACACTGGGGAACGATGGCGCAGTGTTAGTAGCGTCGCCGCCTTATAATCAAGGGATTCCGGGTTCGATACCCGGTGGAGGCACAAGTGGTTCGGATCCAACTTTAAACTGTCCCGATTAGCATTACTGTTCATGAAGTGGACTTAAATCGCCAAATCAAAATTTAAAAAAATCAAATCACACTGGGCCAAAAGCAAACTACCAAGTGATAATTTGTATTTACACTAAATATCAGCGATTATGAAAGCCCTCTTTGTCCTTCTTCGACATCATGGGCGAGAAGGAGAGGAGAGGGATGGGCATGGTCAAGGGGTCCGCTGTCCTAAAAATGTCAACCTAAAATTCTATATTTCACACATATAATATTATTTCGGTTACGGGAATTTGTGATAATTGTTGATAATACTGATTGACATTGACATACGTTGTCGCAGGAATGCAATAACTTAGGATTGAAGCAATGTTTTTGAGGTGGTAGAACTGTTTTTGGGTGAAAACAATACTTACAAGCATAATTTCCCAATTGTTATCTTAGCACGCTCTGAAGTGTCAGGTGTCGCAGGTTCGAATCCTCAGCAAGAAATGGTTATTTCAATGTTCGTTGTTATTATTTTACTTACATAATTATAAAAATTAATAATTACATACACAAAGAAATAATTTTATTTCAATAATTCACCACGTACCGTCATCGTCACGATTATCCTATAAAGCGAAAGCCTTAAAGGTAGCAAAGGACGTAAAATATACGAAATGGTAGTGGTGTCAGAAATGAGATTTCAGTGGATTTAGCGAAACATGGGAGTGGGAGTAGTTAGGAAACAGATGAAGACTACATCTACTCTACATACGTCTTATTTGAAACGAAAATGTTTCGCGATTTGGGCAAATCTGGTTTCAAAAGAACTAAGATGGCAACATTAGTAGAACTGGACTTATTGCAGGTTCCGAACGAAATATTGGGGAAGGGCCGATGCTGAGAGGGGAGGGGGCAAGGAGGGTGCTTCACGTGTTACAAAAGTAAACAACGGTTTGTGGGAGGGACTGTGCAGTGGGAGTTTTGTGACTGGTGTCTTTCGTCTTTATGTTGTTTTCGGGCATTGTCAATTAATTTATGAAGCTTGCTCCGAGTTCCGAGGTGGCGGGTTCATCCTATCTGGACAGTGTGTGTAATCGTGCGATAGAAGATATTTTGAAGCAATCTTTCGGTTCGTTATTTTGCAGAAAACATCGAAATTGTGGCGAAAGGGAGGCCAAAGCCTATTTTTAACGATTTAAAAACCAAGTCGTCTGCTGGATATGACCGACATTTCAATGTTTCGTGGTATAACGACTATCCGTGGTTATGTGGATGTTTGCAGTTGTCTAAACTCTTTTGTTGGCCATGTAATCTATTTCCGGGTGAAAAAAAAAAACGTGTCGAATTCGGATGTGGATAACATGGACCACGACGCACCCAAAAATTCAAATTCAAATGAAAAACTTCTCTTTATGACAGCATCATAGAAGTTTTTTGATTTGATTTGATTGATTTTGCTTCGCTTGTGCCACTTTTGGCTAATTTGCGAAGATGGGGATGAGTGATGATATGATTAAATTGATGAATAGACATCACAAACGCCCATGCCCAAGCTAGGTTTCGAACCCGGGATCCCAGCATCATATAACTATTTTCAAAGTCGGATTGATCTGCTCTATAAGCAGCCTTCGATGTTTCTGTAAGTATCAAATTACGTATTATTGTGTCAACAACCAATGTTTGCGATTTCACTTTAGTCCTTATGTCAACATTTTTTTTTCTGATTAATAACTTTACCAAAATCTAGTATTGAATTGCATACGTACCAGATAAATATTATATGAACTACTTGGAAGACATTGGGGGGTGGGGCATGAGGTGGGGAGGCGCCCAAGTCTTCCTTAAATGTCCTGCTGATAACCGGTAACACTTTTAAAAATTCACGCCACGCCACTGATGTAAACATTTTTCTTAAAATAGAGTATACCAGTACAGTGTTGTTAGGTATCTAACACATTATTTAAAAATGAGAAATAAGCACAATATTTAAACAGCACTCAATACGATGAAATGTTGTTAAGAGCCAAGGTTATGACTAAGCTGCACCTTAACTTTTAACAGTTCAAATTTGGATAAAAAGTGTGGCTTATTTTCGAGACAATACTGTACTGGAAAGTCCCAAAAGGTTTGTCCATTTTCTCTGCTAGCAACTGCCTATCATTTAGTACCATTGACTATTAGGCTACAAGAAATTCATGTTATTTAATATCATACCACAAACATTCAACTGGATTCAAATATCTGTTTGTGCATATGCAATTGTAGAAGGATTTTTGTGAACTGACTGTGTCAGAACACACATATTCTGGAGCCATGAGAAAGAGCCTGTTTAAGTTTTTTGCAGGGCCATAGTCCTTGAATCAGCAGTTTGCCTACCATGATATTTTCGCACCGATGCCCCAGTGTATATATCCATCATAATTGCCCAACCTCAGAAAAATAGTCACCCTGCCACCTCTAGGATCTTGACTATGGCACCAAATATTTGTATTTGTAGAGCAAGATTTGATAATTACCACATGAATTATAATTTGTGTTCCCTGTTTTTATTCACTACAGAACTTGAACATTCTTTTGTAGAAAATTTGCAAGCCCCGTGTCCTCCTTTGAACATGGCCGAGCACGGCTACTTCCACTGCATTCGTCGCCCAGGTGGAGTTACTCAGTGTGAGCTACGGTGCAGAAGGGGATATAAATTGAATGGGATTTATCTCAAGCGATGTGGACAAGATGGCACGTGGTATGGAAAGGAAGCCAGTTGCATTTGTAAGTAGCTCTGCAAACGTCCATTACTAAATTATTCCAGAACTTTTAATTTGGCATTGCATAAATGAAGCGTTTAACCCATCGTAGGTTGCGCAAAAAAATTACATCGATGGTCGCACACGGTGTCAGAGACCGGGTTTTTAAAATATGCTAAATTAATAGTCTAAATCCTCAATTGTTATGATTACATCTTTTCTTTCAACAATGGAGATTCTATAAAACTTTAAAAAATGAAATTCTATAAAATTATAAAAAGACATGCTTCGTTAGTCGGGCAGTGAATGGCAGACTGGATTTTCAGCAAAAACTAGGTACACATGTAGTCACACAAGTACTCAGACAGCAAAGGACTTCAACAACTCCCCCCTCCCATCAGTGTCTCAAAGATCTGCCTAACACTTAAAACGATATCGTGATGTAAAAGAGGAAGGTTAGGAATCAGCTAGACAGAGGGAGGGTGTTGACAAAGCAATCATTGATAAATAACGATGTTAAAATCACACACCCGGAACTTTCTTTGTTGATTTCTTCATTATTAACTTCATTGTTAGAGTAAGTAAAATATCAGAAAATGTTAAAATTACGTACAGTATATACAATTGTCAAAATAATTACAAAAAAAAAATAAAACATACTGCTTGAAAGAAAATATTAGATTTTATCACTAGGGGCGATTCTTTTTTTGCCACAGAGTGTATATTGTTATTCGTCCAAAACACTCAAGAAATTAAGTATATTATTATTTACGAAATTCTTGCAATTGGAATTTGTTCTTCTGCAACTTTTCTTCTTTTCTACTTGCAATTGTCTTCAACATAAATACACAGTGGTGTGACCTTACAACAGACAACTTTCACAGCATGCAGAGAACATCAAGGCCAAAAAATTCGATCCTACGAGCCATTGAAATTGGCATTTTCTATCCCACATGTATGCAACCCCATTTAATAGCTTCTTGGTTGATACTGGCATTTATTTTTACTGTCGAATAAGATTCTAAAAGCGAAAATACACCATAGAAACAATATTATGCCAGCAGACACACTGCCAGGGTGAAGTCACTTCTAGCCGTTCCCTTCAGATAATTTATTTACAGGGTTTGCACTGACTCCAAAGTCCTGGACAAGTGGAGGAGTCAGGAAAACAAGGTTAGGACTGTCATTGGAAACAAATGATTTTTTAAAAAAGCTTTCAAAACCTGGAAAAGTCAGGGGAATTAAATGATTTTTGCTTGGCAGAATTTGTAACTGGAAACACGTTTCGTTTTATCTTCCCAACAATCTTCCATTTTGGGTAATATTGCTTATAAAAAGCTTCTTTCATTTATTTTCGAAAATGTTCAACAAACGTGATTCATTTAATTAACTTACAAAGTTGAAGTGTAACTCTTATTTTTTAGCATGTTAAATCATTACACAGTTTTGTCAAATACCTGGAAAAGAATACATACTCACTTACGTAAGTAGACCAATTTCAATACTCTAACGTATTTTTGTTTATAGTTAGTGAATAACACACACGTAACCAATATGCTACCTGGAAAAGTCAGGGACTTTGCAAGACGGGTGTGAACCCTCATCTATCAACCCCACACACATATGTTGCTCTTTGTAGGCTATTTGAATTGTTTGTATTGTGCATACATGTAGTCTACCTGCATCATACAATTTTTCTTTTTGCCCTCTGACAGAAACAAATGTCAGGGTCAACTGCATATATTTGTCATGTGGTCGTATACATCTATGTTAGAAAATGCTGTTCTTCAACATTTCGTAGCAAAATGAGCAAATATCTCTAACCACCCTCTCCCATACACTCCCCCTCCCCTCACACACATAACGGATGGTCCAAAAGTCACGGAACGGTCACATATCGTGAGAAATACACATTGTATCGGAAAACGAAAAAAAATATGTGTTTAATAAGTGAAAGAAAGCTATTCAATGACATCACACTTGATTCCCCACCCCCGTCCCCTGGTGGTGGGGTGGGGGCAACTGTGAAATTTGAATTTGAATTTTATTTTTCTTCCGTTGACCCTTGTTTAAAAGGGCATGGAAAACGTCAAGATACATAATGAAATAATAATTAGTTAAGTACATCATAACAAAAAAGAAGAAACATTGCGTAGTACATTACATCACTACACCAAAGTAAAAATGAAAAGATACACTTCATTACACTACAATAAAAATAAAAAAACACATTATCATTGTTGCATGATTGAAATAAGAATACAATTAAAATACACCTTTTTTAGTACATTGGCCTTGTATTGTCTTGTTCCATGAATTCTCCGATACTGTAGAGAGCTCTATCTGTCAAATATTTTTTTATTGTTTGTATTTGATTATCTTTTAGAGATATCAGTTTTATGTCATGAGGCAGCTGGTTGTAGAATATTTTTCCGGCATTCATTGGTGATTGTTTTGAGATATTGAGTCTGTGTTGGTTCTGGTAATAATTATCTTTCCCCCTTGTATTGTGGTTGTGTAATTGGTTATTTTTAGTCATGCTTCCAGTATTTAGAACAAACATTATAGCCTTATAGATGTATAGGGAGTATATTAAATGGAAACCCCCATTTTGTATTGTAGAATCGGAAAGAGAACTTCATTCCGAGTCCACCGAGCTATCAACCATCCTCCTAGCTCAATTAGGACCGGAGATATGGCGATTTTAAATTTTAGAAAAAAAAAGTGAAAATTTCATAAAACCCAAAACGTTTTCAAAGGGACGCTCTGTCCCTAATTGAGCTAGAGTGAAAGCAATTACAGATTCGGAATCTACACGTCAAGACCTTTCAATACCGCTCTTCCATATACTCTATTTAAAATTTCACAGTTGATATAATTGAATAGCTTTCTATCACTTATTAAACACGTATTTTTTCGTTTTCCGATTCGATGTGTATTTCTCACGATATGTGACCGTTCTGGGACTTGGACGATGTGATATATATATATATATATATATATATATATATATATATATATATATATATATATATATATATATATATATATATATATTGAGGGTCGCCCCCCTCAAAAAAATCCTGGGTACTGGCCTGCTTCCATGCTTGCATTGGTGTTTTATTTCTATTGTATCTAATTAATATGTAATGAGTATATACAATATATAATTGAATTGTTGTTTTAAGTCCACTTTATGCACAAAATACTAATTGGGACTGGACCTACAGTTTAAGTGGCATCTGAACCACTGTGCCATGTTCCTCCATTGGGTATCAAACCTAGATTACAAGGTGATGACGTTACCACTATGCCATCAAGGAGGCCCATACAATGTATAAGAATTGTTGTGGTAAACCAGGTCAAATTTTCAGAGTATGCCATTCATTATTAAACTCAAATAATTTAATAGTTGATTGTTTCACTATTTTTTTTTTTATTTTTTTATATAGCTTTAGGATGTCCAAAGTTGCCAACTCCAGCTCATGGATCTATTGTTCCTGCTTCATGTTCTAAAGACAAAATGTCATTTAGGCAACACTGCTACTTCACTTGTGAAGCTGGATACAAGGTTGTTGGGAGTCCTGTTCGGATATGCACTGCCTCTCAGAAATGGACTCCCAGTACACCATACCCTTACTGTGAGAAAGGTAAGGCACCATTCACATTTTTAGTGTATTTCACAGATACACTGTGCAGACCCCCTTCATCGTGAAATCCGGAGCCAAGGACTCAATTGTGTGTATTGATCTCTATATGCATGGGCGTAACTTGGGACCTAACTTTGAGAGGGCAAAATCAAACTGGGCCTAATTTTGAGGGGGTAGAATTAAACTGGGCCTAGTTTTCAGGGGGCAGAATTAAATGGCCTAATTAAATGGGGCCTAATTTTGAGGGGGTAAAATCAAACCTGGGGCTTAACTTTGGGGGTAGAGACTCGAAAAGTTTTCTATCCCATAAAACAGCATCCAGGATTATTTGCTAAATAACTGTGACATTTTGTTTGCGAGATTACAAATATTACGCTTTATTACTTTTCACCTCTGGTCCTTGTAAATTTTAATAAATCCGAAAATTTCGGAGGTAAAGTGCCCCCCCCCCCTTATCCCCACCAAGTTATGCCTATGTCGATATGTATGGAACTTAAATATACATGCTCTCAATAAGGAAATATACCAGGTGTCCCAGAAGTGTTTCCCTGATTACAAACTGCCCGACCCTGTGGCCGAGCGGTTAGCACATCGCAATGCGACGACAAGGGTCCCGGGTTCGAATCCCGGTCGGGCTTGGTTGTTTGTGAATGTCCATTCATCAATTTCATCATTTCATCACTCATCCCCATCTTCGCAAATTAGCCAAGAGGCACAAAACGCGAAGTAAAATAAACTAACTCAATCAATCAAAACCTGATTACAAACTTTATTCATATCCGCTATATGAAAGGTAGAGATGTGAAAGTGGTGTCAAAATGTTGGAAAACTAAACAAGTTTTTTTGTTGCAGGTTTCAGTAACGTGGCTGTGGTGTAGCAGTGTCAGTGCCCAGAAAACCAGAAATGTTCACAAATCAGGAAAAAGCTCAGCATGTCCTCTGGTATCACGAGACCCTGTCACCAATAACAGTGCAGAGGAACTTTCAAATGTACAGAATTCTTTCGTCTAGAATATCTGCCATCAATAAGTTGGTATTTAAAAAATGGAATTCATCTTCATTCCCAAATCCTGTCAAGTCCAAGAAACACTGTATGGAAAGATGCCACCCGATGTCAAGAGCATTAATTCCGGATTCCTTGGCACTGACACTGCTACACTACAGCCACATTACTGAAACCTGCAACAAATAAACTTGGTTAGTTTTCCAACATTTTGGCACCACTTTCACGTCTCTACATTGCATATAGCGGATATGAATAAAGTTCGTAATCAGGGAAAGACTTCTGTGACACCTGGTATATTTATGCATTTTGACCATCTTTGACATTTTTAGAACTGTGTAGACCAGTGTTTCTCAATTGCTGGTCGCTTTTGGGAACAGTGCCTGTAACCTTTGTACAAAGGGGGTTCCAACAATAAGTTTCATATAATTCCCCCATAACAACTCATGATATTTCATTCCTGTTTTTCTTTTCTCATTTATACACTTAATGGAATTTGACACTAGAATTTCAATGCAATATGAGTGTTCTGAATTTGTAAAAAACTGTTTCCTTTTTAAGAAATTCTGAACTATGTTTTTTCCTTTTTCAAATATGAATTATATGGCACAAAGGATCATGAAATGAACTTCATACAGATGCAACTAGAAAAAATTATATTTTATCCATAACAATTCCTGTCCTGTATACGAAATACAAAAATGAAAATAAATTTCAAATAAATGTAGCACTACTATGATTCTATAACTGTGCTAAGTATAGTTGAAAGGTTTTTCATGGTTTATCATTAAAAAATAAAAATATGGTGGCATGTCAGGTGAACTTTAATGTAAGCGAAAGCATGGCTGAGTCACTAGTTAAAGATTTTCACATCTGCAAATAAAAAATATATTATGCATTATTGATTTAATTTGATTTTTCTTATTTATCTTTGCTTTTCTGCCACTTTTGGCTAATCGCAATGATGAAATTGATGAAGGTACACTCACAAAGAACACCAATGCCCAGGCTGGGATTTGAACCCAGGACCCTTAGCATAATGGCATGTTGTGATAACCATTCTGCCATGGAGAATCAAAAATATCCATGCAGATCTCCAAAATTCTCTTTCATAAAAATTATTCCTTAATTACCAACTAGTTTGCTGGGTACATGCAGTGAAGCTCACAGAAAAAATTGAGCAGGAAGACACAGGGAGAGGGAAGGTGACTATATTTTCGGGAGGGCAGTCACATTTAGTACTTCAAACCATGTAAATCTCATGTAATAGAAGAAAAAAAAATATTTGGGCTGAAGAAAACATTATTTACCTAGCATTTCTTTTTTGTTGGGATGTGGGTGGGCAGAGGCAATCATCAAGTTGATTTGGTGTTTTTTTCCTGGCCCCTTCTGGCACTGTCACTGAATACATGCCTATTTAGAAGAAACACAAATTTTCATTCTGAAACATTCAGATATAATTGTCAGTGGCGTAGCGTTATAGTAAGCTGGTACGCCCGGCGTTCCCAGATTTAAAATTTCAAAAATGCTAAAATGCTGTGATTATAAAGTAAAACGTGACTAATTTCAAAGATGTTTGACCTTCATGGCATTATAATAGCTATTTTTCGCGATCCGCTTGCAACGCTCCACTCTCAACACTCGTTCTAGCATCTCTTTTCAATGCCTTTCCCAGCCGGACGCCGAGCAGGTTCGGTATACAGGACTCCTATATTCCTTGCTGCCTTTATGGAGGGAAAGCTTCCATTTCTACAGCACGCACGTAAATGGGCTCTCTTAAGCCCGCGTACGAGAGCTCTACCGTGATTGGTTCATGTGACCCTTCCTGCCTTTTGAAGCAGACCACAGCGGCAGAATTCCTACCCGCCCGGTTCTTCGCTCTTCGCGCTCATGCAACTCGTGGTATGTGATGCTACAATACGCAATATTCACTGACGTAACTTTACCAATCTCAAATATACTGCTTCTTAATGGCCACTGAATTGTATGATTTATCGCACGAACAGCGATGTGCATTAGAAACTAAAAGATCCACTCAGTTTTTGTGAAGTAAGTTGGTGAAGTCCTCGTGGTAGAAATTCAGCCTGTTGCTGCTCTACCACTTAACCCTCAAAACTATTAATTTTTTTATTGTATTTTTCATTATTATCTAACTGCTTAATATTGTGTCAATGGAAATGTTTAGCATTCATTTGAAAACTCTTAACATCGAATGGTCTCTGGCCAAAATTATTTTAAAATGTTTATCAGCATTCTCAAGATGTAATAAACAGTGGTCTGAATTACTAATCGGCACTGTTACGTCAGTAGAGTGTACGATATTTGGATCATCCACTCTGCTTTGCACAGTGCGCCAAGACGACAGAGGTCCCTGGTTCGAATCCCAGCGTGAACACGGGTGTTCTTTGTCAGTGTCCCTTCATCAATATCATCACTCATATTCATATTCGCGATTAACCAAAAGTGGTAGAAGAGCGAAGTAAAATAAACCAAATCAATGAGTAGTTGGATCAACCACAACAATGACGTCTGCTGTTGTTCAAAGGCGCTTGTGATTCAGGTAGGTTTTCTAATGACTTGCGTCATGCAGAAAGATATAAAACACCAGAGTTCAAAACATTTGTGGCATAGTGAGGCATCTAATTGTCTAGCTAAAACATGCATGGATGATGTTTTATTGAAAACCCAGCTGACTTCAGGCAAATAAACAATACCTGTGGCGACTAATACCATAAGTACGTTATTAAGCAAGAAAGGGCCGACCCTTCCTTCGGACTTGGCGTTCCCACCCGAAATGTCCATGCTACGCCACTGATAATTGTAGAAATGGAGTAATGGTGACATATATATGCAACAAGAGTTTTAAGTTAATTGAATAGTTTATGTGACAAATATTATTTCAACATGCAACACGTGATTGATTTAGTATATTTTACTTTGCTTTTTGTGCCACTCTTGGTTAATTTGCGAAGATGGGGATAAGTGATGATATGATGAAATTGAATAATGAACACTCACAAACACCCATGCCGGGATTCGAACCTGGGACCACTGGTGTTGCAGCACACTCTGCCATGGGAGCCGGCCAACATGCCACACAAAATGAGCTATTGTAATAACGTACACAGGGAATTAATATTAACTTTTTGAAAAATCTTAGCGTCATGGTGGTCCAGTCAGTAGGGTGTCTCACTGGCACATGGGAGACCCGGTTCAATTTCCAGGGAGGGTGATCTAAGATTGGAATTTTTCCAGCCTTGTCCCCACATAAAGTGACCCTGAGACTCACCCAGCCTCAAATCAATGGGTACCTGGGGGCAACCCAAGGGATAAAGGCAGTCTGAGCTTTATGCTGATCACATCACCTCCAAAAAATGGCCGAGAGCGAGAATGTCGGATGAATACCCCTACATCCCCTAAATATACCTTCATGGCTCGATGCTATGAAAAGTCTTTGAATATTAGAGATTTTCACTATCTATGGGTAAGTATTGAAATTAGGGGTGAAACTAAATATTGGCTTTGTGGCTCAGTGGTAGAGTATTTTCAGCATGCTATTATTAATCCAATCCACGTTAATTAAAAATTCTGCAATTTTGTTACTTTTTACGAATATAATGGTATAATTAATATACTCTGGTTTTGTAAATTAATTGTCAAAATACAGTTTCTTTTTCTAAGGCAAAACCTACTGCAGTCACTTTGTTACGTGCATTAAATATCAAGGTAAGTGAATCATCCCAGATAGCACAGACAGCTTGCTGCAAGCATGAAGCAAGCTTACCATGGCAAGCTAAGTAGCTAGCAGCAAGCTTGCCATGGCAAGCTATTAGCTGGATGCAAGCTTGCATTAAGCAATCTAGTTACCACAATTGGAAGTTGCAGCAAGCTTGCCAAGGCATGCTTGCTTCAAGCTTTTCATAACGCTGTAAGCTTACAGAATGCAATGCTCGAAGTAAGCCATAATGTGTATCTTTAAGCTAAATTTATATATATAGTATCTACATAAACATGGCTGTAATGTACATTGTATACACATATATGTATAACAGCAAAACTAGAAACAATTGGGGGTAATTATCAACAAACACCCGTTTGTAACATCACAGTTTCCCTTTGCAGCTTATAAAAACTTTTTGTTCTCCCCCAAAACAGGCAATAGTTAAGCTGAAGAGTTCGATGAACTAATCAATCTCTATACACTGGTAATACTTTTTTCTTTGCAGTACTTAGCTTCTGAGTATTTATCATGGGAGTTTCACTTTTATTCACCACATTTTATTTTCTGATCTTCGTTGCAACTTCAATATTCACACATCTTTCCAAGGATAATAAAACACATTTTTTTCACTAATTACAATCAAAGTTATCCTTATTTATGTTACTAAAACTTATGTTTATTTTACATTTGAGTTGCACTGCCATCTAGTGTACGCCGCATGAAATAAAAGCTCTGGTGCTTTATTCACTGGAATTTATTCCACTGTATTTCAGTTTTATTTAATTTTGTCACTACTGTTTATGTTTAATAAGTATCTCTATTGTTATATTAAATGGGTGTGTCTATTGTTTTATTATTTTTAAAAAATGCATCCTTATCACATGCATCAGGCTTACGTCTAGCTTGCCATGTCAAGCTTGCTTTGACAAGCTAAAAGGAAGCTATCGCAAGCTTACCCCAAGGTTATGTGCAATCTGGATTCATGGAAATTTGTGATTTTATGTTACATATATGTACATATTGGTATTGGTAAATTTTATATCAGAAACACAAAAAGAGTAAAGTGCTCCCCTGTGTTTGGCACCATGCCATGAAGGCGTATAGGGAGTGTGGAGTTAGGGCACCACACTATCTTGATCACGACTGAAGGTGGAGTGATGTGATCAGCACCACACTGCTGGCTGCCTTTACCCTCCAGAGTTTCCTCCAGGTACAAACTTTATATGATGCTGGGTCGTCGCCGGAGCCACTTGAACAGGTGGAAAAAATCCCGGTTCTCCCTGCTGGGATCAAAGCTGGGTCTATTGCATGGTAGTCACATGCCCTAATGACTGAGCTACCATGGCTCATATCAGTGCTCTGTTTATTGGCAGTGATTATACATTTTCTTATTGGTTCATTCTCGTCTTGAAACTTAATGTTTCAAATTCAAAATATCCTAAGGCTATAATCAATTTTCAGTGAGCTTTCGAGAATTTTTACACAGCAATATTGTGTGATCATAATATATTTTATGTACAGGGTTTCTATAAATTAGTTATTCAAAAGTAACCGTTAATTGTGAAGAGAGTGTATTTGTAACAGAAATGTTTTATACATCAATTAATACAGCATATCTTCTAGTTTTCTCTACAAGTGTTCAATATGTGATCCTTTCATCACACGACAAATGTCCCAGCGGTATTCGATTTCCTGCCAAACCCTTTGAAGCATGTCTGCATCGATGGCCTCAGCTGCCTGCATTATCTGGACCCGCAGCTCGTCGACATTGCTGGGAAGAGGGGGAACAAACACACGTTCTTTAATGTAACCCCAGATAGAGAAATCCATGGGGGTCAATTCAGGCGAACGAGGTGGCCAAGAAATCGTTCCACCATGACCAATCCAAGTCGGTATTTCACGATTGAGGTAGGCGGTTACTTCTTTATGAAAATGCAGAGGAGAATTAAATCAGCACCCATATCTTCACATAATTGTGGCATTAGATAATTCTCAAGCCTCTGACAGTCCATGATGACTGGTGCAATACTAACAACTGGAAGCAAGTGACGTGCGACAATAAACTTGAAGATATGCTGCATTCATTGATGTATAAACCATTTCTGTTACACGTACACTTTCTTCACAATTAACGGTTACTTTTGTATAACTAATTTATAGAAACCCTGTATATACAATATGATAATGTCATGTAATTTTAAATAAGTGTTGTGCTACCATTGTTGTTGTTATTCTTGCACTTTATTGAAAGAATGTTGTCATACTTCAAAAATTTTGTAAAAGTGACACTCCTGACAATGATGCAAATTTTATCAAAATCAATAACCTATCACTTTGTTGATATTATACTTGAGTTTTAGAAATGCAAAGCTAAGGGAACTATGCAAAAGGTGAGCTTCTGGAATTTGTTGCAGTGCATTATGATCTACCTATTTGCATGATGAATTCTTTTGTGTAGTAATGATAATGGTTATAAGCAATGCAATTTGCAATTTTATGTATGTTTTACTGATGCTTCTTTGGTCTTGAAAAATAGAATATGTTCGAGAACGTGTTGGTAATGAAATACCTCAACTGGGATCATCATACCAGTTTAGGTGGCCACACAGGCCTACGACTTATCGTGGCACCTACCACCCCAGCCTGTCAGCACAGAAATCTTCACGCAACAATTATATTCATGTTTCGTATGGTAAGACACAAAGCCAGCCAGCACTCTTGTCTCCTGTGTATGTGTGCATTATTCTATAGACATGGCTTTCTACCCTTTATAATATTCACTGCCTTGTGCTGATTGGCTATTACATATTGTTGAAAACAGAATAGAGCATTGTTTTTGCAAATTATAAAATCATTCATGAATATGTGTTTTGTATTGAATCTACACTGTGTATTGTAAGTTGATATCTCTTAGAAACAAAATGGCAGATAAGTCAAGTGAGACTTTTGACTGTTTGACGACGACAGATGTTTCAAAGGACTGGACACATCACTTCACATTCTATTGGCTTCCACATGTTTAACATTGAATGTATTTTTTGGAACAAATTCATATTGTGTTTGAAATGTCAAGTAACGATGATCAAATTATTTATAATTTTTAGCCAAAATTATGAATTTAAACTACAAAATATTTATCCTCACCAAATAAATTATTGTAATACAGCTACCGTACGTATGTTTGATGTCAAGAATAAGGGGTTCCATATTGTTTAGCACTAGTGGTAGAATACAACGATTGGTCCAATGTGAACGACGAACGGAGTTTTAGGATTTAAATCTTTGCAGAATAGTGAATAACAATTTCAACAGTAACAAATTTTTAGTACATCTAGATTTATTTTCTGTGTTTTCTAGACACAAGAATTTTATTCTTGTTATCATTGTTTCAAGAATTGGAGAAGAACAGCATAAACCATGATTATTTGAAATATTTTAAAATCATTCTTAAAAAATATAATTCTAGATATTATTTTTTCTTTCTAATCTACAATGAAAAGAGGAAGAGTGACAGACTGACTTTTCAATCTCAGTAACTTGGGTTGCCTTAAACTAGTACTTACTAGTGGAAAATTATAGATCTTTAAAATTGCTACTTTCAGAAAAATTGATGGTTACTTGACTGATTGTTGTGCCTCACAGCCAGATGGACTGACTGAAGGAGTTGATTGTGTGTGCTGTATGTGTGCGTGTGTGTGTGTGTGTGTGTGTGTGTGTGTGTTGGATCCACCAAATTTTATTTTTACTGCTCTTGCACTTTGTGAGATCTCAATAGTTGATTGAGATGGACAGACATGGTCATGACCAAATTAAGGATTCAGTTTTTCATCTATTACAGAGGAGTACCCTAAAAGTGAGGATTTTGTTATCTGCTCTTATCAATATATTACACAGTCCAATATAACATCACATACGAATGGTCGGAGAAATTTATTATTACCTCTATATGGAGAAATGCAAAAATTGTTAACTGAAAATTGAAAAACAGCACTTGTCAAAAACTGATTGAAAATGTTCTGTTCTGTTGCAATATGAGCTTGATTACAATCATTCTGAATGCACACACTTTCTGGGCACCTGAAGCACAAACTTCTGCATTGCATTTTATCTGGTGATAGATGTGGTTAACTTTGAGATTGCTGGTTCTCTCTTACAATCCAAACAAGTACTATGGAGAAAAAAAAATCAAATATGTCATGCACTTTATAGAAATTCCTAATGAATGCTTTCTATGTATTAATGAGAAACCCCTAAATGACAGGGAATGGAATATGATATATAAGCATTTAGCATGAGAACTTACAATTGCTAATAAAATTTAACTACAGGCATGTTATACTTTTCACCATTCACTCCCCATCAGTTCCAGTTTCTTCATTATTAATAATAATTAGTTGAGATATATAGATGTAAGATATAGGCTTTAAACAATAACAGTTATGCTTCAAGACATGCAAGAAAAAGTTTGAAAAATGTTGTTTTCAACTTACTACAGATATGAATATGTATATTTCTTGTTTAAAAAAGAAACATGTGGAAAATCTATCATGCTACTTATGATAAAAAGTAAGATTATGAAGTACAAATGAAATATGTAGTCTGTGATTTTCAAGATGGCTTCAGACTTCAACAGCATACTTCTACAATTTAAGTATATATGAGGGTGGATCAAATGAAAATGGAACAGTGGATGTATTGGTTATATTTATTTATATGGTGGCGACAACCCTGTGTAGAGGTAGAGGGGGAGGCAAGGAAGAAAACCCGTACTGCATAATGGACTTGCCCTAGATAGTCGCACCTGAGCACGTGATTTGTGTAGACGGTCGGGAAGCAGTATCATCCAAAGGCCAGTATCAAGGCCAAATGGCCCGGTCTGTTGTCCTCTGGAGTGGTTTTGCTGCATGACAACGCGTGACCACATACGTCAGCTGTTACAAAGAACACGTTGGCGACGTTTGGGTGGAGAGTGTTGGAACACCCACCATATAGCCCCGATCTATCACCATGCGACGTCCATATCTTTGAAGGGTCGGCACTTCCACTCGGACAATAAAGTGATGGACAATGTTCACGACTGGTTCCCATTTCAGCCAAAGGAGTTCTACGAGCAGGGTATTCACCACTTGGTGAAACAGTGGGTTAAGTGTTTGTGTAACTTTGGAGATTACGTTTGAAATGAACCTTGTTGATATCATTCTGTGGCCCGTGTTCCGTTCTCATTTGATCCAACCTAATACTAGTCGATTTTTCATTTGTTGATGATCAATGATAGCTTATTTTGGCATTTGTGTGTGTGTGTAAAAAAAATAATTGTATATGAAGGCAATAATAGCCACAAACAGAAATAAAAATATGGTTTTAAACAATGGCTTTGGGTCAGAATTACGTTCAAGAAGAAACCATTTTTTTTTTAAATACAAGTGTACTTGAATACATGCTTCTTAATCTGCATATTTTTTATTCACTGTTGGGATAAATACTGGTAATGTATATATTTTAATCATCTGTGGCATGCTCAAAGAAGTGTTAGTAGGGGCCAAAACCCTCCTTTGTCCCAGTTAAAAATAAATAAAAACGTGAAAGGCATGACAAGATGGCAAAATGAGGGCTGACTGCTAGAAGAAGTATACATAACACCCACCTTTTAAAAATCCTGGTCACGCCACTCATTTTCAGGAATAGTAAGCAGATCACATAGGAAATTTTCTTCAGTTTCTTTTATCAACTGACATAGCCGACCTTCAGAAAGAAAATGAAATCCAAAGAGGTCAAACCAGATGAATAAGGGTGAGAGCAAACAACTTAGAATGATGAATGTGCTGGGACAATATCATGGAGCAGCATTCAAGTTTTATTTGCCTGTACTTCAGGCTTCTTCTTTGGCCATCAGTACCTCTTCTAGTACCAGGGAGAGACAACTGTCAATGTCCTTGCACTACAGAATGCACTTTCTCAACAAGATCATCCCCAGATGAAGTTGACAGTGATGGTATTCTTCAAGAACATTCATTTTGGTAATTTCAAAAATAAGTCTCAAGCACCAATTCATAAACAAAACAATAGGAAGCGATGCAACGAATTCAAAATGAATGTTAAAGAATCCTACTATGTATGGTACCGCTAGTGAAGTTATCAATACGTGATATGCTAATATGTCATTAACTGATAATGATAGAGTAATCTTACATACTATTAAGTTAGTTTCTTATTTAAAATTGCATTTACACACATTTTGCTGTACGAGAAAGTTTAAAGATTATGTAAACAAATTTTGTGACACTGCACCAATTTGAATGTTCATTTCAGCTTTTCCTAAGCCCCTGATAGAATGCCCAGATGATATCACTCTTGACCTTCCACCAAACCAGAAGAAAGTGTTTGTGATAATTCCGCAACCCACGTCCAATGTTGATTGGTTTAGGTGAGTATTTTAAGGTAGATGTAAAATGTTCTTAATTTATTTTAGGGATGTGCCGAAGCCGATTACAGATGTATAAAAATCGGCAGAAATTGACATATCGGCATCAGCAAAAATCCGATATTTAAACCGGTACAGATTATACTAGAGTTTACCTTCTAATAAGTTTTATATTTTAGTTTTGTAAGATTTATTGAAAATTAGGTTATGATCCATCATTATTGTAGAGTTTTTGTAATAAAATTATTGCAAACTCTCATTCAGAGGATCAACCTAACTATAAATCGGAAATAAAACAGTACGTTGCTGAACCAGGATCTGCTGTTGTATTGGAAATTCAAAAATGAGTATTCAAACCTGAAGCAAGTGCTGAGAAAATACTTGGGCATACCTACTGCATCAGTATTCAGTGATTGAGTGTTCAATGTTGCTGAACAGATTTGAGATAAGAGAAGAAGTAGGTTACTTCCTGAAGTGCTTCCAAAACTCGTGTTTCTGAAGTTGAATCTGGCAGCAGTGAATTTCCAACATTAAGAACAGGAATTAATTTTGCATTTCAAAGAACTGCTTGTGTACTAATGTAAAATCTCTTGAGAATCCGTGTTCTTCTTAGAGATTCACATAACCACCTTTTGTGCAAATGTACATTCGCATCTCTTGAGAATATATATGTATATACATATGATATGCAATACAAATGTACATAGCAAATTTATTTTTGTCATGCTGGAAATAACATCCCATTTCTGTTTAATAATCTTATGTATTGGAATCGGTTAAATATCGGCATCGGTATCGGTTCCAAAAATTATCGGTGAGTACATCGACATCGGTAAATTTTCAGCTTCGTCACATCCCTAATTTATTTTTTACAAGTATTATGGCCCTCCATTTGAATCAAGACTTTGGGTTAAGTTTGTAACGGATGCACATTATACATCTTTAAACTCTGTACATGGAGTCGCAATTAGGCTATCTGAGCATATAGTGGAATTACAAAATAAATTTTGGTTAGCCTGGAAGACCCGGGTTCAATTTCCAGGGTGAATGATCCAAGGTCGGAATTTTTCCGGCCTTGTCCCCTGATAAAGTGGCTCTGGAGCCAGAGCATGGAGCTAATCACATCATTCTTCAAAATGGCTGAGATCGAGAATGTGTGGAGCCCTACCCCACATTCCGTAAATATGCCTTCATGGCACGGTGCTATGTGCATGGGAAACTTTACCCTACCTTTAACTTTACAAAATAAATTTTAAAAAGCAATAAAAAATATTGTGTACAAGAAATTTCGTATTTCCACATTGCTAATTTGATAGGTTTTTTTTCCTGATTAATTTTGAAGGCTCACTGCCTCTATTCACTGAGATTACAGCACCTGGGACAGAAAAAGTGTCAGTGCAACTGTGTTTACCACATCCACATATTTACATAATAAGATATTCACGTCTCAATTTTACATATTATCTATATAAAGATATCAGAGTATGCTACAATGCAAGTGTGCACAATTACATTTGGAGTAAATAAATATTTAACTTTAAAATTAAAAATATATGCTTGCTTGTAGAAGCAAGTATGATATTCTCATTAATGTATCTGTAACCATGATTAATTAAAAATAAATTCTATTTTAAATTATTTGGTAATTACATGCAGTTAGTTGTGGTAAATCAGCAAATTTTCGTTTGTTTCCAGGCAGGCTTATTCACTACAATTCTAATTTTATGTTCCCAGATTTAACATTTTCCTACTTTATGCATTTTACTTTCTAATCCCAATGAAGCAAAATATTATAAAATTTTCAAATATTTTACTTCTTTTCACATTATAAATTCTTTATCTAGTCCTCTGAAAAACATATAATCCAATACTGGCCTGCTATAAATAGTCATCTTTGGGAGTTCTGTTAAAATGGATTTACCACAATGCTCTTCTCACTTAAGTTAATATGCACGCATATTAATTATCAGCACTATATTCAAATAGATTAATATTTAAGTCACTTGCTTGTCTCTATTTTTTAAAAAATCTTGCTCTCTAATCATCTTCATCCTTTGCCGTTTCCTGCCTCTGGCTAGGTTGGAATAGAAGTCAAGCCTCCATTTTTTCCTGGTCTTCCACCACTCCTCCCTTTTCATGGTGTTCCAATCTTGTCCTCTTCTCCTAACACTCTCCGCTATCTGCTCTTTCCACAGACATCTTGGTCTCCCCCTTGGCCTTATTCCCACTCCTTGTGCATTGTAAGCTCTTACTGGTAGTCTTTCTGCATCCATCCTCTTCATGTGTCCGAACCATCTCATCTGTGCCTGATCTATCCTGTCCTGAAGCTTCACCACACCCACTGTCTGTCGGATCTCCTCATTCCTCATTCTATCCCTTCTAGTCTTCCCCAATACACTCCTTAAAAATTTCATCTCCACTGCCTACATCTTTTTATTGTCTCTCTCTCTGTCATTGTCTAAGTATCTGCTCCGTATGTAATTATTGACACACAGTATGTATTATATAGTATCTTTGAAGGTTTTAATATAGTCCACCACCCATTTGTCCTCTTCTGTTTACCTCCTCATCTATTCTTCCACTTCTCTCAATGATGCTTCCTAGATATTTGAAGCTCTCCACTACCCTCAACTCTTCCGTGTCCATCTTTATTCTTGGTTCATTTCTGGCCCTGTTTCTTCTTGTTATTAGCACCTCACTCTTTTCTGCACTGAATTTCATTCCTGCTCTTCTGATATCCTCATTCCAACTATCAAGCTGTCTCTGTACATCTCCTTCCCTGTTTCCCCAATAAAACTTTATAAAAATAATTGATACCATGATACCGTATTTACGTGTGTATAATGCGCACCCTTGTTTTTGATAGGAAAAAGTGACAAACAATTATATCTCGTATGTAATGTGCAGTTCAATTCAGGTTGAAGAAATGGCTTTCTTAGTTGTAGGTCATAAAGCTGTTGCTATGCCGATCAACAATGAATGACATCATTCATATTCAATGAGTCACCTATTGCTATGTGGACCAAGAGAAAAATATCCCCTTGTTTAAACAATAAGTCACCAATTCATGCCACCTCCCCCCCTCTCCCTCCACTATGTTTAGCATCACAAAGCTTTCACTCTTTAACCACCTTATTTATTATGTAATAGTAGAAAGAGAGATCAAAATTATGTTATGAATTTGCAGTGCTCAGGAAGTTTTTTTTCTGTTATTTCTCACCCAACAAATGCAGCTGATACGCATCCCATGTGAAGATAGGTGCATTCTCGAATTCCGCCAGAACAGCACTGCTTTTCTCGGTGTTGCAGAACATTACATTACAAAGTGAAAAATTGTAGGATATGCCCTTTAAACTTTTATAAGTGGATTTCCTCATTTCCTCTTTACTTTTCTTAAAAATAATTGAAAATATATATACTTTTTCCATGACTAACATAACATTTATAGGAGGCACATTTACGACCTTCAAACTAGCAGTTAGCAGCACAAAATTTCTTCCATTAAGGCATTTACACACCACTCAATACATATAATATTATTTGGCCAGTAATATATTATTATTTCTTTTTTCATATATTTTCTTTGATCCAAATTACCATAAAAATCAGAATGTTCCTTCATTTTGTGATGATCTTAATTCAACCACATTGCACATTAGTGTTGTCATCTTGAATGGAATTCTGTTGACATATTTAGAAACTACAGAATTCAAGCTTTACAATGATATATAACACGATAGGGTTCTGTAAACATGAAAAATCATAGCTAGTGTCACCAAATCATGGAATGACCCTGTACAGTTTCATGTTGGCTGTCTGAATTATTCCATGCATAATACGCACCACAGGTTTTGGTTTTTTTTTTTTTTTTTGGGGGGGGGAAGTGTGCATTATACATGAGTAAATACGGTATTATAAAAATATTGAATTACCAAAACACGTACAATATTAGATCATGTAGAACTCAATCATGAGATCCAGCTATTTCCCTTCTTTGTCCACAAGTTACTGTACTATAGGTACAGTCAACAGGTTCAATAACGTCTTCTGTTGAACTAACTAGGTAACTACTGGGAAACAGCAAATGGGCCATATTGGGTACAAGGCCATATTGGGTTCAGGTACCTTAAGTATTGAATGGTACGCCATTGTCTATAATGTGAGAATTCCATTCCCATGTTTTCCCTGTAGAAACTGACATTGGGGGAAGTTAGAATCATGTCAGGGCAAAGCTGAAGTACCCCCTCTCTCAAGGACGTCCTTTAGGAAACACCATGATAAGTTAATGTTGCATAACCAAAACAATATCTCAAATGCAATTATGATAAAGAAGGAACATTATAGTCGATTGGCTACCTCATTTTGTAGTGGCCAATACTTATAAAACATTGAGTTAATTACTATTAATTTGTAGTTTAATAGTGATGTGAAACTAATATAATTTTATGTTTGCAGGAATGTGGAATCTGAGCCCCCCTGGGGAAAGAATCTTGAAGCAGAACTTCCTCCTGGAAGAATATATGTCACTTTCAAAGCCAGGAGCAGCACTTCCAACCACACCACTTCATGCACTGTGCAGATTAATGTAAGGGGTAAGAAGAGAATTATTTTATTATTTGGGGATAACTTTTATTTATTAAATTATTGATTTACAAATTATGCCTCCAACTAAATTGTGGACAATATTTATTGTAATAATAAATGCACCATTCCAACATTGAAAGAAAGAAGAACAATTTACAAAACAAAAAGTGCTACATTTTATACTTTTTAGTCTTACTTAGAAGCTATATAGTGGTTTCATAACCTTCTTTAACCTGAAAATTGTGGCACGAAGCTATAGGTAGTTGAATGTTCAGAAGGAAAAGGGGGACTGTTGGCAGAGGTTATATACACCACGTCCTTCAAGAAAACAAAAAAACATTGGATAATTGAAGAAATGGGAATATTTACAGTACTGACAACTAAAACAAGATTTATCATCTTCTTAAGAAAGTTGTGGACATGCTACTGGTCAGTGAACATATTCAAATGGAATTCCACCTTCTACATGTTTGTTTCGAAGTTCTACATGTTCAAGTTTTTTTCCAGTGTTTGAGTAGGGACAGAATTCTACCACTCTATATACCTATATATTATTGTTTTTATTCATAAAGCATTTATATTATTAGCAACTGCATGTACTTATAATTTTCAGGGCATTTCTGAATCTTTGAAAACATGAACATATTTTGTTTTTCATAGATTTTTCATCGAAAAATGCAGGCTCGACCAGGACTTCAACCCGGGTCTCTGGCATACCGTGCCATTGGTCTAGCACTGAGCTACCGAGCCGGCCTAGCTTTGCCTGATTTTTTGCTGCCTCTGTTTTACCCGTGTGGTAGCACTTGCAGAGACGATTCCACACAGGTAAAACAGCGGCAGTGAAAAATCAGATGAAGCCAGGCTGACTCGGTAGCTCAGTGGTATAGCAATGGCATGGTATGCCAGAGATCCAGGTTCAAGTCCTGGTCGAGCCTGCATTTTTCGCTGAAAATCTACATAGTACATCTCCTGTGCGTGCCTAATTTAATGAATGTTTTGTTTCGTTTATAAATATTTCTAAAATATAACACATTTATTATTATTGATATTATAATGAAGTAAATTCATTTAGTTCACTTTCAAGGAATTGTAGGTAAATTGAAAAACATAAGGAGAATTTTAATTGTGAAATGGATCAGACAAGTGTTCTCGGGTTACCAGCCAGGTTTCGAGCACATACATTGCTCTCATCATCAGGGAATATAGAAATGGAGACCAGTGTAGAGTTAAATATATGAATAGTATGAGGTGGAGCCAGACTTAACTTGGCTGGTAAGCCGATTGATTGATTGATTGATTTAGTTTATTTTACTTCGCGTTTTGTGCCTCTTGGCTAATTTGCGAAGATGGGGATGAGTGATGAAATGATGAAATGGATGAAAATGGAATTCACAAACAACCATACCCGACCGGGATTCGAACCCGGGACCCTTGGCATCGCAGCGCGATGTGCTAACCACTCGGCCACAGGGTCGGGCAGGCTGGTAAGCCGAGAACACTTGTTTGAATCATGTCACCAGGAAAGCTACAATTCCTATTTATTAATTGTAAAAGTTGGAATTTCTAGAGCAACATTACTTGCACATAGAATATGTTTAACAGACAATTAATTATTTCATTAATGTTCAGCTTCTTCTTTCTTCTTCCATCCATGCATACACATAAATAAATTACACAAAATAATGAAATTGTCAGTGGCAAATCAAAAATGTAAGTATTAGTTCTTGTTATATAAAAAGACGTTAAAATTAACGTTAAAAACTGTACTTATGTATGTGAGTATGTTGTTTCTATTTTCCTTTCTTTAGAACTACATTTCGGAGACTAACTATCTCCTTCTTCAGGTTGTAACTAAGCTGTAAAAAAGGGCCCATCTCATTGTAGTCACGCTCAATCTCAACTGCATAAAGCAGGATCTACCGTATACAGAGTGACAGTGAAAGTAAGCTGTTGTCCCAGTCCATTCTTCTAGGAAATTATTTTTACGAATTCAACCCGAAGTTAGATCTTTTCAATTTTATTTTTAACAATGCCAGAAAATAGAAATCTAATAGACAACTAGTAAATATTTCCCTTTCCTTTTATATCAAATTCAAATAAATTTATATCCTACAACTCGGGTGGTTAATAATTGGGGGACAATACGCGAATAGTGCCCGCGGCCATACGACCGAGAATTATAGATTAGGTTCCTGGATACTGAAAATAGTAATAATCTAATTATCAATTGAAAATAACAAACCTAATATTGAACAAATAAATAAATATCTAACTAAAGAATTAAGAGGAACCCCAATCTACTTACATCCCCCATCGCATAGCCACACTCACCATTCACATGTAGAGTAAGAGTCACTCCACTCTTTCCCCCTTCACGGATGCCTCCCGACTGAGCAGGCTTGATTCTTCCTCATGGCTCTGAGCATGCTAGCCAATCAAAATGAGGCAAGGCGTCATACAATGATACCAACTCACTTTGTGGGCAGAGGGTTATATGGTTCGTACGAAGAAACTAGGTACTTAACATAGTACTGCGTCGAAATGTAATAAAAGGATTGTGGACAAGGGTTGGTGTGGATACACCAACGACGAGCTTTTTATATACGTCTGGGGTGGGGATATGATATATTAAATGTATCCACACCAACCCTTGTCCACAATCCTTTTATTACATTTCAACGCAGTACTATGTTAAGTACCTAGTTCCTTCATACGAACCTGAAGAAGGGGATAGTTAATCTCCGAAATGTAGTTCTAATGAAAGGAAAGTAGGAACAACATATCACATACGTAAGTACAGTTTTTAACGTTAATTTTTTAACGTCTTTTATATTCTGGAATTGTGAGTAATACGCACCAAACGTACAAAATGCTATTAGTTCTTAATTATTTCAACCTTATGTTACCGATTATTACCTGTTGTAAATGACATTGAATTTCAATCCTTCCATTGCTATTCAAAAAGATACAGCTGAAATTATTTTGAGATGTTATGCTTAGAAAGTTTAGTCACTAGAATGAAAATATATAAGGGCTCAAAATGTTCGGTAATTATTGTAATTTCAGATCGTGAGCCACCTCAAGTGCAGGAGTGTCCTGAATCCATTTCAGTGAAGCTGAAGGAAGGGAATGATGCTGCCACTGTATCATGGGAGGAACCAATCTTTACTGACAATGTTGGTGTAACGCAGCTTATGAAATCAAAGGTATTTTAAGATTATTTGTTACATGTAATAAACAGAGCAAATAAGAATTACCAAAAGTAATTATATTGTATTGCTGGAATAAAAAGTATTAGAAGACTAAACTTAAGGTTTCATGCAAAGGTAGTACTTTCTCAAAGAGTGATCTATTGTAAAGTTTTAATCCAACAGTCTAAATTACTTGGAATGAATATTTGGGAGTTGGTGGCAATACTGCTTATTTGTTTTGTGTAAAACATTTTATTTATTTTTCTATAAATATTCACTCTCAAATAATTTTCAACTAGACTTTTTACAGTTTTGTATATAGCTGTGACACATCTTAGAATTTTTATATTCACTTTGGTTTATTGTGGAGGGAAGGGAACAGGGGCATGCCAAAGATTGAAGTTCTTAAATTTTTCCCTTTGTTTATTTTTCTAACTTCATTTATTGGATGAGAAGATGTCAGTGATGTCACTGAAAGCATGCACTGCAAAAAAGAGTGGGAATGATGTGTTAGAAAGAGAGGAGTGGTGGAAGATCAGAAGATGATGAAATGCCAACCCAGCAATAGACTGGAAATGATGAATATGAAAGCCTGTGCCCTTCCCCCCACCCCAAATGAAAGAACTTCCATTCTCTAAGATGAATATTTCTTATCCTACAATATTTTCTGCAAATATCTGATTATTTGAATTCAAATTCATTTTTTTAAAGTTCCACTTTGTGACAAACACAATATTATTTTTGAATTTTAATTCAACTATGACACACCTTCATATGTAAATGAATAAATAAAAAAATCAAATATCAACAATTGCTTCAGAGGAATGATGTGCACTAGAGTGCTGCAGGGAGAGTTGATTTGGTGTTTTAAGTCCACTTTATGCACAGTAAGGCTAATCGGGACTGAACCTACAGTTTAAAGTGGAATCCGAAGCAGTATGTGCCTCCACCGGATATCAAACCTGGGACCCCTTGATTACAAGGTGACGACACTACCACTGTGCCATCACGGAGGCCCCTGCTGCAGGGAGAGCAATTTGCTCGAGTGCCAAATAGTTCGCAGAGATGACGCTAGATAGCACATGAAATTTAGAGCTTTTTTGCTTGAGTGAATAATGCTTGAATAGGCAAAATAAGTGGTATATGCTGGAAGCCCAGTTGTACACATATAACATAATTTGTCTGTGGTAGTGAGCCCTCAAATATGAATTGTGAAGTGAAAGATGCAATGAAATTGTATCTTAAGTTAACATAGTTAACATAGTCATCATATCCATGTTATTATGTAGTTTTGTCTATCTTACTAATACACAGTGATGTATGAAAATGAAATAGATGATTGTGGGCTGAAACTACCAAGGCAGATATTTTACATATATCGTCCATTGAGAATGTAAATGTTCTATCTCCAAATTGTAAACAAATCAAGATATTTTGGCTTAGTCCAATTAGGATGCAATTGTTTCATCTCTGCAATCATCTGATGCCTACATACGACCAATGTTGATATATTGAGAGTCTTTTTGGTTCATGTACAGAGCTCCAACAGCCAATGAAACCTAACGACAATTTCCTCAACCAACCACAAGCATCATCCGAGTGCGAGATGAACCACTTGAATTCTAACGTCAGTCACTTGTGGGAGCTGCTTAGCAATAATAGTGGTCTTCGGTTCTTACTTTTGTTGATAACAGACTAAAAAAATGAATAATGGTGGAATGAAACTAGTTGATTGATTTCACAAAATATGAATTTTACTTTGCTACCGAATGACAAATTTATAATGAAATTCTTTCATCTCCATCTCGTTTCCAGAATGCAGTGTTCTATCTGGTAGATAGAACATTGGCACTCTCAAGTCAAAGCTAGTGTTGTGTGCAATTGGTCTATCTGAAATTTCAATTATTAATTATGGCATAAATACCTAACCACACAACTACTACTTTTTAGAGAGGCTTCAATGCGATGATACAACCTATCAATGGTAACACAGATCCATAAAATATATCATGTCAAATTTAAAGGTCTCTCCTGAAAACATCGAAAGCTGGACATAGAACATTTATATTGTCAGAGGACAATATGACTTACTTGACTTACTCAAGTCAAGGTCTAAAATTAAGACTTATCTCTTTAGGAACCAGGACAGAAATTCCCAGTTGGCAAACATCACATAACGTACGTGGCCAGTGATGACGAAGGAAACACAGCTAAATGTGCCTTCACAGTATCTGTAATACGTGAGTATGGACACAGGAAAAATAGTATTTAAAGTCATTTTTTGTATTAATACTTTGTAAGAGCTCATTTAAGATAATCAATAATTGAATCAGTCACACAAACATTGTAACAAACAGTTTTGCCAACACACACATTAAATTAGAGAAAAATTGTTGAGTGATTGATTGAATTGTAAATTATGTGTGCATCAGCACTTCTGTTTTGAACCCATCACATTATGCATGGCCCAGCTCCTTACCATAACTAAAATAAAACGATACCTAAGGACTAAAATATTAAAGCCGAGGCTGTGAAGACACTCCGCATATACTAGGTCATTCAAATATGACCGGAACTGATTCTTTTTTTTTTTTTCAAACAACCTGCCATGCACAGCAGTTGTGCGTCCTTGGGAGAATAGAGCCACAACCCCCACCCTCTCTCCTGCGCAGGTTAGAACCTGTGCAGTCATGTTTGAGTGTTGCTAGAGTGATGAGCAAACAGAACATGCCGCGGAGCGTGAAACAAAGCATTGTGATCAAATTTCTCATAGAAAACGTCCAGCCATCTGAAATTTTGCAGAGAGACAAACAAAATTATGGGGAAGTGTGTCTCTCATGAACCCGTGTGTTTGGGTGGTGTTAAGTACTTCAGAGAGGGAAGAGAGTGCGGAGAATGAGTACCAGCAGTCATCATGTGGGTGGCGGGCAGTTTACCGGTTCTCCCAGACCCAAGAAAGCACGAAGGACCCGTTCGGTAGAAAAAGTGATGGCAATGTTTTTTTTTGGGACTGGCAGGGGGTTATCCATGTAGAACTTTCTTACAGATGCCAGAACAGTCACTGCAGCTTATTACTCAGAACTCCTGACAACAGAAGTGAAGGAAAAGATCCGATCCAAGCTGAAGAGAGGTGGAAAGCAGGTAGCCTTCTTTCAAGACAATGCACGGCCTCATACAGCCAAAACAACTATGGCAACCCTCAGCAAATTGAAATGGGACTTTCTGCCACACCCGCCATACAGTCCCGATTTGACCCCAAGTGATTTCTGGCTGCTTGGAAGGCTTAAATCAGACATGCGGTTTGCGGATAAGAACACAGTCATCAGCAGTGTTCGGGAGCCAACCGAAAAAAAAATTATGAAAAGGGCATTAAGATGCTTCCAGAACATTGGAAAAAATGTATGGACTCTGTAGGGAAGTACTTTGAAGGGTGACATGTTCAAATAAGTATTTGACAATAAAGGATTTGGTAAAAAAACAAAAACAGTCCCGGTCATATTTGAATGACCTAGTATAAGGACAAATCAGAGGACACACACACACAGCCCTACAGAGTATTATACTGGCCATAGGTCCAGTTGCTACAGTGATCATTGGCTTGATTCCTAGAATATAGTAGTGACATGTTTTCTGAAGAGATGGAAGAGTTTTCTGCACTTTGGAACTTCCTGTTTGATTAAAAACTTTTAAGATAAAGCAACATGGCTGAGTGTTTTGCTGTTTCTGTGGCATTTGGTTTTGTTGAATTCACTGTTGTTCGTGTGACAGATTCAATTTTTGGATTGAATTGAAGACATTTTTTTAATAATTATTATTGATCCTTGTTTTCAATTAATTAGAAGCTAGGAATTTTATATACATTTATTTAAATATATAGAATTCTCATTTGAAGATAGGTGTAATTAAAATATAGTGAAAGATCATTTTATGTGAAGATCATCTTTCACAATAAAGACACATGAAAGATTGAAAAGGAAATAACTGTAAATAAATGTTAATATATCTTGTTGGAACATAGTACATTAGCACTTGAAAATTATGAATGAAAGTTCCTATGAACATGTAGCCATGATAATCCATATAAGAGCACTGCAAAATACCTATTGGTTAGTAGTTATCATAATGTATGGTTCAGTATGCATATTATTATTTGTGTTTGTTTTTCAAGTGCTAAATTGTTTACCTCAAACTGTTTGTATATTGCTCCACAATCAAACTTTCTTGGTTTATATGGCTGCAAAGTTTGTTCCTTTGTGGATATATTTTAATATACTTAATTACAAATGTTGCATTCTAAAATGTTTTGTGATCAAAGTATGCATTATGCAGTATTTATATGTTATGAGTGTTTGTATGAAGCTACCTAGCTAGTCTCTAATGCTAAAAAATATTGGTACCTCATTAATATTTAATTTTTTGAACACTTTTTAATAAACACATTGAAAGATATTATGTTACATGAAGTAATTCAAGCTTTCAAAGTGAAACAAGTTCTCATAGATGATTCTCCACTTTTCTTAGAAAATGACTTCTTGACTTTCACAATTGTTTCTTTGTACTTGAAGAATACTAATACAAAAAAAAATAACTAAGATTATACAGGTCTCCGATTATTGCTGTTATTTGAGCGTTCTAACCTTGATATGCTATATTTTATTGCTTAAAATGAATATCTACACATTTACATTACTGCACCTAAATATGCTCAAGTTCATCTTATTGGTATATCTTAGAGTAATATTAAATAACAATATAAGTTGGTAAGCAATGAATAGAGCATTTCAGGGGATACCAAGGAGTACTCTACAGTTGAACCTTTTTAATTTGATTTTCACTTTTCTACCCATTTTGCTTATCACAGAAATCGATGAGAATAGTAAGGTAAATAATTATTGCTTAGGTTATGCAAAGTTTGTAGTTTTATAATCCTTTGTAGTTTAATTTGAATGTGTCAGAAAGATTTTGTTGTATGGTTCCATTATAATCATTCTTGAGAAGCATTCATAGTACAGCAAAATATGTTCTTATGGAATATATGAAACCTGTGTTGAATTCCAACATAAGTAATCATCATTTTCTTTCAAGTCATCGACTCTAATCAGATGCTTAGTGCTACTTCCAGATTAAGAATCATGGATACTCAGTTTGGACTCCCCATTAAAAAATAATCAGTGGACTTACATAAAAACGAGTTACATCAAAATTTAGCTTATTCAATTGTGCATTAACCTATGGTAACCATTTTTTTTGCCTTCGATTTTTTAACATCATGAGAATAAAAAATACAGGGTGTAGGTTTTTTGATGGTTTCCAAACGAATGCTCTGTTTGAAATTACATAAATAAAAAGCTTGTGGTCTAATCGTGATGAAATTTAAATGCAATGTAGGTAGAAAGGTTTTAAATACAGTTCTAAATTTTCAGATTTTTTAAACTGGCCAAAAAAAAAAAGGTTCTTATGAATTTTGTGAAACAACTTTTTCTTAGTATTGGGTAGTTCTACAGAAACTACCTTGGTCTTGTTTTGAAACTGACTTGCAGTGACAGCCTGCAGTTTCCACGGTTGAATGAACATCACTGTAGTAACACAGTTGTGTTAATTGTAAATGTATTAATACACATCATAAAATGCAAACTGTGTTGATACATTTTTATTCAGATGTTTGAAATGCTAATATTCCTTGTTATAAAGTTGAAAACATTAATGTGTCATCACAAGTAGTATTTACTAAATAACTTTAATTTTGTGTCAAGATTAGGAAGTGACTATTGAAGTGTGTGTGTTGAATGTAGTGTATATGTAGTTTAAAATAATTTGATTTATAGCATGGCATGGTAATTTTCTAACAATATTCAGTTAGCTTTTTTAATCTTGGATTCATTTTCATTTGAGTTTTTTTTGTTTTTGTTTTTGTTTATTTTTATTAGAGTGAGATATTCATTAATTTGTATTAAATGAAAAGCTTAAATACTATTTGAAGACATGTTGCCAAACTTCGTCAATGTTCCCAAAATATTATGGTCAATTAGTTATTTGTGCACTTTTTAATACATATAATGTTAAGAAAAAATATAAATATGCTGACCAAGGCAGTAATTTATTTTATTAAAAACATAAACTAAACGTAACGTTTCAACCTTCTAGCAAGGTCTTCATCAGACTCTGTATCAAGTACAAAAGTAACAAGATACCAAAAACAGGGCATTATATACACAAAACATTACTCCCTCCAGACTAATAGAAAGTTGTTGAGGTGGTTTGGAATAAGGAGTATGGGGGAGACCACAGAAAAGATATGCAAAGTGCTTAGGAAAGCGGGAATTAAAACTTACAGGAAGGGAGGGAGAAGCATCTTAGGAATAGCGAAGAATGCAAACAAGAAAAAGGAAAACAGAGAAGAGGAAGAGGAAGGGATTATCTACGAAGTAAAATGTAAAGAATGTCAGAGTGTGTACATAGGAGAAACGAAAAAGAGACTGAAAGATAGGTTGAAACAACATAGGGATGATGTACGACTTAAGAGAGAGAGAAATGCGATATTTAAACACACGAGAGAAACAGGACATGACATAGAGTGGGATGAGGCTAAGCAGATAGGAAGGGAGAAGAGAATGCTAGTGAGAAAATGGAAGGAAGCCAAGGAAATAGAGAAGAAAGGTGAAGAAGACACAATGAACTGGAATGGGGGACTGAAGTTAAACAAAGAATGGAAGAAAGTGTTAGAAAGAGTGGAAAGGACAAGAGAGAAAGAGGAGAGGAGAAGGAAGAAAATGAAGGAAAAAGAGCGTGATATATAAAGCCCAATCCACATTCTATATGAAAGTATATATTTTTCACCTTTTAGGTGAAAGTATAGTGAAAGCCACCTGCGAGAAAGTTCCATAACAACTTTCTATTAGTCTGGAGGGAGTAATGTTTTGTGTATATAATGCCCTGTTTTTGGTATCTTGTTACTTTTGTACTTGATACAGAGTCTGATGAAGACCTTGCTAGAAGGTTGAAATGTTACGTTTAGTTTATGTTTTTAATAAAATAAATTACTGCCTTGGTCAGCATATTTATATTTTTTTCATAGTAATGGAAACAAGGCTTAATGGTGTTATAATGTTAAGGTTCATGTTTATGAAAAAAACGCTTTCTAAATAATCTGGAATTTGTTATGAGAACATGACAGGTCCGGCCAAAAAGTTGGGACAATAAAAATCTATTGAACAGAGGTCTAAAAATTTCACATTTTTGAGTTATAATTGAGGGAAAATATTAGAGCGGAGCCGATACCACTTTGAACTGATACCAATGCCGACACTCTTACAGATTCCCACTGATACTTGAAAATTGCAACAATTAAAATTTGTTCAAAATTATTGATCAATATTGGTGTGTAAATATTCTTCTCCAATTATATGCATCAATTTACCAAGAAATTTGTTTAGAATAATCAAGAATTTAATCAGAATATGAAAATAGATATTTGTTGCAAAAAAAAAGTTTGAATTTTGCATAATTTCCAGAATTATTAGACTCAGTCAAAATGTTGCGCGGCATTTTTGTGGATGCCATGAAATACCAATATGTTGGAAAAGTATCGACTGGTATCGGTAGATGAATTCCAACCGATACTTTCTGATTCAGATACATTGGTATCGGTATCAGCTCAGCCTTAGAAAAGATAGTTAGCAAAGTTTTCAAAAAATATCAAATATAAAATGTAATTAAATCTATGTGAAAAGAAGCTATTGTTAATGGTGAATGGAATTGATATATCAGAATATCAGATTTGCTCACGAAAAATGGTGACAGTTTTGAAAAAAAAAATCACTTGTCCCGTCCTTATTTATGCATTTATTTAATTTCTCATCATATTGTCACATTTTCATCATTCAGTATCAGTAACCATTTCCAGAAATGGAGATCTCACTTCCATAGTTTACCTTTGTTGTGTTGTGTTTTGTTTTGTGAAAGTAATACTAGCATGTGCATGGATTTCAGCTTCGTTCAACTTCTCTGGTCAACCTTGTGTCCCGCTGATCCCTTTCCACAATGAAGGAGCCCCCTGCCTGGAATGGTTGTGGAGCAAGATGTGCCGTCCTAGCTGCCCTGAAAACCATTCTATATATAACTCAATGTCTTTCTCACTTTTCATGTGCGGTGCCAACTTTGTGTGGTATCACAGCGAATCCACATCGGACTGCCTACGTAAGTATTAAATTGATTTCATTCATTTTAATTCGCTTTTTGAGCCACTTTTGGCTAATTTGCAAAGTTGGGGAAGAGTGATGATATGATGAAATTGATTAATGAACACTCACAAACATCCATGCCCAGGCCGTGATTAGAACCTGGGACCCCTGGAGTTGTAGCACAATGTGCTAACCACTCCACCATGGGGGTCGGCATGTAAGTATTAGAAAATTTAGAAGTATATAATGAAAGAACGTATACTAAAATCTATGACAATTGCCAAGGAAATTTAGAATTCTATTCTTATGCTGACAATTTAGATACTGTTACGTGTTTTAAGAATAAGCAAATCAAGACAAACAGAAATATTTATAAGTCAAATATTTAATCTTCATTGCCACACCTTTGAGATGGAAAACAGTAGATACAAAATATTTGGTATTTTCTATCATTTAGATAACACAATTAGGGTATATGGATAAAAAGATTCTCTCGGGAAAACAGCCATGCTATTTTTTGGATACTCTTTTGAACCTTTGAGAGTTTATGCCACCAAGAATTATTGTTAACACTCAAGCATATCGACATAATGGGCCAAAAGTCATGATTGGATACTATTTATAGTGTAAGAAAATATTATTCACAGCAAATTCTTATAAAAGGTTGTCATGGGTTGACAGTAATGTTTATTCTCCTCACATACGTTGTGTGGTAATAATTTGTCTGTTTCCCAATAGAGGTCAATCAATCCTAAAACCGTGATCAGGTGTCAGGTTTTCAGATCATAATGAGAAATTTGTTTGATCATTGAGAATTGCACTGACATTAATCTTACATCCTTGTCCTATTTCACTCTTTAATTTATCTAGTTCAGTTTCATACAGTTTCTGCATTGATTGCTGTATTTCCTTTCAAATGTTAAATCATTTTGTGATCATGACTTTTGGTCCACCCTGTTGAACTGATGTTCATGTTATCTGAGAGACTTTTCCTCACTGCCAGGATAGTTTCAAAAATTATTTTTAACAATACGTATATAGAACATTTATAAACACACATAAAATTTATGTATGGCTATTCATGTAAATACTGAATTAGTAACTTATCAACACATCCTAAAAGTTTCCTCAACAGCTTCCGAAAATTCTACAATTTTTCATGGTCATTTTGGTATTTGATTTCACCTTACTAGATTTACACTTATGGATAAAATCCTGAATTGAATACTGTCTATCTACCTGAAATAGGTAGGGAGAACATCAATCAACATCCTACATATCCTACAACATCTTTTTCAGTATTACTATTCAGTTTCAGTTAGAAAAATTGCACCTTTATTTATTGATTGAGCTTTGACGAAGTGTAAATGAGATGGTTCCTAACTTCTTTGAAAATATACATTTGATGTGTGTACAAAATGTGCAAAATACAGTTTTTGCTTTCTTTCCCATTCAGCAACTGAATACCCATCGTCGAATGGTTGCTTGCCCGGTTGGGAAACCGCAGAGATGGATCATAGTATATGCAGTAAGTAAACTCACTTTTAAAATAGTTGCTACTTATTTAAGAGATATACAGGGTGGTATACAAGTGTATAAAAATGTATTGGGAAATGTTACAGAACTGGTTGTGGTATCATTTTGTAAGAAAACACATCAAGTTTGATTAGCATTATGGAATAGTACCAAATTCCACCACCGCAAGCACCAGCGACAGTTCCATTAAAAATTGCTGCTTTCACAGGTCAAGAGCAAGCTTGCTGTGTTCTTTGTGTTCACCACCTCACTACCTCACCCAAGTCCCACTTATCCTCAATAACCAATTTCCAGGATGATGAATGAAAGAAGTCAAGAGACTCCATTTTATTCCTGGTCTTCCACCACTCCTCTCTTTCCACAGTGTTTCAATCTTGTCCTCTTCTCCTAACACTCTCTGCTATCTGTTCTTTCCACCCACATCTTGGTCTCCCCTTTGACCTTATTCCCACTCCTTGTGCATTCTAAGCTCGTACTGGTAGTCTCTCTGCATCCATCCTCTTCATGTGTCCAAACCATCTCATCTGTGCCTGATCTATCTTGTCCTGAAGCTTCACCACACCCATTGTCTGTCGGATCTCCTCATTCCATATATTCTATCCCTTCTAGTCTTTTCCAATACACTCCTTAAAAATTTCATCTCCACTGTCTGCATCTTTCTATTGTCTCTCTCTGTCATTGTCCAAGTAATTATTGGTACATAGTATGTGTTATATATTACCTTCTTGCATTTCATAGGTACATCTCTGTTCCATATTAATCTTCGAATGCTTTGATATAGTCCACCACCCACTTGTCCTCTTCTGTTTACCTCCTCATCTATTCTTCCACTTCTCTCAATTATGACAAAGGCAGAAGGAGCCTAAATAGTGTCTCTTCATTTGGTTGTAATAAGACACAAAATAGTAGCAGCAAACTTATTTGTAAAATGTAACAAATGATTGTTGAGTAAATTTAATTGTAAAAAGTGAACACAATGTCAAGCCAGGCCACTTTATTCCGGATGAAGTTAACTATGCACAGAGTTTCCAATTTCCTTTTGATATTCTTTACTGACACTACCATTTAGTGGTGTCACAATGTATCACAGGGGACAAATTGTTCATGACATTTGTACATTTAATGATAATGAAAGTAATATTTAAATATAAAAACAGTTGCCATGACTCATGTGATAACCCGCATAACATCATGTGTAGCTGCATGGGCTTTGTACACTCTTACAAGAGTCTCTAATTATTTTGTCTGTGACTTAGGTGTCTATGTAAACTGGATCAATAAATATTTGTTTTTGTATTTTGCAGTGGCATGTCCCCCCGGGATGCATCGTCCACCCGGATCGTCGATATGCCTCACATGTGCCGTGGGATCTTACCAAGATCGCTTCGGGTGGTGAGTAATTTACACATTGGACTTGTCTTCTTAAACACAAACATATATTAATCACATTATATTGCATGGGTGTAGGATCTGGAGCATATAAAGTGAGCAGACCCTAGAACCAAAACTGTTTAGTTGATTTAAAGAAGCCCGGAGAAATTGTTAATCTTAAATTCTGAGTTTTTATTGGTGTTGAGTTTAAGTGGTGGACCAAAAGTCACAATACATAGGAAAAATAAATAAGTTGTGATAAGAAACAACGTATTCATATAATATGCTCGACGTGGTTGCCATTGGTTTTCTCCCACTCTTGATGAACACACATTTGAAAAGAACACGTTAAAAAATAAATAAATATGAAAACTTAAAAACAAAATTTTATTTTCCTATGTATTGTGACTTTTGGTCCACCCTGTATACATCATTTTCCTCTCACTTTCGTTTAACTGCTATGATGAGGATGAGTGATGATTAGGTGAAAATGTATAATGGGTTAAGCCTTGTTTCCATGTTAATAAAACATTAAAATGGTGACCAAGGCAAACTTTTATAGTATAAAAATATACATAAGAACGTTCTTATGTATATTTTTATACTATAAAAGTTTGTCTTGATCAGCATTTTAATATTTTATATATAAAGGGACATTCACATAGAAAGTCCATGCTCAAACTGGATCTTGAACCTTAAGTTGAAGATCCAACACACTGAACCACCTACAGTTTGTCCCAGAAATCTTTAGAGCAATACTGTGCATAATGGTAGAGAAGGGGAGAAAGTGAGTGGGCAGAGCAAAGCAGTACATGCTGCTGGTAGCTGCAGTTGCATTGCCTCCTCCGTGTAATATCTTTACCTATCACATGCAGCGATTGCTCCTTAGTGACAGTTTTGTGTTGAACTTTAGCGGTGATCAGAATTTTACAAGGTAAAAAAATACCTTCTTTGCAGACAGGCACGTAGCCAGGGGGAGGGCTAAGGGGGCTGAAGTTACCCTCCCAAAATCCTACAGATATGTAATTTAAATACTGCATAGTGGTAATTAATTTTACTTTCTTAGCAAGATTATACATTAGACCGAATAAGTTTAGTGTATAATAGGGCAACCAGCTTATAATTTTATATTTTACAATTTAATCCAAAGAAAAAATTGATCCACAGCTCCCAAAATTTACAGTTTTTTCTGTGAGAGGTCACACAATATAAACTTTATGAGTAAAATATGCACCTATTAAAGTATTTTTTTTGCATGGAATGTGTAAAATTAATAACAAAATACAATAACTATGAATTTCAGTACACTAGCTACAAAATGTAAGAAAAATGATGCCACTCATACGGTGGATCAAGTAGAAAATATATAATTATAATAATAATAATAATAAATTTGGATTAAAATTGGTTTATTTTTAATAACTTATAATAGTTATTATTGTAAAATAACAATTACAACCATGGTAATAATTATTATTGTTATTATTATTTCTACTAATCAAGTTTTATCAATGGCCTGCCCCCCTCTACAAATATTTCTGGCAACGCTTCTGCCGATAAGGGATGAGCCCCCCCCCCAAAGTAAAATCCTTGCTATGGGCCTGTTTGCAGATACAATTTACTGTCAAAAGATGCAGCTTTACTACAATTACAGCCATAAGCTAGTTCGACCAAGACTTGAACCCAGGTCTCTGGTATATTGAACTACATATTCCTTTACCAAGAAAGCCACTATGAAGCCAGGAATTCGTTATCTCAGTCAGTAGAGCAATGGTATGCCAGAGACCTTGGCTCAAGTTCTGGTCGAGCCTGCAGTTGTCATAAAGGTGTAAAGATATAACTTTGAAGGGAATTTTTTGGGTGTGCACAAGGGTTAAAAAAAAATTAAAAAACATTATTAGCGGTCATCTTTTGTAATTAAAATAACTATTTTATCAGGTTTTAACTACTTTATCATGTGAAAAATTTTGACATTTTGTTAAATGTAGAAGAAAATGATATCACACAAAGTGTACTATAATTATCTCATAGATTAAGAGTTTGACATTTATTGCTGTTGTTATTTTTCAGCACATCATGCTCAACATGCCCGGAAGGACATACTACTTTGGGATCGGGTGCAAAATCCTGTAATGAATGCATTCTACCCAAAATTACGTAAAAATCTACCATGATTACATCATGAGAGTTTGTGTGGGTGAACATGTTTACATGCAAATATGTGTGAGTGTGAAGTTGGCAGCTATAGACATATGTGGAGAACATATGATGCTTCACTGAAGTATGATTTCTTCACAACTAAAAACACTGAGTTAAATCCATATAATTTAGTGCCAGGTGAAGAGTGTATTGCAAAAGGCAAAAAGTGCCATTTTTGTAATTCATGAAGTACATGTAGTGTTTTTTAGTATGTTTTTCTGTATTTATTAGCAGTTTTGTAAATATAATTTCTATCTAACTGCTAGTGGATGCAAGTTTTCGCAAAAAAACATATCCTGCCATTGAAAGTATTTTTCAGAAGACAATATACGAGGGGGCATTCTAAAGTTATAATTATCACCATGAACAGAATTAGAGATATGGTTAAATGTGGTATGCTGTACTTCTCCATGTAGTCGCCCTGCAGAGTCACACCTCACAACTCATCGTTATAGAAGTCCTGCAATTGCCTCAAGAACCACTGTTCCACTTCAACAATGACGTCATCCATGTTGTGAAATCACTGACAAGGCCTCCCCAGTGGCTTAGTAGTAATGATGTTACCTTGTAATCAAGGATCTTGGGTTCAATACCTGGTGGAGGCACATAGTGTTTTGGATCCCATTTTAAACTGTAGGTCCAGTCCCAATTAGCCAACCCCGAAGGGACTTCCTCATCTCAGGGAAGAGAGAGAAGTCATGTAATGCAAGATCAGGTGAATAGGGAGGATGGGGAAAAGTTTTATAGTCACACTTGTCTGCTTCCATTGGGTGTATTGTTTGGCCAGAATGAGGATGCCTTTGCCGTTTGTACCACAATGTTTTTCTTTCAGCACATCTAGCAATTTCTGCAGAAGGATGAACTAGTGATGGTGTGACTGACCCTTTGAACTGTAATCAGCAGTGGCGAAGCGTGACATTTTTACGTAGTCATTGCAAGGTCAATCTTTCAACTGTGGAGGGGGAAGGGGGGGATTTCTACATTGATAATGATGATAACAGTGTTCGTACAGATGTGTGAAGTAGAGATGGCCAAATTCATTTTCTTCTACGTTGTATATGATCGTAAAATAATGAAGACTAAACTTTCTTAAATTCTGCCCGAAAAATGGAAAATTTGTTAAATGTCTCTCTCCAAAATCCGGGTAGTAAAATTTCCGAATCGAGATTTTAAATTTTCTGGAATCCTGATGGTGTTGACCATCCCTGGTGTGAAAGTAAGATATGTTAGGGAAAAGGTTCTGTCTAAGTAAGTATGTCTATCACCTCGAAAACAAAAATCTTGATCAGTCTTGTCATTCGTAAGCATAGTAAACACAAAACAACATTGAAGTACTTCGTGTTTTGCAAAGTAAGAACATTATTTTTTGGGCCTCCCCGATGGCGCAGTGGTAGCATCCTCGCCTTGTAATCAAGGTATCCCGGGTTCGATACCCGGTGGAGGCACATAGTGGTTCGGATCCCACTTTAAGCTGTAGGTCCAGTCCCAATTAGCCTTACTGTGCATAAAGTGGACTTAAAACACCAAATCAATCAATCCAAAGAACATTATTTCCAGAAAACTATATTTGAACCGCAGGATCAAAAGAAAGAAAAAAATTGAAAAGGAGAAATACTGTGAAGGAAATACACTAAATCCAGAACTGCTTCCGGCACCCCCCCCCCTTTCCCCAGCTCTTTCTAGCACTAACCGTGGGGAAATTTATGCTTTTGCTTACTTATGACGTCACTGAAAGCCTGCCGTGTTTGTGAACAAGGGGGCTGAAAAAATGCCTCTTATGACCAGACTTCAAGAGCAGGGAAAAAGCGGTCGAAGGACCTTGGATTCGCAGACCTGCTGCGATGAGTAGGCCCACCTGACACCATTGCACTCAACAGGAAATGTAGCGGGACTGCTGGGCACAGGGGTAGAACTGGGCTCTCCTTTCGATTCGCTAAGCTTAGCAAATCTCTTGCATATTTCTAGCTGTTTCATGGCGTCGAGTGACTAATTTCGCTCAAATATGTGACTATTCTGACTTATTTTTTACTTCTCTAAAATATTTAAAAAGCAATATTTTTTATTATTTTGCTTTGTCATCCGGTTGTCTCCCGATGACCGGACGCTTCGCCTCTGGTGATCAGTTAGGATTATGTCATGACAGTCTCAAAGAACGGGCACCATGAACTTCCCTGCAGATTTCTGCACCTTAGCCTTTTTGAGAGGAGAAGGAGAGGTGTTTTCACTCCTTAGTCATTTGTTTTGTCTCTGGATCATACAAACAGATCCAGCGTTCATCCATAGTATGAGACGTGAAAATAAATTCTCTTCATCCAGCTCCAATAGTCATCATCCACTGCTATAGCTATAGTTCACGCCAACTTTTCTGTTGAAATTTAATCATCAAGAAGTGAATACATAGCGTTGACACTTTAAACATGTGCAGTTGTTCATGGATAATTTTCCACATTCTCCCTTAACTGAGACCACTTCAATAGTGTTCATCTGTCTTCGAGGACAAGAGCCTCCACTTCCTTCACCGTGTGAAGATCATCCATGATTGAGGTTCTTCCACATCAAGGCTCATTTTCAGGAATATACATCTGGTTGAAAATTAATTTTCCATCCAAAAGTAGTGTTATATGATGGATTATCATCACCATAAACAGCCACCATTTCATCATGGATTTCTCAGAACTTGACCGTGAGCTTCAAGGGTCTCCCCAGTGACATAATGAAAACGTCATTGCCTTGTAATCAACGGGTTCCAAGCTCAATAACTGGGGGAGGCACGTAGCAGTTCAGATCAATCTTTACTGTATGTCCAGTCCCATTTTGCCTTTCTGTGCATAAAATAGACTTAAAAGTAGAACTTGGATTTTTAGGTTCTAAAAAGTGTGGTTTTAGGTTTCTAAAATAGGCTCTAAAATCCTAAAATAGGTTCTAAAAACCTTAAAATAGGTTCTAAAAATCCTAAAATAGGTCATAATAATCATAAGTTAGGCTCCAAAAATCCTGAAGTAGGTTCAAAAAAGTCAAAATAGTTCAAAATTCCTGAAAAATGCTGATTAGGTATAGTCACCGGCAATGAGAATGGGACACCTATATCCTGAAATACGCACTATCTTGCATAACGTTGTGTGTGTTGCCTAACCCTATGGCGATGGCAGAACTTACCATTGGAAATTTGCTATTAAAATCCTCTCTTCGCCGTATAGTTAGGCAACAATCTTTTTTCATGTTATCCACAGTCAAACTCTTCAATTTTATCTGTGAGGATCATCTTATATGTTGAAAATAATCTTTCAACAAAAACATAGTCAGTGTTGCAAACTTCAATGCTGAAATATTAGTTTGCACGGCGTGAATGCCACAAAGCACCAAAGTGACACGAAAGTGAGGAAGACCACGCAGATCAGACCACTTTGGATTGTGCAGGTAACAGTGGCACCAGACACTTTGGTTGTTTAGAGATTCGAAAAATCACCATGGACTTGGAGGAAGGGAAATCGACAGAGAATACATTTCAAACACGTTCGTCATTGACTTCTTTCGTGACCAAACAAAGCAAATTCCTCTGGGTGACATAAAAATTCTGTAAAACCTTAACACTAGAAGCGCCAGGATTTTTTACTACCTAGAAGTGCCACCTCCGGTCAAAATGACCGGTATTTAAAATTTGACCATTTCTCAATTTGAATATTGCCAATAATCATCTTATTACTAATAAAACAAAATATTTTGGAAAAAAAATACAAAATATCATGAAACCCAGCGATTTTTATTTTCCATGCACTAACTACAACAATAAATATTCATTTTCTTCAAGGAAATAAGTTTCCATCATGAAATTTCACATATTACATTTTTTGCATTTCAGTTGCTTTTCTACACCAGAAACACATTTTCCACAAACATATTTGTTGCACATTGAACAAATGTCACTTGTTTTGTTTTCATTGCACAATGCCACCTGGCATTGGCGCCTCTTTCTGGAAACAAGAGCCACTTACATTCCCTGCATGTGATATTGATGTTGACAATATTTTATTGGGCTTTGCATTCAAATGTCCTTCTCTCAGTTCCTCAGATAATTCTATCAAAGAGTTATGTCTCGTAACGTTCCTCCCCGTGACTGCCTTGTAAACTACCCAAGCATTTATTGCTGCCAGATCTAAGATATTGTAAAACACATGTACCGGCCATCTACGTGATGAAGCACTGACTGAATATTTGCGTGCCATTTGATCAACAACATCAACACCGCATTTAGTTTTGTTGTAATACTTGAATGGTTTTGGGAGTTTCTTCTGGCTTTGCAAATCTACTTCTACATCTGAATGCATGGAGCTTAGGACTAGAACATTTTTGTTTGGTTTAGCTTGGTATGCACACAATGTAATGTCCCCCTTTTTTAGCAAACATGTTTCATACACTTGTGTTCTAATGTTCACAATTTCATTAGGAATCTCCTTTCTATTTTTCTTCATAGTGCCAATTAGGCTTGTCTTCTTCTCCTTTAGCTTCTCAATGAGTTTTAGCAATGTGAAATAATTGTCAGTATTTACATTTCTACCCGCATTTAGATAAGGTGAAGTAATTCTCAATACAACATTTTCAGGTACCGTAACATTATCATTCCTTGGTTCATCTTTCCCAAGTTTATGGAAAGGCATTGTACATGTATTTGGAATGTACGTCCACTAGCATCCAAAATTTTATACCAAATTTTTCTGGTTTGTTTGGCATGTACTGTGTAAATCTACACCTCGCTTTCAAAGGAAATCATTGTTTGTCAACTGTCAGATTTGCCCCTGGAGTGTCCCCTGAGGACACATTGTCTAGAAAACATGCTTACAAACTGCAGTGTTCAAACGAAACTGAGTCTTCACTTTCTCCTTCTTATCAGCTTCGACAATATGCCAAACATATATGGGCGAGTCCAAAAGAGGAAGGAAGAATAGGGGTGGAAACTGTAAGTGCAACATTCCAATCGAGAAGTGGTTTTCCATTGTAATACATTAGCAGTCAAAATGACCGGCAATGGTGCTTCTAGGTAGAAACACAAATGAAGGGCCAGGGGGAAAAACGATGAATGTTCATTCGAGACAATTTGCCAGGAAATGAAAAACAAAGTATTTCTTTCCATAAGAACGTTAATATATGCCAAAATAATAATGCGTTTTTCAGGCACTTCTCATCGTTCCCCAACCAAGGCCGTTCTCATTCTTATAGTACAGCTTCTGAACTATCAGATGGCGTTGCGATCTCAAAATGGGCGAAAAGTCGACATTCATCGTTTTTCCCCCCGCCCCTTCAAATATTTCCATTATTATTAATTTTTTTGTAAATAACGCATAGCAGTAACAATGTACTGCAAATTTTAGGAAAAGTCACAAAATTTCAACGCACGAAGAAAAAGGTTTCTGTACAAAGCAGAAACTGCAATTTGAAAAATGGTCAAAATGACCGGCTTGGCGCTTCTAGTGTTAAAAAAATATATAAAAACCTTAGAAAGGCTTGATTTAGGTGCATAAACCTGAAATAGGTTTTAACAAGCTAAATAGGTTTTTTTAGGCCACTATCAAACTTCATCAGTTGTTGCATTTTTAATTAAACACTTACATAACTTATTATTTCTTACATACCTGTAAAGGAAAAAATAGGTTAAAACCTAAAATCCGACGTCTACTTATAACCAAAAGAACTCAACTGTGAGCTTCAATTTGGTCCATCATACCGGCTCTTGAAATGAAATGAGTTGACTAAGTGCTGCAATTTGCATCATCATTCACATAAGGATCAATGATCATAATGACACATCCGGATAGTTCAATAACTTCATGGTGGCAATTAAAACTTTACGATCCCCCCATACATAATTATAAAACAGGCAAACTATACCTTTAGAACTAAACACAAAATGGAAATTGAAGTACATACAAATTTAGACTTAAAATATTAGATTTAGTTTTTAGTTTTATTCACCTCCATCAGCTTTATAGGCACAACTTGCATCCACAGGCTACACTGTGGCTACCTGGGTTGGTAAAGTAAGGAAAGGTAAAGTTCCCCATGTCATGAAAGCACAGTTAGGGCATGTGAGGGTAGGACTCCACACATTCTCGATCTCCGCCCCTTTTTTTTAGGTGATGTGATCAGCTCCATGCTTCAGCTGACTTTACCCTTCTCCCGGGTTGCCCCCAGGTACTCATTGATTTGAGGCTGGGTGAGCCCCAGAGACATTTTATGTGGGGACAAGGTCGTAAAAATTCTGACCTTAGATCAATGTTGAATTTTTATTTGACTGGAATTAACGAGTATAAATAAAACTGAGGTGAAATTAGAAATGCATATAGCAATTAATCTGCTTAACAATCACTTACCTGTAAATAACATCTTTCAGATTGTATGTGTTTAGTATCATGTGTGTATGTATGTGTGTATGATTGTGTTCCCATTGTAAGAAATATTACTTTTGAATTGCTATAAGTTTAGAAACAAACATGACAGCTGAAAACACTATGTTAAGGGAATATCATTAGGCACCAGGTGAACAAGACAGTTTTATTTTTTAATTCTTCTTGTACGTATTCATATTTCAGTATTACAGATCTTTCTGAACAGCGATTCCACTGTCTTCAGAGACATTCACAACGTTAATACACCCTCTTGTACAGAACTTGTTTCATTTCAACTTCATTTTAATGTTTATTGAAATTATATTTTCAAGTGTTTGATGTTACTGATCGTAAAAGAATTCATCACATATTTCTCGCAGCATTCTGTGTGTTGCGGTAATTTCTGTTCCCTGAATATAATCAAAATTTTATTGCTGCATTTTTTGCTCACAAAAATTGATCTCCATATCAGAACTGAAGCAGGTATAGGAGTGGAGAATATTTTAGTATACCAAGTGCAATTCTAAAAATGCATCGTATTTTAAAGTTGTATATTTTCTGAATACACAATTTTCTCGATAATTTAAACCTAGAGATAACTATGATAAACATTAGTACAATGGGATCCATGAGTATTATCGTGCAAATGGTCCATCACCATGTTCGTGCACTTTATTTGACCCAATAAGAGCTTCAAGAATTAAAAGAAAACTCAAAACAAGCTGTTGACAAGTTCTGAACCAGCATACATAAAAATCCATTGCTTTAAAACACACAGGATGTAAGAGAAAAAGTAATGGAAATAGTCATGGACAATTTGCATGGTAATACTCTTGGATCCCACTGTACCAGTACATGTAATATCCTATATATGCACATAGTTATTTTCTTCTGTATTATTTGTGTATAAGACTCTTTCGTGACAATGATGCTTTCAGAATTTGTGCATTTTCTGATGTTTCCACATGAAAATGTGGAAGGAGAAGAGGCTTTATCAACATTGTTGACAACAATTTAACAACAAAGTATGTAATATTAGTACCTTATTTTGAATTATGAAATCTATGAGCACATTATTACAAAAGTCTGCATTTATCACATATGTGCCAATATAAATGTATATTAATTTGTAAAAATAGACAAAACATGTCAACAAGAGACAAGTTAATTACATTGTTCATTGAATTATACATTTGTATTAAAATATGTTTATTGTTTGAAACACTTCCTTATGTATGTTGGTATGAATATTATTGTCAAAATATACAATTACTTTCACTGATATTTTATATATAATGCATTAACTCTTTGTGGACAATACATTTGAAACCATCATATAAGATGAATATTGAGACAATTCTGCACAGACATTTAATTACAATAAGTTCCTTATTTCTTTTGTAATTTTGAAACATGCTGCCAAGAAGTAAATTTATGTAAATGCACATAACATATTTTAAAATATTATGGATGAGTTACTGCTTTAATAATTATGTTACTCATTGTAAAAGTAATTAGCCAATATCGATCTGCTCTAACACTTCATGTAATGTTAATGATTTCTAAAGATGAAAATAGTATTGTTCTTTCAATACCACTCAATAATTTCGAGTTAATACATTTGGCAAAATAAATAATACATTGTTTGTTAAAATGAAAAAAAACATTATTAACAAAGCATCTGAAACATTAATGAGAAAGGTAATCATGAAGTGATCACAAATTAACAGTGGCAGCGATTAGGGGAGCAGTTGCCCCCCACTTTTTGACACTTTTGTCCCCACACTATGCTAAACCTTATCTACACAGGGAAATATACTGTCTTTGGCCCCCTAGTTTTGGCACTTTGCCCCCCCCCCCCCACCAGGTTTTGGAACCCAATCGCCACCACTGCAAATTAACAACTGAAAAGGGAATTTTGAATAATCACACAACTACAATCCAGCTTCAACTAGAGCTGATTGTTGTAAATTTTGTGCAAAGTTCACATTTTCTTTGGTTTAATATGATCTTGTAGCAAAAATTATTATCATGATTACTTTAAATGTAATAATCATCGCCATGAAAATCCTTGTACATATTTTAAATAAAGAAAATATGAAAGAATGCAACATTTTAAACTTCAGAATGGAATTAGATTCTGACTGATTCAGTTCTAAACAATATAATATACCTGTCATCTCAAATTTCTAACATATCATAAATTTGAGGTTCAAATGTTTAGATAAACCTGAAGTTGAAAAGAGACCAACTTTTGGATATCTGAAAATTAACTTTTATTTTGGTTTCATAACAGTAAACCCTACAGGTTAACACCTATTCAGTACTGAATATTTTTAAGTATTGAAATTTTTTCATGACCTGGTACCACTTATATGAGTATCAAAATAATATCATTTTGCACACTTGTACCTTTCAAGTTTTCAAATATGTATTATTTTCTCTTGGTTCTCATTACATTTATCATGCAATAACAATTTAAATTTTATATGTTAGAGTTTACATTAAAACACATGACAGAAAATACCTCGACTATAACTGCCATGAATAGACTAGATAACTTCAGGTCAAATTCCATGAAGTATAAAAAAGAATTGTGAATTATAGATATTTATTTGTAATATACATCGTTGGTTTTGGTACTTGCTAACATTTTTTTGTAATGATGATGTCACAAAACTTAGGACTTTTACTGTGATAGATCCCTTATGTTCATCAACTGTAGTTTGAGGGACACATCAAATAAAGAATAACAGCAATGTTGTATTTACCTCAATCTATTTCTCTACCTAAGGTTGCCACACAGCTCATTTAATATACTAGGGGTGCTGAAAAGTTGATGGCCCAACCCAGAAGGAATGCAGTGTAAATGATGAAATTTCACAGTTACTCAACGTCAGTGGCGAAGCACGACATCTTCATGTAGGCATCGCAAGATTAGCTAAACGTCAGGGCAGATCTTTCAATGGGGAAGGACAATATTTCTCTGCGATAAACGCCAAGGTCATTCCCAATTCAACATAAACGCTCATACCACAGATTTTACAGCTACAAAATATTGTTCAATATATGTTTTTACATTCGCAGTGGCGTGCCCAGGATTTTCGAAAGGAGGTTACATGTGCTGCTTTTTAGTAATCATTCATAATTTTGCCATATTTTTCTACCTTTCACAGTCTTATTTTTTATATTGAGCCTAAGCAGGAATTATGACCTTCACCAACCGCTCCCAGAGCACACCACTGGGCACTCGGAAGAATCTTGATGTCTTGAGAGAAACCCTGCAGTATGGCTGTAAACGTGAGGATGGGGGCTGGAAAAAGGACTGTTATGACCCAGATCTTCAAGAGTGGGTGAAAGTAGAGGTTGTTGGACCTTGTCGTAGGGTCTGCCTGTTCGGAAGAGTTCGGCTGTTCTCGGCACCAGCAGAGACCAGAGATTCGCACCATTCTGCGATGAGCTGAGCTGTCCAACACCATTGCCTTCAATAGGAAACTTGGCAGGAGGTAGTACCGATCCCTCATTTCGATGCACTAAACTTTACCAAATCTGATGCTTATTTTGAGCTGTTTCATGCTGTCGCTTGGCTTATTTCGCACAAATATGCGATTATCCTGACATCCTTTTTATTAGTTTTTCTCTAAAATATTTGAAATGCAATATTTTTAATATTTGCTTGGTCATCGCTGCATCTCCCAATCACTGCTCAATGTACTCCTCTTGAAGCTCAATAATGCACTTTCTGGCAGAAGGCTCCAACTTTTGAAGACCCTTTAAAAACAATCCAAAGTTAGCTCCTCGCACAAACTTTCAGTGGCAGTGTTAACCTTCTGGCCATAGACACCAGAATGGCCCCATCCTATGCCAACCTCTTCATGAGAAAACTCGAACAAGAGTTTCTGAAGACCCAACCCCTGAAACCTCTCCTATGGCTCCATTTTATTGATGATTCATGCTCTGGGCACATGGAGAACCATCTCTATCCACTTTGCTCGACCACGTTAACAATTTCTGTTGCCTAAAGTTCACCTGGACCCACTCCTCCAACCAAATCACTTCCTGGGCATGGACGTGCACATTGGGGAAGGTTATTTTGAAAACATCAATCTACAGAAACCCATCAACCATAAGCAATACTTACACTTTTCCAGCTCCCACCCGTTCCTTCAAGAAAACCATCCCATTCTCCCTGGCCCTCAGAGGACAACGCCTCAACACTACGTTGAAACTTCATTGCTGTTTCTACAGCAGACGATTTTCAAGGAACCCGCTTCCTGTCCAAAGCTCCGTCACCCCTATTTAGCCACTGATCTCGTCGGGTTGGCGTATGTGCACTTTCATCCAAGGTCTCGGCTAAGGCAGCCAGACGGTAGTCACTGATATTAATATTGATCACGTATTGGATTACGTAACAGGTAAAATACTTCTCTTAAAAATGCAATGAGACTTAAACAAATTCCTGTTGCTAACGCATAGAAGGCTACCTGCAGATGATACATCAGCAATGCCGACTTTTCACTGGAATTTCCTACAAGTATTTGGATAAAATTTTTCTTAACATCAGAATTCCATTTTTGCAAGAGACCTACTTCGAACAATCGTTCTATGATTCTGTTCATTCTCGGAAGGTAGGGAGAAGTCTTGGGAACAATGAATGCCGCTAGACCTAGTCCTGCTTTCTCTTTTACAATGTGGACTAGAGAATTTCCATTAGGTAATCTATATAGGTATCTTGCATATTCACTTGTATCGTCTCGGCCATACATTATGGCATCGCGAGCATGAACTACATGGCTAAATAGTTTGGTCAAGTTCTCTACGCCATGAGGTTTCACGGATAACCTCTTCACCCATCCATCAGCATATTGTTGTAGCTGAGTGACGTGACCGGGATAAGCAATGATGGGTAAGCCAGATTCAACAATATCATCAAATGTATCTATGTCTGGATAATAGCTAGGAACAAGCATGAACTTAAATAGAGAACTCTGGTATAAGCTGGATATTACAAGAAAACCTGCTACAGAAAATGTAAATATTGTTCTTAAAGCCCTCTGTTTAGGAACTTTGTTCACTGATATTTGAAGTAAAATGGATAATATGTATAATGCATTTTTAAATGAATCCTCTGGTTGTCTTCTAATATGAAGAATTTCTTGTGTGAACTGCCATGAAAGAAATAGAAATAGAAATGTTCCAAAGATTGCCAACCACGTGATCTCCTTGAAAGGAAGAAAAGGACAAAGCCACTGTGGTATCTGCTGTGCTTTTGGAGCCAGGAATACCAAGTGCTGAAAATCAACAACCGAAGTAAAATCGACAATGTTGTACCATTTCAGAATGATTGTCCTTTCCATGGGGAAAATATCCGAGTAAGAAGTCGCCACTTCCCAGCCAGGCCCTTTCCATGTTCCGTTAGCAAACTCTATATCTTCTACTCGATTTTCATACTTTTTTACCAACACAGGCGTGAAATTCATATGAGTTACTATCGTTTCAAAGAGTCTTCCTGTTTTCAGAGACACATTCAATGAACCATCCGCACTCAAATATACCCACACATATGGCAACATACTAAATTCGCTTATGTAGAGTGGGTATTTGTGCACATTCTGAAATTTCTCTTCAGATAATCCTGAAATGTGTACATTCCTATTATCGTTCACTTCCGTGCATCCTTCTACAGCTCTTTGAAGCAATGTTTCATTGAATGGATTGTATGATGAAAGAGTTAGACAATATTTCGTAAGTCCAGTTTCAATCATTTCGTTTCTGGAAATTACTTCGACATTAATAATCTTGTTTTCCCATAGTTTGTGGAATAATGTCTCCAGCTGTTGTCTATTTACCATATTAAGGATAATTATAAACTTTCCCCTTGTATTATGGAAAGCCTTGCTATTTAGAAAATGTAATAGAAAATTCACATTAGTTGCAAACAGAAGAAAACAACTGGTTTTGCTCATTTGTTGCCATGTTTTGTGAGGTTTTGGTAACATCACTTCATTGCCTGGTCTATAAGACTGTACAGTCCAAGGTATATTACAATTTCCAAACAGTGACTGAAGAATATCGCTCAGTATGTTGTTTTCATTAAATGAAATAATACTGAGCTGACGTTCTGCTTCTAGATGTATTAAACAGATTTCTTTCATTATTTGTGAAACCCCTCCATGTGATTTAGTTTTAATAGCAGTATCACGAAGGAAATTTTCTGAACAACAGAACTGATTTAACAACACTATATGTATTAGAACAAACTGTAGCATTGTCTTTGCTGAACCAACACTAAGAGGTAATCACTGTAGCCGGTAATATCTGTGAATTAAAATGACGTATCAATATAAATCACAAAGTAATGAACATATTAAATAAATAATGTAATATATTGTGCGTACATTAAGTTAAATCAAACTGAATATGGGCAGGCACACAACTCCAAGGTATTCTTTAAATTATCGCCGCTTTTCCTTTAAAATTGAATGAAAAATAACCTCATCTATGTCAAGAAACTTGAACTATTTCATAAGGTTATACACAGTATCGGCGACTGGTTGACAAAACTAGAGGTGGGGAGGGCAGTTTAGACAAAGCTTAGCGTTAAGAGGCCATAGGGGCGAAAAGTGGCAAAAAGTGAGGGGGCAGTTGGCTTTACGTTGGTTGGCAAATTAAAGTTGGTCTTACGTTGGGCCAACGGTTGTTGCCAACGCTTGCCCAACCATGGAAAAGTGAATCAAAATCAGTTCTAAAAACTACTTTCTCCTGTTAAGACGACTCTCAAGAGTATGCTGTAAATTCTAGAGTGTAAAATACATGACATGTAACAGTGTTTCTTGAGAATGTAGTTCAAGATCTATACATGTAAAATTAACAAGGTTATGTGCAGACTAAATTCCATGAAAGGTGAAAAACTTAGTTAACTCTAGGAAGTGTTTTGTGTCACCCCTTGAAGGTACCTTGAAAACAATGGTACCATGTGAATAAGAAAGTGCTGTGTATTCTTTTTTATTTTACACAAATAATTTCTGCTAGAGATTATACTTTGGCTCACAATAAATTATATATATATCAGAACACAAATCCATCTATGCGTAACGTAAAAACCACATATTGGGCCAACGTTGGAAGCACAGCCAATTAAGAATTGTCAAACGGTATGTTCTTATGTCTCGCCAACCATTTTCACTACCATTGGACAATCACCTTTGGTTACTTGTTTACTTGGTATGTTTATATATATAATTTTATCATCGACTTTCCATTTTAGTGATCTTTCATAAGGGAATGAAATTACACCTGATGGGTAATATCTCTCACTCTGAAAACAACTATATCTTCAGCTGCCTCCTTGCCTGGTAGCTGGGTCAAAAATTTCTGTTCCTATTTTCTTTATTTCAAATACACCCGTAGAGGTTACTCGCTACTACAAGTATGAATGAAGAAACTATAATGGTACAAACTACCTTGCTCAGGATTCTAGTATAGAGTTTTGACTTTGTGATGCATTCTGATAGAATTGAATTGTTGTTTTGAGTTAATTTTATTCACAGATAGGCTAATCAGGACTGGATGGATCCAAACCACTATGTGCCTCCACCGAGTATCGAACCAAGGACCCCTTGATTACAAGGCGACGATGTTACTACTATGCCATTGGGGAAGCGCAATGCATTCTGATAAGTTTTGTGTGAGTAAGATATCATACGGGAAAGTTTGTTTACTTTTCTTCCAATGGTTTGTACTGCATTTCATCAATTATGGATTGATCAGGTAAAGGTAAAAGGTAAAGTGTTCCCCTGTGCATAGCACCACGCCATGAAGGCGTATAGGGGGTGTGGGGGTAACGCCCCACACTTGATTGATTGATCAGGAGATTTTCTTATTTAGAAATACAGTGCGTCCATTTCGATCTGCAGCCGAGAGATCGGGAGAAACGTGGCGGGCGGCGCTGACGGAGATGCCGACATTTGAGGCCTGTAAAGGCCTCTTATTTTTGTGGACATCTTGCAAAACGAGCATTAACCGGTGTTATAACACGCAAAAGTTCTGTAATTCTTCCAAGTTCCACCCTTATATACACAAATAAATACGCTTTAGAAATTATATTAAGAGCCACAGATAATACTCTGTAAAACATTTTAATCATAGTTTTGACCAGTAACGTCCTGCTTAAGTTTATATCCTTGAAAGAGTTTTGTGTCGGTGGGGATCGTTTGGAGGTTTCGAATGTGCAACACTGTATCAAGATTACGCTGCAGACGAACCGTTAAAAGCTAATGGTGTTCGTGAGCTTCCTTGCAATCCGAAATCTCCTAGCTCAAGTTTTTTGTTCCTTCGCGACTACAGAGCTGTGAATATAGTGGCAGGCAGATGTAAACCAAGAGCGTGTTAATTTCGTACTGTGCGTAAGAGTGTTATTCTTGGTTACTTGCCGTTACTTGTTTGTGTTATTGCAGTGTATATGTGTGTTGTGTCAGTCAGACGATTGGAATGCCAGCCGCAAGGTTCACGTTAGAACAAAGAATTTTTATGTATGACACTTACGTGAAAACAGACTCGTGTCGAGACGTGTGTAGGCAATTTGTACAGAAATTCCCAGGCGTTTCACCTCCACATAGAGATACGGTTAGACGTCTTGTCCTTAAATTACGAGAAACTGGATCGTTAAATTTTAAAACACCTAAGCAAAAACGACGGATTCTAACCGAAGCAAAACTCGATGAAATTGGTGCAGCGTTAGAACGTTCTCCAAACAAACCTCTACGCCGTGTTTCACAGGAGATGGGCGTGTCAAAATCATCAGCACATACAGCCGCTAAGCTACTAAAATTAAAACCGTACAGAGTTTCTATAGTGCAAGAATTACGGCCCCCTGACAACGTAATTAGAGTAAATTTCTGTAATTGGGTTTTGCAGAATATTGTAGATGGTATTGTTGATCCACAGTTAATATTTTTTTCGGATGAGGCATGGTTTCACTTGCGTGGTCATGTTTGTTCACAGAACAATAGATACTGGAGCACTGAAAATCCCCGAATAATACACGAAGTTCCGTTACACGATGCAAAAATTGGTGTGTGGTGTGCTGTAAGTGCCAAAAGAATAATAGGGCCTATATTTTTTGAAGACACAATAAATTCAGAGAGGTACCGCACACTAATACTCGCGCCGTTTTTTCAGTTGTTATCAGATAATGAGAGACAATATGGGTATTTTCAACAAGATTCGACCACAGCCCATACCGCCGCTGATTCTTTGGACGCTATAAGGGAGGTGTTTGATGACAGAATAATTTCAAGAGGTTTATGGCCTTCACGTTCGCCAGATCTTACCGTATGTGACTATTATTTGTGGGGAACCTTGAAAAATAGAGTCTACCGAAATAACCCTCATAGCATCGACGAACTAAAAGACAATATAAGGGCAGAACTAGGAAGAATTACGGAAGAAGAACTTTTGCGTGTGAATCAAAATTTCATCAAACGATGCCAGGAATGTGTGAATGTAGGTGGACATCACTTTGAACAACTCTTATAACACAGGTTAGTGCTAGTTTTGCAATATTTATATATATGTCTGCATATGTCCATAAAAATATGCGGGCATTACAGGCCGCAAATGTCGGCACCTCCATCAGCGCCGCCCGCCACGTCTCTCCCGATCTCTCGGCTGCAGATCGAAATGGACGCACTAGTATATTTCAACTTTCTCCTTGTCATGAAATATGTTTGAGTTAATAGACATGCTCAAGAAAAGAGTATGCTGAAACTTCACTGATAAACAGTGCTCGAAGTGAGGGGGGATGCGGGAGGATTTCGCAAAGCATCCTCCCACAGTGGCGATGCTACATAAAGGGCAACTAGGGCACTGCCCCACAACAATTTTAACATAAAAAGTTCATCTGAAGAGACGATCGGTATATACGCGTAAATATTATTTTTGTTTTTTCCCTCAACCCCTACGTTGCTGCAACCAGACTTACAGGGCATGCACCCTGTGCGAGGTTAATATATTTCTCCGTCCTGTTGGAGAGAGTTCAATTTCGGCTCTGCCCTGGAGACGTGACGTCACTGACTGATCCAAACATTTACAGCATAGGCAAGGGACGGTCCCCTCACAATGGAAAAGCGCAAAATTCGTAGCCGTCTCTGGGCAGTAAACGAGGTGCCCTGCCCATTCATGTTTGCCTCGTTCAGTGTTTCCAACGCTTGGTAGGCAGTTCATTCGTTCTTCCAGCCTGCAGCAATAACATAGAAAAAAATCCCTCGAATGCTTTTCTTCGCGCTTGTTCCGGCGACCTGAAAAGTTGACAACACTTTTTATTGCACAAACTAAGCCAAGCGTCAGGTTAACCTTGCAGCAGGTTTTATGTATCAATCCGCGCGAGAACTGAGCTCAGAATCTTCCGTGCCAGTCTTTCCTCAACCGCCGAGCTGCTTACATCGGAGACACTGAGAAAATCTACAGTATTGCCAACCGCACAACACATCAAAACCCGCATGCATGTCAAGTGGATTGTATTTTTGCTTCTCTTTGTCTCCTGAAACATAACATTTTAAAAGTACTTTCTGCGCATATATTATTTAATAAATGTGTCATTAATATAAGAGCGAAACAACTTCTAAACATGAGAGCATGTGTGTATATTTCGAGCACGCAAAAATAAAAATAAACAAAGATAAAAGTAAACAACGATAGGCTCCTCTTGAATTTAATGACAAATTATTGTTTTTGGTTTAGAAAGAAATAGATTTATGAAAAACTTGGTTGCTTCGTTCGCAATACATCCGTTACTGTAAGACACACGCACTTCAAGTTGTACCACCAAAAAAGCATGATTTGTTATTGGTGATATATACAATCAGGTGCATTGTCTGTCGCTATTACTCTGGTTTCAATTTATGAATCACTTCACTAAACCAGGATTCAAATCTTGGTCTGTCCATTTCTTGCTGATAATCACCCTTCCCTTTCTTTGCGCGGAACAGTAAATATGCGCCTTCAACAAAGCTTTCATTGCCGCCAGTGGGTGAAACAATAAGCCTCCCCCTTCCCCTCATCGTCGGTTTCTTCAGCCCTGGCGGTGGTTTTGCATGGTGGTATCCTTCCATGTTTTATTACCCCTTCCCCCACCCACCGAGTTGAAGGACGTCTCGTCCAAATAATAAACATGTTTCTTCTCACTGCGATATATTTTAATACCGTGGAGATTCTTTTGTCGTCAAACAACAAACAATCGTTTCCTCTTGCTAAACTCAAACCGCAAATCATTCAACACCCGTGATACAATTCGTGTGCACATTGACGGCAAATCACCTCACGCCCTGTTTTACTTTGATCTTGTTGCCGCAAGGAGGATTATGCATTTAAAACAACTTGCTTGACTTTGAAGAACATTTCCTTTCGGATGAAGCCCAAAATAACATTCGGGTAAAACCGCGCGCTGAACAGGAGATTCAGCCATTCTCGCCGCTCTACAATAAACATAGGGTTAAAATAGTGGGAGGTGCAACACTGGTATCAGCGATTTCACGCGCTCTGCAACGCATTCAGTCTCGCTCGACTCGCTCTAAAGTTTCAATGTCTCTTCAACGCATTACAGATTCGAGTTGGCGAATCTGCGGTTCTAAGTTCGTCTGCACAGTGATTGCAACCAATTAAGTCCATACCTGCTAATCAATGTATTATTTTGTCTGTATATTACAAATTAAATAACTGTTTTCTTGCAAGTATGCAGTTGTGTCGGAATAGAACCCGTCTCAGTGGAACTATATTCTTGCGCGCACGTTTGGATCTACATATGCTAAAACCTGCTGCAAGGTTGACCTGACGCAGGGCTTAGTCCCTCGTATTTTCAAAAAGATCCTCCTTTCCTCTTTTCTTCCCATTGTAATACGGATTTGGATTTGAGTTAGTGTGTGAGTTTGCGTTGCGTTCCGTCTGTGCGTATTGGTCGCTTATGAAATAATTAGTTTTTCGCGATTTTATAGTTACTGTACGTGTTTATTTATTTGTGTAATTGTGTCTGTGTTCCAGCAACTTGACATGCAGAATATCTTCGTAAGTATAAACGAACTTTTTGGGGGTACATGGCCAAAGTAAAGTGTTGTAACTGAACTTAACGCTGCATCATCTTCCTACTTAGTCATTGATATTGATTGATTGATTTGTTACTTTAAGTCCACTTTATGCACAGTAAGGCTAATCGGGACTGGACCTACAGTTTAAAGTGGGATCCGAACCACTTGTGCCTCCACCGGGTATCGAACCCGGGACCCCTTGATTACAAGGCGAAGACGTTACCACTGCGCCATCGGGGAGGCCCAGTCATTGATATTAGTGGATACTTGGTGAATATGACATTGAATCATGTAGAAACTTTAATATCTACGCCTTTCAATTCATTGACAATGGAAGAGAAACTTCAGTGTAACATTTTCCTAATCATTCCAGTATCTACCCAAAGTTTAGTTACTGCAAGCAACGTTAGTATTCGAGGTTTTTTTTTATTCATGAATTTTTGTTCCATATGTTGCTGATTTTTCGTATTCCTGCGTAGTGAGTATTTAATGCTCTTTGGAGAGATATCTTGATCAGAATGTTAATTTACTTACTCCATATCAAGGAACTCCCCTCAAAAACCTTAAAGAGGAATAGAGGCTAACTGCCCCCCTCCCCACCCTAAAGAAAAATGTGCCCTGCCTGACTGAAAAGGCACGCGCCGCCCCTGTCCTCCCAGCTGTCTCATTGTTGCCATGTTAAACCATAGAAGCATTTCCCCAGCAGTGGCGGCGATTTTGGGGGAAAAGGGGAGGAAGTTGCCTCTCACTTTTTGCAACTTTTGCTCCCGCACTTGCTAAACGGTATCTACCAAGGGAAAATAAAGGCTACTGTCCTTGCTCCCTAGTTCTAGCACCTTGCACCCCCAGTTTTGGAACCCAATCGCCGCCATTACCCACAGCTAACATTTTCCACTTCAAGCGCTGCTGATAAGAATATAACCTAAAATTACGAAGGTCATTTGTGATACTTTGCTTTCTCGATGGAGTAGTGGTAACATTGTCGCCTTGTAATCAAGGGACCCCGGGTTCGATACCCGGTGGAGGCACATTGCACAGTTGTTCGGATCCCACTTCAAACTGTACACCCAGTCCCGATTAGCTTATCTGTGCATAAAGTGGACTTAAAACAAGAACATTTCAATTTGTGCCATTTTGTATTGACGAGTAAGCGCGAATATGTTGAAATCTAACATGATTTTCCGATTACTTATTGCTTACGAATTATTTGTTCATAAAAAAAACGAAGAGGCAGAAGAAAATACTAATAATTACCTGTAGGGTGTAAGTATTATGTTTCTCCACTAATTCTTAGCATCAGAGTGAAAACTTGCGTTCTGACATATGAATGTGTTACACACAAAAGTAAACATTGGATTTACATTACGCATTCTACAACGCACTTTTTAACACCTGAACATCTCTTTGTTGATTTGTGTACATTCTTTTTAGAAGCCTACTTATACGAAAGTCCCGATGTCTAGAAACCGCAAAGGATAGGCGGTGTGAGCCACGATAAAGCAAGCAAGCCTACGTATACGACTGCTGACGTATCAACTTGAAGCTTATAACAGAACAAGTGAACATGGAACTTGTAAACTTCAACTCTTGTAACACGAGGTGTTTTCTTAGAATCACATTCCAAGTCAAATTCTGCCTGTCAATCATTCTTCGAGTTTGAAAGCATTTTAGCCGGGACATTAATCAACTATCCGGCCTATTATATCGACAGATGTCAAGCATTGAAAAGTTTCGCTGCAAAACTTTCAAACCCAAATTGCTTCAAATTTCTGCATTCCCAATGCTAGGATGATATCATTCAACAAAATCAGTTTCGTTATTTAACGGCCATTGGAACAATTTTCCGGGAAGATGATTTTATTGCTTCCAGACATATATTTCTATATTATGTTGAAATTGTATGGTTGTTTCATGGTGCTTATCCAGACAAAGGAAGCTGTATTACGTCAATGTTTCGACCACTTGATTCGCTACGTTTATATAACGTAATTATGGATTTGTGACGGAGAGTGTAACGAATGTAAATTGGTGTATATTTGCAATTAATTAGCTTGAAAGGACTTGTTTGCGCTTCGTAAAAGTAAAGATCTATGCATATGCATCGTGCGCATAAAAAATATCATTTGTTTACATTTGTTGCACTCAAACACAATATTCACTATCATGTACATGACTTCATATGATATCTAAAAGCACGGCCATGAAATTAGGCGGGTGGAAGAAGTTCGCGCTGTTGCCACGTCGGAGTACAACCCCGTGTGTTCGGATGTTTAAGAGAATGAAAGATCTCGTTGTAGAGTAGGTCCTTGTAATCCATTCGATACAAACTGACAGAATTTGCTCGAAAGGTCAGGGATGACACAAAAGTGCCCCGGAGAGAGGTCGGTCTGATACTCGAACTAGGCAACGCAGCCCGGTTGACGTTGCCACACAGTGCGCGGGAACCAGCGACTTTTGTCCCGCTTTCGCTTTGCTTTTCCCATATGTGGCACCAGAGCAATTCTGCCCAGCCGTCTATTTTCATGTCCGTGCCTTCGGATGAACTTTACTTAAAACATACTCTCGATGTTATCAACCTTCGTAAGGTCAAGGCCAGTTACCAACACTTTAATTCGTAAATATCTTTCTAATTTATTAAACTTTATACATTAATATGCACCCTTCGAATTAAATATTAAATAAATGGCATTATCATAAAGAGTAATAGTTCGATTATTTCGGTTTGATTTAGTTTTAAGTCCGTTTTTTGCACAGATAGGCTAATCGATACTGAACCTACAGCTTTAATGATTGATTGATTGAATTGTTGTTTTAAGTCCACTTTATGCACAAAAAGGCTAATCGGGACTTGACCTACAGTTTAAAGTAGGAGCCGAACCACTGTGCCTCCACCGCACAGCTTTAAGTTGGATGCGAATCAGAATCACTATGAGCCTCCACCGGACCACTATGCTATGTAGGAGGCCAATATTTCTATTGTGTCTAAGCTTAACAAATATGTAATTAGTTTTAAATTGATGTCAAGCACTGGATGTAATAAAATTTTGTAGTTTCCTCAACCCAACATTATTAAAATAATTTGATCAGCGCTGAATTTCATTGGCATGTTACATTTTGAACACCGAAAAATTCTTAATTAAGAAACCGACGAGGTCGTGCTCTGAAAACTGATGATTGTATTATAAATTTGATTTTACTGGCATTGGTTGGAATAGAACTTATTCAGGGGAACCTCTTGCGCGGCTCGGTACAATGGGGCTGTTCATTGCCAAACTTTTCCGATGGCGGCGCCACCCCCGTTGCGTTCCTAAATATTTTCGTTCGTCATTTGGTTGCCCTAAGCTTTACATTGGAGATCGATGGGATGGCTATTCAAACGTTATTTTCAATTAAGGTAAGAATTTCTCCTGTAAATCGATAATAAAAATGAGTTTAGCAAAGCTTTAAGATAAAGTAGACAGTCATAAGTTTCCGAAAATGACATTCTCCTGAACCTAAGAATTAATATATAGTTGCGAAAACGAGCTAAATATGTGCACAAAGAACACTAAACTTGACGTCATTTGGGTCGTCTCTAGCTGCCATGGGTTGATAATACAAAAATTTAGATTTTTACACTATGATTTGCTTTTTTTCTGGTTGCGAGCATGTGTAATTCAACGGCAGGTGGGAACCGAAGAAACTCCCAACATTATAAAGAAAACAATGTATTAAGTGTGTAAATGCATGATAGGCCTATATATTATTATATACTATGACTGACATTATGCCCTATTCGATAATTTAATATTAACGTATGTTTTCATTGTATTAAGCAGATATTCTCCCCTCGTATTTTCGTCCTTCTTTTTCTTGGTAACAATAATTTTTAAATTATAATACCTGTAAATAAGATAGCCCTAGAGGTTGCGAGACATGAAACAGAAGAAAAACTATTTTATGTAATAACTATTCTTGACTATAAAGATAAATGTGTGTATATAAAACAAAAAACCTTATTGACTAGCTACGTGGAAAAGTATTATACCACATAAAAAAGTCAGTTATTAAAAACAACTATAAAGATAAAAGTACAGTCGCGCGGAATTATTATGCATTATTCTTGACCGGATTCTCACTTAAATCACTTAAATTGTGAGAATTGCAAATGACGTAAAAAAAGTGCTGTGCAAATGTTAAGGCTTCTTTGAGCTCCGACATCTTTTCTGTTGTCGACAATCGTCTTTTCAAAAGTCTTACTCTTACAGCACTGATTATTCAACTATCATGTTCAGGCATCATTTCCGAGGTTAAGATCATATTAAACTTGCAATTTAATGTAATAGCAGAACGTTCGGCATCAAATTCCCCATGTATTTACATGGGAGAACAATTGCCGATCAAAAGCGTGGGGACGCAACAGGGGTGCTGCCACCTACAATAGTTTGCTTTGACCAAGCCCATTGATGCCAAGCTGTTCAGAAACACTGCTTTATACACCTCATGATTTTTTTTTTTTTTTTTTTTTTGTATAAGGGGTAACTTTCATTTAAAGCACTCAATTGTAAATATCATATCTCTTCCACGTAGTACACCCTAGACTGTATTTCAGAAGGCTAACAAAGCTCTGGAAACTGGACTAACAGCCAGTATAATTGTCCGTGGTTTCAGCACAATTCTGCCCAGCCACCTATTCCTTGGTCGTGCGTTTAGCAAATTGGTCGATTGGTACAGTGGGATCCATGAGTATTACCCTGCAAATTGTCCATCACCATGTTCGTGCACCTTATCTGACCCAATAAGAGCTTCAAGAATTAAAATAAAACTCAAAACAAGCTGTTGACTACTTCTGCACCAGCATACATAAAAATTCATCGCTTAAGAACACATAGGGTGTAAGAGAAAAATTAATGAAAATAGTCATGGACAATTTGCACGGTAATACTCATGGATCCCACTGTACCATGCGAATAATAGAATATTATCTGTACTAGGACGAGGCGCACAGGGTTTTTCACATTGACTTGTGTGAACACTTTTTTTCTGCCTTATAAACCACAGAACCATCTGGTTGGGGGAGGGGGGGGGGAACATTTCACTCGAACAGTGAGAAAGTATGGGTTAATGTGAATAATGATTACTGAAGTCGCATACTCGAAAAGTGAATCGACTTTTTATATTTTAATGTGAGTAAATAAAAAAAGGCAATAATTAACATGTTGTCACTTATCTTGGATTGTGCAAAGGCAATAACAATTATCTCAACAATACTTTATGCATTCACTAAATACATAGGCCTATGATATTGGGTCATCTTCCTGTTGTCATGCAATTCTACACAAGAGACAACATTTTAAATCTTACTAATAATCTTACTTAATGTAATTGTAATTGATTTTCATTGTAGTTTAATTATTCCAACCCACGTTATATACAATACCATTGACAATAATAGTACTATCTTTGCACTGTAAATAAGCAACTACCCAGAAAACAATTACTGCCCAATGATGTCAGACTGGAATCATGCGAATTTTAATTCAGTACATCATAATTAATGAAAACGTGCATTAAAAACAATTTATACCTTACTTGTCTGTATTGTCTATTTTACCATTGTTCATTTCACATTTCACGTACGCGAATTTAACAGGGTCTCCCCGATGGCGCAGTGGTAGCGTCTCCGCCTTTTAATCAAGGGGTCCCGGGTTCGATACCCGTTGGAGGCGCATGGTGGTTCGGACCCCACTTTAAACTGTAGGTCCAGTCCCGATTAACCTTACTGTATATAAAGTGGACTTAAAACACCAACTCAAATGAATTTAACAGACAAATGTTAATTATTGATTAAATTTAGTTTATATTACGCTATTTACTTTTGGCTAATCATAACACTGAGGAAAATGGCGGTGATAAGGTGAAATCGAGAAAAGACCATCACGAACGCAAGTCCTCCGGATTATACTGGCTATGGATCCATGCGCCAGACACTTATTAGCCTGCAAGAATGTAGTCCACAGTGTAAAAAGAGGTTGACATTTGAGTTAGGGATGGCCAAAAATCCGGATTCGGAAAATTTACTATCCGGATGTCGGAAAGAAAACGGATTTCGATCCATATTTTCATCAATTGTCGCATGAATTAAACAATCCACGTAGTACAACCCAGACTGCATTTAGCAGACTAACGAGGCGTTGGTGTCTGGACTCACAGCTAGTACAATCCTACGTGGAGCTTGTTTTGTGATTGTCCATGTGTGTTTGTGATTGTCGCTTCGTCTTCTTTATCCTCTCCGAAATCAGGATCCATCCCTGATTTGAGTGCCTTATGGAACGGTCACCCCCTTCCCTTTGTTCCATCGTAGAAAGTTTCATATTTCGTAATCCCTCAGTCACTGATACCGATGGACACGGCTTCCACATAAAATTACTTTTCAGCTTAACTAATCATTGCCCAGGGAAAGTAGCAGTACTATGACGCACATTGTCATTGCAGTATCCCATTCGTCGAAAGAGACTCCATAACAATAATAAACAACAGTTATGTCACAGCAGTTCCTCTTCGATGATTACGCTTATGATTAGGGACGCGTAATTAAGCTGTAATTATGGTAAATGATTCGTCACTTCATCAGTTCAACGAAAGTTGTCACCGTGAACTTAACCAATAGTTCTGTATATAAGCGGGAACTTCCACTACACCGTACATTCCAAGTCGACAGTACAACTTTCAATAACGGAAAATGGTAAGTTAGCGTTTTAGTTGATCTAGAACAGTGGGATCGAAGAGTATTACCGTGCAAATTGTCCATGACTATTTCCATTATTTTTTTCTTATATCCTATGTGTTTTAAAGCAATGGATTTTTATGTATGCTGGTTCAGAAGCTGTCAACAGCTTGTTTTGAGTTTTCTTTTAATTCTTGAAGCTCTTATTGGGTCAAATAAAGTGCACGAATATGATAATGGACAATTTGCACGATAATACTCATGGTCCCACTGTACGTTCTTATACGTTTTACCACGCTATACAACCAATATTTTACGCCAATGTTGCATTCTATACTGTTAGAATTTGCCGTATAATTTGCAGTATTTTACCTTTAACATTTTTAAATTTGAGTATGTCATCATGTGAAGATAGATAATGATTACAAATTACAGTTGTGTGCACTTAGGGTTCCAATATTTATTAAGTGAAAATACCGGAAGCCTGTTTCTGGGGGTAGGAGGGGTGATTAGTAGTATATATATATATACACCATAATTCTTCTTAATGAACATAAATCCACTTCCAAGTGAAGCTGAAACTTTCTTTTCTGTGCCATAATGAACTAAACTGTTATCGCACAATGTCGAAACTTTATTTGAAAACTGCGGACTGAACAGATACCGTAAGCAGCTTACTATGCAATGGAAGTGAATCTTAACTGATATTCAGCACTCCAGACAGAAGGAAATAAATGTATCATTAATAGTAATTGTTGTCAGCAAGTGCATTGAGGTTTCTTTTGTTTGTTTCTTTTTGTCGTAAGTCCACCTTTTGCACAGAAAGACTAATCGGAACTGGATCTACACTTTAAAGTGTCTCTACCAGGTATCGAACCGGGGCTCTCTTGATTACAAGGCGTGGACGTTACCACTGCGCCATCAGGGAGGTAGTAATCGCATTGAGCGGAGCGCCAGAGAAGTAATGCAGCCCATATTTGTAACTAAATACATCTTTTATTATTGAGACTGTTTCTTTTTTAAAATGAACGCACGCATTTAAATAGAAATAATGTTCGTGAATGTCTCAATCATTTTTCCTTTCCCATCCGATTGCGGGACGTTATACCGCGTTTGTTACAACCTGTCCCGGTTCCCGCGCTAGCTGATCGCTAGCTTTTCTCCGTGCTGGGGGAAATTCAAAGCCAGGCAGCTAATTAAAATACGCAACGTGGCAACAGCGTCTACGCAAGATCCTCTCTTCTGGCTTCCATTCGCTCCTCGCTGCCCAGCAGACGATTTTTTTTCTCGTTTCTCATTGGCACAGAAACTGTCGAGCGATCGCTAGCGCGGGAAACGGGACAGGTTCTAACAAACGCGGTGCGTTCCGAGAAAACTTTTGGAATGGGAATGGTTTTGAAGGCAACTTGAATACCAAAGTGCCAGGGGGGATCAAAAGAAGCGACATGGGTAACCCGTCCATGTTTTATATATATAAAATAATACTCCCTCTGTCCCATAATTATAGTCCGGTATGCCAAAATTGTGACTTTTATTTATGTTCTTTTGGATACTTGATCGGCAAATTTGTACTGATCCTTGAGTAATAACGTTGTATGGCTCATTCTCGTGTTTAATTTTCTTCTTCTGTATACACCAATGTCACAGTTTGAATATCGGACAATTATTATGGGACAACAAACAAAAATGTACCGGACAATAATTTTGGGACAGAGGGAGTAATAATAATAAAATATACTGTTCATGTTAGCTGGCGGTTTAAAAATAGCAGAAAAAATGAACACGTTTCACTAGAGCATATTATGCACATTGAACAAATTTTACATTATTTACAGATTAATTCAAAAAACAGAAACAGCTATACCCTGTTCCAGCTAACTGTTGAGCAGGGTTGCGCATAGTAGCAGAGGGAAATCGAGTGGAGAAAGCGCAGCGTTGCCAACCGCACGGTCCTGACTGTACATGTACAGAAAATTTATGGAATGTACGGATGTACGGTCCAGACCATAGTCTCTACGGTAAATGTACGGCTTAACAAAATTAGCACAATCTGTTTATCCCTAAGAAATTCTTTAACCAAGCGAACGGACCTGGAGACAAACATACGGTACATTTGCCACGTGCGTTCGGTATTATAATTTTCAAAAGATTGCAACGCTTCCAGAGCGAAGCATGGAAAGCGGGTAACTCCAGTCGCCCATTGCGCAATCCCGTTTTTCTCACTGTTCATTGGTGGAGGCGTCTCGCGTCAATACTTGCTCAGAGACTTGTTCTCGTTCGCCTGGTCTACAGTTAGCTGGTACAGAGTTTAATCTGTACACATCTTGAAGATTAATTCAAACAACACATACTGATACTTACCAAAAATAATGTCTTTGAAGTAGTCACCTTGTGATGTTACACAATATTGGGAGTCTTATCGAGCGAGCAATTGAGAGTATTGGGAAGCATGTCTTGAAGCGTGTGATGTTAAACTTGAGAAAAATATAAGTATCAATCTTGTTTGTGCGTTTCTGTTTTGTTTTTTAAATTAATCTGCAAGAAGTGTAGAATTTATTCCATTTATACAGGGTGTTTCAAAATGACTTGAACGATTAAAACACGTTCCATGAGCAACGCAACAAATATGCTATGAAATACATTTGAACACATCCTTAAGTTCTTTTTGGAGTGGTCCCAGTAGTTCTAAATCCTGCCACCAGGTGTCAGGCTGACCAGTTGTAAAATGGCTGCTGTAGCTGGCGAAACATTCCTGAACATGCTGAGTACCTGGCTTATGACACAGCTGACACATGACAGATCAGACTTTATCTATCAGCTCGATGGAGCCCAATGCCACTTCCACCCTAATGTAAGGTAGTTCCTTAACGAGAGATTGTCACATTACATCGATGGATTGGTCGTGCAGCTAACAATTACCATATTAACGTGTGCAGAGTAATGAAGGGTGCTCACATTGAGGATTTATGAGTTAACTTTGCGATAACTATTGGCACTTAAACTTGGACAGTTACATTACATATGTGTGAAGTTGCATCTTATTTTGACAATTTATGAATAAAATATAACAAGTTAAAATCGTTCAAATCATTTTGAAACACCCTGTACAAATATGCTGTAATGAAACGTGTCCGTCTTATGTCTGCTCTTTTGGAACCGTCAGCAATTATGCCCATCCCTGTAGAAATTATTAAATATCATTCGTGTATTGTACGTACCCATAAACTTCATGACATGTATTATATGAGTGTTTACTATGCTCTGTCCAGGTAAATCTGGAGAAAGGCCGCGCATGGCGGCAGAGAAGTGGGGATCGAGTGGTCAGAGCGAAGCAGTACACGCGGCTGTGAAGGCTGGTAATTGCAGTCGCTTCCCCCTCCACGCAATCCCGTTCCCTCTCACGTGTACATTGGTGGAGCCGTGCCGCGTCACTACTTGCGCAGAGACTTGTTTTCGTTCGCTTGTTCCAGAGATATCCGCGACAGAGTATACGTATATTTCATTTTCCTTGAGGTTAGATTATTTTTAAATGCTGATTTTTCATGTTATTCGTATAGTTTTTGTTGTTTTCTACTTGTCATTAATGTTGATGTCATTTTCATTTTTCAGAGCGAAACTCAAAACTGCAACGGAAAATGTTCTGCAACCCAACCTGAAAAGCCATTAAAAGAGAAACTTCGAACTTTCAAAAATAAATTAATTCATGGCAAGGATCACTCCGAAAAACCTAAGTCTGAAAATATTGATGAACAAGAGACACGTGTAACTACATGGAAAACGGGACCATGCCCAGAAGATGCTCAGTCTACCACCACCAGACCAGGCGAAGATACAACTGGCAAGTCTAACCCCAACGCCAAATCCAGCAATATTACAGGATCAGAATTGGAAGAAAATGCATCCAAAACATATTCTTCAAAAACAGACTCAGATAAAGTTTCAGCTACTAGTAGCAGACTACACGATGATAAGGCTGACGTAAAGAGGTCTAACTCAAAGGTAAAATCCAGCAATATTACAGGATCAGAATTGGAAGAAAATGCATCCAAAACATATTCTTCAAAAACAGACTCAGATAAAGTTTCAGCTACTAGTAGCAGACTACACGATGATAAGCCTGACGTAAAGAGGTCTAACTCAAAGATAAAATCCAGCAATGTTACAGGATCAGAATTGGAAGAAAATGCATCCAAAACATATTCTTCAAAAACAGACTCAGATAAAGTTTCAGCTACTAGTAGCAGACTACACGATGATAAGGCTGACGTAAAGAGGTCTAACTCAAAGGTAAAATCCAGCAATATTACAGGATCAGAATTGGAAGAAAATGCATCCAAAACATATTCTTCAAAAACAGACTCAGATAAAGTTTCAGCTACTAGTAGCAGACTACACGATGATAAGGCTGACGTAAAGAGGTCTAACTCAAAGGTAAAATCCAGCAATATTACAGGATCAGAATTGGAAGAAAATGCATCCAAAACATATTCTTCAAAAACAGACTCAGATAAAGTTTCAGCTACTAGTAGCAGACTACACGATGATAAGCCTGACGTAAAGAGGTCTAACTCAAAGATAAAATCCAGCAATGTTACAGGATCAGAATTGGAAGAAAATGCATCCAAAACATATTCTTCAAAAACAGACTCAGATAAAGTTTCAGCTACTAGTAGCAGACTACACGATGATAAGGCTGACGTAAAGAGGTCTAACTCAAAGGTAAAATCCAGCAATATTACAGGATCAGAATTGGAAGAAAATGCATCCAAAACATATTCTTCAAAAACAGACTCAGATAAAGTTTCAGCTACTAGTAGCAGACTACACGATGATAAGCCTGACGTAAAGAGGTCTAACTCAAAGGTAAAATCCAGCAATGTTACAGGATCAGAATTGGAAGAAAATGCATCCAAGACATGTTCTCCTTCAAACACAGATAAAGTTCCATCTACTACTAGCACAAGTTTTACTCTCAAGACAGATAAAGTTCCAGACCCTACTAGCAGACCAGGCGATGATAAACTAGGTGTAAACAAGACTAAGACCAAGGAAACAGGCAACGATGTTACAGGATCAAAACGAGAAACTACATCCAAAGCATATTCTTCAAAGACACTTCCAAGTAACGTTCAATCTACATCTATGAAATCAGGTGATTGTGGCACAGAAGCAAAGCATAGTAAAAAAGGTAAAGAGTTTGAAATGGGCGACACTAAATCCTCAGCTTCAAAGTCACTTCCAGATAAAATAAAATCTACCAGTAAAGCAGATGAAGGAGCTACTGCCGTGAACAAGTCTGATACCAAAGGAATAATTTCCAACAAATTTTCAGTTTCAGAGACGGAAAAAAATAATTCAAAAACAGATTCTACTTCCAAGGCACATAAGGATGACGTTCAAGATATCACTAATAAGCCAGGGGAAGCTTCTGATAACGGGAAAAAGTTAGGTTCCAAAACTACGGGTTGCGAAAAGGGACGATCATATATTGGCGAAATTACATCCAAGACAAAATAACTTTCAAAATGACATTTTTTTCCCCAGGAGGAAATCATTTACAGGAACTAATTGTTTCATACCAAACAACTAACAACAAATCTTTAGTATATTCAAGAAGCCCATCTCCTCGTTTGTCTGCTTAGCTGTAGATGGCTTTTTCAGTTATGGCTGAGTTTCATTTTGTTTCTGATGTTTTACTGCTCTTGTCTAAGTGTTGCCAAAGTGGAGTATGACGTTCTTTTAACTCTTGGGATATTAGTATTTGTTGTGTAAGTATGTGTGCTGGCTTTCTCCACTAAATTTGATACTACCATTCAGAGACATTATGTCGAGAACTGTATCATACATAACAAAACTTAGATTGGACTCCTTTTACTTCAGGCACATTTGCAAATATCTTTGCCTTTCAAAAGGTTTGTTGACATCATATTCAAAGGTTCTTAAGTCAACAATCTTCCATAACACTCCAAAGTTGTTGGACCAACCCAACCTTAGACTTACTGGCCTGTAACTTCTCATTTCCTTTTCATGTAATACTTAAGAGTGCTTTCGTAGCCAGCAGGGGCTTATCCAGAAAGAAAATTTGGAAAGGATACAGTAGATACATTTGATACATACAGGTCGTTTTTTTCTTCAGCACAAAATACGTAGTTGCTTAAAATTGAGGCGTTGAACGACAGAAGGGGCCAAGCCACGTGCAGTCTTATCCCTTCTCTCACTCCTCAGGCTGCACACTGACACTCCCCACATTCTGATCTTGGCCAATACACAGTTGTGGAGCGAAGCAACGAATCTACACTTTGCAGGCACATGCATTCCACCACGTAACTCAAGTTGCATAGGTTTGTGACTTAACCCCTTCTCTCGTTCAACGCCTCAATCGTTTTGTCTATTTTCAGGAGACCTGTCACGTACTAAATTGAACATGGAAACACCTCTGGGTCCCTTCCACAGTTTTGTTCCCGTGAAAATCCTCCATGTCAACAGTAAACTGTCCGTTGCGCGCCATCTCACAAACCAGAGTGTCTCTATTCAGTTCCGCCCACTTCAGACATGGTAATGTCACCTAGAACAATTTCCATGAAGCACAACATTTGCAACGTTTATAGCCAGCAATGTACGTAGTTAACATTATAATTCTGAAAAGGTCAGAAATTCAGCTTAATACACCTACATTTGAAGAAATCCCCTCATTCTGCTATTACCGTGAATTGTAATATCCTATGTGAATTCAAACATTCAATAGGTTCTTTGAAGAACAAATCAAGAATTGGAGGGGGTCCGGATACCTTGAAACCCGCTCTGGAAGCTCCATTGGCAGTCAAGTATCAAGAGTTCTATGCTATGACACAATTCCTTGCACCATTGTCTTCAATGTAAATGTATCAGGAAATTACTTGCAAGCTAAGGTATGAGTAAGATTTATCTACCAGAACAAAGAAGAAAGCAAACTTTGAAGAATGCAGAGTAATGTTATTATATATAACATATTTATGATTCTTTATATTTCATATTAAGACAATTGTACTTTATACACATTATGATAATAATCTCATTATATATTGTAAATCTACACACAGATATATTTCTGCTTTATATATTTTGTCATGTGAAAGGTAAAAGAGTTTGTTACATAGATATAGCATCTCTCTCTATTTACTTCTTGTACTTCAGACTTCCGATTGTAAAGATCAGCATCGAATGCTATCTTTGTAATGGAATTCAGTTACAGATCCGAATAAAATATGATTTTTTATGTGTACTGATAATTTTACATTTCAATATTAAAATTTGTATTTCTTATATTCATATTGTTATAAATATATGTATTATCTCAAAATAGGTATGCAATTTTTGTACCATTGATAATTTGAAATGTATTTTTAAATATTGTGCTATTGAATAAAATGTATTTATTATCGTAAGAATGAATAAGTTAATATTGAAATCATAGTTCCTCACTTATTCACAGTGAAAGGTCTCGTAATATTTAACCATAGGCGTGCCCAAACCCTCTGATTAAGTGGGGCAATAGCCTTGATGAAAGTTTAGTCGGCGAAAGAAAATCCTAATTCCATCGCTTTGTTTTATTGCACTGATGGGAACCAAACAGGGGCGTATGTAGTGTGTGTCCGAACCCATCGAAAATCACTCCATTAGAAGAATTTCAGCTTCCGTGACACAAAAGTTCTCTGTCCCCCCCCTTTATTTTCCTTCTCTGTGTACAACATAAACATGATTTCGTAATATCATGAAAATACTTTAGTTTTTAAACAGTATAATGTTGTTCTAATGGGTAATAAGATTTCTCTACACTAAATTTCTAAGAGAGAGTGTTAGGAAGGGCAACTGCCCTTCCTGCTCCCCCCCCCCCAGTGCGCATGCCTAGGTATCTAACAGCAAATGCAAGAAGTTGTAGAAGGGCTTTGTATTAACGCAATAAACTCATATAGGCATGAGACTTAACACTGCTCAGTAAATTGGCCTCCAACAGCACCCTGTGTATTTTGCTGTTCCTTACAGGATGTTCCTCTCTCCAATGGAACCGATAAGAAAACCACTTGTGTCTGATGCTTGATTCGACTTACAAGGGGAGATCATAGTAGTTTTTAATAGACTGATCTTAGATATATTGTTAATGGTGCGAAGAGAAGGGAAAACTGTCCAGTTGTAAATTTCGGAGCCGTAGAGAAGTGAATATACAGGGTGATCCCTTTGGGATGTGAGAAATGTAAACCGTTGTATACTAGAGGTACTTATCTTTGAGCAGTTTGTTATAATGTAAGCAGAAAGGATGTAAGTTTAGAGTGAGTGGAGGTTTATGGACTTCAGGCGCATGGCGCTAGCGTGCATGGTAGACAAAAATAGTGGTCACGCCACAACAGCGCGCACAGTGTGTCGTATGGTATGCAAAATATTCGAGTATTGCACGTCGTGTTGAGTGTTAATGTGCTGGGACACGAAACTTGTGACTCTCGTACACATGTATTCACCATTAACAGGCAATATATTCAAATATATTCTTGCAAATAACGGTTTAGTTTTCTCACATCTCCAACGGATCACCCTGTATATCCGATACAAAGAGTGTCTCGTGAAAGCGCGCAAAGTTTAAGCCACTCACCTCACATGGTACTTTCTTCAATCCTTAATCGGAATACATGCTTGAAACTTTTAGAAATTGCATCCTCAGTTCAAGAATGCAGCACAATGGTTTTCACACCATCTTAAAAAACGCAGTCGTAATAACAAGACTACAAAAGCGAGATACGTCACTCAGAAATATATATGTTAAAAACTTTAGAAGGAAGGGGAAAATAATTCTTTCTCTAAATATAGAAGAATAGTACGGTTGAAAATGCAGCATATCAACATATAATCAGCATATAATATGGATGTGAAAATTTTTTTTTCAAGTTGATATACCACATATACGAGGGCTATTTTCTTTTCAACCTCCGATGGCGCCGCCAGGTGGCCCGTGAAGCGCTAGGAAGCGCCGCGTCACGCAGCGTGATTGGCGTCCCTCCTGCCACTACCACAACCACTGCCAAGGCCAACGCTTCAGTTGAAGCTGAGCGACGGGCGCGTAGAGATGTCTGCTACAATCGACTCTCCCGCCAAGTGCGAGGTGTGTTACTGGTTGACTTATGGAGCCCGGGACCACAATCAGTGGGACTGCATACTGTGAGACATTGCGCAGACTATGCAGATACATCCAGAACAAACGGAGAGGCATGCTGTCAACCTAAGACCTTCTTCAACGATTCCACTGGGAAGTGTTTGATCACCCTCCCTACAACCCAGTGCTGGCGCTGAGTGACTTCCGCCTTTTCTCGGCGATGAAGAAGTGGTTGGGAGGACGGCGCTTCCACACCAATGAGGAGCAGCTTCGGGAATCTTCGGGACACCGTACAGACCTGTCTCAACAGACAACCGGCACCTATTTTTGCAGAGGGTATTGGAAAGCTGGTTCTTCGGTACGATAAATGTCTGAATCTTCATGGTGATTACGTTGAAAAGTAGATTATACCTGTACGTAACTTTTGTCAATAAACCCAATTTGCTATTCACTGTGGTTTTGATTTCATGTCCTATCGGAGGTTGAAAGAAAATAGCCCTCGTATATATATATCACGTTACAGAGCCACTAGTACACAGTTGCATTTGATCAAATTAAGGCACGAGGTGTGTAAACTTACTATTGGAACAGGAGGCGATTTCTCAAGCGATTTTTCAATGACTCCTTCAGCTATTCTCCAAGTTTGAAAGGATTTTAGCCTAAAAATTTGATCTAATTTTCTTGTCTATTGTATCTACAGATGACAAGCTGTCAAACGTTTCACCCAAGAACTTCCAGACACGAATTCCACCGACTTTCCGCATTTGCGGTGCTACGTACAACAAAGTACGTTTCGTTATTTAATGTATCGTTTCCAAACATACACATACATGGTACTTTGAAATTCACGCTGGTGGTTGTTTCAAGGTTCTCAGCCAGACAGACAAGGTTGTTGAACGTCAAGGTTGTGAGTATTTGATGTGTAAAGCTTACATAATTAGCGTCACAATGATTTTCATTGTAATTTGTGACAGTGAGTGCGTTGGCACATATTTGAAATTCATTAGGTTGAAGTGACTTGTTTTGCTCGTTAAAAATGAAGATCTGTGAATATCCCAAGCATTGTTTAAAAAAATGAGATTTCGTACAGCTGTTTGCTTCTACGAAAAAGATTATAATACCTTGTCTGTGATTTAATCCTGTTTAAAGGAAAAGGTACTTTGTAACTCGTATGGCACCTAACACTTTTCGAAATGGTTCTTATATGCGATACACAGAGTGTTCTAAGACAACTAATCGTCAAGGATGATAGGTCTCATTCGTCCGTCATAATCAGTGTCTCGAAGAAACCACTACAGGTGCAGACACGAAATATAATAATAATAATAATAATAAATTATTTCCGTAGACCCATATCCATGGGTGTGGAAAACGTTATACAATACTAAATATTACAAATGGAGTAGGATTACAATGAAAAGAACAAAATGCAAACACAGAAATACAAATAAATCATATGGGTTAAACAGTTATAAGTGTCACATACTAAACTTGTAAAAGAGAAAATCCAAATATAAGACACATACAATATCGAAAAAATTTAAATGCTTCAATTTACTAATCCAGTTTAACTATTTAAATTCATTGAGATTATATAGAGGTCTATCTGTTAAATACTGTTTAATTGCATTCAGTTTCTTGTGAGTTTCTGTAATTTGTTTGATGTGTGTGGGAAGTTTGTTATGGTATTTTATTGCTGCAACATGAGATGATTTGTCTGAAAGAGCAAGTCTGTGTGCTTGCATGTGGAAGTTCTTTTTTTGACTTGTGTTGTGCTGATGGACTGTTGAACTTACTAAATAGTAGCTAGGTAAAGATACTCCGTACTTCCTGTATTTTCCCATGAAGGCACACAGGGACTGTTGAAGTAGGGCCTAACAAATTTTCCATCTCATCTGAGGTGATGTGATTAGCATCACGCACTGGCCGTCTTTTCCACTTGGGTTCCCCCCAGGTGTCAATTTCTTCGAGGCTAGTTGAATCTCAGATTCTCTTCATGTAGGTACAAGGGCTAATTTTTATGTAAACGGTGAGGTAAACCGGCAAAATGAACGATGCTGGTCCGAGCAGAACTTGCACTGGTTCAATAAGCAACAAGGTGCCGCATCATGGTGTGCTATGTGGGAAGACCGCATCCTGGGCCCCTAATTTTTTAAAATACATTCTCACCAGCGAAAAATACCTGGCTATTTTGGGAGATTCATCACTTCCCGACTTGGACTTAATTGGGCTGCGTCCGCAGTGTTTCATGCAAAACGGGGCGCCGCCCCATTATGATGGATTGATTGATTTAGTTTTATTTTACTTCGCGTTTTGTGCCTCTTGGCTAATTTGCGAAGAAGGGGATGAGTGATGAAATGATGAAATTGATGAATAGAGATTCACAAACAACCAAACCCGAGCGGGATTCCAACCCGGCGTCGTAACGCGATGTGCTAACCACTCGGACTCAGGGTCCGGCGTCGCCCCATTATGATATACGCAAATACGTCATTGGCTGGATGAGAACCTCCATCAATGGATTGGTCGTAGGAGGTCCGTGGAATGGGCTCCCCGATCTTCGGAATTGAATTAAATGATTTTGCAGTGTGAAGCTTCCCAAAAACAAAAGTGTAGAGTGTGGAAATCAGGGTCAAACATCATCTGTGTGAGTGAATTGCTTCCGAGTGCCATGCTAATTTTCCGGAATTGGTGACCCACATCCTGCGAGCGATGAGTGACCGCCTACAGTTGTGTTTTGTCAATGGTAGTCAACACATTGAACGAATATTGTAATCCAGCCTATGGTGCGTGACTTTTGGGCCACCCTGTATTTGCAAGTTCGCAAAGAAATAGGCATACGAGTTTAAATATTACTTGTTTGGTGTTTTGACTGTGAAGGAATATACCATACTTGCTTTGCTCTTGATATTGATTAATAATATACAATATTAAAATACTTAGTGTTTGCATGTTATTTAATTTGAAGTGGGTGCATCATTTTCATGATAATAACCTTTAGAAATACTATTGTACTATCGATTCCTTGTACGCTGTAATAATTGTACTAAGCGTACTGCATAGTAAAGCCTTGTAGATTGGCCAATAAAAGAGAATATTACAAAATACTACAATTATTTATAACGCCAAACTAGCATTTCACACTTCTTGTGGCAGGAAAATATTACTTTAGTACGCGAAATTTGCACTTATGATAAAATTCATGTAAATGCTGTGAATTACTAAAATAATAACATTTACCTCAAGCAGAAGGGACGAAATCTTTGAAGGAGGCACGTTACTGTATTGTAGCTTTGGGCTTGGGAATCTCTTATGATGGTCCTTACTTTAAAACCTCACATTGTCTCATGAAACAATTGATCAGTCTGAAGAACAAGCTGCTTTTGGATAACAGTGATTTCTATCCTAAGTTGTATAGTAATTTGTGTTAAATATTCAAAATAATGTTCTTCATAAATCTTAGTTTCCACCCATAAACACCATTTAAACGAGCTCTCTCTCTCTCTCTCTCTCTCTTTCTCTCTCCTACACACACACACATGTAAATTATTTTCTGATACTTCAGATTAACTTAGGTATTTATCCAAACGATTTTGAGGAGGTAGGATTATAATAAACAATGTTCTTGGCCGGGGGATCCGTGCAATTCTTGGGAGACTAGGTACCCCTGACCAGGCTTGTTAAGGGTCCAGGAATGTTTTTTTAAAAAATCAATTCTGGTCCAGGAGAGAAATTCAGCAAGCGTAAATGGGTTCGCTGGACCGTCACGAACCTGTTTATCTGTAAAGTATTTGAATTCGGTCCAAAAACATTTTTTCGCATCAATTTAAATGCAGTCCAGGAAGTTTTTCCGTATCAGTTTAAATAGTCAAATTTCCGTATTAAAACGAAACAATAAGCAACTTGGACCGAATTTAAATTGTGCGAGAAAAAAGGTTTCCGGTCCTGCATCGGAGCCCAATGGAACCTTCCCCTGATTAGGTGCACCATATGAAATCCGTTGGATGAAGTCAAGGATGAACTTAGGGAGGTAGACCAAATATAGTGTTCAGTAAAGCTTTGAGAACTGACTTTCGGTAATAGGATAGAGGAGAAGGTCTAAATATGGGCCAATGTTTAAATATGGGTTTTGGAGTTATCAGCGCTCTCGAGTGCTGCAGCCTGGCAGAGGCTATTGGAACTGGTTATCTGTCAAGGACAAAGGTTGCGGCACCAATTCGCAAGAGAAAGTGGTGGTTAGTTTCGGCCTTGAACGCTGTTATAGAATTGCGACCTCCGAAAACTTTTTGCAGATATGTTTTAACTCAGCGTTTTCTGAACTCTCATCTGCTTTGTATAGGTTATGATATTAGCGGTACATAAAACAAATGTGGGCTTTTATAATGCCATGATTTCTTTGTGAAATATGTACCACAGAGAGCGAAAATAAATTGAAGAAGAAAAATAGCGTGGTTGTCTAAATGTGGGCTACGACATGAGGTCTAATGCTGAGATCACATTTCCAACAAATATTTGGATGTTTTTCTTAATTTCGATTTTTCCCATTCCGCGTGATTTTCAAAACAACAGATTATTCATAAATATGGATTTTATAACGTTTTAGTGATAAATTACTGTTTTTTAAAATTTTAATTGCTTTGTGTGATATTGCCACTAGTAGCCCATATTTAGACCACAATTTTGAAATACATCATTTTACCATATCTTGGAAATTGCTTTCTTAAAAAAAATGGAGACCTTCTATACTTTAGCATGCTATTACATTTAAGTATATATTTCATAGATATGCATTTTAAAGGCAGGTGCTTAATATATTAATTTTTTCCTCCGAGAATGACAAAATAAAAAGGGGGGGCCATATTTAGACCTTTTCCTCTAGTAATAGATAATTGAAAAGGTCATAAATGTTTTATTTTTTTATATGTCCTTATGTGTTTCAATTAGTGTGTTGGTTCGGGAATTCTCAGTGCAGTAGTTATTAGGGTAGGACGAAACACAACAAATAACAATTAACTGTAATAACAAAGAAATAGTTGTCTGTTACTTCCGCCACCAGAATATTGGTACGAGATATACAGTAACAAGGTCGACGGAGACCCATTTGCGCGACACATATTGGCACGACTATGATATAAAATTTCTTTTCAATTTTGCTAATTATTACAAAATAAAACGGATCAAGGACTACACGTATTTATGACAGAATGTTCATTCGTAAGTCGAAAGAGCAAATTAAGCGAGGATATAGGGTGATGATTCAGAGCATGTTCTTATTACAGTGATTGGTTATATTTCGCGTACGAATAGAAACACGTCACTGAGCTTTAATTAAGGATACCGTTTGGACACTTGAACGACTCATCACACTAGTTGTCACCGTGAACTTAATCATAAGCGCTGTATATAAACGGAAACTTCCACTTTCCTGTACATATCGAGTGGATAGTTCAACTTGAAATCACGGAAAATGGTAAGATTAGTATTTTATTATAATTCGTAACAGTCTATAAAATCATTGAAAATATTAAGTACAAAGAACTCCAAATCACAGACAGGAAATATCTAGAAACATCTGAGGAATGCCTTGTCAGAAGTGTTTGGAAGTAACTAGTTACAAGTAACAGTTACTTTTTTTGAAGAAATGTAACTAACTAGTTACATTTAAAATCAAGTAGCTGTAAGTGTAACAGAGTTACTTTTTACGATAGAAGTAACATTTCCACAGTTACTTCATGACACTTAAGTTGCTATATAAGTGTCGTAAATTATTGGTGATTTAGGATTTCTTAAAGTGAATCGGAATCATCGATAAACTTCTAGTTTCTGCTGCGATAAAAATGTCCATGCTTTGTTACAACGACAATAAATATAAATATATTTATTTATTTATTTATTCGTTTGCTTCCTACAGAGAGAATCTCCAATTACAGGAAAGCTTACATAAATTCAAATAATGAACATATAAGAGTGTAGATTACATATAAACACATACCTGCACAAACGCATTTATAAATACAAGATAATAAGTGAAGTACTACAGGACATACATATACACATATATTCATAGTTCATAGTTCAGAACATAGCCTTTATATAGTAGTGAACGACAAAAAATAATAAAAAATGAAAAAAATAGTGTAGAAGGTAACATACTTTCAGAATAATGGAAAATAATGTACAGTAGAATGGATTCACATATATATATCTAGTCTTTTATAAAAATTGGTTTTAATGTTTTTAGATACAAGGAAAGTGACAGACTGAAATCTAGATTTTCATGAGTTCTAGAAATATTATTATATGCAGAACAGAGTCTGACTAAAGATGATGATTTGTATTTTTCGGGATATCACAGAGGAAAAGGTGTCGCATCCGAAGATTAGATTTTCTAGAATTAAATTTAAACTGATGAAGAAAGTTACTATTATCCAGAATTCCATTTACTGTTTTGTAAAGAAATATTTGTTGTGCTAATTCTCTCCTACTACTGAGGCTTACATAACAAAACTCTTTCAATAAATACTTATAAGATAATTTCATCTCGTAAGCAGATACTTGATATGTAGACTTATGTACCAGTAACATAAGTAGAACACATGTAAGTCTTCACAAATTATTCTATTACAATTAATGATCGACTTGTATAATTTGTTTGCAAGAAAATTTCCAGTAGAAAGTAGCTGTAATTGAGTTACTTTTTAAAATGAGTAACTGTAATTCTGTTACTTTTTTAAGGAAGTAACTGCAACTAGTTACCTTTTAAAAAGTAACTTTCCGAACACTGCTTGCCAGACATTGCCGAGCTTCCTTGATCGCCATCGTTGTACACAGGTGTAAACAATTGCAATCAAGGAAAATACTACAGGTAACTGATTCGGCATTATTAATCAATTCGATGGGAATAAATGTCTGGAAGGACGGGGGTGAGAGGAGAGTCAGTTACGAGCATTGCAGAGACAGAAAGGCACAAATACGATTCGAGGAAGAACGTGTTGGAGAGTCAGACTAGTTTGTACAGTCACGACCATAACGACTCTTCGCAGAAATCCAGCTACTAGACAAAGACAGGTATACCATTTTCCATTAGCCATGCTGATCCACTCTTTAGGAGTTTAAAACTCAACTGTTGTGTTATGCCATTCATACGTGTGTAATTATTACCTCTCGCACCTTACCATCAAGCTCACCATGAATAGCGAGTTGCTCCATAATCAAGGATGAATGATCAGTGACCTACAGCAACCCAGTTCGATCTCACATACCGAAGGGTAGTTACGAATTATTCCAGTTCTTGCCGGCCTCCGTGGTGGAGTGGTTAGCAGAGGTCCCGGGTTCGAATCCCGGCCTGGATATTAGTGTTCTTTGTGATTGTCTCTTCATCAATTTCATCCTATCATCACTCATCTGCAGTGTTCGAAAAATCTTCTTCAGAGCTAGGCGCCAGCTCTGAATATCAGGCGCCAGAAAACCACCTACTAACAATTGTGCATACGGTGTTTCAAAAGTCGCGCAACCAAAACTTTGAAAATGCATATCTTGAAAAGCGTAAGAGATGTTTACACCGGGTTTTCTGCATTATAAAGCCTCATCCATTGAGATATTTTTCAATGCTAAAAAATTATCAGTTTAAGCCACACAGAAAATTAGATAAATTAATACCTGGCGAAAGACAGTGTTAAAATTTTTCCAGAAATGCATTTTTGAATGAGAAAAATATGTAAGAAATTATCAAAGGGTCATACTTAGATGTCTGATGCCATGTCAATCTGTCATTTGCGAACAATATTGATCATGTGCAGCATTTGACAGATTTTGGACTGGCGATTTTATGGGTTGAGTGGTGAAAAAGTGCCATTTTTGGTACATATCCTCCGTAAATGGCAACACTAGCAGGTCGAAATTTTGTCAACAGACGCACGCAACATGTGCTTAAATATTGGCCATACTCCATGACACGGGTTAGGTGGCAGAACAGACTCAGGCTGAACCTCGCCCACGGAAATAAAGAATCTTCAAAATTTCGTACATAATACAGCAAAAGATCACAGTCGCCAGGCTGAAAATTTTAGTCGCCATGGCAACCTGGCGACCGGGATTTTTCGAGCCCTGCTCATCTGCATCTTTGCGATTAGCAAAAGTGGCAGAAAAGTAAAATATAGTAAATCAAATCAATCATTCCAGTTCATGCTTTTCTGTAAGTTTCTCCATGGAAGCCAATCAATTAAATTCTAGTACGAAAGCAGAGTTTTATAAGTTGATAATTGTAGATCTTGGTCAAATAATTTTATCAGTTCCTAAAGACTATATACAACTATAAAATGTCAAAATGTTTAAATTTAAGGAAGTTAACTAGAGCACTTCATTGGCAGATTGGACTTTCTAAATTTCCAAGTCCTCTAAACTACTCGATATATTCTAAATATGTATTTGTTTAAATTTGGTTTCCATTTAAATATTCCTTGATACAGTATTGATCTATGGAGATATGGCTTACCCAGCACCAACTTCTCATTATGTTTTCTACACGAATGCCACATGAAAATTTATGTTTTTCTGTATCGAACACCTTATTTTTTGCACCCTGTTTACCAGACTTTCTGGCATGGGTAAACTGAATGACTGGAAAATATTTGGGTAGGCCACATCTTCAAATAAAAATGTATTTTCACATTCACATTGTTATTACCTGAAGCAAACAAGGAAGGATTTTTATGCACTTTCAGTTTACTATTGTCATGAAATGTCCTTATTGCATTTTGACAGGGTGAGCCACTGCCCACTCTGGCTCACTTTTGATGTCACTTCTGCCGTTTACGTCTCCCAGTAAAGAACACTTACTTCAGCTTATTCCTGTATTCATGACATAGATTTCTTATTAAAAGCTCAATCTTATTCAATAATAGGCTTCGGCCTCCCCGATGGCGCAGTGCTAGCGTCCTCGCCTTGTAATCAAGGGGTCCCGGGTTCGATACCCAGTGGAGGCACATAGTGGTTCGGATCCCACTTTAAATTGTAGGTCCAGTCCCGATTAGCCTTATTGTGCATAGAGTGGACTTAAAACACCAAATCAATCCAATCCAATAATAGGCTTCAAAGAAAAAATCTTTCATATAAGAATGTCAAAAAATAACCTTCTGAAATTAGAATATATTGAAATATCATGCAGTTTCTAGAAACTTTCTGCAAATTTTCGACCAGTGTTGCTTTTCAATATCCGTACCATTAAAAACATGGTGACGTGTATGAGTGTTCACAAGGAATACTTACTTCCATGAAATTGAAATGATGCTTTAATACTACATATTCACGATTATAACAAATTTTTAAATGTATGCTTGACATTGATGTTCCATCATCGAATATTTTCAGGGTGATACTCGCCAAAGCTGCAACGAGAAATTTCCTTCAACACAAAAGCCAATATCAGAGAAACTTCGAACGTTCAAAAACAAAATAGTTCATGGGACAAGTCACCCAACAAGTCCCAAGTCCGAAAATATTCAACGACCGGAGCTCCCACAAACCACATGGAAAAGAGAGACACTTCCAGATAAAGATGAATCTACAAGTAGCAGAGAAGCAGACGTAAAGAAGTCTAACCTAAATGCAGCATCCAGAAATGGTACAGGCTCAGAAGTGATGAGAACTGTATCAAGAACACCTTCTTCTTCTGAAATGTTTCCGGACAAAGATCACTCTCCCGCCAAGATACCAAGCAAGGCTACAACTGACGTAAACAACTCTAATCCAAAAGAAACAATCAGCAATCGTCCAGGATCAGAACTTATGAAAACCGCATCGAAGACGTTGGCAGCTAAACATCAATCTCCGACTACGAGACCAAGCGAAGATACAACTCGAGTAGACAAGTCAAACACTAAAGAAACAACCAGCAATTGTACAGGGAAAGAATTGGTAGAAAATACATCAAAGACACTTTCTTCTTCAAAGACGTTTCCAGATAAAGACCAATCTCCCACTACGAGACAAGACAAAGATACAACTGACGTAAACAAGTCTAATCTAAAAGAGGCATCCAGGAATGGCATAGGGGTAGAATTTGTTGAACCAACATCAAAACAACTCTCTTCCTCAAAGACATTTGATAAAGGTGAATCTCCCACTACGAGACCTGGCGAAGACACAACTGGCGTAGACAAGTCTAATCCAAAAGAAGCAGGCAGCGATCTCTTAGAATCAGAACTGATCAGAACTGGATCAAAGAAAGAATCTTCTTCAAAGCCGTCACCAGATGAAGATGAATCTCCCACTAGAAGACCAAGCGAAAACACAGCTGGCGTAGACAAGCCTATTCCAAATGAAACATGCAGCAATTGTGCAGATTCCAAATTGGTAGAAACTACAACAAAGGAGCTATTTCCTTCGAAGATATTTCAAGAAAAAGATCAATCTCCCACTACCAAATGTGTGGAAGATGCAACTGAAGTAAAGAAGTTTATTCCAAAGGAAACAAGCAGCGTTGTTCCAGCATCAGGACTAATCAGAACTGGTTCAAACAAAAATTCTTCTTCAAAGTCGTCACCAGATAAAGATGAATCTCCCACTAGAATAACAGAAGAAGATACAACTAGAGTTGACAATGTAAATAAAAAAGAAACAACCAGCAATAGTGCAGGTTTCAAATTAGAAGAAACTGCAACAAAGACACTTTTTTCGTCAAATATATTTCCAGATAAAGAACAATCTGCCACTATGAGACCAAGCGAAGATACAACTGAAGAAACTAAATCTAATCAAAAGGAAGCCACCAGCAATAGTGCAGGAACAGAATTGGTAGAAACGACGTCAAAGCGAGAATCTTCTTCGAAGACGTTTCCAGATAAAGATGAATCTCCCACTACGAAATCTGACGAAGATACAACTGAAGTAAAGAAATCTAATCCAAAGGAAGCAATTAGCATTGGTACAGAGGCAGAATTGGTAGACACGACATCAAAGACACTTTCTTTTTGGAAGACGATTCCAGATAAAGATAAATTTCCAACTACAAAATCTGGCGAAGATATAACTGCAGTTAAGAAGTCTAATTCAAAGGATACAACCAGAAATAGTACAATAGAATTGATGGGAATTGGATCAAAGCCACTTTCTTCTTCCAATACGGTTCCAGATACAACTGATATACAGAAGACTAATCAAAAAGAAGCAACCAGCAATGGTTCAGGGGCAGAATTAGTAGAATATACATCAAAGCCAGAACCTTCTTCAAAGACGTTTCCAGATAAAGATGAATCTCCCACTCCGAGACCGGACGAAGACACAACTGGCGTAGACAAATCTAATCCAAAAGAAACAAGCAGCAATCTTCCAGGATCAGAACTGATCAGAACTGGATCAAAGAAAAATTCTTCTTCAAAGAGGTTTGCAGACAAATATCAACCTCCCACTGCGAGACCTGGCGAAGATACAACTGAAGTGAAGAAGTCTAATCCTACAGAAGCAAGCTGCAATGGTACAGGGGCAGAATTGGTAGAAAAGACATCAAACTCACTTTCTTCTTTGAACACGTTCCAAGGTAATGATCAATCTCACACTTCGAGATCAGACGAAGATACAACCGACGTAAAGATGTCTAATTCAAAAGAAGCAGCCAGCAATGGTGCAGGAACAGAATTGGTAGAAACGACACCAAAGCCAGAACCTTCTTCGAAGACGTTTCCAGATAAAGATGAATCTCCCACTACGAGACCGGGCGAAGACACAACTGGCGTAGACAAATCAAATCCAAGAGATACAAGCAGCAGTCTTCCAGCATCAGAACTGATCAGAACTGAATCAAAGAAAAATTCTTCAAAGATATTTCCAGATAAAGATCAATCTATAAGAATCAGACCAGACGAAGATACAACTGAGGTAAACAAGTATAATCCAAGAGAAACATCCAGAAATTGTACAGGTTCCAAATTGGTAGAAAGTGGAACAAAGACAGATTTTTATACAAAGATGTTTCCAGATAAAGACCAATCTCCCACTACGAGACCTCATGAAGATTCAACTGAAGTAAAGAAGTATAATCCAAAAGAAGCAACCAGTAATTGTACAGGGGCAAAATTAGTAGAAACGACATCAAAAATACCTTCGTCTTCGAACACGTTCCACGGTAATGATCAATCTCCCACTGCAAGATCAGACAAAGATACAACTGGAGTAAACAAGTCTAATCCAAAAGAAGAAGTCAGCAATCGTCCAGGATCACAACTGTTGAGAACCGGATCGAAGACAAATTCTTCCTCAATAATGTTTCCAACTAAAGATGAATCTCCTACTACGAAACGAGCGGACGAAGATATGACTGGCGTAAACAAGTCTAATTCCAAAGAAACTACCAGCAATTGTACAGGGTCAGAATTGGCAGTATCTACATCAAAGACACTTTCTTCTTCAAAGATGTTTTCAGATAAAGATCATTCTCCCACTACGACACCAGACAAAGATAAACCTGGCGTAAACAAGTCCAATCAAAAAGAAACAAGCATCAATCTTTCAGCATCAGAACTGGTGAGAACTGGATCAAAGAGAAATTCGCCTTCAAATATGTTTCCAGGTAAAGATGAATCTCCCACTACAAGACCAGAACTGAAGAGAACTGGGTCAAAGACACTTTCTTCGTCAAATCCATTTTCAGATCAAGATTGCTCAGGCACTACAAGACCAGGCGAAAATACAACTGGTATAAATGAGTCTAAACCAAAAGAAGCGGCCAGCAATCGTCCAGGGCCACAGATGATGAGAACTGTATCAAAGACACATTCTTCTTCAAATGTGTTTCCAGATAAAGACCAATATCCCACTACAAACCCAGTCGAAAATACAACTGACGTAAACAAGTCTAATCCAAAAGTTACGACCAGCAATCGTCCAGGATCAGAACTTATGAGAACTGGATCAAAGACATATTCTTCTTAAAAGATTTTTCCAGACAAAGAAAAATCTACCACAGACAGAGAAAGAAAAGTTAAAGTTGACGGAAACCAGGCTAATCCAAAGGAAACAACCGGCAAAAGTACGGCATCGAAATTGGTGGAATCTACATTAAGAAAACTTTCTTCAAACACTTTTCCAAATAAATTATAAATATACGAGGACAAGACCAGTAGCTAATCAGGCAAAACAAAATATAATTTCACTAAACTTAACTGCAATAAATCGGTAATTGCACCATGAAACTACGGAGGATACTTTTCCTAATTCGACGACATTAACAGACAAACTCAAGTCTTTCAGAAAATGATATGTTATTGGCACAACACAAGATTTTATCACAACCACCTTCCATGACATTTCAAAACAAGTTTTGGTAGAATATGATTAGACGTACTGAACTGTAACTAGTCTTATATGATTTTTGTGTAATACATATTGCATTTGGCATAACGTGTATGTTGATGCCCGATACCAGCAGTTGAACTCTAAGAAACAATTCGTTGCATAAATTTTCTTCAACATATATTAATAAGATCTAGTGTTGAATGAGTGAATCTGAAACTGCTTTTCAAGATACGGTAAAAATATTTATCTACTAAAACAAGGGAATGTTTGATTAAATAAAAATAGTAATTTTATGATATGCATTTTTACGGTAATTTAAAATTTTAAGTTTAAGCAATTTTATTATGTTTTAATACTCTGAAGCTATATTATGAATCCACACATGCATACATTATTACATAGTATTCGATAATATATACGCTAGATTATAAAGAGAAATAATGAACTCTCTCCAACATACGATGGTAAAGCAGATTTGCAGCCAACCATGTGCCTTATGAGCTTCTTTTATTGGTTGAGAATTTTAGATTTTGTTGTTTAGAATATTATAAATAATATCATAATTTGTATTACATTTTACTGAAGTGATTATAGGTATTGTATTGTAATCACATTTCTCTAAGCAATTCCCAATATTGTTACAATTAATATTATGTACTATTTGTAACTTTAAATTTATTTATTTTCTTGTACAAATTAAATAAAGCATTACATAAAGTTACATAATTGTCTTCCTGTCCAGATATTATTAGCATGATTAAATCAAGAAGACAGGTGGGCAGGTCATGTAGCACGAATGGGAGAGGAAAGAAGAGTTCAGAGGATTCTTGTTGGGATGCCTGATGGTAATAGATCAGTAGGAAGGCCAAGACGAAGAAATGAACCTAAAGGAAATCGGTAGGAATGGAAAAGAGTGGATAGATCTTGCTCAGGATAGGGAGGAATGGAAGGCTTGTATAGCTGCAGCCATAAACCTTCGAATTTAAGAAGGCTAGAGAGTTAGTTAGTTAATTAGCTAGTTAGTATGTACTTTAAAAAATTAAGAGATACTTACGAATAAATTTGTTGGGAGTAATCTTTATTAAAAAAAAATTAACCGGGCCGCGTTCTCACAAAGATATCGAAGCGTCGATATCGTAAAAATATCGACGTCGATATATCGAAATATCGCAGAGCCCTACTTCTGAGATATTTGTTTCAAGCGTCAACTTCACGTTACAATTACTTGAGAACTGCTTGACGTATTACAATGTAACAATGTAATGAATTTTTCTCTACTTTCAACTGCAGTAAAAATAATATGAGGTTTCAATTTAAAAAAAAACAACAAAAAAACTAAGTGGGTGTTGAAAATCGTACTTCCTTACGTAATTGAACGTATTGTGCCCACTAATTTTATGAGCCCCTCTTATACCTTTATATCTGCGAAAGTACTCTTTCAAAATTTGTTGTTGTTCACTAAATATTCCGGGTGGTAATTTTAGGTGACTAAGAGACTCACCCTGTATATAGGGGATGGTGGATATAAGTGTTAAACCCAACGACTTAGTACTACCGATGCGTCATCTCGTTCCATAGCGTACCATCGTCTTCAATACGATTTCTAACAGAAAAGAAACTATGAACGTACCAACCGTGACACTATGCAACAAGGCTGCATACATACAGGATAAAATATGTCCTTTAAACCAGGGTTTCGGAGCGGAGTGCACTAAAGGAGCGGAGTGGTTCGACTTGTTGAGACGCACGCTCCGATTCAGAGCGGAGCGTGACACAAGAGCACTCCGCTACGGAGCGTGGTGCTTTTGGCAGCACGCTCCGATCCGGTTAGGAGTTATTTTTACACGAATGCTGTAATGCAACTATGAATAATGGGAATGTGCAGTACATTAAAGCTGGCTTCTGTGACGGAGTGGCTATAGTGGAACCACATGCAAAAGAGCCACTCCTGTGCATCGTACTCTAGTGGTTTGTCTGTATGATCGTACTCCCGCTTGGAGGGGAGGGACAGAGTGGAAGCATGCTTCCTTATGACCCGAGTAGAACGGGTGAAAGGGGAGGTGCGCGGGGACTTTTGGCAGAAGCTTTTTTGTTTGTGGTCGCTCTACAGCACAGCACCCTACGACGTCAGGGATCCGTGGGGTGGTTCAAATCCCGGCATGGGCTTGTACAATCTGTGTGTGTCCCTTCATCAATTTAATCATAACATCGCTCATCCCCATCTTCGTGATTAGCCAAAAGCGACAAAGAAGAGAAGTAAAATGAACCAAATCAATGAATCAATTATGCACATTAAGCATTGGCAAAACAATACAAGAATGCTGTTTTGGTTCAATAGAGAGAGAGCTATAGTACGTAAATTGTTCATTTGATGTCAGTTGAAATATGAATTATGTAAATAGTATTTCTGTATTGAGATGTACTATTTTGTATTGTGACTCTTAGATATAAGAGTTTGAATGTTATGTGTTGAATGGGTTATACCCCAAGTCCTGAACGTAGCAGCAGTTCGGCATCTTTGACATAACCCCAGAGGAAGCTGACCGGAACCGTATCTGGTTTCGAGCCACCACCTGTTTTTCGGCAAAGCGCTGTTGTCACTTTTACCTGCAGAGTTTAGACATCCATTCATTCACTGTGACGTTTTACTCCCAAGGTCTTCATATTGCATAGAAAAATAGCAAAACACAATAACACAACCTAACAAAGATAGAGAACCGCAACCTCGTGTTCAAAAATCTCTATGAAACTGAATTAGCAACATCTCATTTAGTCCACGTGGACTTGATGAGAGCTGTCATTTCTTGGACGGACGCTATTGGTGGAAAAGGTTTCAGGGGAGGATTTACTGGACTCCACGTGGACCTGATATATGGTTGTAAGGGAAAAAACTGATCTTTCGGAACTTTCTTTGAAGTAAAGTGAGGTTTCTTTGGGGACCAGCACTATACGAATCATTTCAACCAATCACTTTTCCTGGTTTACGAAGTTGTCCGACCAATCAGCTTCGTCCAGGCCCGTAGCTAGAATTGATCTCCAGGGGAGCCTCACGGGTTGTCAGGGGGCTTTGTAAACCAAGTCCATTTATGAAGGTAAATTATGTGTAGGGGGGCGCTCATTCATTTTTAAATATCATATACTACACAAATACTACATTTTTCTACATCTTTTAACACATCTCTTGGAATGTTAATTGACTGATACTGAAATTATCCCTTACACACCCCATACTATTTTAGATGATACAGATATGTATATCGCACACAAAAAAGCACAATATTTAATCACAGTGCCTACAGTATATTCCACCCCCGGCCGAAGCAATTAAACTCCCCTTCCTTCCCAAAACTTGGGAGCTGTTGTCGACCTTTGACGCAGATGCGGAGGGAACTTGCATGATGACATCGAAGTCACAGATTTCTATCTAAACGGGAGGTTGCAACAGGGACAGTGAAGGTACAGATAAAGAAGCTCCCCTATGAAAGAACTTTCTGAAGTCTAGAGAATATCTAAATACTTGCAGCTACTTCTGCTCATGAACAAAATGAGCGAACGTAATAGATACTGTTCATATTCTGTGAATATATCCTTAAAGTTGTGAGTTGTCTACATTTTCACTCTTCACTGCAAACAAATTATGCAAAATAGTTTACCTAATGTAAAGGGGGGCTCATGGCAGTGCCAGGGGGGGGGGCTGACGGTAGTTCCAGGGAACTGAGTCCCCTCCCCCCGGCCTGGCTTCGTCTTGTTCCGTATTCCGTGCTCCTTGCAGGTGATTGACAAGAGTGCAATCGGCTGGCGCATTTGTCTTGTGCCCATTTCAAGAGGGGAGGGGGGTGAAACTGGTACTTAGCTGTTTATGCTTTCGTGGTTGAGAACTTCGCTACGCTGCACGTTGCGTCCGATTTATCCGCATGACGCCGAGGGACTGGTGGCTCCGAGCGCCGGCGTTGGACATGCTCTCTATCTAAATTTGGGGAAGGACCTTTCGGCACAGCAGCAATGCATAGAGAACATGACTGAATCCAGTACCAGACAGCAGGCAGCGAGAACACCGAGATTCCAGGATGGGAGGCAGCAGTCGGCGGAAATCGGCGGCAGTCAAGCATCGTGGAACTTCGGCGGCCCCATTGTCTAACTTTTTGGCGGGAAAGGGGGGGGGGGCGCGTGCGTGGATCCTAACGGTGACAACTAAGCGCACAGCCCAAATTCAAAATTACACGTACCCCGGACGTACGTTCTCGTTCGCCTGCCGGACGAGAGGGCTCCGAAGCTCCAATCTCCCTCGGGGAAAGTGCCGGTCGCCGGCTTCCCAGTTGCAACAAGCTTGGTACCCAAAAATCTCCGACTCTCCGATACCGAGGTATTTCCTTTTCAGGATTGCCAAAGTGAAGAGAAACTTAGCGAAAGAACGATTTGTCCATCGAAATTGTCTGAAAGTGCAGGATGTCCTTCTTAGGGCCGAAAGCACTCGTCGCTCAACGGCAAAAACGGCCCTTCTAAGGACCAAAAAGCCGAAATCTCCGATGTTCCTTAGGGAAAAAGAAAAAACGGGACCAAGTGCAACTGAGGATAGAGTTTTTCCCCCTCCTTCTCAGGAGGGGGGACATCTCGAAAAACCGGTAGCCGAAAACTCAACCGGGGGAGAAAGGAGTGCGTGGACCTGGGCAAAGAAGCGGATGCGGAGGAAAAGGACAGCGGACAGCAAAGGCAGATCAAAACCGACCGGGTTGGTGGCCCTCAGAAGGGCCTTTCCACCCAAAGTCTGTCGGGGAGTGGTGACCCCCGGCAGCACCCCCCGACTGCTGTGCGCTCTCGGGCGTAGGGGACCATGTGTTCTTTCGCGTCATCGGTTTTTAGGGCTAGGCCGGTGATAATTACCCCGACTCGGAAATGGACCTAAGGGGTATAGGCAGGCACATGGGCACAAAGGTGGTTCCCCCGTAGCAGCAGTCACCCACACTGCAATGACGTTAAGCTCTGGGTGTGGTTATTACCGATACCCCGCAAGGGGACAGATTTCAGACCGGCCTCGGCCGTCGGACTGGCCCTACGAGAAGTCACTCGCCCCTAAGGCAATGAAAAGCCAATGCTGCCTTAAATCCCGATCTGAAGCAAAAGTAACAATGCCCGGAGAAACAGACGAGTTCTCTCTAACGGACAGACATCCCAAGCAACGACTTCTCCTCTCTTTCACGCAGACGTCTTTGGCAGTTAACTTCCGATGCGGCTTTTTTCGGCTTTAATTCAAAATTCATTTTCGATGTTTGTCTCAAATAAGGTTGTAAGTCGGAATGAGTAGGTCCAACTAACACACAGATTTGCAGAGAGCCTTCGGGCTTTACCTACCTGCCCTTCCAAATTCCCGACTCCATCCTCCCCGTAAGGATAGGAACCAATAGGGTGTGTGTTTTTTTGCCCCCCTTCAACGTGGGTTTTTTTCACACACCAGTATCTAGATGAAGCTGTTATTCCAAGACATCCGAGGTTTTGTCTGCTTGCAGAATTTTATCCTCGGGAGCTTCCCTTCTATTTCTCTTTTTTGTCTCTTGTAGTTTTTTCTGTCTGTATAATTTTCGCCGTCTGGTAAAAATCCTCTTTCCATAGGGTTGAAACCAGATTTAGTTAAAGTATTCGATGTCCCACGTAGGTAGATTTGCATACTAGTGCATGCCTGCATGGAATGGAGGTTTCCCCGAGGGAGAAATCCGGCTGGACTGGATCTATCCCGAAGGGAAGACTGTACCTAGGCAAAAGACCGAACATGAGGCTATAATGTGCTTGGAGAGTGCATTAGTGTTTCAGGCGAGGTCTGCGTCTTTCGGTATGGTTGCCGGTTGACTTAGGTCGGGCACCACTCACCCCCGCGAGCTCCTTTGGGGGCGGGGTTTTTTCTTTCTTTCTTTTTTTTTTTTCCGATATATCCGCATATGGCAGAGTCATCGCCTTTGCCAGACAGATCCAGTGTTGCCAGTTGTATTAGAATTATGCTACACCAATTCTGACTAGATTGTTCTCTTTTAAACTTATTTCTTACGCGTGTTGTTCTTCTCTTCACTGTCAAAAAAGAAGCATTTTAAAGCTGTGTTCTGTTGTATCATTACATGCATATTATGTATGCTTGTCAACAGTGACATATGGACATTTAATGAAATTTTTAACTTCGCTAATACATGGACGTCTTCAGGATATTTTCCAGGAAGAGACAAGCAAGGTATTTTTCCAAGGGGGGGGGCGACGACAATGAGGCAGAATTTCCACATAATACAGTAAACCCTCGTTAACACAAACTCGCTTAAGACGAACACTCGGTTAACATGAACAAAATGTTGGTCCCGGCAGGGATTGTATTATATCTTATAGAAGTTTTATCGGTTAACGCGAATTTCGGTTATCACGAATTACGAACTGTTTTTTAGTCCGTTACGTCATTAGATCTCATTTAACACGAACTTTCAAAGTTTTTCATAATTTTTTTCTGTTGTTCCTCTGCTAGGTACAGTATGTAACATTCTTATTCGTACACACGGATTTTCAAAGAAAATGCTTTAATATCTGAAAGGAAATACACTCTTTTGAAATTGTTTCTTTACAATTCAATAACTCATATCATTAGGAACATAAAATCTTACCCAAATTCTGTATAACCAATGACAATAATAATTTAAATGAAATTGAAAGAGAAACATGCCATTTTTTGTACAACTTTTCTATTCGTACACTTAATAATATAAAAGAAAAAAATTATATTCAGAACAAATTGACTGACAGTTCTAATACTTTGATGCGTATCCTGTGGCTTTAATTACTGCTTGACACCTGTTCTTCATAGAATTAACCAGTTTCCGACATGTTTCAGAGCTTATTTTATTCCACTCGGCTTGCACAACAGTTTTCAACTCTTGTTTGGATTTGATGCCTGCTATATGAACTCGCCTCTTCAAAATTGCCCATAAATGCTCAATGGGATTTAAGTCTGGACTTTGAGCTGGTGTTTGTAGTAGTTTGGGCACATTCCATATAAGCCAATTCATGTTAACTCGCGCCTTATGCTTACTGTCATTGTCTTGTTGGAATCTGTAGATAGGCGACATGTCCATTTTTTGGGCACTCTGTTTTACATTGTTCTTCAATATGTCCAAATAGACATATGCATCCATGACACCATCAATAAACTGGATGGTACCAACACCTTTGGACAACATACAGCCCCAAATCATTAATGACCCACCACCGTGTTTAACTGTTGGAACTGTGTTAATGTGATCATTGTCTTTATTTGATTTTCTCCAGACCCTATTTATCCCATCTGACCCATATATATTAATCTTGGACTCGTCTGAACATATGACACTATCCCAAAATTCCTGGTCCTTGTGGATGTGCTCTTTCGCGAATGAAAGTATATTCCTGCGATTCACCTTATTTACGTACGGCCTCTTTCGTGGTATTCTGCCATGATATCCATGCTTCCACAAGGCACGTCGGACAGTTTGATCGAACATCATCTTCCCAGCAACATTTTCTACTAACAGTCGTAACTGAGGAACACTTAGTCGGGGGTTTTCTCGCACTCTTTTTTTTAAAAAAAAACGTTCATCACGTTTATTCAACCTTGTCTCTTTTCGTTTTCTCGGTACATTCTGTGTTGAACCTTCCTCTCTAAATTTGCATTATTCAGATCGGAACTAAGTTCCTTCACCTTGCCCATTTCGAACACGCTGATAGATAGACGATAGGCCTACAACAATACCTACGCCAGCATTCCGCTTGACGGGGAGCGCGCCTGCATGTTCAAACTTGTTACGAAGTTGCAAACTGCACGAAATCGCCAGAATAGCGGTGGCGCTGTATGCAAGGAAGATTGAAATTCTTGCCTGTACGAATAACAATGTTGCACGAAACAGCGTACTTTTCTCTTTTCACACAAATTATATGCTATGTTTATGCACTTTGAACATACATTTTTATTGACATTTTTTGGTGAAACCTTCATTAACATTAATTTCCAGGTACATATGAAAATGATTATATTTACTAGTTGATATGACACTTTTTCCTCGGAAATTCTATGTGTACGAATAACAATGTTACATACTGTATGTAACAAATCGCTCAACAATCTCTATCATCTTGTCAACAATCAACTTATACAGTATTGTAACCAACAGATTCAGATCAACAATGTGTTCAAATGTGTTTTTCTATTCTTTACACCCAGTACGAGTAACATCAAGATTAAAACATGGGTGCAATTGCTCGACAATCGCGACAACAATGAACTTATACGTATTTAACCAACAAATTAAGTTGTGTGTTCAGATGTGTTTTTCTATTTTTTAAAACGTAGCCAGTACGAGTAACATCAAGTTGCAAGCAGTAAGACGGGAGTCATGGCCATGAGAAAGCAGACAGGTATAGATCAGCAAACAAAACTGAGAATCCTAGAGGAAGTAGACCGTGGTGCATTGAACAAAACGACAAATGCTGAGCAGTATGGAATTGCCAAATCTACATTATCTACAATACTTAAATACATAATACGTATTGTAAATGGTTAATGTGTAGAAAGAACTGTATTGCAACAATAAAATTTGAGTCACCGGTTAGCACGAATTTTTTTAACACGAACTCTTAATTTTTCGGTTCCTTGGGATTCGTGTTAACGAGGGTTTACTGTAGTATTACTCCCTTTAAAAAATTGCTTCAGTTTGAAGTTATCATGTTCCTGCAACGCCCTTTCAATAATTAACATATATTACTGTGAGTGAAATGAAATTATACGTGTGAAATATGTATTATTTAATTAACTTTCATTTCCGGGGGGCGTGGCTCCGCTTGGCCCCCTTCCTTCCGGACGTCCATGCGTATGGAGAAATCATTCCAACCAGTCTCGGTTAATGGAATTATAAGGTGAGTAGATTTATTGAAATCAATATACAAGAACAACATAGAAAAATCCTTAATTGTTAGATCTATGCACCATAAGCCTCGATAATCTATACTGAAATAATGAAATGAAGGAAATCATGCCGAGTTTTCATTTATACCTGTTCAAGTAGAAAAGATGCACAAAAGAATTACAAAAAATATATGTAAAAGTATTTCGATCAAGTTATTTCTATAATTGTAATAAACAATGACCAATTGTCCTTTCAACTAACTATAAGTTTCAATTTGTCTTTTCCTGTTCTATTAACTTTGCCTTGCCTTCATACTTATATTTCGGATGATCCCTAATTCTAAAGAAATCCTAAAAAAAAGAAATAAGACACATAAACTATGGGAAAGAAATATACTGTGCTAGAGAAACAAACACCAATGCCATTACCGCAGCTCAAACCAGCACCATTTGTCGTTGAGCTCGCAGGAATATTGCACATGGAATTAGTTATTCGTGTGATGTTGAATACCCAGTGATGCTTTCTGACTTTGCCAGATTTCAGAAAGAAAAAAAACACATATACGTGAAAGATATGAATAAGAGGTTGTTCATTTGGAAATGCATTTCCAAGTTGTATTTTAAATGCTCTTGTGAATAGATGTAAAGGAAAGTAATAAAGAATTATCAATTTATATTTGCTTAAGGATTAATTTAGTACAATATGCATTGCAATTATACATTTAACATATGTTGAAACGATACCTTTTCTTATGTACTTTTGGTGGATTTAAGACTCAACAATACGCTATCGAGAATAGACCTACAGTTTAAATCTACCTAAAGTGGGATTCGAGCCAATATGTCCCTCCACCGGGTATCGAACCCAGTGCCCCTTGGTTACAAGGCGACGTTGTTACCACTATGTTATAGGGGCACAGCGCGCTACATCACGTTTTTTTTTGTCAGTACACATTCATCAATTATCTCATTATGAGCGTCGCGATTAGCAAAAAGTGCCCAAAATGCAACGCTAAGTAACAAAAATAAAATAAAATTCCATCAGTGAGGCACGTATTCCTAGCAGTCCTGTTTTTCAAAATGAAATCATAAAATTCAGGACATGCCCCTATGCAAGTAGGTAATATTACATTTTGTGTTTATCACGGTTATTAAGGTTTATACATCTTGTTTCGACTTATCTGCTGACTAAACATTGTTCATTACTGAAAACTTGCTTTCAGTTTGCTGTGTACAACGTCCTCAATAAAAACAATATTTATTTTATACATATATGCTTTCTGGCTTTCTATACTCAGAAAGTTAAATATAGCAACATTACGTTCGTCGTTTTTCCAAAATTTTCCAATTTTCTTAAAACCACCGTGCCGATTTCCAGGTTACTGCTTACAAACTTTAAATGTTAGATATGGCAACCAGACATTTCTGTCTTTTATAAGTTCACTATTTTGTAATTTTTGCAGTAGCATATATATAACCAATGAATACCTATTTTAACTTCCTGCCTTTAAAATTAGGAAAAAATCGATGACAACCCTGTAGTTCATACTATTTAAATTTCCCTGTTGGGCTGTATACAAACAGCATTCCGATTTTCGAATTTATACCTTCATAATATTAAACCAAATGTGGCAACCCTACATTTTTTGTTTTGCCGGTTTTTAACTTTCTAGTGTCAGGATCTTTGGCCGTGTTTACGATAACATTAATAAGCAGGATTCCGATTTTCAACTTCATACATTCAAAAGTCTCCTTTAGCTACATTCAAAGTATCATACATAACCAGCGTAAAAAAAGTTAGATATGGCAATGATGCATCAGCGAGTGTTTTGCATGAACACCTGTCAACCTTCCTCTGTCCGTACACGTTGCTTTGCCTTTCCTCTGCGCGCTTCTTGCCTTTGGAAGGTCGAATGAATTCTCTGCAGTAGATTGTTACTCGAACCAATATTCCGGAGTAACTCACTTCTCCCGTCCGTCGGGTCGATATGCCGAAGCGCTTAGCCCGAACCAGAAGTCGCACTCTTCACCAAAACAGTCCACTGAAGATCGGAGCTTTCCCTTGCCTCCTCCACACCCCACACTACTTCTACGCTTCACAGTTGACACATTGCGCGTTGTACGTATGTGGTTGATTTCGTCTTCCCTGGTGTATTGTGTAAGGATTATTCCTTGCTTACTGGTAACACTGTAGATGGATGACGTGATCTTGACGGACTGTTTTCGTGGCGTTAGCTTTGGTAATAATTATTATATAATTATATAAAACTGATTATAATCAGTTTTATAACAACAATAACGGGCCAAGTTCAAATGCCTTACAAATTCCACAAAAAAAATTGCTAATGTACTCGAAACCTTTGATCGTTAGTTTCCTGTATACACTCTTATTATCCAAGCCCGGAGCGACTCCGGAGCGGAGTGGGCAAGTTCTTAGGATATCGCTCCTCGCTCCGGAGCGGAGTGAACAGTTCCCTAAAGTTTCGCTCCTCGCTCCGGAGCAGAGCGAGGAATTTTCCAACTTCCTCTGCTCCGATCCCGAGCGGAGCGTCTCTCTCTCGCCGTCGCCGTCGCCCTCTCGCCGATGACAAAAGAACCGGCTGCTCCCTGGGTCTCAAAATAGCAAATGTAAACGTGAGGTCATTATTCCCCAAACTTCAGGAAATATGCATCGAAATTACAGAGAAACAGATTGACATTCTTGTCATAACAGAAACGTGGTTAACTTGCAATATAACGGATAATGCATTGAAAATTCCAGGTTATGACTTAATACGCTCTGATCGCCATTACAGCATGGGTGGGGGTGTCTGCATATACGCACGGGAGGGACTAAAACTGCATCCGTTGTCTTTCGAAATCGAAGGAGAGTTTGACGTTGAGTACCTTGCAGCTACGGTTGAAATAAAAAAGGAACGTCTCGGTATTTGTGCCGTATACAGGCCTAAGCGTATTCCATATACACAGTTGTCAATTTTAGAAGATATATTGACCGAAATGTATCCCTTAGTTAATGACCTTGTTATAGCTGGAGATTTTAACATTAATTTCTTACATCCAGACTGTGCTGACGTCGTTTACATTCAAAATTTGTTTAATCAATTTCAATTAACGCAAATAATCAATAAACCGACCAGAATAACCTCCACGACTAAGTCATTAATTGATCTGACGTTTGTCAGCAACATGCAAAATGTAATCCAACATGGTGTCGGTGAGCCAGTCAGCAATAGCGATCATAGAATGACCCACGTTGTACTTGCGTATACCAAACCAGAAAGCGTGAACAGAATTATATACCACAGAAAATACGGTGATATTGATTATGATAAATTCGTGAAGGATGCAGAAAAAATTAACTGGGGAAAAATATATAACACCGATAACTTGAATATGAAAGTAGAGTATTTCAATGTCAACTTACTTGATCTCTTTGACAAGCACGCGCCAGTCCGTAAAACACGAGTTCGTAACAAACGTATGCCGTGGATTACATCGAATGTGAAGCTGTTGATGAAACTAAGGGACAATGCGTTTCGTAAATTCAAGCGAATCGGAACTGAATCTGCATGGAAAGAATACAAAGAATTGAGAAATTTCACGACATCCGTTATTCGGCAAGAAAAAAAGTGTTATTTTGAGCATAACATCAATAAAACACCAAGACAACCAAAGCATTTATGGAAGCAGCTGAAATCTGTAGGCATTGGCTCAAATAAAAATGATCTCCCCTCCACGTTTGACAATGCGAACGAGATAAATGAACACTTTATTAATTCAATTGATAGTCTAAATATCGACCAACGTCTGATATCTCAAGAATGTTTAAAATTTAGTAACCAAAAGTTTAATAATATGCTTCCCGAATTTGCTTTTGAAAAAGTGGATGGCTATACTGTAAGAAAATGTTTGTACGAAATCAAGTCTACTGCTATTGGTGCAGATGGAATATCAACTAAAATGCTGAAGTTATCGCTACCTTTTATTTTGCCTATTATCACACATATTATTAACTTTTCGCTCGAGAAATCCGTATTTCCCAGGAAATGGAAAGAAGCTTTGATAACACCACTCCCTAAGACGACCCGACCAACTAATGTAAACGACCTTCGACCTATTAGTGTTCTGCCTGTGTGTTCAAAACTACTAGAAAAAATAATCTATAAACAGACATTTAGCTTCATTGCCCAAAACAATATTCTTCCACCCTCACAGTCAGGATTTCGGCCGGCACACAGCACTGCTACGGCTTTGCTGAAAGTCACAAATGACATCCTCCAGGCTATGGATAAGAAATTCCTCACTGCATTAATATTATTGGACCTGTCCAAAGCATTTGATACGGTACAACATAAATTACTGCTCAGTAAACTGAAATATTACAGTTTTTCACAATCTACCCTTAACAGGTATTTTTCATATCTAAGTAACCGAAATCAACGTGTAAAACTGTCGCCTACTTTATTATCTAATAAATTATATATTTCATCTGGTGTTCCACAAGGATCTATACTAGGTCCCTTATTGTTTACGATTTATATTGCAGACCTACCCTCAGTTGTCAAATACTGTAACGTACATTTATATGCTGATGACACTCAACTAACCAAATCATTCAATCCAACAGAAATTGCTAGAAGTATTAAATACATAAGTAATGATTTGGGTGCGATAAAAACATGGTGTGATGCAAATGGCCTTAAAATTAATGCTAATAAGTCATGTTATACATTTATTGGAACTCGAAATGCTATTGGCTCGGTCGAGCACACTAATACAACAATTACAATAAATGATGATGTCATACCTAGAGCTCAAGTAGTTAAAAGTCTTGGACTGATATTTGACACTCGTCTATCATGGAATGAGCATATTAGCCGCCAAATCAATAAATCATTTGGAACACTTAGATTCTTGTTTAAATTTAACAAACTATTATCTTCAGAAATCAAGCAGCGATTAGTTGAAACACTTATATATCCATTTCTCGACTATTGTGACGTAGTGTACTCTGGTAGAATAAATAAAACTTTACAAGCAAAGAATCAAAAATGCCAAAATGCGTGCATGCGGTTCATATTTTGCATCCCGAGACGTGAACATATTTTACCTTCCATAAATAATAAGAATATCCTCAATATGTACCGTAGGCGGCTACTGCATACATATTGCCTTATACATAAAATTATTACATCTGGCAAGCCGTCGTATCTGGCAGACATGTTGATCCCTCGCACCAGTATTCACAGCCACCATACAAGAAATAATTTCAAATTTAACCTTCCACTCTGCAACACACAGGCATATCAGTCGTCGTTTTCATATTCTGCTGCAAAAATATGGAGTGCCCTACCTAAGACCATGTCGAGCATATCTAAAATAGAATCTTTCCGAAATGAAGTAAAGAATTTTCTTTTGGCAGAGCAGAGATTGTGTTCAAATACTATGATGTAACTTGTATGTTTATGTTATGTATTTTGTCTACATGTTTTTATTTTTACTTATTTTTCATTCATTTTATTTTATTTTTATGTAGTTGTCTTTTCACAATTTTTGTATCATTTTATTCATACATTTATTACAATTATTTTATCAATAGATTTTGTAACTAAATCATACAGTTTATTGTACACTGTATTAATACTGTAATAACATATGTATAAGAAATGTAAATTTAAATGTAATCGATGACACGGGTTAGGTGGCAGAACAGCCTCAGGCTGAACCTCGCCCACGTAAATAAAGAATTTGAATTTGAATTTGAATTTGAAGGTATCGCTCCGCTCCGGAGCGGAGTGAACCATTTCCTAAAATTTCGCTACTCGCTCCGGAGCGGAGCGGAGCGAACCATTTCTTAGAAGCTCGCTCCGGAGCGTGGGCAACAGCCGGAGCGTTGATCCGCTCCGCTCCGAAACCCTGGTTTAAACGAGACCTCAACGTGTCTTGTTGTATTCCAGATGTTTGTCTGTGTTGTATGCCGACACCCTGTTTGTATGTGTTTTTTCTTCTTTTCCAAGCTATAACTTTTGTCACTGTTGAAATGTAGAGAAAAAGGAATTGCAATGTCGTGATAATTTATTTACCACTTATCTGGAAAAAAGTAAGTGTCACAGTTACACATTTCAATGAGTACCTAATTACAGTTATCCTTACTCCGAAAATGCACCTGCATCCTGCAACTCCCTTACAAGTACGTCACAAACCCTGTATAATACAAGTCATTAATATGTTATACTTGTTGTCCTCAGCATGGTGTGAAACGCTGTCTGATTTGACTAATGATGGGTTTATAGTCTTCGAAATTTATCGGAAATGTTACTTTGTACGTAAATTTAGTTATTCTGAGCAATTATAAATGCAGCAATATATGAGTACTGAAAATACAAGGTAACATTTTTAAACATTACTAACATTACCAGGGACGTAGCTAGGTTGATCAGTTTTGGAGGGCCCAAACGTAAGATATTTTCTATCAAACTATTATAAATTAACAAACTATTTATACACCATATAGGCCTATACTGTATACATATATATATATAGTCTTGGAAAGGAAAGGAGCAAGGGCCTCTCGGTGGAGAATGGTAGCATCGTTGCCTGGTAATCAAGGGGCTCCGGGTTCGATACCCGGTGGATGCTCATAGTGGTTGGTTCGGATCCCACTTTACACTGTAGAAACAGTCCCGATTAGCCTTACTGTGTATAAAATGGACTTAAAACACCACATCAATCAATAAATAAATTGGAAAGGAACAACATTTTCTTTTGTAGACCCCGACAGTCTCGCGAAATCCACAGCCATTATTCGGGAAACTAAATGCAGAATGAACTCATTAACTTAATGGCTGATAGAACAAAAACAATGTTATTTAGTCTTTAGTAAATTTGCTCGAAGAAAATTGAGAAGTAGATAAAACCCTTTTCCGTGGTTTTAGATATAAAGTGCTGGAACCAGGTTTATAAGTATGTGCAAATATGAAATGTGTGCGTAATGAGTTCATGCTAGGTATCTCATGTATATAGTTCATAACTGAATCGAATGCGGTATGTCTTAGTTCAAGGCGACCGCGTTAAATATTATTGTATAGAGCGGTCCCGAGTCTACTATGGCATCTGATTGTTCACTTGGGAAATAATAACGATAAGAAATTTTATGCACACGTCTAATTTCTTAAAATTAATCTTATTTGTGTGTGAAAAACTGAATATATGATGGCACTGGATAAAACAAAGTTCCCACACGCTCAAATGATTACGCTCTCGTATTTGGTTCGGCAGGTTCAACAAGGGGTTCCGGGTTCGATTCCCGATGGAGGCACATAGTAGTTCGGATCTCACTTTAAACTGTAGGTGCAGTACCGATTAGCCTTACTGTGTATAAAGTGGACTTAAAACACCAGTTCAATTAATCAATCATTCGAAAGGTTCAAGGTTCGATCCCTGGTGGTCAGGCCGGTAGTCAGATTTTTATTTCGGAAGGGGCTTATACCTTATCGGCAGCGGCATCTAAAGACGAAAAGGTTGTGGGGAGGTGTAAATGCGCTGAAGATGAATTTCTTGGTATATTGCAACTAACCATATATAAGATGTTTAATTCTGTTAATGAAGTAAATTTAATTACTACTACACATAATTAAAATCAGATATTTGTAGGATTTCGGGAAAGGACTGCAGCCCCCGAGCCCCTTCCCTGGGTACGTGGCTGCTTGTATTAGTTCCAAACTTTCTGTGCTGTTCCAACATCTTGAGGACAATTTGGGAAATATTTGAAAGCGATATGGAAGAAAATTCTGCTCTCGAAACTATGGGACTCGATGTGATGACCACGCGCAACTGAATGAAAGAAATCTTCGTAGGCCTTGTCCCTCAATATTAATTTTACTGACTAATTGTAAGTTTTTCTCGGCCTCCTCGATGACGCAGTGGTAACGTTGCCGCCTTGTAATCAACGGGTCCCGGGTTCGATACCCGGTGCAGGCACATAGTGGCTCGGGTCCCCGATTAGCCTTACTGTGCATGAAGTGGACTTAAAACACGAACTCGATAATTGGAAGGTTTTAGAAGAACTAAACATGGCTTTTTATGCATCGTACAATTTTGCTTCTTTTCACCCTACTTTTACAGTTTTTCTTCCTAAGAATTTCACTGAGTATAACACGCTACGAAACCAGAAGTCCAAGGTTCGGACCTTGGACAAGTATGGTTGTATCATGTCTGTCCCATCGCCATTCCTTCGGCTCATCATTTATCCTCATCATTGCATTTAACCCAAGAGGTAGAAAAGCGGCGTAATATAGAAATATACAGTGCGTCCATTTCGATCTTCAGCCGAGAGATCGGGAGAAGCGTGGCGGTCGGCGCTGGCGAAGATGCCGACATTTGCGGCCTGTAATGCCCGCTTATTTTTATGGACATATGCAGACATTTATATAAATATTGCAAAACGAGCACTAACCTGTGTTATAATTTATCATCTGTAATTCATCCAAGTTCTGCCCTTATATACACAAAAAAATATGCTTTAAAAAACAATGTAAAGAGCCACAGATAATAAAACATTTTAATCATAGTTTTGACCAGTAACGTCCTGCTTAAGTTTATATCCTTGAAAGAGTTTTGTGCCGAGGGGATCGTTTGGAGGTTTCGAATGTACAACACTGTATCAAGATTACGCTGCAGACGAAACCGTTAAAAGTCAATGGTGTTCGTGAGCTTCCTTGCAATCCGAAATCTCCGAGCTCGAATTTTTTGTTCCTTCGCGACAGAGCTGTGAATATAGTGGCGAGCAGATGTAAACCAAGAGCGTGTTAATTTCGTACTGTGCGCAAGAGTGCTATTATTGGTTACTTGCCGTTACTTGTTTGTGTTATTGCAGTGTGTATGTGTGTTGTGTCAGTGAGAGGATTGGAATGCCAGCCGCAAGGTTCAAGTTACGAGGGGGGCTGATACGTTCTCGGCCCGACCCAGAAGGACTTTAGCTACAGGCACGAAAGTTTCAGGCTATTCAACGTATTCTCCCCGAAAGTCTATACACTTGGCACTTGGTGGATATCAGTTTTAACAACTCTTATAACACAGGTTAGTGCTTGTTTTGCAATATTTATATAAATGTCTGCATATGTCCATAAAAATAAGCGGGCATTACAGGCCGCAAATGTCGGAATCTCCGTCAGCGCCGCCCGCCACGCTTCTCCCGATCTCTCGGCTGAAGATCGAAATGGACGCACGGTATAAATGATTGATTTGGTTTATTTTACTTCGCTTTTCTGACACTTTTTGGCTAATTGTGAAGATGCAGATGACAATGAGTGATGTGAAATTGATGAGAGGACCATCCTAAAGAACACACACGCCCAGTCCGGGATTCGAACCCAGGACCACTGGTATCGTAGTGCACCTTGTTATCCACTGCACAACAAATAGAAACAGAAAATGCTTGATAAGTAATTTTCTTCTCCATAACTCATGATTATATTATATAAGTATTATTCACTGTATGACTAGGGATTAATTATATTTGTATGTCTAGCCAACCTTGCACCGCATTTGCAGGTGGAGGCTAAATGAAGAAAAATCACAGAAAGTCAGAAAGATATACTTGTAACATAATACTTATAGAGCATGCAGACGGCTGTAAATAAATAAAATTGCTACATACCTAGTTTTCTTCTCCTTAGGAAAATCTTTGGACCTAAAAGGGATGAGGAGACAGGTAAGTGGAGAAGGTTACATAATTTAGAACTACATAATTTATATTCATGTCCAGATATTATCAGAATAATTAAATCAAGTAGACTTAGGTGGGCAGGCCACGTGGCACGAATGGGAGAGGAAAGAGGAGTTTACAGGATTCTTGTTGGGAAACCTGATGGTAAGAGACCTGTAGGAAGGCCAAGACGAAGATGGAGGGACAACGTTGAAATGGACCTAAGGGAAATTGGTAGGGATGGAAAAGAGTATATAGATCTTGTTCAAGATAGGGAAAGATGGAAGGCCTGTGTTGCTGCAGCCATGAACCTTCGGGTTTAAGAAGGCTAGAGAGTTAGTTAGTTAGCTAGTTTTCTTCCTTAATTGAAACTTGGTTTATTCTTCATTATACATGAGATCAGCCTCCCTGGAAGTAGAATCCAGGATCTTGCGTGGTAGTCAGACTCTTTTAGAACTCAATACTGTAAGTTGGACATTTGGTCGATCAGTCGATCCTGATCCATTGTTTCCAGAGGAAGACAATCTGGCAACTTCTCATTCGACATTTTACTCGCGATGTAGGAAACAGAGATCACAAACACTTCGTGATTCTATCTTCTCGCGTTTACAGAAGTTAACTACCGATCAGACCACAAACCCATACTTCAAACTATTTGACAGATATCAATTGTTCACCAAATCAACAGATGAACCGACCGCTTCGATATTTCTCCGAATTTTCAGAAAGTGGCCTTTTCCTCCTTTGCAGAGAAGGTCATTAGCAGGAGGGTTGAGTGCATGTGAGAAGAACCGCAATGTCATTCATTCCCGCGCCGAAAAAGGGACAAGCAATAGAATTCTGTTCTTGGAATTTGAAACGCATGGGGATATCTTTTCTGAACCATAAAATAATTAACCCAGAAAGTTCTAGCCACCCGTAGCTAAATCTTCCTGTTTGTGTTGTCCTTTCGGCGCCCATGCTGCCAGTGCAGGGCCAGATGAAGAGAAAGAGCGGGTTTTGGGGGGATTCTGGATCTGGTGTGCAACAGGGAGAAAAGTGCATTTTCAATAGGTGTCAGACTTCCCTGACCGAGGCGGACCACAAAACCATTAACTGCTTCCTTGCTATCTGTTAATACATCTGTTTGTGTTCAACAAGAAAGAAAATTGAAGAAGTGTTTCAAACTGCATGCAAAATTTACTGAAGAATAATTTTGCAATATTTGTCATCAAAGTAAAATTTCCAGCAAATACAGAACAGTTTCCCGGGGCCACGTGGACGTTTGCCGGGGCCGGTGCCCCCGCGTGCCCGCCCTAACGACGTCCCTGAACATTACATCATCTCCGCAAAAGTGTCGCGCGGCATCTTTGAGGACCCCGTGAAAGACTAATATGCCGGGAAAGTATCGATAGATGAAATTCAACCGATACCTTCCTATGCCGATTCATCGCCATCACGCACGTATTTAGAAATATGTTTCGGGGGGGGGGGGGGGGTCCGAACCAAGTGTCTCAATAATAATCATAATAATAATAATAATAATTATTATTATTACAGTGGAAGCATGACAACTCGAACCTCAACATCTCGAATTCCTTGATAAGTCAATTTTTTTGTAGTCCCCTTGAATTGTCCATAACACTCAATAATAATTTTACCTCAACAACTCGAATGAAACCTTGATAAGACGAATTTTTGTACAGTGTATGGGATGCCGTTCGAGCTCAATAACTCGAAGGCAGAGTATGAAAAACTTCTGAGTCGAAGTTAAATTCTAATCACCTCTATAACACGAAGTTTTAGTCGCACGGACCTCAATAAAGCCCCTATCACACGGAACTAGATATCTAGTTGGAATGCCCTAGTTGGCGCTGAACTAACTTTCTAGGTAGTAATCATGGCCGCCTGGCTGACTGCTTGACTGGTTTGGAGGAATAGGACATGATCTAATTGCTACTTGCTTTCCTCGACTGGATTCTGTGGAACAGCCAATCAGAGCAAAGTTTCGCCATGTGAAGATAATCTGGGAGTGTGCAAAGGAGCGCTTTTGTCTGTGGTTTACGAGTGTTACTCCAGCGATGTATAACGTATACAGCACGAAAGGCGCGTTGAGTTACACCATCTATGCCGAGTGCACGATGTTTACATTTGAAACAACTAAAATATTCTTCCATACGTGTACAGTAAACGTTGTAAAGTATGTATTTAAGCAGCGCCATTGTTTTGTACCAAATAACGTTTTATACGAAACGTTATTCCTCTCGGTTGAACAGTTATCGGCTTTTAAAAATGTGAAGTGATACATTGTTTACTTCTCACGCGGCCGCCATTACAACTTCCCTCGTATGGGAACATAAGTCTATCGACAAGTACGCTGATAAGTATCGTGTGAGGCGAAAACTAGCAAATTGGTAGCCAGTCCAGCGCCAACTAGGGCATACCTACTGGAATGCCAGTTCCGTGTGGGCTTAAGTCGAAGTGTGGGGTGCGTACGTACGATGTCACGTGATCAACAATCGTGTCGTCGGGAATTGAACTCAACAACCTTACCGCATATGTAACCATCATTGTTAATGTGTTTAGACCGCTATAACTCGAAGTCGGAGATTCTGGCCCTCAATAACTCGAACCTTGGTAAGTCGAAATCCTTGATACCTCGAAATTTTTATTTCCCCCCTCAATTTCGAGTTTTCAAGGTTCCACTGTATAATGTTTAATTGAAATAATTACATTAAATCAAATTAATACTAATTACAACATATAAATTAATATTGTGTTATCATTACATGAATAGGTAAAGAGACGGTATAAGAATAAAGATACAACAGCGCATATTCATTATGTAGCTTACCTGTAGTTAAGATCGGAATATTATATATAAAAACAAGTGCTCTGGCAATTAAATGAATGCCAAATACATGAATTTGATTTGATTTGCTTTATTTTACTTCGCTTTTTGTGCAACTTTTGGCTAATTTGCGAAGATGGAGATGAATGATGACATGATGAAATTGATGAATGGACACTCGCAAACATCCACGCTCAGGCCGGGATTCGAACCCGTGTACCCTAGCGTCGTAGCGCGATGTGCTAACCACTTCGCCACGGGGGGCGGCTCCAAATACATGAAGAATTGAATATTTATTGAATAACAAAAACAATGTTAGAAGCAGTTGGAGAAAAGTAAAGTTTGTGATTAATTTGTTATAAATCTTTGTAATGTCATTCAAAGCCGTATGATCCCAATATAATCCTTGCCTTCCAATAAGCTCAGAGGAAAATAATAACATTGATTTACAACAAATGCTAAACAAGCATATTTTCATTATTTAATTTTAGTACTTGACAATCCTTTCGGGAGGGTCCGGACCCCCCCCCCTAAAGATTTATCAAGTACTAAAATTAAATAATGAAAATATGCTTGTTTAGCATTTGTTGTAAATCAATGTTATTATTTTCCTCTGAGCTTATTGGAAGGTAAGGATTATATTGGGATCATACGGCTTTGAAGGACAGGAAGAACGTATTAAAGTGGGGGGGGGGGGTTTCCACTGGTCCGGACCCCCGAACGACTCACCAAGTACTAAAATTAAGTAATGTACACTACTACTCAAAATAATATGCATCAGAAACTTACTTTTCTCCAACTACATGTAACTTCATTTTTGTTATTCGATAAATATTCAATTGTTCATCTATTCCGATCTTAACTACAGGTAAGCTACGTAATGAATATGCGCTCTTATATATCTATTCCTATACAGTATTTTTACCTAATCGTGTAATAATAATATAATATTAATTTATGTGTTGTAATTAGTATTAATTTCATTTATAATTATTTTAATATAAACAATATTATTAATATTATTATTCCTGAGACACTTGGTTCGTACCCCCCGAAACATATTTCTAAATACGTGCCTGCCCTGGACCCCCCCCCCTAAATACGTCCTTGATCGCCATCGGTATCGCCTCAGCCCTAGTATCCAGGCGTTCTGTGTGTGTACACTTTTGTAAACCTTCTGGTGTCCATGTGTGTTCGATCTTCTCGATCTGCAAAATCGAAAACCCAATCAATATGCACGTGCGCCCGCAAGATTCTTTTTCCAAGGGGAAGAAAGCAAGGGAATGTTTTTCCAGAGTGGTACAGTCACGGACACTTCTGGATTGTAACGATCCCATTAACTTTCAATGGGATTATTACAACCCAGAACAGTCCGTGACTGAATCAAGGCATTCTCCCACAAAAAAAAAAAAACTGCTACATTTTGATTTCCACGAGTCTTACCTGTAATAACGAGTCCTTTGTAATAATGGTGACAGCAGTGAAACCTGTGTGTTAATTACATAATTTAATGGTGGTATCATTTCCCAGGGGTACAACGGCCCCCTTGGCTCCCTCCGGTCGTCCTTGTGAATACGTCTTTTACTTATTTTCTCTGATGGCCATATGTGTGGATCTAAATAATCTACATGTAGCATTTATATATTTCTTAGTTATTCTGTGGAGCAAATTTTATCATACAACTTTAATGCTTCCCAATATATTCTTGAAACTACTGTCACTTAAGAAGTCCTATTTTTAATTTCCTTAATTAATTTACTAAATGCAAGGACAAGTGATATGCAGCACAAAAGAATGAAATTTATGAGCAATTCAGGAAAAGGAAATGCTTATTTTTCTCTTGAATGAAACTTCAGACCATTGCAATTCTAGTGGACTTCCGTTTATAATTAAGAAGCTCTCAAATAATAAAGCAAGTCATATTATCTTGATTATACACGAACCGCAATAAAATCGGACATATTTTCAAAATTTGCAGAGGGTTTGATATTCCTCTACAATGTAGGTTGTACACCTGTGGTCCCATACAGTCTGTATAACTCATGAAAACATTTTCCACTCCTTGTTGCTCAAAACCTGTTTTGATGACTTGCTTTGTTATTGCAGAGAGCCTTACAATTAGCAATACGTAATTATATTTTAATTAAGGGAAAAGCCTGGTAATTAAATACTGTTTTTCTGCTTTCATTAATGATTACGGTTAACAATGCAACGCACCTGTATAAAAACATCCACTTCGCTTAGTTGTGTTATTTCAACTTAGCAGTTCAACTCACAATTACGGAAAATGGTAAGTTCAGCATTTCGTTTAATTCTGCATTTATCAACTCATTTCCTCAATATCGTTCCCTTTTGAAAGCATATTCCTAATCATTAATAATTTCAATTCAAATGTTTAAATCTAATCAGTTATCCAAATGCTGGGAAGTACCCAGCAAATAATAAGTTGCAATCACAAAGAACAACTATTTTCTACGAGACTGAAGAAATATTTCGTTCCCTAACTCTCCGTAATCAATTTAGTAACAATTTATTTTACTATATTTCAAATTTGTTGCAAAGGAATGAATACTGGGTCTTAAGTCAGGCATATACAGCATTATTCCAAAAGAAAGGTATAAAAGTAAGGTTAATTTAATTTTTAAGTGAAAAGAGATACAAAAGCAATTCTGGTGGAAAAGAAGAAAGGAAGGTTGTAAATTTATAGCCTGTGGTTGTATTTGACGTAAAATCCGCTAGAGGCGCTACTTGTCGTTTGATTGGCAGTACCGGGAATCAAGATTTGGCAATGCTGACCTGGCTTCCACGATCCCCAGATCTTAATCCATGCGATTTCTCTTTATGGAGGTTTGTGGAAGACACTGTACGTTAGGCCCGTACCAAAGGGGGGGCCAAGGGGGCCATGGTTCACCCCTCGAGCCATGAAATATTTTAATGTGAACCTATAAAATCCTACAAAAGTAACACGGACGATTTTTAAGATTTTGCAAGAGTTCCTATTTTCTTCTTTCATAAAAGAATGTGTGGTTTCTGGAGAGAGGCAGACTCCAGAAGTCTGCAGTCTACTATATTTATTAATTTTAGTTTTATAACCATTTATGCGAAGGTGCCAAACATCCCAATTTCGTCGGGACAGTTCACCATTTTTACTACCTGTTCCGACTTTCTTTCGAACTGCAGTCTTGATGAGGAAATGCCCTTTTTTTGGTTAATTCACATTCAGACATGTTCTTCATTATAAGGATCATGCCATAGCGTTGGTGGTCACATACAGGGTACGAATTCCCACGGCGGAAGGGGCATCTCCCACTTTTACCCCAAAGATCTTGTTCTATTAAAATTTCTCACCTCCTGTTGTCGGGAATAAAACATAGCACATAGGCTACATGTTAATTTAGTAGAAAACTAATGTCTTCGTAAAGTATCTCATTTTTTTGTGCCTCCACCTAGTTATCTGTAATTTACAATCGAGTTTGCAGATTTGAACAATAACACACACTGCTTGAAAGAAGATGATATGGGATGTACAACCGAACCGACTACCCTTTTATTAGCCACATTTCATGAATGCTAAGTTTTCTTTTCGTCGGATTCAACGGAAAAGAGAGGGTACATAAAATTTATTTAATGTCTAAGTACGCCAGTTACATCTAGAGGGGGAGGGGGCAATGCAAATTCGGTACAGGGGGTGCGAAAATCTATTCTCGTCCTGGGCGCTGAAATCTCTAGCTTCAACTCTGATAAGGAAATGTTTCCTTTCGAGAGACCATTAATAGATTTTCACCATTATAGAAACATAACACAATAAAAGTATGAAAATGTAATTATCTTTATTAATAAAGAGCAATAATTAAATAAAATTTAACACTTATTAAAAACATTTCACTTCAGTTGAATCACTTGTTAAAAAAATTAATTTGCAAGTTTATAAATGTAGCAAATTAATTTCTTTATATGTGTTTATAAATATATATAAATAAATTTATTAATCAATGCTATAATTATTTTTTTAATAATTGTCATATGACAATATATAATCATCACCACGGTTTCGGGCTTGCCACCCCCCCTCAAAAAATCCTGGGTACGGGCCTGGTGTACGTTCCTCCATTACCACAGGACCTGAATAATTTAAAGCATGCAGTGGAGCTGATAACCGAACAGGCGCGTCGCCTGATAATGTTCGCATGAGCACGTGAACACTCATGTATATGTCTTAAATTACGTACATATTAAATGCACAAACACACACATACATATAGAAGAAATACTATGTTTGATGTGCGAGTATATACACAAAATTTACTCTGACACAAATTCTTTCACGTCTGATAACTTTTTTAGATAGTTGGTAACACTGACTCCTACAGTGTTTCACGGAGGGCGTTGAACACAATTGCTGTGCGTGTTGCATAGAGCTGACAGCTAAGGGGCTGTTGGCCACTATACCCCGAAGATGTTCACTTCGCTGTGCGAACACTGATGCAAGAACAATACTTCTAACGTTCGGCACCAGAGTGCAGCACGTACAAGGCATGTCTAGGGGGACTCGAACAGGTCCGTGCTACATAGTTGCAAACTTTAGCGACAATTCGCTAAACCTGGAGGATTTTATAGTGATTTGAGGGGGAAATTGTTGAAAATAAATTGAACTGTTATTCTCACTTTTTCAATTGAAGATGAAGTTACGAGAGAGGAGTAAATCTCAGTACAAAAACATTATTGTGAACACCCGTATGCGAACCGCACGCGACGCCACTGTAAGCGAGGATATGTTGGAACGCGTCTGGCAAGAAATGGATTATCGTTTTGACATCTGCCGTGTTACCCAGGGTGCTCATATCCAACATTTGTAATTACCCAGGTAAATTTACAACCTTCTGTTCTTCTTTCCCACCAGAATTGCTTTTGTATCTCTTTCCACTTAAAAATAAATTAACCTTAATTTCGTACCATTCTTTTTTAATAATCCTGTATATAATATTTAGAACCACTGTGTGTCTCCACCGTGTAACGAACCCCTGGACCCTTTGATTACATTGACACTACTTTTAAATTTATATTATCATAGTGACCTGGTGTAATATTATATTTAATGAAGTAATGCGCATTAGAAAACGTGGAAAAATGAACCTACAGATTTATTTAATGAGAGAGATTCAGCTGATATATTTCCTGTACAGATATAGCCTTGTAATGTATTGCATTTGTTAAGAGTTGATTATATACCAATATTCAAGTTCAATTGTTAACGTTCATTATTTAAATAATATAAATATAGTCGCAATTATAGCATGCTACGTCCCACGTAGCGGTGCACTTCACCAGTACACTTACCTTATAAGCTCAGCAGAGCATGCTGGATAATCCCAGGGATCGGGCTGAATTACTGCGTTCCTTCCCCTTGGATCCACAGGTGAAGTCCAACCCACGAGGTTGTCCTCCTGATGCAGGTATCCACAAGTACGAAATACACTTTCGAAATAAAGAAAAACCGCAATATGTTCAACTTTACGTTTATTTTAGACACGCACGTATATCATGTCAGACTAAAAATTACAATTCAAATACTTTTGAACGGTACAGCACGAGATGCGTAAGCCTATCTTTTCCGTAACGCGAAGCACCTCTGGCTACTTCAAATCTCTCCGCGCGACTACTAACCGTTTTCCTGGAAGGCGAAAACACCTCCTCAGTTACACAGTGTTACCAGACACAATAACCCTTTTAATACTAGGAAGTTCTATAAAAGCCAACAGTAATATATTAGAAAAGTACAGTAATCTGGCACAGTGAATTTAGGTATGTGGTGGCAACAATGCAATGAAAAGCACGTGATCTTCTCACCCCACAAGAGTTTAAATACATCAACAATGGCTTTCAAAATATAAGAGAAACGAACGGCGTTTGCCAGAAACATGAAACAACAAATAGATATACGGAATTTAACTCAGAAATTATTAACTTCGGCTTCAATTCACTGATCAAAATGAAACTTATAACACTCCTTAGAACATTTAAAAGCAAATGAAACGATTAATGTTGAAACTATGTAAATTGCTTAAATTTGCCGCTTTTCATACTTGTAGATATGTGTATAATTTTGATTATAAAGGCGGCCATATTTATGAATATATATATGAATTATTAACTGTATAATACTACTAATAATAATAATATAAAATATAATAATATAAAACCACGAAGTAATGGCAAACTCGGGGTCATTACAAGCAATACTTGTAGGATCTCCATCTGCTTGTTATGGCATTATTTCTACGTTTAAAAATATACGACTGTTACCAAAAGTTGATAGAATTCTTACGATAATTACTTTGTTCATAAAAAAAACTTTAAGATGGAATGAACGTATACATTTTGAGCCCTTGACCGACTGTACGCCCTCGAGAATCACGTAGTTTTTTGTTTTTTTTCTAAACGATGGATTTCGATGTTTACGTAATACAAAATGTGTTCCGGGTAGCAAAAACCTAAATAAAAATAATTATCAGTGTCACAATTTTTTTATTCGTAAACACTCGGCCGACCTCGCTTGTGGAGTGGTGAGCACAGCACGCTACAAGCATAGGCGTAATTTGCCGGGGGCAAGAGGGGGCACTTGCACCCCCCCCCCCAATATTTCAGGTTTATCAAAAATTTACAAGTTAGGGCACCTGAGGAGCAAAGTAATAAAGAGTAATATTTGTGATTTCGCAAACGTCACAGTTATTTAGCAAATAATCCTGGACGCTGTTGGATGGAAAACTTTTCGAATCTCTTCCCCCAAACTTAAACCCCAGGTTTGATTCCACACCCTCAAAATTAGGTCTAGTTTGATTCTGCCCCCTCAAAATTAGGCCCAGTTTGATTCTGCCTCCTCAAAATTAGGCCCAGTTTGATTCTGCCCCCTCAAAATTAGGCCCAGTTTGATTCTGCGCCCTCAAAATTAGGCCCAGTTTGATTCTGCTGCTCTCAAAATTAGGCCCAGTTTGATTCTGCCCCCTCAAAATTAGGCCCAGTTTGATTCTGCCCCCTCAAAATTAGGCCCAGTTTGATTCTGCCCCTCAAAATTAGGCCCAGTTTGATTCTGCCTCCTCAAAATTATGCCCAGTTTGATTCTGCCCCCTCAAAATTATGCCCAGTTTGATTCTGCTGCTCTCAAAATTAGGCCCAGTTTGATTCTGTCCCCTCAAAATTAGGCCCAGTTTGATTCTGCCCCCTCAAAAATAGGCCCAGTTTGATTCTGCCCCTCAAAATTAGGCCCAGTTTGATTCTGCCCCCTCAAAATTAGGTCCAGTTTGATTCTGCCTCCTCAAAATTAGGCCCAGTTTGATTCTGCTGCTCTCAAACTTAGGCCCAGTTTGATTCTGCGCCCTCAAAATTAGGCCCAGTTTGATTCTGCTGCTCTCAAAATTAGGTCCAGTTTGATTCTGCCCCCTCAAAATTAGGCCCAGTTTGATTCTGCCTCCTCAAAATTATGCCCAGTTTGATTCTGCCCCCTCAAAATTATGCCCAGTTTGATTCTGCCCCTCAAAATTAGGCCCAGTTTGATTCTGTCCCCTCAAAATTAGGCCCAGTTTGATTCTGCCCCCTCAAAAATAGGCCCAGTTTGATTCTGCCCCCTCAAAAATAGGTCCAGTTTGATTCTGCCCCCTCAAAATTAGGCCCAGTTTGATTCTGCTGCTCTCAAAATTAGGCCCAGTTTGATTCTGACCCTCAAAATTATGCCCAGTTTGATTCTGCCTCCTCAAAATTAGGCCCAGTTTGATTCTGCCTCCTCAAAATTATGCCCAGTTTGATTCTGCCCCTCAAAATTAGGCCCAGTTTGATTCTCCTGCTCTCAAAAATAGGCCCAGTTTGATTCTGCCCCCTCAAAATTAGGCCCAGTTTGATTCTGACCCTCAAAATTAGACCCAGTTTGATTCTGCCCCCTCAAAATTAGGCCCAGTTTGATTCTGCTGCTCTCAAAATTATGCCCAGTGTGATTCTGCCTCCTCAAAATTACGCACAGTTTGATTCTGCCTCCTCAAAATTAGGCCCAGTTTGATTCTGCCCCTCAAAATTAGGCCCAGTTTGATTCTGCTGCTCTCAAAATTAGTCCCAGTTTGATTCTGCCTCCTCAAAATTAGGCCCAGTTTGATTCTGCCCCCTCAAAATTTGGCCCAGTTTGATTCTGCCCCCTCAAAATTAGGCCCAGTTTGATTCTGCCCCCTCAAAATTAGGCCCAGTTTGATTCTGCTGCTCTCGAAATTAGGCCCAGTTTGATTCTGCCCCTCAAAATTAGGCCGTTTGATTCTGCCCCCTCAAAATTAGGCCCAGTTTGATTCTGCCCCCTCACAATTAGGCCCAGTTTGATTCTGCTCCGTCACAATTAGGCCCAGTTTGATTCTGCCCCCTCACAATTAGGCCCAGTTTGATTCTGCCCCCTCACAATTAGGCCCAGTTTGATTCTGCCCCCTCACAATTAGGCCCAGTTTGATTCTGCCCCCTCAAAATTAGGCCCAGTTTGATTCTGCCCCCTCAAAATTAGGTCCAGTTTGATTCTGCTGCTCTCAAAATTAGGCCCAGTTTGATCCTGCCCCCTCAAAATTAGGCCCAGTTTGATTCTGCCCCCTCAAAAATAGGCCCAGTTTGATTCTGCCCCTCAAAATTGAGCCCTGTTTGATTCTGCTGCTCTCAAAATTAAGCCCAGTTTGATTCTGACTCTCAAAATTAGGTCTCAAGTTACGCCCGTGGCTACAGGGACAGGAGTTACGAGTTCGAATCCCACTCTGGGCATGGTGTTCTTCATGACTCATGAGTGTCCCTTCATCATTTTCATCATATTGTCATTCATCCTTATCGTTGCGATTAACCGAAAGTGACAGGAAAGCAACAGTAAATAACAAGAATTAAATCAATCGTAAAAAAACTTTTGTTTGTACATTCAAATACTGATAAAACACGTGTGAATGACAACACCACCAAACTTAGTACTCCTATAGTCTAACAGAAACGTCGATTGAGTGACTTATTTATTTTACTTCGTTTCTCTGTCCGTTTTGGCCAATTACGAAGACGAAATTGATGAAGGGTCACTCACAAGGAACACCCATACGAGATTCGAACTCGGTGAAGTCAAACGTCGAAAATTTCTATGTTCGTCGAACCTAACACGCATAAGCTAACAATATAATATTATTAACACCATAAAATCGAACACTCCTATTTTGGTTTCGTAATTTTTCAGTTCTCACGGTTTGATTTACTCAAGGCGAACTGCTTCAAGTTAAGGTAAAAAAAAAAGGTAAATTACTTCACCGCAAACATCTCCGCGACAAAATGGGAGAGAAAACCTTCATAAACAACATAATCTTCATATACCATGCAATAATTTGCACTCTCAATCGGGAGTACAGCCAGGTGTTCAAAAATACCTTCTTTTTAATGGACAGACTACCGGGACAAATAAATCAATGTTACGCTAAACTTCTATTTGAAAGACAATTAATTTTACAAAATTTCATATATTCCCATTTACTATTTTATGAGATACAGACAAATTGCTTTAGATTGTGTTGTTTACTCTCACGCCCAGACTGTTCGATCGAGTTGTGTTGCCTTGCACACACCACGACACAACTCTGATAAAATCTTCCCCTCAAGGTCACTGCCAGCATGTGCAGCGAGTAGCCAACTCTTTACGAGCCACTGACATTTAAAGGTAGCTTGCGATTACGGTGAACAGATTTTCAATTATTAAAAGTTTGACATCATGCACAAAAGCAGAAGCATTCTATCTTTTTTTTTAGTCCCCCTGTTCCCACTCTCATTCCAAACACACACAACATAATTTGTTAATTATTTTGGCAATTGTAATTTATGTTCTTAGCTACAGTTGCACAGGAAGGAAAATATTCTACATATTAAAAAATTAACTTCAGGATCAAGCCATGAATACATCAGGCAATAAACAAGGCACAGTCATGGACATAAGTATTCATACAAAGGCATTGTCTGAATGAAACATGTTATTATACAAAGAAGACCGTAAAGGTAAGTCAAGTCTATAGCACATATGCTCCATTGGAATGGCAAGAATAGAAACGCAAAGCAATTGTGTGCATACAATTGAAATTGTCATGAGAAATGTGGGTAATCCTTAGATAAACTGCTTTTTGGATGGTCATAAGTATTCATACGCCAGGTTATAAACCCCAAAAAAAGTTCGTGAAACAACCGTTTCCATCATTCAGTGCCAGATATTTGTTTACTGTATTTGCACCTGTGTAAGGAAGTGGTTGGTTTGGTGTTGGCGTGCTGCAGGAAGTCAAATGGGCCGCAAAGGGAAGGAAACCACGATCGAAGAGAAGAATTATGATATCATTATATCACAATAAGAAATCATATTCTGAAATCGCAGACATAGTTGGGAGAAGTCGTGCGACTGTGCAAAGTGTCATCAAACGATATAAAGACACAAAAGTGCTGATAAATAGTTAAAGGGTTGGGCGTCCTCAGAAACTTGCTTCGAGAGAGAAACAAGGACTGTTGAGAATGATCAAGAAAAACCCAAGATTAACATCTTCAGCAGTGTCGGCACATGTTCACGAACACCTCGGAAAACAAGTGTCCTCAAGAAGTATTAGAAGGCTATTCAACCGAGCAGGGTACAGAGCTAGGGTACCTACAAGGAGGCCAGCCATACACCAGTAAGAAGAACAAGAAGGCCAGATTAACATTTGCAAAGGAGTAAGTAAAAGTTTGGACTTCTGGGATAAAGTGTTGGTTACGGACGAGAGTAAATTTAATATTATCCATAGTGATGGTAGCATTTTGGTGCGGAGAAAGCCAAATACTGAGCTTGAGCTTCGAAATCTCTTGACCACAGTTAAACATGGAGGTGGTGACGTTATGGTCTGGGGCTGTATGTCAGCCTCAGGTGTTGGAGAACTCGTCTTTATTGAGGGAACTATGGATAGATTTGTCTATTTGGATATTCTGAAGAATAATTTGCAGCAGAGTATCAATCATTTGGGTCTTTGGAATGATTTTCACTTCCAGCAGGACAACGACCCTAAACATACAGCTGAGATTGTCCGCCTTTGGTTGTTATATAATACTCCCCACACACTCAAAACTCCACCTCAGTCCCCAGACTTTAACCCCATTGAATATCTTTGGAGCCATTTGGAAACCAGACTCCGAAAACATGACATAACAAGCAAGAATAGACTGAAAGAGGTCATTTTGCATGAGTGGCACAATATTACATCTGAAATAACCACGCCTCTTGTTCTATGCAAAAGAGACTGACAGCTGTTCTCCATAACAGAGGAATGCATACTAAATTCTGACATGGTATTTGTTCCCTTCTTGTCTTCAAAGTGAACTTTTATGTTCGTGTATGAATACTTTTATCCAGCCAAAGAAGCGGGTATTGAGAATGTATTGTATTTTATTTTTCTACAAGCAGCATCTGTTATTTATTGTTGTTGTCAATATATCGTTTGGTGCATACATGGTCAAGCATTAACAGTTTTGACTTCCTTATTGTTTTTCTAGCTGCTGCAATTCGTCCTTTCTTCCTTTCAGTTCCACTGTATGATTACTTTTGTCCATCACTGTATATTCAAGAGCCCTTGAAATAAGTACAGTTTCTAAAAAAAGTGTGGGAGACACACAAATCAAACCCTACAATTGTACACACATTTTCAAACGAAATTGAAATGTGATGTCCATCTTTCAAGAGTCTAACCGGATCTTAGTACAATTCCATTCATTAATTTTAACAGTGAATACACGAGCTTGAACATTAGTAACCTCATTAAGATCAGTTTCATATATTTCGTCTTGATCAGCAGTACTTACGCTTTGAATGACATTTTAAAAAGGAAAAACGTATTTGGGTTTTTGGAGTTTCATGACCTCTAAAACATTTCTGTCCTGCTCAGGGTCGCAGACTTGTAAACATTATTGGGGGGCTCTGATCACTGAAATAAATTAATGAATGACTCGCTCTCTCCCTTTTTTAAGTTTTGGCCTCAGTGTTCGGAATCTCATAAAAGCCCATGAATTCCTCAAAAATATCAACATTTTTATTCACAGTTCGAATGCAGATTATTAATTGTCCATGGATGGATATGTCACAAGTTTCGTCAACCATAATAGCAAAATATTCCCAACTTTTAATATCTGCTACCACGGAGCGCAAAACAGATCTCCGTAATATATCAACGATCTCGTTCTGAGTGTCATGTGAGAGCCATTTGTAGCCAGAACGTCCCATCCACTACCCTAGTGCATGCACACTGTCTTTTGAAACTTTTTTTTAGTAAAAATTTTAACAATACTACTCATAATTACATACTTAGTATATAGTAATAAGTCATTTGTGTTGCTGTCTCTGGTCATAGCCCCCCAAAGTTGATGGTCTAGAACATTTCAAATGTGTATTTAAAGTTAAGTTCATGTGGCACAATTCAGAGTAAACTTTACAAGAGATGCAAAATAATACATTAAATCTCTTAAGCAAAATTATTTGCGGGGCTCGATCCCCCCCCCCCCAAGCCAAATGGAGTCGACGCCTACGTCCTGCTAAAATCAGGACGTCTAGTTCAGGGTGGTCCATATGTCTTGTTACCCCCATAATTTTACATAACTTGATAATAATACAACTTTATAATAATACAATATAATATAATGAAGTGTAAGGTAGCCATTCATTCCACATGTCGTGTGACACCAACAATTTTACATAATTTTATATTATGATAATAACAATATAACAATTTGTAAGACGTATGGATTCAGCGTCAACCAGGATGTTGTTCACGCATCCAAAAGATCAGTATGACCACCATTATTTTCATGGCACAAAATGGCACGGCGCCATGACCTGTGTGAGATTTTACGAAGCAAATTTTTCGTGATTGTTGTCTGAAAGGCTGCCCTAATAGCGTCCTTTAATTGTTCTGTTTTTTGGTATCGTTGTTGTGATATATTTTCCTTAAAAATGCCCCAGAGGACATTGTCACAAGACGAGAGATCAGGGCTTCTGGGAGGCCAATCCAGAGGCGCCGGATGATGTACCGATCCGCGTCCTATCCACCTATTGGGAAACACTTTACTTAAATATTGCCGGACAGCGATGGCATAGTGAGGCGGTGCTCCATCCTGTTGAAACCAGGAACGTCCCAGGAGATTAATTCTTTGGAGCTGTGGAACAAAAAATGCCCGTAACATGGCGAGATAGGAGTGTTGATTGACTACGCCATCGAAGAAACAGGGACCTATCAAGTGTTTAGCGGACATAGCGACCCAGAGCATCACATGTGGAGGGGTTGTTTTCCAGCTCTTCGTAATAATGCGGATTTTCCTTGGACCAGAAATACACATTCCTTGCACGTGCACTTCGATATATTGCTCATTCATCGGAGAAGAAAAGGTCAGCCCGCTGCGGGAGTGTCGGAAATACCTCCAACATTCTTCCTCATGCTGCATGTCGTCTACGCATGTCATCATCACTGAGCTCGTTGACGCTTGCTGGTTTAAAGGATTTCAATCGAAGATCCTTCTTCGTGTGTTGTAACATTGTTGTTTTCTGGATTCCAAGCTCAGCAGACCGTTTGCGCAGTGACTTCTGTGGTGACCGAAGCACAGATGCCTCCACCCCTGCACATGTGTTCTGTCTTTTGGTTGGTGCACCAGGCCTCGGTTTGTCTTTGATACATCCCAACATAAACAGTTTCTTTTCCCAACATAGTATTGTCACTTTTGGTGGTGCACTTTTTTGGAATCGTCTTGTGAAATCTCGTCGCACATCCTCCATGGTCTTGCCGGTATGTGGACGTTCATGGGCCCAAACACTGACAACAAGACGCTCTTCTACATTGTAGGAGCTTGTGTCAGCCATCTCTTCAAAAGAAACGCTGAATTAGAGATAACAAGATATTGATTCGAGGGGGTAACAAGACATATGGACCACCCTGTACTTGTGATTGACATGATACCTAAAAGAACATTCATAAAACCGCTTTACGTACGTATAGATTAAATCGCATAGTAAGCAATTTTGAATAGCATGGCAATTTACATACATTCTACTTCACTGAAATTTCGATCCGATGTCGAATTTTAAAATAAAAATCATTCACTTACCTGATCAGTCGCTTCGTGCCCTTACACATTTCTTGCTTCTGATTTGTCATATGGGGCAGGATATCACTGGCGGCTGAAATCGACTCCTTTCTATCTATTATTCTTACGTTACGTGTGTATATACTTCGCACAAGTTCATTATATATCGATGCATTACACAAACGTATACAAAAATACGTTTTAAAAGTATTCAACGAAACGTAGCCGATACGACACCAATTTTCTATTATCGAGAATAGGACACAACACAACAGCGAAAAACTCACACGCTTTAATAATACTTTTATGCCGTTATTACACTCACAACGTTAAATTCAATGATAACACACGAAAACATCGAACACACAGCATTCAAGCAAGCACAAGATAAGGAACAAGAAGCTCCCGGAAACGGGCCACAGGTGTCGCTACTTGAACTAGCAAGCAACGAGAATCAGAAGTTGAATTTCTATAGGTGAGCCCGCGTAGGATATTCAACTGCACGTTTAGGTGATGTCACGGCGTAGAGGCCCCTTTCCAGGCCCATAGTCAGGCAGTGGCCAGGGGGAGCACTGCCGTCAGTCCCCTCGACATTAGGTACAACTATTCTGTGTAATTTGTTTGCAGTGAAGTGTGAAAATGTAGACAGCAGATATTATTTTGCTCACAACTTTGGTGAAGGATAAATTCACACAGCATGAACAGCAGCTATTACATTCGTTCATCTTAATTATAAGAAGTTCGATACCCGGTGAAGGCACATAGTGGTTCGGATCCCACTTTAAACTGTAGGTCCAGTCCCGATTAGCCTTACTGTGCATAAAGTGGACTTAAAACACCAACTCAATCAATCAATCAATCTTAATTATAATAAGTCTAAATAGCGACAATTATACAGGGTGTCTCAAAAGTAATAGCGCAAACTGACACAGGTGAAAGTACACGATAATAGAAGCATAAAAGTCTCAGTAAACATGGGTCTGCAAACGAGCAGTTTTCGAGATAATCGCGAATGTGTGATTGCAAGCCGCCACTGACTTCATTGTTTGTAAACGTCGTCCTAGTTGGTAAAATGCTAATAATGTGTGCGAATGTGTGGGTACAAGTCGTCACTGACTTCAGAAATGTTCTGTTTGATTACAACGCCACCTCTCGGAAATGTTCTGTTTCGTAAACAAAGAGCAAACCGCGCAAGGAGTAAAGCACTCGGTGTTTACAAAATGCAATCAATGACGGCTTGTAACCACACATTCGCACATATTATTAGCATTTTTACCAACTAGGACGACGTGGAGTGTGTACTAAGAGATGATTTCAGTAGCAGTAACACTTGAAGCGATATTTTAAAAGATATAAAAAAATGTATTATTTGTATGATGTCTCTAAAATATATATAACTTAATGACCCCCTACTCCCCGCCCCACGCCTCCCTCCACACACATAATTTACCTTAAATTAATACTGTTAAACTTTTGAAAAATAGACTTGGTTTACAAGGCTCCCCCTGACAACCCGTGAGCACCCCTGGAGATCTGCCCCTTTTTTTCTGTAGAATAGTAGTTTTGTAGTTTTAATAGCTTAACTTACGCTGTATTATTCTTGGAGAACCTTAGTTATAAAAAAGGAGTCAGTCGAAGCTGTCGTTTTGTACAAAATGTGATGCTTTTTAATTTGCGCCATACAAAAATTCCAGTATGTAATGCGTCCACCAGTCACATCTATGGAATCTATCTTTGCGGTATGTTAAAATCTACCTGGATTTAAACAAGAACTAACCTTAAGATATATGCGGCCACGATATATTTTTTTAGGGTACTGCCGCAGATCAACGTATAATAAATTGAGGACTAAAAGTAGTAAACGTTGTAAGTGCCAAAAGCGAGAGTGTTGGGAAATCGCATTGTTCACCACATCAGCCCGCAAGGACGTTCATCTAGTGACCTCTTTACACGCCCTTTGAACTACTTAGAGGGCTACCAGCCAATTTCCACGTTTACCACATTATAAAGCATGGCACATTTCACAGTTTAACGTGGAAAACGGTGTTTGAATTCTTGTGGCACTTACAGCGTTTACCAATTTTAGACTTCAATTACTTCGGACTGAGTGCTTTCAAAACAAAATAAAGCTGTGTGCCGAAGGAAGAAAGTGAGGAGACACACACAAATTATCAACCAAATTCTACAAAGTGTTCTACTTTCTTTTATTTAAACTTCGTCACTTACTTCATGCAACGGTGATGATAGGGTTGGTACAAAGAAGAGACTTGTCTCGTATCATCTCGTAATAATGCCTCTTTCGTCTCGATTTCAAAATCCCCGCCTTGAGTCTCGACATATCTGAGCTAAGTATGTCACGTGCAATTATGACAAGCAACGCCTATAGCATATCTATAATAATTACCGTTTGGAAAGTAACTTTTCTAAAGTAACTGAGTTTTAACTTTAGAGAGTAACTGTAAGTTAATTATAGTTACTTTATTCTAAGACATAACTCAAGAACGTGTTGCATGCAAGAAACACACTCGTAGTGGTTTTTTTTACTGATGCTCATCTAAAAATTAATAATACTTTTGATTAAATTATAATAAATCCAAAGCCTGGCCTAGGTTGGGCAACTCGGGCCTCATGCCAGATATTAATTAAATTTTCATTTATTGTTTATAACGAGCTATAGTAGACTGGTGTCCATTGCTACTTCCTCGCCCTCTTGCCTACAACCTGCCGGCCCTGGAAAAGTTAAAAGACCGTAGCTTCAGATTTTTTTAAGCGGGGGGGGGGGGGGCAGAATCATAGAAACTGTTATTAGTATTATTACTGTTCAAATCATAAAATTCAAATTGAATTGAAAATACTTTGGTGTTGTATACAAGTTCAGACTCGAGTCTTCTATTTAGATAGAAACTGGATTCGCCTTGCTGTCTTTCAATAAACATCTATCACTTTGTTGATGAACAGTTCATTGTCTTTTTGTACTTCACAATGCACATATATCAATCAGAGTGAGATACTGTCCTTCATGATACATCTGATCAGGGGCGATTCCTCGCATGTAGGAAGTGAGGAACAAGTTGTATGGTCCGCGAGGAAGCTCTCGTGGTTTCCTCAATCAGTGGTGTCAACCCTAGTCTAATAGTTCTACACCTAGCAACATTTTAACTTGGTTGGCACCTAACACTCTGTTATTGGTATAATGGTAGAATCCAGCATCATCTCGAAAACGGACGTCCCTGGGAAACAGACACATTGAATTCTAATGAAGATATTTTTTGAGGAAATATTTTTATTTTTTTATAATTCTCCAGATATTGTTTGTACTTTTCTAGCGGACTTGTTTCAAACAAAAGGAAGTATGCCGACCGCTATTACAGTCCCTGGTACATCCTCTTCTTTTAATATTTTCTTTATCCTCTCCGATTTAACAAGTGACGAACATTTTATGAAAGGAAATCGTTAGAAAGTAGGGGGTTACAAATAAAAACAAACAGACGCCGTTACTTTTGTACTTTTGTCAAGAACTATACTGAACTCATTTTATTAAGGGTCGAAATTCCAATATTATTAACTATAATAAATAATCAATAACGCAGTTCACAACTCCGAAATAGCTGCATAAATTGAACTTAAAACTACTACAGCAATCAGAAAATGATACATTAAAAATAATTGTATAATAATAATAATAAAAGACACTAGCATTACTTTTATCGTATGTAGCGTAATTTAAGAGTTGAAACAGTACTTTTTTCTTATCAGGAGGTTGGAATTGGCAAAATCGTACTCAATTCACACATGACAGACAGGGAGAGCATTCAAAAATTTTCCTCGGTCTGTTTATTATAACTTCCTACACCCAAAATAATCCAGGAGTCGCTACTGCATCTGCATATATTTTTACATGTAGATAGATAGGTATTGTAAAATAATTATAATAATAATAAAAATAAACTCTAGCTATCCTAAACCCGAAAGTTTATGTTTGCAGCAACACAGGCCTTCCATCTTTCCCTAACCTGAGCAAGATCTATACACTCTTTTCCATCCCTACCGATTTCCTTTAGGTCAATCTCAGGCCTGCCCACCTAAGTCTTCTTGATGCAATAATTCTAATAATATATGGACATGAATACAAATCATGTAGTTCTAAATTATGTAACCTTCTCCACTTAAATGTTTCCTCATCCCTTTTAGGTTCAAATATTTTTCTACAAATTATTTTCAAATAATTTTAATTTATGTTCATATTTCAATGTAAGGGACCAAGTTTCACATCCATATAATACTACAGACAAAATTACTGTTTTGTATATTTTAACTTTTAGTTTTTTAGATATTAAACTCTGGATTAAGCCTGTTTTTTACTGTACTTTCTCTTTAATGTAATTTTCATTTGTTAAGTACTTGAATTTGGAAACTGATTCAAACGAGTTGTTATCAGATTTTGATTATTACCTAACACTTGGCGTTGGTCTGTAGGCATATATTTAGTTTTCTCTTCCAAACCTATCTCTTTAGCTGCTTTGAATAATAGTTTAGCATTATTCTTAATCATATTTACATCATCCCCTAGTAATAATAATAATAATAATAGCTTTAACTTACGGCCTGTAAGTCAGAGAAAACAATATTTTTGTTACAAAATATTGCTACAATTTCAAATACATTAACTGTTTTCAGAAATCTCGGAGGGGGGGGGGAGGGGTACGGGAGGCCTTGGCTTCAGGTACTCTAGTCTATCACCTCTCTGATCACCTACAGGGACTGATAGAGAATTGATTTTCATTGATTCAGTTTTATTTCGTCCTAGAAACTTGTGGGGAGTGATTACAATATTTCCGTCACAAATTGTGTGCATTATATTTATGTATAATAAGCACGATACACTCATATTGCTTCAAGTATTATTATAATTTATGAAATGAGAAAGTAAGTACCTTGTGTGCAGACAAATCTGAAAGTTCCTTCTGTCCATAAGGACTGTAGTTATATAAACGAAAAAATAGACACCACCTCTCTTTTTCATTTGTAATAGTAATATCTCTAAATAGACTAATACCTTCCCCACAAGTACTAGAGCTAATCAATATATTTCGATAACAATCTGAGATGCCAGTATGTATATGTGTGGTAGTGAAATAATGTACATGGGTCAAATTACACAAAACCTCTATATCAGTTTTCTCTCTGGGATAATTTGCATTTTTGCCATTCACATCAATTTTGTGGTTTTCAAATTTTAATTGAGACGATAAAAATTGTACTCGACACGCGACAGTCATAAACATTCGTGCTGTACTTGGAATTTGAATTCAAGACCTTTCTTGCGTGTGTTTATTGTTTTCAAAGAGCGCTTTCTTAAAATTCCTTGCGTGTCTGTGTGTGTGGTTGTATTTTAGTTGCCATTAACGATTTTCTTAAAATGATATTGCTAACAGAAATTTCTTTCTTCTATTTTTCAGAGCAGAATTGTTTTCTCCTTAGCACTGCTTATCCTTCCACAAGGGTTCTGCGAATCAGTGCTCAGCTCTTCAGGAGCAGAATTGCAGGAAACCAGACCTTCATATTCTACTGAAACCCCAACAGAAGTGAAACCCCAGTCATCTACCAGCAAGCCAGTTGAAAGCACCGTTCGATTTACCAAACCCGATCATAGAACAACACGTTTCTACAATATCCCAGGTTCAGACCTAGGAGAAACCACGCCTGAAACATATTTTTCTTCAAGCATACCTCCAACTTCTAGTAGCACGGTTAGCGTTACCAAACCGGACCACAGGACAACAACTTTTTACAATATGCCTGGATCAGGTCTGGGAGAAACTACGCCGAAAACATATTCTTCTTCAAGTACAATACTTCCAGATAAACTTCAATCCTCCGTAAGTGAACTAGTTGAAAGCACAGTTCGTATTTCCAAACCTACTGATCGCAGGACAACAGCTTTATACAAGACTCCACAATCAGATGTGATTGAGACTACACCGAAAACATATTCTTCTAGCATACTTCCAGAAAAACTTCCATCTTCCAGTAGTAGACCAGTTGAACGCACAGCTCGTATTACCAAACCCTTTCGCAACTTTTCACAACATTCTAGAATCAGATCTGTTAGATACTAAGACAAATATCACTCTCTAGCAGGATAGTTGAAAGTATATTTTTGCCCAAATGTGAACCAGTTGAAGTCTCCCCTGAATTAGCTAATTATGGAAGAACGCCACGCTTTAAGTTTTGTCTGGACTATGGATGCATGACCAAATTAGGAAGTGGGTTGGAAGGAAGAAATCTAGTGTTACATTTTGTACAAATAAAAATATCTTATTGATCTAAATATGATTTTCTTTTTTTCGAATCGCATTACCTCCAATTCAAACTCGAAAGGTAATGATGCTAATATATATATATATATATATATATATATATATATATATATATATATATATATATACCGACATATCTATTGCAGTGCTGGATCTATAAACCGCAAAACTCTGCAGTGCGAGAGGGGGCAGGTATGATCTATCTTTTAGAATGGACCACATATAATAGTGGTCCATCATTACCAGCTATATTGTTCTCAAAAGTAACTTTACATAATTTTGTAAAGTGTTTCTATCCAATTCAATAGCTCAATTTGGAAACAAGGAAGGTGAAAGACACAACTGACTGAAAATGATGTTGTTTACATATAAACAAGTAAAGCATCTCTTGAACATATTTACTAGTTGTTAGTTGTTAGTTACGACATTAAACGGAGACATTCGTGGATTTGATTGGTTCAAATGTAGTGAAATTATATTGTCACAACTTTAGTACGAACTGATGGACTCGATGGGAAAATATCCAAAGTTAGTCACTGCCTTTCTGAGTACTGAAGAGCTTTATGATTACAAGCAACACAATCACCTTGAAGGAAATTCGACACATTTCATGTTACAAAATGGAATGGAATTTATTGTAGAGTGACAAAGTAAGAAGTACGATTGCAGGTCTTTAGTGAAATTGGCTTCATTTTCTTTCTTTAAAAGTTACAACATTCTCTTGACAGCTGTCAAAGTTCTTGACAAGATACTTGTTTAATAGGATGAAATGGATCATGATGGATTTGATTTCCAATAACTTGAAAACAGTGCCACCTGGAGGAAGATTTGAATTTGACTAAGTTTGTCTTTTGGTGTATTTTCCCACAATTGCCAACATACTTATTTTGAAATCTGAGCCCTGGGCCGAAATTTATGCATCTTCTTGATTGTGTAGCAGGATTATGTATGCCACATCTTTTGCCAATTTTGGAAAAGTTCAAAACTTTGTGTAGGCTATTTTTTATCTTATAGAACGAATCTCTCAGCCTTCGCAAAAATGCAGCAGTGCACTTCAAAAATAATACCAACTTCATTAGACATAGATAGAGAATGTTTCATAACATCTGGAAAAAGCCACTGTCTTCTAAATAAAATGCTACTACTTCAATTTTATAAATTGTATTTTTTTTTTCAATTTGGAAAAATTAAAAGTGAACATAAAATTTCTGAAGAAATTTAAATAAATATTAAAGTTCATGACTTAAGGGAATTGTTTTATTTGTAGGTATATGTAAAACAGGATTAACACACACAATCCACAAACATTCATATCACTCTAGTAAAAATATAAAAATATATTACATCACTGCTGTTGATAGTAAAAATGTATTATTCAGTGCAAGAAAAAATGCTTTCTTTCCAACACACAAAATGTTTGCTTAGGCTGAGTATCAGTAACTAATAGTTAATGTTACAACCTGCTATTTAAATATATGCATTGAAAATAATAACTAAGCTTTGGTAAATATTAATGATATTAATCATCTAGTAATAATATCATATTCCTATTACCAATTAATGCAAATGCATAAAATGTTTGCTGTGAAATTTAATCCATTGGAATACTGAATCATTTGATTAGAACTAAATATTGTATCAATTAGTTTTACTTACCAAATACATTTAAAACACATTCACGATTTCAGGCTTGTTTAATTTTGAAATTTCCACAAGGAAATAATTTATTTTGTATTTTCATTCACCATAAAAATGAAAAATATAACCTAACAATATTTTCTATAATTACTCCAATGTATTCAACATCAATGGAACGCACATTGCAGTCATCTGGGTCTTTATAAAACTGCTTTGTGGAAAAAATTTATATTGTCAAATAACCAGTAGCTTATCTTTTAAACGTAATTAATGAAAACTCTTAAAAAAAATTGTGTTACACAAGGTATTTTACATAAATTTTGTTTAGTGTGCATAAGAAAATTGTTTTACAAACATTCAAATTACTTTTCCAAAAATATTATTTTTAAAAAGAAGAAGTATTTAATAAGAAGCGAATACTGTAAATAAATAATACTCCAGTATGTCCATATATACCAATAAATATATTTTAAGAAACTATTAGTAAAAAATATTAAAAATGAGGGTTTCCACAGACTGATTCTGTAATTGTCATATTATAACAAAACAAAAAATTTCTTAAAACTTTTAATGTTATGTAAAGTTTCTGACGACCATGGATGTTTGGTATTCTATGCCAATGCTTTGTTGCTAAGTCACCAAGCCAACATCTGGCTTCCACATAATGCAGTTGATATTAATGTTCACCCCATTTATCAAAATGAATTTGCAGGAAAATTACTGCAAATTTGCAAAGCAAGTTACATAAATTTCCCATCAAGTCTTCCATCCACAACAATAAGTTGCACTAAACCTACACAAAGTTCTAAGTTAAAAAAGTTATAGACTCGAGAATCACTTGGTATCTCAATTTGCAGTATTTTGCAAAGATGAAAAGTTTAGAATAAAGTGAAATAAAAGATTGAATTAAATATGAATATTACGAAAACTAGACACAAAGAATAATTTCTTAAAATCTGAAGAAAAAATAATTAAAATGTCTATTTCGTAAACAAGAGATCTGGTGAATGAAGGATGCAAGTAGTATAGCATTGGCTTGAAATACTAAAGACTCAGATTTGATCGCTTGTATCAATATTCACAAATTGTCAGTAAGTTTTAATATACCCTCCATGTCAGGATATTTACGCAGCTAATTCAGCACAACTGAAGATACTCTGTTGTAAAATATATTTTAATTTTATTATAGAAATATATAGATATCCACACATTCTTAATATAAATATTACATTCTGTCACTTTTGAAAACTATAACATTATCAACATTCAAACTCTATCACAACACACACAGAGAAACAATAAAAATACCTAAAAACTACAATTTTAAAAATTCAAGCATTTCTTATATAAAATATTATCGAATAAAATAAACTAGTATTTACAAACTTCATTTTTTCTGAAATGTTTCTACTCACATTTCTAACTGGTAAATTGATAAAAACATGAAAATGACAGGAAAATGGCAGTATGGATAAAAAGGTTCACCTAAAAATTTTAGACAAAAAATTATATTTTACTTGTATTTCTCAAGCAGCATATATCTTATAACCACAAAGTTTTGAGTAAATACTGTAGTTAGTTATGTTATAAATAGGCTATTATAAAATGTGTATTTCAGATACCAATTTACATGGAAATTATATTATTACCTATTGCAAAAATGCATGATAAGCAGTGTAAGTTATTATATTTGGTGGACAAGATCGTCTTCTCCTATATGGTACATGAAATTTTCCATCTCCCTTTAAAATGAGGGGTTTGTCAGTATTTACAGATCTGAATTGAAGGGTACTGTGTATGATTCCTGGTTTACTTGCAGCAGCTTCTTCCTCAATGTACACAGCAGCAGTGGTGGTGATTAGGAGCAGGGGGCTAGAGGATAGGGCGGTTGCCCCCCACTTTTTGACACTTTTGCCCCTATACTATGCTAAACCGTATCCACAAATGGAAATATACTGTCTTTGCCCCCCGGTTTTGGAACCCAATTTTTTCCACCTGTTCAAGCAACTCCGGTACCCACTCAGTGTCGTATAAAGTGGGTACCTGGAGAAAACTCTGGTGGGATCACATCACCCCAACCTTTGGCCGTGATCAAGAAAGTGTGGGGCCCTAACTCCACACCCCCTATACGCCTTAATGGCATGGTGCAAAAGCACAGGGGAGCACTTTACTTTTTTTTTTACTTTTTATTTAAAAAAGCATTATGAAATTTTCGTTATATATCAAAGGATGAAGCAAGCAATGAGACATGCAAAAAGTTAAATTATATTTTGCAATAGTATTACTTTCCAGGAATTAAATAGAGAAATTTAAAATATACATTTGAGAGAAAAAATTGCTGCTTGAGTTATATGGAATGAACCCAAAAGTTCTAAAAATTATTTTTCTAAAATATCGTCATGTGTAAGGAAATTGACTGGCATTACAAAACAAATACACAAAGAATATTTACATAAACAAGTCATGACTATAAATGTGAACACAAATGTTGCTATATAAAAACAATGGCACCCTTAGGATAAGCATTTGCCCATCTTAATAAATAGGTATTCTTGAATACAAATTGTAAAATCAATTTTCAAAAAAACGTTAGCACATTTAGAGAATAATTTTAAAAATATATTTGTCTTGTATAGAAATGAGAACTCCTCCACAGTAGATTGTAAGATTTGAAATTACAAATTAATTCCAATTATTTCTGATATCACGGGCATTATATTATATTTGATTATGTTGAAGATTTGTGTCTATTTTAAAAATAACATACATTTTGTCCGTATGATGGTCTCAGAGAAAGGAGGAGCCCATTTCAATCTGAACACTGACGTATTAGTGTTGAGGCAAGTAATCAATAAGGAACTTTGAAAATTCAGTTTTTTATAATAATGTCTCAAAGGTACATTTCGAAATACCTACTTATGTGTTTTCCTAAGTGCATAATGGCCTAATAAATTATAAAAATAACAAGAGGTTTAGAGTTGGTAGGACATCTGCCATGTTGAATGTACTTTTGTACTTGAGGACAGCACAGGAAGTAAAGGCAACTGGAGTTTGATGCTGATCACATTACCTCCACAATGCCTAAGATTGAAAATCTCCGCACCCCTTATGTGCCTTCGTGGTACAGTTCAATGCACCTGGGAGAGCATCATCTTTTAAAAGCTAGTTTTATTACGAGTAAAGCAGATAAACTGGATACTTTAAAAACAATAAAATACAAATTTACTTTCTAATAATGAAAGCAAATACTTACTCTTTGCAAAAATGAGCAAATGCCATTCCAAAAGAACCAATTCATATTTTTTTAAAAAAAAATTCTTCTGAGGCAATCTGGCAGTTATGGAGTTAACACACATTATTAACAGCGTCATATTATGTACAACTCACTTAGCTACTATAACTTGCTCACACTAGCTACAGCAACCAATGTATGGTTGCTGATGGTTACTGTGTGGTGACTGATGACTTTGCCATCCCCTTACCCTTCGCTTGTCTTGCCTGCTGTGGCGAATATGGTGGCCTGGATAAGAAATCAAGCAAACAGATGTAATTATGTCCTATTATTGAGAATTGCTGAGAAACAGCATGGAACAGATATATTCACATGTAAAAATAAGATTAAAAATTATATATGAGGGTCATCCAGAAAATAAAGACCGTTTGGTTATACAAAATGAAAAACACAATATTTATCCGAAAAAAATAATTCTGTTACATACTTGAAGCTTCCTTCACTTCTCTACATAATCACCTCCTACATTTTAACATTTGTTGTATCTGGGCACGAGCTTCAAAATTCCCATGTTATACTCTTCTGCCGCCAGTTCATTAAGCCAGGTGGTCACTGTATTCAAACAAAAGACTGCTAGCGCATTTCCACCAAAAGGCACTACGATCAATGCAAATCGTTATTGTGAGACTAAGAAAACTACGGCGAGCCATCCAAAACAGGAGACGAGGAATGCTTTCTGGAGGAATTGTGCTTCTGCACGACAATGCCCGCCCTCACATTGCTCGTGCAACTCAAGAATTGCTGGATCAATTCGGATGGGAAATTTTTCATCGTCCACCCTATAGTTTGGACCTTGCTCCTAGCGATTTTCACCTTCACCCTAAGCTGAAAGAGTTTCTGGGCGATAAACGTTTTGGAAGTGATGAAGAGTTGGAGAATGCAGTGACCACCTGGCTTAATGAACTGGCGGCAGAAGAGTATAACATGGGAATTCTGAAGCTCGTGTCCAGATATGACAAATGTTTAAATGTAGGAGGTGATTATGTAGAGAAGTGAAGGAAGCTTCAGGTATGTAACAGAATTGTTGTTTTCCAATAAATATTCTGTTTTTCATTTTGTATAACCAAACGGTCTTCATTTTCTTAATGAACCTCGTACTTCTTGAATTGTTAGTTAAAAGTATATGCATGTATTATTTTCAAAATTTACAAAATACAGGTTTCAGTATATTAATCACTGCATAATGTGTGAAAGCTGAGAATAAAGATAGGTTTCCAACACCTGAAGATTACACATCATTCACAATATAAAACTTCGCCACAAGGCAAGAAATGATTTATCCAAATGCCCCCATTGCTCTTCTCCACTCCAAAAGTTTCGTGACATGTCTCAACATGTTTCAGAAAGGCTTACTTTATGGTCACTAAGTTTGCCTTTCTGTCTCTTAAAATGTACTAAAAACGCCAAATGGGAAATTCTGGAAAAGGCCCTGCAAGGCAGTGTTCGAATTGAAGAGGGGGAAGCTAGGCAATTCCCCCCCTTCTACTTTTTTCATCCCCGGCTCTGCATTTATATTTTCCTTCCCAGCCAGGGAACAACCCCCCCCCCCTTTATTATTATTTGGGATGGCATGACAGTCATTCACTGTTTGAATCATAAATTCGAGCTTGCTATTCACGATGTGATAAAAGGTGCAGCCATTGCATTTTAATCTTTCATGGATGCAGTTTATTTTATGTTCAGCAAGAATCAAAGGGATCTGTTCGAGAGTGGTCAAGCAGTGGCAACAACAATAATGAAAATTAACAAAATGTTTGACATTCCTTGCATGACATTTCATCAATCTGCATCAACACTAATAGAGAATTGTCCAGCCTTTTTTGAATGTATGATTTTCTTTATGATAAAATGCCAGCTTTTTTTTTAAATGGATATTTTGGCTCTTTGGCCTTCTTATCAACTTTGGCTAACCTACTTCAGTTGCAGTTTCAGCTGTGAGTATTGAGGTTTGTACTTGCCAAATTATGCAAAGGGAAAAAGTCGAAAGAAGCCCAATGAAAAAAGCCATGGAAAAAAACTGAACCCCTCCTCAAAAGCCTTTTTCGAATAATTTTCAACTCTACCTACAGGGACGATCGATTTTCCTGTGACAAAATTTTCTGAAATGCTGCAACGCATCATTCATCATTCATACATCTAAATCAGTTGCGGCAATTGGATGCCAAAACTGTGGGAAGGGGAGGGAGGGGGGTTGGACAGTTTACTTTTTTCTTTGTAGTCAAGTTGACATTTAGAGGGCATAGTGCTGGAGCAAAAAGGGGATAACTACCCCAGTTGCCCCCCCCCCCAAGTTGCCGCCACTGATCAATAGTTCTGAAGTCCCCCCCTCCTCTGCATTTTCTTCAATTCAAACACTGCTGCAAGGTAAATTGGCAGAAATATGATTTTTTCTGTTTTGGTGAATTTCGCAATTAAAAACTTAAAAATAGCCTATTCCCTAGAGCAGAGGTCTCCAACATTTCATAACTCATGGAGAGCTACTGAGTGTGGACTGAATTTTTTAATGATTATTTCTTTATATAACTTTAAGATGTATAATCAAATTAATATTTTATAATTTCTATGCAACATACAGAGGAAGTCATTTCAAAAAGACAATATTAAATATGTAAATACTTTTCTTTCAAAGCAGAGTAAAATTAGAAATTATCCTCTTGCTTCTTCCATGTTAATGAGAAGGTTGACACTCATTTTCATAGCTGGAGCACCATATACTGTCAAATCCACAATTTTGCACACAGGAATATGCTATGAGGAAATAAATATTTTAATATTTTAATAAATAACCGTCCCCATAGTATGCCCTTTTAGAGGGATGATCTTCAGCAGCTCTGGTTTTGTTTTGAAATCACTAAAACCATCCTCATACCATCGAGCACATTGTGGATTAATCAAGTTGAAATGAAAAATATTGGCTACCGAAAGCTGAATAGATTTTATGGTAGAAATTATTTCACTTTTATTTTTAAAATTAACAAACAATGCATCAGCAGCCTCTATAAAGGCTTATTTTCTCATTTCCCCTTCATGGATGGTTTCTTCTCTTGAACGATGCCATGAGATATGAGACACCATAGGATTGTCATGGCTACACTTGATTTGCACAATGAACAAACATGATATTTTATTATATTCCACAGTAACCATGCATTTTATGGACATCTTATTATTGTATTATACTTTTACTATATTTCACTGTAAAAAAGGAAAGTTAAAAATTGTACTTACGTATGTGAGTATAGTGCTCCTATTGTAGAACGATGTTTCAGAGATTGACTATCTCTTTCCTCAGGTTCGTATAAAAAACTAAGTACTTGGCATAGTACTGCGTCAAAAATGTAATATGAGGATTGTGGTTAAGGGTTGGTTAGGATACATTTAAAATATTAAGTTTTTGCTATTAGAAGTACGTAAAAACCAAGCCGTTCCCTAAAAAAACTTGTACAGTAGGCCTATTCACAGGTAAAAAGTTACCTCATATCATACCTCATCCTCATATTACATTTTTGACGCAGTACTATGCCAAGTACTTAGTTTTTTATACGAACCTGAGGAAAGAGATAGTCAATCTCTGAAACGTCATTCTACAATAAGAGCACTATACTCACATACGTAAGTACAATTTTTAACTTTCCTTTTTTATATTTTGGATTTGTGAGTAACACGCGACTAACCTACAAAATGCTATATTTCACTGTAACAATAAATTGTATTTCATTGTTTTATTACATTGCACTGTTTATGATATTGTAAACACAAACTGACATGTCTGATATCACAGCATGTAAATGCAAATAAGTGATTCATGGATGAAATAAATCTTATTTATCATATCTTATATTTTTTAAAAATATTCCTCCTTCCACTCTGAAAGAAAATAATAGTTCTGCTTTTTTACTTGTACTTCCCATTATTGTTTCAATCTTATACCAGATACAAGACGTATCACTTAAACAAACCACAATTCTTGTAAAGTATACACGAGACAGACTGCAAAGAGAAAGATCCTCGAGCCTCAGTGGAAGAAATGTGGGTGGGGGTCAATCAGCACACTTATCTTTGAATACACGAATAAAATGTATTTTTCTGTATTCGGGATTTTTCAAATAAATCACCGCAGTCTATTCTAGCCAAACCCCTAACGAGCTTCTGAAAATGACCTCGTGATAGATGGTTTGGTGATTACTGCACTAGAGCAATATGATGTTCGTTATCATCTTAACTGTAGATGTAGACTTAGTATCATTGAAACAATTACAAAGTTTAGTGATTAACTTTACAGAGTTTGAAAGATATCCTTCACTCACATATGTAAGATTGAACGTTATTCACAGGCTATTTTTATATTTCTTATTTTTCCTCTTCTTCGCTTTTTGGGATGACAGATATACACATTTGATTTCAAACAAAAGAACCTTCATTATTACAATACTAAACTTACAGAAGTACCATGATTACAATACCAAAGCTGTGTCCGAAAGGTACAAAGTGCAGACTTGAAGTAAGGTCTTGATGGAAGTGACTTTGTCTAGTGCAGTTCGAAAGTGCCAAGTACATGAGCAATCGAGACCCCAGCACAGAGTACGAATCGTTTCTGACTTGATCACATGATTTCTGCACTCGTTGTTCATTTGTTTGAATGAACACAGCAACACAGCCAGCAACACAGATTAAATATATGTTATAGGCCAGCAAGTTGTTGGTTGAAGTTCTTCTAATGTGTGGAAATGTATGAACAAGAACATTTGAAAATGCTGTGTGATATCTGTGGTGAAAAAATAAGTGTTTAAAACGCGGGGAAAACAACAAGTCCTCAGTTTTATCTACTGATCGTATTTGGCGCTGCAGTCGAAGTGCAATTCGAAAGACAGCACTTCCAGTCCACGACGTGAAGACCGCACTCCAAGACCATACTCGGAGGATGCTTGCTTCAAGTACGGTCTTTCACCTTTCGGACACAGCCTAAACATTCAATTAGCAAACATTATAAAATTGAAGTGAAAAGCAAGAAACAAGTACCTCCTATTTCTAGCTGACGTCTATGTAATCCTTGAATAGTGAAAGTTCCAGCAACAATCTGGCTTCGACTCTGATGAATATAACATCCTGGAGGAACCTGCCACTGGAAAACAAAAGATATAATATCTCATAGAATTACATCATAAAGATAGAAAAGTACAATAACAATATCACTTTTGTGTTACTCCTATAAGAATAAATGTTTTAAAAATGATAAATAAATTAACTTAGGATCTGGATAAATGATACTTGAGGCATTTCATGGAAAGGAATCTGATTCCTCATTCCCTTCCTTATACAGGGTATCCAAAAAGTCATGCAACCAAGACTATGAACGTACATAACTTTCGTACAAAAATAGATAGACTCATGAATCTTACACTGCATATTAATTTTGTGTATGTGGATATTTTTGAAACATTAAAGAAGATAATCATGCTCTACACAAACATTCAGTATGCAGAAAAAGTCACCAAGGAGTAAAAGCAGTTTCTGTACAAAGTAAAATAGATACATGAATAAGACAGCTGTGGAATTGCTTTTTAAATATTTTTAATGTGTATCGATGTTCTCTGTGGGTATTTATTGAATTAATAAGAGAACGATAAATTGTTATGCATTTTATGCATTACAGACAATTTATGGGGTTAATTATGGCATATTTATAAACAAAAATTTCCTTTAAAATTACGAGGTGTACTGGCGATTGTAGAGGCATGCATATTTCGTTTTTGACGAAAACACGAAATGTGAAATAACACATGGTAATGTTAATTTTTCATGTTTCTGAAAGGTGTGAGGTGGATTTCCCTAACCTGTTTTGTCACGAAATGATGCGAAATGAACTGCAAAATGCGAAATAGACTTTTAAACACGAAATTTACGCGACACTTTCTGAAGTCTGAAGTATCCTGTAAGTTATGCAATTCACAGAAAATTGATTAATTCTGCTGCAAACATTTGAGAAGCAAAAGTGGACCCCTTTATACAGGAATTATCTTAATATTCTGGTAATGATTTAATGTGCTACTAGAAGGGATATATTTATGTTGTGTAAGAGTGCAGTTTTTAAATCAAATTTGGGATTATATTCACATTTTTAAAACCAAAATGTCATTTTATATGCTGCCTTTTCACCGCTATAACAGCGAAATTTTATTTTATTTACTGCTTTCGAACCCGAAATTGACTGTTTTTGTACCGAAATTTTGCTTTTTTATTTACAAAAAATATGTGCCTCTAGCGACTGACTTAGTAATATGGGGAAACAGGGAAGAAAAGTACAGAGACAGCTTGATAGTTGGAATGAGGAAATCAGAAGAGCAGGAATTAAATTCAGTGCAGAAAAGAGCAAGGTGCTAATAACAACAAGAAACAGAGCCAGAAATTAACCAAGAATAAAGATGGACACAGAAGAGTTGAGGGTAGTGGAGAGCTTCAAATATCAAGGAAGCTTAATTGAGAGGTGGAATAATAGATGAGGAGGTAAACAGAAGAGGACAAGTGGGTGGTGGACTATAACAAAGCGTTCGAAGATTAATATGGAACAGGGATGTACCTATGAAATGCAAGAAGGTAATATATAACACATACTATGTACCAATAGTTACTTGGACAATGACAGAGAGAGACAAAGAGAGATGCAGGCAGTGGAGATGAAATTTTTAAGGAGTGTATTGGGGAAGACTGGAAGGGATAGAATAAGGAGATCCGACAGACAGTGAGGAGTGTGGTGAAGCTTCAGGACAGGATAGATCAGGCACAGATCAGATGGTTCGGACACATGAAGAGGATGGATGCAGAAAGACTACCAGTAAGAGCTTACAATGGACAAGGAGTGGGAATAAGGGCAAGGGGGAGACCAAGATGTCGGTGGAAAGAGAAGATAGTGAAGAATGTTAGGAGAAGAGGACAAGATTGGAAAGAAAGGAATAGTGGAAGACCAGAAGAAAATGGAGAGGCTTCACTTCTATGCCGACCCAGCCAGAGGCAGAAAACGGCGAAGGAGGGTGATGGTCAGAAAGACTGGCGATATCTCTCATGTTAGAAGGTAATACCAGGCGTGCCTGACATCTGACTATGTTGTTCAATTAATGCCCAGTTGGAATTAAAAGATTGAAATTCATCTTACAAGATACTAACCTACCCATTTTTTGCATGATAAATTTCAAATAGAGAAATCTACTTGATACACTGGATGAGGAAATATCAAGGACAGTGGGTTTTTGAACATTTTATATTACCAATATACTGAAATTAGCAGTTGTTTTGTTATTAACTTTTACAAACTTGATTCAAGAAAAAAATTTGAAAGTTTGAGGGATTTTTGAAAACTCGTGAAACTATTTATTCCTATGATAAGTTGTGGACTATGAAAACGTCAAATTCTGTTACACTTCTGAAATTTTACACTCATTTTTTGCTATGGCTATGATTCAGTGAATGATTTGGGATCTCGTCATCAAAGTTCAGGTTTGAGTCCTGCCCTGGACATGGTTGTCCTTTGTAAGAGTCCCTTCATAACATATAATCATCACTCATTTTCATCCTAGTCACAATTGGCCAAAGGTGAGGTAAAATAACAAAAATATAATGATTGATTGATTGATTTACAGTAGACTCGCGATTATCCGAGCTATTTGGGACTGAGACTACCTCGGATACAGAAAAACTCGGATAATATGGAGATAATGTGCTAATAGGTCGTAAATGACAAAACAACACTTAAAACTCTATAGTAATTATTTATCACTAGTACAACATAAATGAGAAGATTACTTTTTCAAAAAGTCTTTCATAGTTTTTTGGACACACCTTTTCAGTTTGCCACTCAAACTACATTACTGGCTTAGAATAGGCCTACACAGATTTAAACACCACCGTAACAATCAGATACACCGACAATGTAATGAACACGTGCAGTGCAGATGGTGATTTGACTCCAACTTACTGGTAAACAAACAGGGGATGCACGATGTTTTCCAACCACTCCCTCGGTTAACCCGGAGCCTTGGTTAATCAGGACTCCGTTAATCACGAGTCTACTGTAGTTTATTTTACTCCATGTTTTGTGCCTCTTGACTAATTTGCGAAGATGGGGATGAGTGATAAAATGATGAAATGGATGAATGGACATTCACAAACAACCAAGCCCGAGCAGGATTCGAACCCAGGGCCCTTGGTATCGCAGCACGATGTCCTAACCTCTCGGCCACAGGGTCCGGCAAAAAAGTAAAGTTCCCTGTACATGTAGCACTGTGCCACGAAGGCACATTTGGCCATTTCAGAGGTGATGTGATCAGTACCATGCTCAGGCCACGTGAGCTCCAGTCACTTTATGTGGAGACAAGGCCGGAAAAATTCCGATCTTAGAACACCAACCCCAGGAATCGAACCTGGGTCCCCCATGTAGCAAAATGAAGGACAGGAAAATTGCAGTAAAATATTCAAAATGTTGGTGAAATTGATGATCAGAAGGAAACCCAGGTTGGAGTCCTGCCCTAGCCAAGAGTGTTCCTTTATCAATTTCATCTAATTATCACTCTCCTCATCATTTCAATTAGCCCAAAGTGGTTGACAAGCTATGTAAAATATCAAAATACAAGAAATGAACATAAATATTGCAGTAGTGTGCATGACTTTCACAAGAGACTAAAGTAATACAGTGAAACCTCAATTTTCCATTTTCTCACATTGAACAATTAATCTTGATGGTCTCAATGTACCAGGTGTGCTGGTTAATAATTCTTAATTTCGTCACTGGATGGCGCTGGAAGCGAGGGTTGGTGCACAGTCTCAACTGTTACGTCAGTGTGTTGCCAGGACAGTACCTGTCAAAACGCCGTGGATGTGCAACTGAGTGCGAGTGATCGTGATGTTGGGTTTGTGTGGGAAACATGTCGACCTTCAAACCAAATAAGGAGCATGTGCGGCACGTCCTGCTTTTCTTGTTCAATCGAAAAAAAAACACGAGTGAAAGCCATTGTATCCTTGGGGAAACATACGGTGACAATGTCCTAACGCAAGATGTGTGTGTGCGTTGGTTTCGATGATTCAAAAGTGGTGATTTCGACTTGAAAGACAAAGATCGCCCGGGCCAGCTGAAAAAATTCCAAGATGCATAATTGCAAGCACTGTTGGATGAAGATGATACGACAAAGACGAAGAAGGACTACCACTTGTTTTCATCGATGTCTCACTCATTTTCCCAGCAACACTTCAACAATTATGAAGATGTTGAACAATGGCTTGCTGACTGGATCACCTCAAAATGTGAAAGATTTTTCTGGAAGGGCATCCACAATTTGAGGGACAGATGGGCACAATGTATAGCTAGCGATGGTGCATACTTTGAATAAAGCATTTGTTACCTTTCTGCCCAGATACACTTGTTTTCTTTCGGATCAATTAAGAATTGTTAACCGGCACACCTGGAAGGAAAATGTAAAATTTTCCTCGGTTGTAGATTTTTGTGCATTTCAAACTTTTTCAGCTTGGTTCCCTGAAAAATGTAAAACTCGTTCCACTGTACATGCTAGATAGATGCTAAAAGGCAAAGAATGAATGGCAACAATGAAGTATCACTCTCGAGAAAGTTATATATCCTAATGATCATTTCCAAAATAAAATTCTATAGCAATAACATTTCACAATTTTCATGCTGTGAATGTAATACATTTCAGGGTTACTGCACTTTCAACCACAAATAAACAGAGCAATTCTTCCCACATGCAGGAGTGTCCACAGGGGGGATTCATGAAACAGCGAATCATGGGGATTTTTTGGGGGAACAAAATTTTATAATTTAGCTACCAATTCAATATATCTTCACACAAAAATGAGGGGGGAAACCTTTCGTTTAATTGACTTGTTATTGATTTTTTAGTTATGGTTATTATGTACAGTTTTTCTACCTACCTGTGGGTGATTGCGACGATCGGGTTGAAATGAACCACCATCTCAGAATCTGTCTGGGAGGGATTTGCTGTTTGCATTAATACAAGGTTAGTCAAGCAAACAAACTGTTTACACTGACAATGGCAATGAACCTGAGCAGTTTTGTACATTTTGTGTTAGCAAACATGAAAGTGAGACGTGCATTTTCTTCCTTTAGACTTTTAATTTCAACTGTAATGAAAGATTTCCAATGTCATGTGCCTCTCAATTGCTGGCATCTCGGCCAGTGGTAAACAATGTCTGGTGTATTATTTGTGGTAGTTCCGAGTCTGCTCGTAACTTTCGACATACGAACTTTTGTTTTAGCGTTGGATCATTTCAGCATGATTTGTTTCGCTTGTACGAGGCACATGTCAAAAAAAAGGGCCGATATTTTTTTACGTGGGGTTGGCAACACTGATAAAGTTGAGCATGCGCAGGAGCATGCCCTAGTATTCTGTGCTTGCAACAGAAATAGAATCGTCAGAGTGGGGTTGCGTACGTGTGAGTAGCAGTAAGGTGAAATGGCTGCCGTAATACAAAATCCCGCCAAATATGAAGTGAGATCTGTCATACGATTTCTGAACGCCAAAGGACAGAATGCAGCTGACATCCATCTGGAATTGTGTGCCATTTATGGACCGACAGTGATGAGTGAAGCGAAGGTCAGGCAATGGTGCAGAGAATTTCGGGAAGGGCGTTCAAATGTCCATGACGATGAGCGTACCGGAAGGCCTAGTGTTCAGACGGACAACCTGGTGGAACGCGTTAATGAGAAAGTGCGTTCCAATCGCCGGTTCACAATATCTGAACTCGCCAAAGAGTTTCCAGAAGTGTTTGCAAAAACAGTGTATCGAATTGTGACTGACAACCTGAGGTATCACAAACTGTGTGCGAGGTGAGTACCAAAAATGTTGACAGATGCTCACAAAGAGCAAAGAAGGACAGCCACACGTGATTCTTTAGCCCACTGGGGGGAGGATGGGGATGACCTCTTTTCGCATATAGTGACGGGGGATGAAATGTGGATATCGTACGCCACTGGGGAGTCGAAGCAGCAGTCAATGCAATGGCGGAACTCTGGTTCTCCTAAAGCGAAGAAATTCCAACAAACACCATCAGTTCACAAAATCATGGCAACCGTGTTATGGGACCAAAAGGGTGTGATTTTTGTGAACTTCTTGGAACCAGGACGAACAATTACAGCAGAGGTGTATTGCAAAACACTGAATAATCTGCGACGTGCCATCCAAAATCGGCGGAAAGAAAAGCTACGCTCTGGAATTTTTCTGATCCATGACAACACCCGCCCACGCACAGCTGCTCGTACTGTTAAGACAATTAAAAGATTTCGATGGGAACTATTCAATCATCCCCCTTACAGCCCCGACCTTGCCCCCAGCGATTTCTTTCTTTTTCTTCACCTGAAAAAGTGGCTTCCATCGAAGCGTTTCAACGACAGTGACGTGCTCAAGACATCAGTTCTGGACTGGCTGCAATCTCAGGCGGCAGATTTTTACGCAGAGGGTATACGGAAGAAATGTCTGGAGGTTAATGGTGACTACGTTTAAAAATAGCCAAGGTATGTACTTGTTTATCAATCACAATAAATTTCTTCTCCTATCATTTTCATGTTTTTTTAAAAAAATATCGGTCCTTTTTTTTTTTTTACATGCACCTCGTATGTGTTGCTGTGCTACGACTGACTGTATAAGTGTAAAGTACTGTCAGTTTTTGTAAAGCTTACGTATTTCGATTTTGTTTAATGAAATCAAATTATTGACATTCAAACAAAAATCAATTACTGTGTGTTTATCCAAACTATATTTGTGTGTGGGGGAGGGAGGTTAGGATGAACAATTCTTTTAGGGGGATTTTGAATAACGACTTTGGGGGGATGCATCTATGGCCTTGGGGGGGGGGGGCAGCCCTGCCCACCTGCAAAGTTGTGGTATCAACCATGAACACATGCAATACAGCATAAACATACTAGCATTAAGCACAAATCTCAATTCTCGGCATTGTCAGTTCATGTCAAATATTTTCAACAAAGATCAGGAAAATAGAAAAGCAAAACCACTTACCGAATACACTTGCACAACTTTTCCAGGCTTCATGCCAGGGCATACAACCAGCTTGCGGTAACTACTGCTTACAGTCTATTGAATGAGAAATTCAAACAAGTGATGCCATGATAGAAATGCATTGTCCCCTAGAAGAATTATAGCAAGGATCTTTAATTTTGATAACACAAGCAACTGACACCAGTGGCGTATTCCCCCTGTTACCAGGTTTGGTAAACCATCTTTTTCGTTTATGTACATAGAAATTGCCAGAAAATTAGAAAGTTAACGGACTTTTACTTGCATGCTTGCATTGGTGCTTGATTTGTATTATATATAATTCATATATAATAAAAATATGCAATAAATATGCAGTAAACCAGGTGAAATCTTCAGAATACGCCACTTAACTACACAGAACAAAAATGAAAAGGAATTTTTGAAATTTGCAAACTAAAAAAAAATATTATTTGCTTTTTGTAAGAATTTTTCTGAATATATCAGTTGTCACTAGGTACTTCCATGTAAAAAAGAAAGTAAGTTTATGGAAAAGTTTCTTTTAAGCCTACTTTATGCTTAGATAAGACTATTTCAAACTAGAATTACCTAGTGAGAACTGAACCATTGTACTTTTTTCTCCCCAAGTAGTAGTCAAAGTTGGGACTAGATGATAGTGACAGTGTTGAAATATCCCATATGTATCTACAAGGTGCAAACTCTAGCTTTTAAATACATTTCAAGACTTAGATCTATAATTTTTTAAATGTGCTCTCCAAATTTTATAGGAAGGAATTACAAAAAAGTCTAATTTCCCTGGCTGGGTATATTAAGTCCAATTTATGCACAGTAAAGTTTAAGGTGGGATCCGAACCACTATGTGCCTCCACCGGGTATCGAACCCAGGACCCCTTGATTACAAGGCAGTGTACTAATTTGCCTTGCATTTTTTATGGTTGAATTCAAATACTTCAAGAGATTATAATGAAAGGCCAAGTGACAAACTCCCAACAACATAAATGTCAGAAGATTCCTGTTTTAAAGAGTATCACATTACAGTTCCCAAGAATGAATGGTGTACTTCAGTGAGGTTATTGTGACAGATACATTATATGGTGTACATCCAAGATTATTAGGTTCAAAAACTCTCAGTTTCTTCACATATAATGCAGGCACATTCTTCCACCTCTTTTCTCAATGTTGATCCATACATACATGATACACCCCCCCCCCTGCCTCATCCCCAACACCGCCTATTCCCGCACTTGATGAAGCTAGGAATTTCCACTTTGAGGGGTATGTACGAGGCGTATTTTTAAAGTAAGTACCGCTTTAAAATTCCGCAGCTGCAGCGCTGCGGTCGGTGTCCCGTGCATGCGCACTGTGTACCTACATCTGTTGGGAAGCCACAGACGCCATTGCAGCAACAATCGATCGTGTATACATTTGCTTTGCGTATTTAAAATGCCTCCGCCAATTGAGAATCCTGCCGACTGTGAAATACACGCTGTTATTCGTTTTCTTAGTGCTAAAGGCATGAAAGCAGTTGAAATTCACCATCAGATTTGTGAAGTGTACAGGCGATGAAACATGGGTGCCCTACGTTACACCCGAAACAAAACAACAATCCATGGAATGGCGGCATTCAACATCGCCCAAGAAACTGAAGTTTAAGCAGACAATTTCAGTCCGGAAAATCATGTGTACCGTGTTTTGGGACAGTAAGGGGGTGTTGCTTGTTGATTTTTTGCCTCGTGGTGACACAATAAATTCCGAAACATATTGTGCGACTTTAAAAAAACTGCGCCTTGCCATTCAAAACAAAAGGCGTGGCATGCTGAGTAAAGGGATCATTTTGCTGCATGACAATGCCCGTCCACATGCGGCCAATCGAATTCAAGATCTCATCGCATCATTTGGCTGGGAACAATTTGATCATCCTCCATACAGCCCCAATCTAGCGGCCAGTGACTACAACGTGTTTCTGTAACTTAAGAAGCATCTCAGAGGTCAGTGCCACGATGACGACGATAGCCTCAAAACGGCCGTGTTGCAGTGGCTGTCAACTCAGGCGGCAAACTTCTATGACGACGGAATACAAAAGCTTGTTGTTCGATATGATAAGTGCCTTAATATTGGTGGCAATTATGTGGAAAAGTAGATAAAAGTGTGGTCTTTCATGTAACAATAAAATTGTTACAAAAAGTTTACTTGTTTTTTGTACATATCAAAACGGTACTTACTTAAAAAATACGCCTCGTACTAATATAAATATATTTTGAGATTTATACAACATAATTCTACCCAGCTGGAAATGATTCAATTGGAATGAATCGATTCTATCGGTTTCAATTGGAATGAATTGGATTCTATCAGTTTGAATTGGAATGAATCGGATTCTATCGGTTTGAATTGGAATGAATTGGATTCTATCAGTTTCAATTGGAATGAATCGGATTCTATCGGTTTGAATTGGAATGAATCAGATTCTATCAGTTTGAATTGGAATGAGTCAGATTCTATCAGTTTGAATTGGAATGAGTCAGATTCTATCGGTTTCATTTGGAATGAATCGGATTCTATCAGTTTCAATTGGAATGAATCAGATTTTATTGGTTTCAATTGGAATGAATCGGATTCTATCGGTTTCAATTGGAATGAATCGGATTCTATCGGTTTCAATTGGAATGAATCGGATTCTATCGGTTTGAATTGGAATGAATCAGATTCTATCAGTTTCAATTGGAATGAGTCAGATTCTATCGGTTTCATTTGGAATGAATCGGATTCTATCAGTTTCATTTGGAATGAATCGGATTCTATCGGTCTCAATTGGAATGAATCGGATACTATCGGTTTCAATTAGAATGAATCAGATTCTATCGGTTTCAATTGGAATGAATTGGATTCTATCGGTTTCAATTGGAATGAATTGGATTCTATTGGTTTCAATTGGAATGAATCGGATTCTATCAATTTCAATTGGAATGAATCAGATTCTATCGGTTTCAATTGGAATGAATCGGATTCTATCAGAATGTATTGGTTTCAATTGGAATCTCAACTGAAACCAATTAGAAAATCAAGACAATTTCCAATTGGTGATTTGTATTCAATTGTAAGTTTGTATCTATTGTAGAATCAATGTTATCAATTCATTTATTGACTCAAAGCATAGGTACTTTCATTCTTGACACCACATTTCCTGTGCTTTGGAAGTTGTTTCAAAAAACAGTACACTTGAACTGAATTTCTTCTGAATTCTAATGCATACTACTGAAGTCAGTTTTATCTTAATAAATACCTAACAAGAGCTCTTTCTTAAGAACAAACTCGACCTAGTAGTAGGAATAAATGTTCATATTAGTTCTTGTTTTTCCAATATGAAATTTCCATGGTTATTCTTATGTGTATGTAATGCAATTTGAAAAATGAACAAGCTTTTGATCAACTAAGTCAACCTCGACAGTGTTTTGTTTGTTTATCACTTTTTCAAGTGTTGTGGGTCAGATTCTTTGTTTAATCTAATTTGTTGCTGTTTTTGCATGTATAGAGGAAGAACAACATGTCAATTTATGACTGAAGCAGCATATTTTTCGATTTTCTATAAGTGTGTTAATCACGATGAAGCTACAGAGTTAAAAAAGTTCATATATTTGAAAAAGTTTTGTATGTGAAAGTTTTCTAATTACAAATTCCACATGCTTTACCAGAAATTTATTTTATTTGTTTTTTATGATTTCTCCATTACATTTAGAGTTGTATAGATAAGAATTTTTAATGAGCAATATATTGAAAACAATAAAATACTTTCCAATAGAAACCAATTCATTACAATTGACCAATTGGTCCTGATAGACCAATTGGTTCCGATACAGTGTCTAAAATCTCATATTGGATATCGGAAATAATTGGAAAAATTAAGCTGGGTAGTGACAATAGAAGTTTACACACTTTACAAAATAAACAGATGAATTGCAATAAATGATTCGAATTCATAATTTCTACTTACATGAGAACTTTTTGCAGATTCACCTTCTGTTTAAAGAAAAAACGAAAAAAAACAATTATTATATATGACATAAGAAAATCCATACATGAGAAAAACATGTTTATGTACGTATATTAACAAATATAACATCTAAATGTAGAAAATGCAGGAAATTTTAAATATTATGGTTTCGTAAATCAAATGGAAGTGTATGTAGCTGTTTGTGTGCATTTTAGATTCACAACAGATTTTTATAATGTAATATTATTCGATATATTTATTGTGAGAAACACAGAAGTCGAGTCTATGTGTGAATTTGGAGATGTATCATTTGCATATGAATAAAATAAATTTTATTTAATCACGATCCATACCAAAAAACCTGAAAGGTCAATTGAGAAGTGGAAACTTTTGCCACCCCGTAGATACCTTACCCGAGGTGAGGTAAGTTTTCAGCAGAAACAAATTTAACCATAGGAGATTTGAGCAGCATGGCCTGTGCATAAACACACATGCATGTTCCTAGATCAAATGGTAGAATGCATTCTCCATGTCCAATTTGCTTCAAATGCTCACACTTGTCAGTATCTCTGTAGAGAACATGTCAAGAAAGAAGCAGAAAAATACTACCACAATACAAATAAACTTTATGCATATATCATCTCAAGAATGAAAAGTGGAGAGTGTAACCCTGTGTTCATTATTATTTTTTTGTTTTCATGTTTATAGATGTATAGCAAAACAGAATCCTGAGTGTATGTTGATACCATCATCAAACAGAAATATTGCTTGTAATCATCCACAATAACATATGCCATTAAAGTTGTCTGAGATTTTAGGTTTCATTCTTGATGTCTGCAGATCTTCATTTATTTTGTGGCAGAACATACTTACTCAGGGAACGAATATATATGTATAGGTAAATACATATATAAGTGTGAAGCTGAAATCAATTATTGTTTTTATTATCTTTGCACATCATGGCATGTAGACTTCAAAAATTAAGTTTCTATTTTCCATATTTGTACATATATTAAGTTTTGGCTCATATTTTACATATTTTAGTTATTTATATACCAGATGTGACGGTTAATAATTCTTAATTGATCCAAAAGAAAACAAGTGTATCTGGGCAGAAAGGTAACAAATGCTTTATTCAAAGTATGTGCCATCGCTAGCTATACATTGTGCCCATCTGTCCGTCAAATTGTGGATGCCCTTCCAGAAAAATCGTTCACATTTTGAGGTGATCCAGTCAACAAGCCAATGTTTGACATCTTCGTATTTGTTGAAGTGTTGCTGGGAAAGTGAGTGAGACATTGATAAAAACAAGTGGTAGTCCGAAGGGGCTAAGTCTGGTGAGTATGGTGGGTGGGGCAAGAATTCCCAGCCAAGTGCAGAAATGGTGTCTCTGATGCCTTTCGCTGTGTTTGATGAGGCGCTTTCATATCACGTCGCCCAATCTGGGTGCTTTTCGATCAATGCATGGTTTAAATTGATGAGTTGTTGATGGTAGGGAACAGCATTCACTGTTTCACCTGGTTTCAGAAGCTCATGGTACACCACACGCTTCTGATCCCACCAAATGCACAGCATTGTCTTCCTTCCGAAGCGATTCGGTTTTGCGGTCGATGTTGAAGGTTGTCCTGGATCAATCCATGACTTTTTGCATTTTGGGTTCTCGAAGTAGAACCATTTTTTGTCCCCAGTCACTATCCAATGCAAGAACGACTTTCTTTCATGCCGAGAAATCAACACTTCACAAACCGTTTTTCACTTTTTCATTTGTCTGTCGTTCAGATGATGTGGGACCCATTTTTCTGCTTTCTGGATCTTTCCCATGGCATGAAGATGATCAGATATGGTTTGGCGACCAACATTTAACTTCTCTGCCAGTTGTTGTTGCGTTTGCTTATCGTCTTCATCCAACAGTGCTTGCAATTCGGCATCTTGGAATTTTTTCAGCTGGCCCGGGCGATCTTGGTCTTTCAAGTCGAAATCACCACTTTTGAATCATCGAAACCAACGCACACACACATCTTGCGTTAGGACATTGTCACCGTATGTTTCCCCAAGGATACAATGGCTTTCACTCGTGTTTTTTTTTCGATTCAACAATAAAAGCAGGACGTGCTGCACATGCTCCTTATTTGGTTTGAAGGTCGACATGTTTCCCACACAAACCCAACATCACGATCACTCGCACTCAGTTGCACATCCACGGTGTTTTGACAGGTACTGTCCTGGCAACACACTGACGTAACAGTTGAGACTGTGCACCAACCCTTGCTTCCAGCGCCATCCAGTGACGAAATTAAGAATTATTAACCAGCACACCTGGTACATTATTTCTATATTTCAGAATTTTTTGCAACATATACCCCATATTCGTGCAATAACTACATGTCCCCATGTGACTGAAATAATTGGGTGAATGGCTTGCAAATAACTGACAAAGTCTGAAGCAACGTTAAACAAAAGAAAGTTTACGAACTTTTTATACCCTCCAATTTCATTAATTACAAGATTTCTGTGATCCGAACAATAATGTTTCTTTTCTCAATATTGCATCTCCAGCTGTTTACTTGTTCTCTTGTAAAACACTTGAAATTCCTGTTTATTTACAATTTTTGTCAACAATAAACAATGAAGACTCAAGCATCGACTCCTGGTTGTTACAAACGTTATTTTTACAACGTTGGAAGAGAGTCCCAAGTGAAGCAGCCCATTGCTAACCCCATAGCAGGGCCAGAAGGAATGATTTTGTGGCACACGTATGGGATTCTCTTCTGGTTTCTCTTCAACCCAGTCACGGTAATAGTCACAATGCCGAGAAACTTGCGTAGTGTCTCACATTATTAAAAAAGGAATTTTTTTACAATTTAAATCCATATTTAACCTTTAAACAGCCGAGCCGGTTTTCGAGAGTAACCCCTCTCTCGCCGCGGCCTTTGCGTGCGATTTTTAAATTTTTACACTTATTTCAGAAAAAAGTTATTTGAGCAATCTACTTCGGATAACTTTTGTTTTAAAGCAAAAACATCGGAGCACGCAACCGTGTACAATTCAGAAAGCCCAAGTAAGAAAAACAGGGTTGGGAGGAGCCAAGTCCCCAAATTTCAATGAAAAAAAATCTGACGTTCGCCAGTTATTTTGGAAAAAGGGCGCAAACTTTTGCATTGTTTTCAAAGAATAGACTTTTTGCAACAAAGTGAAACTTGTTTCAAGTCCCTAGTCCTCATACAGGCTGAAATATGATGCAATATGTACAATCCTGCATTTTGGCAAAAATTAGCTAATTTGCATATTAGAGAAAGGGGGAGGGGGTTTCTTCCACATGACATTTCAAAGTCTTATCACAACATCTGTCAGCGTTTACAACCTCACATACAAGTATGAAGGTCCTAAAAGCATGTGAATGTTGTAATCGGTACCATGGGTCGCCTATACTTTCCATGGGTCATATATGATCCATTGGCTGTTTAAAGGTTAACTCCATATTTTGGTGAAAATAACTAAATATGTATTTACATATTTAGCACATTTTTACCTATAAATCCGTTTCCTGATAATCACTAATCCCATAGTCAATCAACTGGTGTATTTCCTGAATATTATTCACCAATCAAACAAAACTGACAGGCTGCTTTTGGCAGTCAGGGTATTTACAATTATACGGAACTTCTAATGATACTTATCTACCCTCCAGTGCCACTTGTGGTTCTTTATATTAAGAAAATACATGAGGTTAATCCAGGCACATTTTTCTAATTCTGTTGCAAAATGAAGATGGAAAGATGATGTGAGAATCTTGAAATGAAATATTACCAGTACATCTATATATGAGATTAACTTAAATATTTGAAAAATATATAAAGTATGAATTATAAAAATCATAGAAAGATAGATTAATACGTATAACTAAAATTTAAAAACATTGTGCATTGACCTACATATAATTAATTACCTTTTACATTGACAGCAAAGTGGCACTTGGCTCTATTCCCCGCTGCATCAGAGACTAAATAATTTACATGATGAAGACCCACAGACATTATCTGGCCTGGTTCCTAGAAAGATAAAGATTACTTGTTTATCATGTCATATAATTAACAGTATTTGTTTCTATTACATTTCTGAGGATGTTTGAAATAATTATAAATTCTATTTTTACGCAAATCTCTTTTGAAATTAGTTGAAGTCACGATAGGTTGTTCACATCAAAGTGATATTACTACTGAAGAGTTAGCTAAAAAGAAAGTGCTAACCTTTATGCCAACTGGTTCTTATAGAGAAGATTGGGACATAGAAAATTTAAGCGTAGAGTTACACCGTGTTTTTGCAATAAAGTTTGATTCGGACTTAATAAACAAGAATGATATGGCAAAAAGCTTGATTATTGCTTGTGTTCAACATTTGATACTTTTTGTATAGATACCAAAAGCTAGGGAATATATGATTTTTATATTATGTGAAACAAAGATTAAATATGGTATTACCACAGGATGGTAAAGCCACAAATAGCATATTCAAAATTTAGGATGGGCAATGCTCAAAATTTGTTGTGTGTGTAAAGGTGGGATTATGAAAAGTTGCATAATTCATCCCCAAAATTACTTTATTGTCTCCATGCTGGATCATACAACCGCCCCCTTTCCTTCCCTACCTATCCCCAAACATGACCAAGCATTTAGCCATTTAGGAATTTGATGAATATGTACTCTATCAGTATCAGAGGGGGGAAGAAGGAGGGGCAAGAATAAACAGAATGGGAAAAAGTTGGGAAAGAGTCTCAGAAAATGTGAAATTTTTGACATGCACTCATAAATTAATAACATTGTCAATTTTTTTAAAAAAACTTTTTTTTTATTTTGCCCACTGCACTTTAAATACTAAAATTTGTGTAAGTTACATCAAATTAAACACTTATTACTTAAAATGTTCATAATGATGTGATCTTGATCTACACCCAGTAGAGGCATGTAGTAAGTGGTTTGTATTGCACTTACTGATTAGTCTTACTGTTCATAATGTGGACTTAACACAAAAAATTAAATAAATAATGATGTGATCTTCAATACACTATAGTCTGCCTGGCCAAAGAATGGACTTGAGGAAACCACCTCCGGTTCAAGGGGGGGAAAGCAGAGTTGCTACCGGTTGTTACGTGCCTGATTTTCCTCAGGTCGTACATGACACCTCTACCTGTCAACAACCCCCCTTCGCTAACATTTCAGGGAGAGGCAGGGAATCAGAGACCCATTTGCTTGCTACGTGGCGGCAACCATGAGGCTTTGTCGTGCTTTGCTTTGTTGTGGCAGCCACCTGTTTTGTAAAGACCCAAAACAAATAATTTGGCAATGCAGAATACCACGAGAATTCCCCCTCGCCACGGCAACTGGACAAAGCCGATTGGTTCAGTGGTTCATGTAACCCTTCATGGCTTTTGACAGAAAAGACAAAAATAGAATTTCCAAGTCCATTCTTTGACTAGAACCACTGTAAGTAATGTCTAATAGTATGTACAGATATGTTCTGAAATAAAAAGTTATCAAAATCAGGAAATATGTGTTTAACATTTTGGTTAAAGTGATTATGAAACTATGTACTATAGCTGTAAAATCACCTTCATGTCCTATTATATTACAGTGTAACCCTGATTTTACGTTCCTCGATTTTACATTTTCCTGCATTTTCAGTTTTTTTCAGCTTGGTCTCCTCAAAAATGTAAAATCAAGGTTTCACTGTATGTACTATTATAATGGACAGCTATGTGCAAATTTAAAGCTTACATTTTACAAAGAGTTCTATTTCATGCATCCTGGTTTTGTAAAAAAAAATTCTAACCTATTGTCTCCTGGCAAGCATGTATTTAGGGAGGGTCCGGACCCCCACCCCCCCTGAAAGATTTATCAAGTATTAAAATTAAATAATGAAAAATGTATTCGTTTAGCATTTGTTATATAATTTCCTCTGAACTTATTGTAAGACAAGGATTATATTGGGATCATACGGCTTTCAAGGACACGAAGGACGTATTTAGGGGGTCTGGACCCCCCTCCCCCCACCTACCGAAAAGACTGATTAGGTACGAAAATTAAATAATGAAAATATACTCGTTTAGCATTTGTTGTATAATTTCCTCTGAAGTTATTAGAAGACAAGGATTATATTGGGATCATACGGCTTTGAATGACATTACAAAGAAGATTTATGTACACTACTACTCAAAATAACATGCATAAGATATTAATCAGAAACTTACTTTTCTCCCACTACATGTAACATCATTTTTGTTATTCGATAAATATTCAATTATTCATCTATTTGACATTATTTTCATTGCCAAGGCACTTGTTCTTATGTAAATTATTCCGATCTTAACAACAGGTAAGCTACGTAATGAATATGCGCTGCTATATCTATATTCTTATAGAGTCGTGTAATAATAATATAATATTAATTTATGTATTGTAATTAGTATTAATTTGATTTAATAGAATTATTTTAATTTAACATTATTATTATTATTATTGTTATAGTTATTATTATTATTATTATTATTATTATTATTATTATTATTATTATTATTATTATTATTATTATTATTATTATTATTATTATTATTCCTGAGACACTTGGTTCGGAAACATATTCCTAGATACGTGCCTGTCTTGTGGCTACATGCATATAAATTCTAACTTCAGAAATATTATTTTCAGTGCTTACCCACCCACACTCCCCATCATTCCCACCGCACACATATAGTTTAAAATTTTCATCCCTGTACTTCGAACAGTAATTCCATACATACTCATATCCAAACCCTCTACACTTTCCTTTCTTCTAAATTTGTACGAGGCGTATTCGTAAAGTAAGTACCAAAAGAGTGTAAAAAATAAAGTAAAATAGTTTAGTACCTTTTTTTATTTGCATTGCATTCTACAGACCTTAAACTACTTTTATACCTAATTTTGACCATTGTTCAAGCATTTGTCGTAGCGTGGCACTAGTTTTTGTATCCTATCATCATAGAATGTTCCTGGCTGTGACGAAAGCCATCCATGCACTGCTGCTTCGATGTCGTCATCCTCGTCGAAATGCTGACCAGCAAGAAACGTCTTCTTCAGATGAAGAAAGAGATGGTAGTCACTTGGTGCCAAGTCAGGGCTGTGATGAAATTTTGAGTTTGTTGGGCCGTATGCAGACGAGCATTGTCGTGAAACAACACAATGCCTTCGCCAAGCATTCCACGTCTTTTGTTTTGAATTGCACGATGCAGCCGGATTAATGTATCACAGCAGGCATCTTTGTTGGGGGTCTGTCCTCTAGGCAAGAATTCAACCATTCTTGCATTGAGAAAACAAATCACAGACCGGACTTCACAGTCGGTGGGCCGATTGATTTTCTTGAACATTTCAAACCTTCAGAAAACTACGAAGAAAAAACATGACATGCTCCCACGCATGCCTATGGCTAACTAACGGATGAGGGACGTCAGCGAGAACTCACACGGTCGAGACTGCATCGCTACAGCGGCAATATTTGCAAACGGTACTTACTTTACAAATACGCCTCGTATAACTCTCACACTTTCTTTATTTCATTGCTACTATAGAACACTTTATATACTCATGTAAATTCATCACATTTTCCTTAGATGTAGGTTTTGTATATTTATTTACCACATAGGGCATCAAGTCATTATTTGTATTAATATTGTTCAAAATGAAATGTTGAATGGCTTAATTGTAACCCTATTGAGATCATAAATAATAATAATAATAATAATAACGTACATTAATTCAGAATGAAAATTATCCATTTAAGTTCTTCATAGAACATTTGTAACTTAAAATTTAATTGGCAGAATATAACTAACAATATATTTTAAGCAAATGGGTAAAAATTAAGCATTGTTCTTCACCAAATTTAATGCAATAGAATACATGCACATATCAATGTAACCACTGCAGTGGATTTTTAAGGGAAGTTAATAATACGAAAACTAAATTTTAGTGTTATAAATTGACAAATACCTTTGATTTGTAGATTTGTGTTACATTTACATTGTCCTTAAAGATTGGTTCCTCCCAAGTAACCATTCTTGATGTTTCTCCATAAGCCAGTTCCACTTCAAAGGATTTAGGACATCCAATAACACGAGGGTTCTCAACATCTAAAGCAAAAAATGAATTTAAGAATTGTGCATAATTAATATCAAATGAGCAAAGCATTTGCAGACATCACTATCACAAAAGAATATTCCATTATTTATCATAATAGTTCCATTATCATTTATGTTCTATCCAAAACTATAACAAAATCATATATAGGAGTTCTAATAGATCCATGATGCTCACAGTACACTTCGCAACTTCTAACTTTACCAACCACCCCCACACCCCTACAAAAAAATTCAGAAACTAACAATAGGACAAATTACACCAACTGAGTTAATCAACTTGTAGGCAGACCCATTTACTAGAAGAGAAACTATTTAAATATTTATGTTCTAGTGTATTCCATTCACAATATATACAAGTTCATTCAATAAATAACCAGAAAAATAGTATAGAATACGACCGTGATTGTTATATGTTTGTTATTTTGTGAAGGGATCTGTAAGCTATTCATAGCTGGAGCTGGCACACCTGCCTCGTGCACGGGATGCTGGGAAACAGTTACACAAGATGGCGGCACCCTTACAGGAGTGCTCGAAACTGGAGCAGCAAAGTGTCGTGAGATTTTTGTTGAGTGAAGGCGTGAAAGTGATAGAAATTCATCACCGTATGACAGTTCAGTACAGTGACAACTGTATGAGTTGATCACAAGTGTACGAGTGGGCTGAGAAGTTCAAACAGGGCATAACCAGTGTTGAAGATTCTCCACGTCCAGGTCACTCTGTCACTACAGTCACAGAACGCAACAAGTGGAGGACTTGATATGGGAGAACTGGCATATTACTGTCAGTGAAATTGCTTCCCAGATGGAAATAAGTGTAGGATAATGCAAACAGTACCAACTACTCCCATCTCTTGTGCGAAAACTGAAACCAGCCATTCTGCAGAGACGACGTGGTCTGATGTCCACTTGTGTGCTTTTGCTCCATGACAATGCAAGACCACACACTGCCAGTGTCACATTGTCTACCTAAAGTTTGAGTGCTTACCCCACCCTCCATATTTGCCCAATCTCGCACCTTCCGATTTCCACACCTTTGGCCCACTGAAAGATGCATTAAGTGGATCGAGGTTCCAGAATGATGACGAAGTCCAATCAGCGGTGCATGAGTGGTTATGCACACATCCAAAATATTTTTTTCTTGTGGAATCAGTGTCCTTATCAAGTGCTGGCGTAGGTGCATTGAACTAAGGGGGGGGGGGACTATGTTGAAACATAGCACTGTAGTTCTTTTGGTGCTTGTAATAAATATTTGTTACAACATATTTCAGGTTATATATTGAATGAGCCTTGTAAGTTTGACAAATATAAAAGTTTGTGTCATCAATTACCCAAGTTTCAGTTATTTGAAAATGTGTAATGGACAAGAAGATGACCTTAACACATTGGGGTCTCACGACGGGCATAGCCCGCAGCGCACTTAAAGTCAATGTGGACGAATTACGGGCATAGCCCATCCTGTGGTATGCAATCGCTTTGCCGATTGAACGACGGGCTATGCTCGTACTTCGTCTCATGTGCGTGTTCATTCAAGCCCCTCTGTTGAAATTCTGACCTCTAGGTGACTCATGTGCTATTTTTATCTTGCACCTGTGACTGTTTGTTGTCGGGTTGATGTACTGTGCATTGTTTAGAATGGCGTCGTTAGATCCAGACTGCATAGAGGATTCCGCCTCAGAGTTTGAAGTTAGCGACGATTTTGATGATGCAGATGAATTTGAAGATTTGGAAGGTAGGTTATATTCGTAATAATTATTGTCGACAATATAAACAGTGTTGCAAACTCTAGTATTTTATGAATGAAGTGAGAAGAGGTAATTTTTTTGGGTCTATTCATCTTGCCTCTTGCTTGATTCTCCTACATGCACTGATGTATTTTTAGTTTTTCCATTTATTATTTTGTAAAGTGTATGTAAAATGAAAATTTATTTTATTTATTTAGTTTATTTATTTATTTGTTTAATTTTTACAGATGACGCAGAACCAACTGATATATCGTCTGGTCCCGTCCTGCAGCCACTTTTTCATACAAAAGATAATTACTTGTAATTTGTAATTATTTGTTGTTATGTGCACGTAAGAAGTATTCTTATGCAAGATTCAAAAGATGTATTGATAGTTTATGTAGTTAATTATTGAAATTTCCAGATTACGAACTTAAAATATCTCTATATTAACATTTGTTACAATGTTGTACTTTTTTCTTCTTCACAAAACATTGCTGAAAAAAATATTAAAAAACGTCTGAAAATGAAAATAAAATTTAACAAATTTTTGTTCATTGAAAAGAGGAAGTTTTGTAGATTTAAGAAATATGTGGTAAATAAAAACAAATTAAAAATATTTTTTCTATGATTTTTTGAAAAACAACCAAAAACCGCAGACCAGAGGTAACAATGCTGTATTATGAGGACAGACCCGAATGTGTTAAGTAACTACTCCCTCTGTCCCATAATTATTGTCTGGTACACTTTTGTTTGTTGTCCCATAATAATTGTCCGATATGCAAACTGTGACATTGGTGTATACAGAAGAAGAAAATGAAACACGGGAATGAGTCATACAATGTTGTACTCAAGGATCAGTACCAATTGGCAGATCAAGTATCCAAAAGAACATAAATAAAAAGTCACCATTTTGGCATACCGGACTATAATTATGGGACAGAGGGAGTACAATATAATATTGCTGTATTGCATTTTGGCCACTTTACATAACTTTTCTTCCACTAGACGTTATTGTGATTATGAATATAAAAAATGATTGGGTAAACATAACAAATAAATAATATTCACAAAAATGTTGTGGCTAAAGCTCTGTGTCTTTCATGAGACAAAACTCAAAGCACTAAGTACTCGAAGTGGAAATTCCTGGCTGAGGATGAGGGCACTTGATTTGAGTTTGGGGGTATAGTGGAACCACAAGCAAAGAAACCTGCGCAGACCCCATCGCGCTGGCGGGTGGGGGGAAAAGACAGGAGGAAGGAGCCTTCAGAGCAGCCAACGTCAGTGTTGCCAGACCTATTGATTTCTCGGTAGGATTCCATAATAAACTATTGCTATGGCACCTCCGACGGCCTGCTCAAAAACACGTTTCCTGCTCATCTTACTTGAACATGGAGGGGAGAGTGGAACTCCACTCAGCCAAGAAAAGTGCTGTTTGAACTGTGAAATTATGCCAAACTATGTGCTAGGACATTATTATTATTTTATTACTACATTACCATGGGCGTCCGGAAGGGGGGCGTGCCCCCCCTGGAAAATGAAAGTCAACCAAAAATTATATATTTTTCACATATAATTTCATTTCAGCTGCAATAATGTGTGTTAATTATTGCATGAATATGATACATTGAAATTTAAGCAATGTTTTTTGAGGGAACAACACTATTATTGGAGAAAATGTGCCTTCTTTGCCCCCCCCTGGAAAAAAATACCTTCCTTGCCCATACCTGGAAAAAATCCTGCGGACGTCCATGTACATTACTATTTTTAGATGGTTGTATTTTATCCCACCCGAAAATCTATTTCTATTTTAGTTATTTTACGTCGCTTTTGTGCCTCTACGGGTAAGTATGACAACAAGGATGAATGAAAAACTGATGAAATGGATGAAGTGACACAAACACAGTGAAACAAACGTCCTTGCCTTACTAAGTAGAAATACTGACTTTGTAGCGTGGGCAAATTATTTTATATATGTATGTGTGTGTGTGTGTGTGTGTGTGTAATGTATATATATTAAATGCAGCAACATAGAGGCAGCATAGTTCAATTACGAAGGAAATAATGCACCCCCTTCCCCGTAGTTGCTTGGAACTTTCATCAGCTTGAAAATACTTAATTTTCTATCCTTAATATACTATTCTATACTTAAATACTTAATTTTCTACAAAATTATAAAGCGGCATGGACGTCCAGAAGGAAGTGCAAGGATGGTCGCCACCCACTCCCCTTCTGGAAAATGAATGTTGACATAAAAGTACCTATTATTTCACACGTATGAGTTGATTTCAGTCACAGTAGTTTACATCCATTATTATAATAGGGATGTAGGAACGTGATAATTTCAAACTCAAGTGGTGTTTTCTGAGAGGGCAACATTATACGGGGTATTATGCCTCGTTTACCCGCCTGATAAAAATACATTGTTTCCCCCTCGCTGGAAAAAATCTGCAGACATCCTCTTGCCCCCCAGTGCGCACGCCTATGGCGCCCCCGAGAAGGTCGTTCATCCGCTACAATTAGATCATCGGATTTTGTAGCAGATCTTCCGGTTTCCCAAGGAACGATCTCCCGATTTTTTCAAGTCTGACCTGGCAACACTGCCCCGAGCACCGATAACGGCAGGGAAGATGCGCGAACGCTTTTGAGGGAAGGTTTTTTTCCTTGTGGTCGAGCTATAGGCAGAGGGATGCTTGTATGGATCAGCATGAAGACAGTGTAGTGTGTGGGGAATGCTTTATGAAAATTGTATTACCCCTCCATTGGTCACACTGTATCTCTCAGATACGTGTGACTAAATAACCCATGGTACTCTACTGACTGCCGGCTTCACTACTGAGGGACATCATCCAACCAGTTATTGGGTGATGTGTGGTCAGCACGGTGAACCCCGAGTCGCTGAGACTGGGTTACACTATTCATTCATAGCTCGCCAATTTCCTATGATGGTGGGTGGCCAATGGTCCCCTGCACAGGCCGAAATGTTAGAAGAAATGTTGTTAAGCTTTTCCTCCAGGAGACTTGAACCTGTGTGCATCCCATAGCCGGAGCCCAAAGCATTACACCTTAGACTGCACGGCCAAGGTGTGGGACATACATGTGACTAACATTGTTTATTTTCTAAGAAGTGATTAGGCATGTGGTTCTAAACTTCTCAGTAGGTTCTTTCCTCCTTGTCCAAATACAGCAGACCACAGTCTCCGCCTGGCACCCCTTCATGTCTGGGCTTAGCAGCCTGTTTGTATCTGAGATACAGAGAGACTGATTTCGTTCGGGTTAATGGTAGCACAGGTCTGCTTCAACCATTTGAATCTGGAAAAATTTGCTGAACTCATTCATTGCTTGCTCTGATGCAGTGAATACGATGATATCAGTGATGAAGGGTCTTGCAGCAATTGTGATAATGTAGAGGAAAGAAAAGGTGGTTCGTAAAGTGAACTGCAATGTGATGACAATTGCAATGAGCAGTAGAGAGGCACACGTAAATACATTTTTGTAGGTGCCAATTAATATCATATGTGTAGTGGAACCACAGCCAAAAGAGCCTGTGCAGACCTGCGACTCCTGTGCATCATTCTCCTACATGGAGGGGAGGGGCAGAGTGGAGCATGTTTACTTATGGCACGAGTTCAACCAATGGAGGGGAAGGTGTGGAGACTTTTGGTCAAAGCTTCTTTTTACTTGTGGTCGTTCTATAGTGAAGAAATATTTTAAAGATGTTTAAGAATCATTACATGTAGGAATAAAATAAAGTAAAAGTTAAAAAGTAATCATATTTTATTAAACTGTACTTGTTTCTCTTAGATACAGCATGACTGATCATGTTACTTTTCCAGGTATGACCGATGACTGGGAGGATAACACTTCCCATTCCCCACACTTTGAGCACTGATCAAGATTTGTAACTGAAATTTTACTGTTATAAAAAAATATATAAATAGAGGTAGAAGGTACAGTCAACAGCAAAGATAATGGTAAGCGAATTGTCCACCACTATTTTCATTACTTTTTTATTCTACATCCTGTGTTGTTTAAAGGAATGAAACTATGTTGGTTCGAAGCAGGCATTGTTCTCTGCTTATTGACGTATTTATTTCAATTCATTGTTATCACAATGTGTAATACAGACCAAATGAAAACGGTGGTTTACAATTTGCATACTGTTTCTTTCGCCGTTGGGTGTACCAGTCAATGATCATTTGCATGATCTTACAATGAGATTTAACCATCAATTTGTATACAATATTTCCATCCCAAAAAATGTGTTTTCTGAACTCATGATTGACTTCCAAATGAAGTTAAGAAAATATTAATATTTTATATATTTTAACTTCAATGATCACATTACATATACTACTAAACGAGCCATGCATCTCCTTGGTATTCTGTACAGGTTCCCTGAAATCCAAAACCAATCAGCCATTAGCATATTTTTCAAATCCTTTATCTCTCCCATTCTTGAATACTGCTCCCCCATCTGGACTATGGCTTCTAAAACTAATCTTTCCAGGATTGATTCTGTCCTCAGCTTTTTCCTCGCCATTGCTCGCCATAGAATTCCTTCTCTCAGACACCTCCATAAAACAGATATTATGTCTACTTTGAAGATCCAGTCACCACACACTCGTGACGAACTAGCAGACGAACTAGATTTTTGCATAAAATCATTAATGGCAAAATTAAAACCGAATTCCTTGTCAACCAATTTCATCTACGAGTACCCGCACAGCCAACCCGCAACGTAAAGCTCTTTCACATTCCCGCTACAAGGCTCTCTCTCCTACAGCAGTCTCTCTACTATAGGCTCCCCCACTTATATAATAACCTGCCTGTAAATACCGATATTTTCTTGTCAGAACACAGGTTTCGACAATCGCTAAGAATCAGTGGCGTGCGGTGATAAATCAGGCAGGGGAACAGGTCACCTGCACTTGCTCCCCATTGCATGGGTGTCTTAATATAATACAATAGATCAAGTAAAATTCAACCCTTATTGAAATGTCAGAAGTGACAAACATGAGGCACTTTAAAATTATATGACAATAATAATTTTAAAGCAAATGTGATATAATATAAAGAAAACATTAAAAATAAAATTGTTGATGCGCAACAAAGAAAAGTTTGATATAAATTTGTGAGTCATCAGAGAAAGAAAATAATATTTTGTCATGACCTGTTTCATCTCTTTATTCGTAGATTAAGTTGACGTTTTTTCATAGAGTTGAGTATTCTTGTAATTCAAACTTTCTCAATCCAATAATGGCACACAGATGGTTGAGTTTTTCATGACATTCGCTAGATTAGTCAGGGTGGCTACTGTAGGACCATAATAAAATTCAAGTATAATTCCCGGTTTTCAAAGCGAACTTTACAAAAATTCAAGCAGATGTTTTCTCTATTTCAAACTAAGGTTTTACAGTCTCTCACCACCCACACACATACACACAAACAAATACTTATATTAACAATATATGGTTTGTGCGATTCCAATGAATCCAATAATTCTAATTCACTTGGACGGTACATATATATAATTTAAGGTGCGGATTTTACATTTGTCATTTCACATAGCTACTCGGCAGTGGCGTGCCCAAGGGGGGGTTGGTAGGGGTTATACCCCCCTTTGGCCCAATATTCCTAAAAAAGGAACGTCAATGGTAGGAAAATATGACAAAATTAGGGCGGACTACCGAGAAAAAGTATAGGTAACCCCTCCCTTACAAAAATCCTGGGCACGCCACTGCTACTCGGGACTACAAATACATCTACAAACACAAGTCACATATGTTACGGGAAATAGTAATCTACGAAAAATTGTTAATTCTATAAGAATTTTAAATTTACCTAATCAACTTCAAGATATTTTATCTTGCAATAATCTTCAGTCTATCAGATGGATTGTTCTTCAAAGAACACTAACAAAGCAAATGGATTGAGAGAATTCTGTTTTATTTTCCACGCAGCTTTATTTACCTTCCTCAATAAAAATAAAACCTAAACTGTGAAAAACTTGTTTCAGGTCATTAATAAATATGTATAAATTCAATGGAATTGGGATTATAAAAAGTTGCAATTTTTCATGTCTACAGAGAAAATTTCAAGCAGAATTCACGCACAATTCCCGGAGCCAATAATTCATGCATAATTCCCAGAATTCAAGAAATACCCGGTGAGTAGCCACCCTGTTAGTAGAAGTTGTTAATGTGACAAAACCCGACCTGTTCCAGACTCCCATCTCAGGATCAAACAAGGACAACAATATAATTTGCCACTGGAAGAATATCCAGTTAATAATTTACAGAGTTGTAGTAACTTGTTTGAAAATGCTCTGTGTGTGATTTCGTTTTAGTTTTTAATTCAGTTAGAATATGTGTTGGTTTGTTGTATTTTCTGCAAAGTTGAATGAACTAAAGGCTTTCGTCCTCAGCTGGTCGATCATACAACACTCGCAACATTCGCTTCTTGTCCTGCCACTGCGTGCCTTCGAACTTTGGTCTTGGGGTTGGTGGAACAGGTGGATGTGAGCTGTTCCCTCGGAAGCTATTTCCCAGCATTTAGCCAAGGCATTTAGCAGACGCTTAGACTGTAGAAGATTTTTCCAGTTCGTTATGAATGTCAGATGCAAGTTCTCAACGAGATTAGGAAGTTATAGACTTTCTACACTCAAATGTATCACTTGTGACGCGATTAAACTTCAGCACATAGCAAAAACTGGAAGAAAAGCGAATCCGCAATATCTCTCTGAGGGAACAGCTAGAGTGTTCAGCTTCCGTGGTGTCGTGGGGATCGTTTACCTTCGCGCATGGTCGGAAATACTCGGCTTCAGACAGTAGAGGGCATGATACTAAGAGACCATGGTAGAGCATGGGGTGAGAACCATGATGCGTTGGAGGTAGATGACATCAACAAAGGTCCAGCCACGGTGAAAGATTTTCTTCAGTGTTACTTTTGGAAACGTTGATTTCGAGAGAAAAGTGTTCTTATTATGTTAATATAAATAATTTAAATAGCCCAAAAGCGCAGTAAGTAGGAGGGAACAGCCTGTTCCCTGTGTTCCATGGAGGGACCGCCACTGCTAAGAATGTATGTGTATTTTTTCGTCTGCCATCTTGTATTGTCTTTTTTCGTTGTTGTTATTTTTATTTTTGTTTTATTTTCTTCTTGTTGCTACAGTTTCAGTATAAAATGGTCTTTCAGTACTGTATCTGAAACTTTAATTAAATAAATAAATAAATAAATATGTTTAACTCACCTACAACTTGAATATGCACCCTGCATGATGCTGTGGTGTTGCTGATAGGACTATGAGCATGGAAGGTTACGATTGTTGTTCCTGCAGGAATGTCACTCTCCAAATGCTTGCCCCATGGTGGATCAGCATCCACGTATCTTTTAATATGCAACAGAAATAAAACATCTTTGAAACATTTCACAGTTACATTAATATGAGCTAATATCTAGAAGCAGACTTAATTCAGGAAATGCATGTTACTTTTATCGCAATAAACTTTTATCTTCACATATAATATTTAAGAAACAAAGTTAAAATATACAAAACAGTAATTTTGCCTGTAGTATTATATGGATGTGAAACTTGGTCCCTTACATTAAAGGAGGAACATAAATTAAGAGTATTTGAAAATAAGATCCTTAGGAAAATATTTGGACCTAAAAGGGATGAGGAGACAGGTGAGTGGAGAAGGTTACATAGTGTAGAATCTGTATTCCTCTCCAGATATTATTAGAATAATTAAATCAAGAATGACTTAGGTGGGCAGGCCATGTGGCACGAATGGGAGAGGGAAGAGGAGTTTACAGGATTCTTGTTGGGAAACCTGATGGTAAGAGACCTGTACGAAGGCCAAGATGAAGATGGAGGGATAACGTTGAGATGGACCTAAAGGAAATCGATAGGGATGGGAAAGAGTGGATTGACATTGCCCAGGATAGGAACAGATAGAAGGCTTGTGTTGCTGGAGCCATAAACCTTCAGGTATAAGAAGACTAGAGAGCCTTAGTTAGTTAGTATCTAGAATAATACATATTGATTATCTGGATTGAACAAAAAATTCAATGAAAAAAATGTGCAAACCAAAACAACTTAATTTAAAAGGCAATCAACTTGGTCTGGTCTGTTGTGTTGTGTTCTTTTCCTTGATAGTTAAAAGTCAACTTTGGGCTTAAAAATATATTTGAGGTTTTCCACAGATTGGTGATATATTTCCAAATGGCTATATGCATCTTTTGAGAAGGATTTTTTTTGTTGTTGTTGTTGTTCAGAAACATTGTCATTTTCCTAAGCTCATATGAATTTGTGCTTTGGGCTTGATTATTCTTTTGCTTATCAATATACTTCATATTAATTTACCATTTTGATGACAAAAGTAAGTTGGAAATGATCTGTCAAATTTCATAACATTCTAATTGCCTGTTATTTTATATTTTGAATTTTTTCCTTTCTCTTGTTTTCATAACAATGCTTTTTTTCATAGTTTAGTGGCTTTCCCCTTCCCTATTCAGTGTCTACTTGGCTAGCTATTTTAAATGTTTACAGAACTATGAATCGGTACCCACTAGACTAGCAAGTTGCTTATTTTAATGTGTCTCCTAATGACTATTTAAATACGTCCTGATCAGAGGTGTGGCGTGAATGTAACCGGTGTTACCACAGATAACAGCAAAATGTAAAGAAATTAAAAAGTTTTTTCAATAAAATAGCAACATTGTTAAATATGTTAACCGACAGCGTTGCAGTCGAGTGTATATTGCAGAGGACATTATTTCTGCAGCTGACAGGAGAGGAGAGGCAGGCCGTTCCGCTACCCTCAAGAGGAAAGGGCGCCCGGCAATGCAAGGGAACAGCGGGGAAAGACTTGGAGGCAAGTGTGCTACGGGGTTATTCATATGCCTATTTAGGGACCCAGTTGCCGGTCCAGCCTACCGGATCAGCAAGTGTTGTCACATTTGATTTCCAGAAAAGAGTTAAATCCTGCCTAATACGGGGATACAATTTCTCTGAAGCAACAAAAGCTAGACTGCAAAGCCAAAGCTGGATTTAACTACAACTGAGACCGTTTAGTAATAGACGAAAAGATAAGTACTTGATGAGATTCGTCATTTGGACAAACCTTGCTCCAAATAACTAAGTTGGCAACAGTAGTACGTACATCTGTACTTCTCTTCCACCACTGGAGGAGGGGAATTCTGTCGTCTGCTCATGGCACAAACGTCAAACTGACCCGAGAAATGTGTGGTTCTTCTTCCCCTTTCCACCTCTTTGCAAAGAAACAGAGATGGTTGACAAGGCTCGACTACTATTCACTCGATTTTTGTGGTAACTCTCCCATAACTGGACTAAGCGGATTGCAAAAAAGAAGAACGAAATGAACAAAAATCTAGATCAAAGGCATATTTGGGGTGGGGGGGGGTGGAAGTGATAACATCTGATGGCCGGTAACACTTTTGAAAAAGTCACGTCCTGATGTATTCAGGTTAAGAAAATAACCTTATTGGCATTTGACATTTAAGTACAGTGAAAGCAGACAGACATGAAATGGCACATACCTCCACCAATCCAAGTTAGACTTCGGCTGAGGAATCCTCACATGCACTGCACTTTGATGAGGTGGCAGCTGAACTTTCATGTGCCCTGGACACTGTATGAATGGACGAGGAACATCTTGAAGAAAAGAGCATCTTTAGGTTTATTAAAGTCAATGTTTAAGTTCATAAAAGTCATAAAATTACTAATACTTGCATATTCACATATTTCTTTCAAGTTGTCAGTGTTACTTCAAATTTACTGGCAACAAGAGAAAGATTTGTTAATAAGGATGCTTATTCATATTTTAGGAAATGAGAGGCGCGGTATTAAATAAGTACGGAGAAACTTAGTACTCATGGTTTCCGTGAAGCTGTTTCTTGTTTGTTCTATTAATTTCAGTGGCCACTGCCACCATCCTCATTGGAAGTTGTTGCATTGTTGCTTGGGGCGTCTCTGTTGTTTTTTGTTCCTTAATTACTGCCAGGTGCTCTGTTGTTGCCTATCTGCCTGTGTCCGTGCCGTCTGCTATTCGTCGGTGTTAGTTGCTGCAGTAGGGGAATCCACTCATGGTGCGCCAAGCAAAAACGCAACAAGTTCCAACAAGGATGGTGGCAGTGGTCACTGAAATTAAAAGAACAAACTAAAAACAGCTTCGTGGAAACCGTGAGTATTAAGTTTCTCTGTAATTAAGGATGCTTAATTGATTTACATCATGTGTTGCATCCAAATATATTTATTTTATTTATTTATTATTATTGAACTCAACAGGTTTACACCAATTTACAAGAGTTCATATTGTAATAGTACAATTTCTTATACAATGCATATAATAACAATACTGTAGAGTTTCATAACATATTTCCATCTATTTTTCTAGCCAGTGTAATCATAACTGTTTTCTTGAATTGTGAATATGACATTGTGAACAAATCGACACTTTTATTCTCTTTCTCCATAGCATTGTAGACCGCACTCATTCTCCAAATAAGTGACCTTTTCATGATATTTGTTCGCGGTTTGCTCACATAGAAGGTTCCATGCTTGGGTCGCGTTTTTATGTTCGGAATGCGTATTTTGAATTGTGAAAGCCACAGAGGAGATCGAAGTTTGGCGTTAAAGATTTTCCAAAGTAGCAGAAGGTCTCGGGCTGTCCTTCTGTGGTCAAGTCTGTCCATATGGAATTGCTCTATTAAGTTGGTATACGATTCGAACCTGGGGTATTCGCCTTCCAGTTTGAATTTCATGTATCGCAATACACATGCTTAGTCAAAAGCAACAAAATAATACTAATAATAAGCCTCCCCGGTGGCATAGTGGTAGCATTGTTGCCTTGTAATCAAGAGGTCCTGGGTTCAATACCCACTGAAGGCACATAGTGGTTTGGATCCCACTTTAAATTGTAGGTCCAGTCCCAATTAGCCTTACTGTACATAAAGTGGATTTAAAACACCAACTTAATCAATCAATCAATACTAATAATAAGTAATAAAAATCATGAAAGATCTATACTATAAAATTCTGTACACATTGCATAAAGATAATTTTCAATAATATATAACATATGTGAAAATTAGGCATGGGGCCAATTAATCGGTACTTTATCAGTATCAGCCGATATATGTAGGCATATCGGTGTCTCGGTTTATTGGTAAAATTGCTGATTATTTTACCGATTCGATATATCGATAAATATCTGATAATTTAGTACCAAATTCGGCCACTTTGTTGTAATTTTTATGGATAATCTCCATGCCCTAGTTTCTAAAAAAGTAAATGTCTAAATATGCAACTTCTCTTTCACTGCAGTCACCTTGAAACAAACATTTATTAAGGAGGTCAATAAACCATTCATGTTCTTCAAGGACCATTTCTAATTTTATATCAGATTGGTAGAATATCGGTTATTGGTAAATTTTACATCGGTACTTTATCGGTATCAGCCAAAATTTCATATCAGCCCATCCCTAGTGAAAATAGAGAGATCAAGGACAGAGAGGGGAGGGTGAGAAAGAGAAAGTGAGTATCTTTCTAAGAACTAATGCTACAGTGAATTGCTCAACAGGCAGTGTTTAAAGTGAAGGGAGAGAATGTACACAGCATTTCCCTAGCTGACTCATTGTCACTATGTTAAATGTGTGAGAACACCTCCTCAAAGTTTGAGTAAACATCTGAAACATCCAAAACCTAACAATTTCCACTTCAAGCACTCTCAGTAGGTTTGCCAACTTGAGAGAATAAAATTCTGGGAGATTTCTTTACAGTCTTCAAACCCTTTAGATTAAAAATATTCTGGAAGACTAATGTCCTCAATATCAGCTTTTACCTGTTTGCATGCAAGACTACTAGAAGGAAAGGCAGGGGTCAGACATGCCTCTTTTCGCGACTGCCGCAGGTGTGACGTCATGGGCGGACAAAACCCAGCTGAGTCTTTACCCCATACGGAAAGAAACGTGGAAGGGCTGATCTGTTTTGTACTTTTCGCTCCTTTTTTCTTGTATTTCTGGATTGTTGGGTTCAGGGTGCGAAATCCTGGAGTGGACGAGGGGGATTTCCCCCCACCAATAATCTTGGCCTCAAAAATCCCCCCACCAAAAATTTCCCCGGGGGGGCAGTTTTTGTTATAACAAAGAAAAGATAAGCAATTACTTTTAATTTCAAATATACTTTACTAAGAATAATATCGAAAACACACACAAATTAGTGTGGCTTTGAGTGTTGAATGCATTCTCTCTCAAGAGATCACTAACAAATCTACATCAATACGCACAATAAAAGTAAAACAAGAATGCAAAACAATAATAACTGTGAAATATAATTGATTTATATTAAAATAAAATAACAAACTAAAACAAAAACTCACATAATAAAACCACTTCAACTGCCATAATTTATTAACATCTTTAACCGGTTAGTAAAGGAATTAGTTAGCTGGTTTACACTATCTGATATGTATGAAAGTAACAAATTAATTTCTAATTAATAATCATAATTATTTTAATTGAGTAATTTATTTTTACTTTTAATAACATTGAAAAATATGTACATCTTATAATTCACACATATGTTTGTGGGGAGGGGGGGTTTTAGGTTAAGAAGTTTCTCCCCCTCACCAGTTTTCAATGATTTCGCACCCTGATGGGTTGTGGGGTGCTGCAGTTTACAATGCCTTCAGTGAGGTGTTGCGACGTGTCGTAATCTCCGATGAAAAAATAAAAACAGCGGTTGACAATATATAACTGAACACATCGCATCTAACGAGACTTGTTAGTGGATTGCGATACCAGTAGTCTCATTACACAACATCAGGCTACCACACACTTCAATTGGGTTACAATTATTAGAATAAAAAATAATAATATTGTAATTTATAATAATATTGTAATTTATAATAAAGGCTCTCACTAGTATAGTAAGATAAAAACTGCAAGCATATACCCCCAATTTAATATCCTGCCCCACCAAAATTCCTATGTCAATTTTAGGTTCACTGTTGGTATTGAAGAGTTAAATCTCGACCTCCTCCAAATAATTTAATTCTCAATCGCCACACCAAAATTCCCACAACAGTCTAAGCGCAACAGTAATTAATACTCAAGACTTGGCTATCTCCCATTCTAGTGCTCAATTTCCTTACTATAGAGTTGTAAACTTCCCCAACCAAGGGTAATTCCACATCAGAATTCATGATAAAAATTTAAGGTTTAATATGTAATAGCTGGATATTGTGCACCTCAAATAGATAAACCGTGTTGCTGAGAGGCGACACTGATATGTCTCGTCGCGTGAAAATTCCATCTCTTCTCGTGTCTTGTCTCCTTAACAACACTAATAATACATAGTAACTGTTATAATTCCGTTGGAAATACACAACTTGCTATTTATATACGAGTGATGATTAAATGACAACGTAGTTCAACTTCCGTCCTCCATTGTTCTATTATTTATTCAGTCAAATTTTCATCACAATCGCCCCCCCCCCCCAAAGTTAAGTGGACGCAACCAGCTTTCACATACCCGCCTGTGGGCACCCCTGTTCGACATCCCACTGATTATATAAAGTGAGCATCGACTTTCTTCAGTTCTATGTCTCAAGTTTTCGTTCAGTCGAAAGTTGTTTAAAGTGTTTGTGACATAATACACACGGAACTTCCTCACATTCCTCCCTGTGTAGTTCAAAGATTCATAAGACTCACAACTGTAATCTGAATAAGGAAAATTAATGATGAAATAAATATCGATAGCGAAGCAAAGTTACCAAATTTGAAGAAGTTAAGTGAAAACAGCTCCTCTCTCAATCCTAAAAGAGAGCAATAGATGAGGTTGTTTTCTTTTACATATTCAACTTATCCATAATTTTGGCTTTCTGCCTTTCTTTATTTAACAAAACGCATGACCAGGCATATTAACTTCAATTTTACATGAAACTTTAGGTTTCAGAGAGAAATGTGATGACCTAAAAACTACCGATTCAATACATATGTTAATAGCTGTATAATCCAATTCTGAAGACATACATTATCTCGGATCCTAAGTGAACCTGTATATTCAGTCCCAGCTAGCTTCTGGGCATAATGACGGCTCTTTTTTGTTCATAATTTCTGCATTGATTCCGCTGCGAAACCGTGGCGCGGAGCGATCTGTCCGCCCGTGACGTCACGCCTGACGTCAAGGACCACGTGATCAGGTATGGCCCCAGCCTTCCTTCTAATAGTCTTGGTTTGCATGTGCGTCGGCAGGATGGGGGGGGGGGTGTCGAATCGGTCGGTGGACACCCCTGGAAATTCCCATCTGTTTTTTTTTTTTCAATTTATCGCAATTTATAAACGAAGCACTGTATTTCATGTCGTTTTGCGTCACTGTTTAAAAATGGTCTTGAGAAATTGAATTTGGTACGAAACTTTCATAATTTGCAACACTGTATCTCTGTTAATTTGTACCTTTCACATGTTTTGAAGCTTCTTATATTACTACGTTTGCTGCTGCTACTAATGTTAGAAGTAACTATTATGTAATCTTCGTTGTAACAAGTACTATATTATTCATATAATAAACTTATTGCATGCTAAAATAAACTAAACTAAAACTGCTACTGCTACTACTGCTGCTACTGCTACTAGTAGTAATAATAATAATAATAACAATTTAAAATACTGATAATGCAATAATTTTAAAAATGAGCCCCTCCTTGACAAACTTCTGCATATGCCACTGGTGTGTGTCACAATATTTTTGAGGGGCATGTCCTCGACATCTTCAATTCGACCCCCCCCTACGAAAATTTCTGGCTACGCCCATGCCTGTTTGTGATCTAGCTACAGTGAATAAAAAATTGAATCAACTTGATCAAAACAACAGAGCAACCACAATTTGTAAGTAAGCAAAATAAAATCTATATACTGATACAGACTCTTCCGAAGCCATAATTCAATAACAAAATTCTTCAAAATGAAATACCAAGAATTTATTTATACCAAAAACTAAATTTAAAAATTAGCATTTGAAATGTACTTAACCCAATTGTAACATACTATGAACTGAATCTACACAAAGGAACAAAATTGCGTGGAAGAAATAAAGAAGTCTTGAGACGTTCATACAACAATACTTTTGTTTTAATTTTCTGCAGTTGTTGTGTAGATGCTTTCGTGCAACAATATGTTTGAACTTTCCTATTTCCCCCCAACCTCCTCACATTTACTTAAACTGACTCATTTTTCACTAGTCCTCAAAATATTGTGAAGTTTATTGTTTGGTTTGCAATAACAAATTTCTTCACTTGGCAATGCATACCAAAAGATAATACTAGCAAGTAGGCAACATGAGGCAACAAATTTTTAGGCTCGTTACAAGCAATTGTAATTTATTCTTCCTTTGATTTGATTTGATTTGCTTTATTTTACTTCGCTTTTTGTGCCACTTTTGGCTAATTTGCGAAGATGGGGATGAGTGATGATATGATCAAATTTATGAATGGACACTCACAAACATCCATGTAGGGGCTTCCCCGATGGTGCAGTGGTTGCGTCATCGCCTTGTAATCAAGGGGTCCCGGGTTCGATGGCGGGTGGAGTCACATAGTGGTTCGGATCCCATTTTAAACTATAAGTCCAGTCCCAATTAGCCTTACTGTGCATAAAGTGGACTTAAAACACCAACTCAAACATCCATGCCAAGACCAGGATTCGAAACCGGGACCCTTGGCATCATAGCGTGATGTGCTAACCACTCTGCCACAGGGGCTGGCGTTTGTTCTTTCTTCATGCACAAGTAGGGTTGCCAGACGGGATTGTCCCCTTTTTAAAGAAATGTTCCGGTGTCCCAGAAAATATACTCGGGATGCCTATTTGTCCCTTATTTAGCTAAAGGAAAATGAATTTGAATTTCAAAATCATTTTATACAACAAGAAATTAATAACAATTTATAACTAACCTAATTGGATACCAATTACCATTTACCACTCAATCCTCATATTAACATTGGCGTAGAACTGCTCATTGTCGATTGTCGATATGTCGAATAAGAAGCGACTCACGACTGGCAAAGGCAGTTCTGGTTCTAATACAGCTATCACTTGTTTCTTTTCTTGGTCAATGGATTCAGAGTGGGGTGGATAATATTCAGGGTTTAGGTGATGTAAAAAGTTTTCTTTTATTTCGTCATGCCAAAAAGAAAGTGTTCTTTTCTAATGATGGAAGCGGCCCTGGCGCCCACCCAGCGTCGAATAACATGGGTACCTGGGGGAAACCCTGGGGGGTAAAGGTGGTCAGGGGCGTGATGCTGATCACATCACCCCCAACTCACGACCGGATCAAGAAAGTATGGGGTGTTACCCCGTGGAGGCACAAGTGGTTCGGATTCCACTATAAACTGTAGGTCCAGTCCCGATTAGCCTTACTGCGCATAAAGTGGACTTAAAACACCAAATCAAACCAAACCAAACCATGTCTATATGTCCCGTTTTTTTTATTTTATAAATCTGGCAACCCTATGCACAAGATAAATGTTCATGTGCCAACAGCAGAACAAAGATAATATTTGTTGTAACATAGTTTTAAAAGAAAATGTTGACATTAAAACATGAACATGAGATGGAAGCAAAGGCATCCAAAAAGAGGTCAGAAGGGTACTTGCCCCCCTGAGATATCTCAAAAGACTTTATATAATTCAAATTATGAAATTGGAGCATGAAAACATGGATGAGGGGTGCCGTGAAAGACAGCAGATTAATTGTCTATGCAGATATGGTACTGGCGAGGATGTCTTGAGAATTCTCTTAACTGGGGGAAAGCATCACTCCACGTTTCCCCCAATTTAAACACTGCTGCTTCCATGAGAAAAAATCCTGCAGGCATCCTTGGATGGAAGTGTTGTTGTTATTAAGCAAGTTAGAGTCCACATGTTCTTCTTCATGTTGTCGTTCAAACAATATTCATATAATTTCACCAAATTTTACAAGATAAGCACAAGATTATTGTGACATTGGGAAATTTGATTAACACGGTGATAAAAAATATGATACTTCTCTAATGATTAATGGTTAGTTCTTTCAGCAATTTTATGTAATATTAATAACATACCTAAATTCAATACACATCAAAATTACAAGCATGAAAATGCATGCCTCTATAATGAGAGGGTTATATTGCATGCAAATGTTATGGTTTAAGCTCAGAAATACCTATATATAAATATGTTCTAAGAAATGTGACATCATGAGCAAAGTTGTCAGTTATCAAACAAGTCTGAAATGAATTTTTCTTGTCAACATTTCAAACATGTATTTGCCTACACCAACATTTCAGCAAAAAAAATGTGTGTTTTAATATTTTTGAAAAATGTGTTTGTTCTATGAAATTACTCTAGAATATAGATTTATTAAAAATTTATTTAATATGTAGATTATATACTATTTGTGGTTTGATATTCTACACAAATAGTAAACTATAACAGTGTATATGAATGAGAAGAGGGGTACATAACAATGAATAAATGTTATATTGCTACATTTGAATTTACCTCTATTATTCAACTCACAGTTTTTTTCTCAATTTGTTCAAAGAAGTAATTTGAATGAGGCAATTCAATTGTACAAATCAAAGTGGCACAATTAGAGAAGAATGAATTAACATGAAGAATTCAATAATAATATTCAAAGAAGAGTGACATTAATACAATCTTAGGTAAGATATCAATAAATCCCAACACAAGTTTTCCCATGCTGTTAGCTGACTGATATGAAATATCAAACCTCAGAGATAATTTAATTTGCAGAGTGGTATGAATCTTTGCTCCTATACCAATGATAACACCATTAAGCCTTGTTTCCATGATGCCTATGCCAGTAAAATAGTAGTTTTCTTGTATGTATGCATTGCTTGCATTGTAGAATTATTTTCCTGTAGTTTACAGTTATTACAAGCATAAGAAAACAGTTTTTCTTTGTGACGTTTCAGGAGAACACACGCTCCTTTCATCAGACATTTATTTTCATTTTCACTAAAGATACAGTTATAATAATAATAATAATCGTAATAACCGTAAACTACAGGAAAATAATAAAATAACAGTTAAATAGTACTGGGAATTACTACACTAAAAACCTAACCCCTCTCAAATTAGGTTGTATGACTCAGAATTTATAAATACAATCAAAACTGAATGAAAATTTATTTTTATTTTTAAATGGCTTTTGAAAAAATGTCTTCTCTCTGACTGGTTGTAAGTTCCACAATATCACTGCACAGGTGAGATATTATGTGACTATCATCTATCATACTTGGTGTATGGTTGAATATTAAGTTGAGAATCCGAATGAAACCAATACATTCCGATACCTACAAGGGTTGATCAAATGAAAAGGTACAAAACGTCGTAACAACGGAATCGTTTATATAATACCGATGCCGCATTGGGAGAACGTAGCGTGATATGTAGGGGTGCGATTGGAGTCGCCACGCGGCATCGGAGCATGCAGGGGAACGCGCATGCGCAGGAGAGAGCAGAGGCTCCGATACAGAGCACCGTACAAGTGACGCGGCAGTGCATGTTTGGACAGGATGGCGTTAACATTGGCAAATTCGACTGTTGAGGAGCAGCAAGGCGTTATCCGTTTTCTGACAGCGGAAGGTGTTAAACCGGCCGATATTCATCGCCTGATGGTGAACGTTTACGGGGAAGACTGTGTGTCTGGCAAATCAGTGAGGAAATGGAGTGCCCGTTTTCGTTCTGCTCCATGATAACGCACGTCCACATGTCTCCAGGGTCACACACACGGTACTGGCCAGGTTCAAGTGGGAGCAGCTAGACCATCCGCCCTACAGTCTGGACTTATCCCCCTGTGACTTCCATGTGTTTGGTCCCCTGAAAAAGCATCTCAAAGGAAAGTGCTTCACCTCGGACGATGAACTCAAGGACGCTGTGAAGGACTGGGTTGCGTCACGGCCAAATGAATTCTGGGAAAAAGGAATCATTCGGCTCGTTCATCAATGGGATCAATGTGCTCAGGCCTATGGAGGATACTTTGAATAAAGTATTCATTTACACCGACAGTGTAGTTTTGTACCTTTTCATTTGATCAACCCTTGTATATTAGGCATCCAATAGAATCCAATTCATTCCAATTCAAACCAATTGAAACAATTCAATCCAATTGAAATTTCAATTCTCTAATCAATAATTCATTCTCATTATTGCAAATACATAAAGAGGCATATAGTGAAGTAAAAAATAATAGTGTGTATTTGTTTGTGTGTGTGTGTGCGTGTGTGTTCTATGACTTTTTCTTTAAAAGAAAGCCAAATAACAATAATGCTGGTACTAATTGCACTGATTTAGAAAATTTGTTAATTTAGTTGTTAATATTCTACTTTTTCCAGTGTAAGTATATTCGTACAATTTCAGTCTTTATGCATTAGGAGGAGGGCTACAGCCTTATCACCCATTTCCGTTGATATGCCCTTCACCAGTGATGCAATTTATCATCTTTTCATGTCACGTTCAGAGAGAAGGCCAAGTTAAAGGGAACACAGTAGCATTACTCGGCCCCCTTGTATTAATGCTACCATGCATGTTTTCATTGCATTGTTATTAATTGTACAGACATTGTGCTGTTAACTGCAATTCAGTTTCTCAGTTGCTTTTATATTAAACTAGCTGATTGCCTAGTATTTATTTATCCCAATCTTCTATTAGACAGGAAAATAATGAATTCTAACTATAGTGTAAAATGAACTTGGAGTTGAACGGCATTGGGAGTGTCACTATTCACCCTAGCGACTCCGAAAACTATGGATTCCACACTATACTGCTTTTCCGGATTCTCTGGAGTAGCGACGCGCAGAGGGGTAAACTTGTGGGCAGGGCCAGACTGGGTGAGGAAGGGTGCGGGATGAAAGCAACGAAGTGCTGCGCGGTATAAAGGCCGTAAAGCTAAACGCTTTCTGCTGCCAATTTCTTCTCTTATTCTCAACAATGGCCAATCAGGCCCGTAGCCAAAAATTCTTTGTAGGGGGGAGGGGGGAAGTCAATCCAAGAGGGGGCAAATTTTTAATATATTGTGTCGCATTGGCAGATATAGCAGGGTACACAGAGGCACTTGCCCCCTCCCCAAAAGAGATAAGTAACAGAAACTGCAAGAAACAAAAAAAAAAAAAACATCAAATAGCAATATTTCGATAATGACCTTTCCAGATTGCCAAAGAATTTAGAATATTGTATAAGTTTAACATAAATAGGCTAATAGGGACTGTATCTACTACAATTCCCGTTAGGGCAGCTGTCTCCAAAACACATTCATGTACTGTTTAACCACCTCGTTCAAATAGGTTCTCGAACACATTCAACACTATGAGGCGCTCTCCTGAATGCAGAGTTCCCCTAGACTTCCGAGCTGACATGTTTACTACGGAACTACTGGACCAAGAATGAGCAGTCGAGTCGCACCCTTCCGTGGATGCCCCTCCCCTCCGCGCGGTCATTGGACGAGGCGCACACCCTTCAACATGCGCCGAGAACGCGCCGCGTTCTCTTACTCCAGAGAATCCGGGAAAGGAATATAATATTGGTCGTTTTTTATTATTTTTACAAGTCACCCCTTCCCACCCCCACCCCAAGGAGTGCCAGAGGTATCTTGAAGTTGAACGACATTGGGAGTGTCACTATTCATTTTAGCGACCCGGAAAACTATGGATTCCACACTAATATCGGTCATTTTAGATTATTTTTACATGTCACCCCTTCCCACCCCCACCCCAAGGGGTGCCAGAGGTACCTTGAAGTTGAACGACATTGGGAGTTTCACTATTCATCTTAGAGACCCCGAAAACTATGGATTCCACACTAATATCGGTCATTTTAGATTATTTTTACATGTCACCCCTTCCCACCCCCACCCCAAGGGGTGCCAGAGGTATCTTGAAGTTGAACGACATTGGGAGTGTCACTATTAATTTTAGCGACCCCGAAAACTATGGATTCCACACTAATATCGGTCATTTTAGATTATTTTTACAAGTGACCCTCTTTCACCCCCCCATCCCTAAGGGTGCCAGGGGTGTTTTACCACTACAGTATTTCTTTCCATATTGCAAGTGATATGTGTACCAAGTTTTGTTGAAATCGCTCCAGGTGTTCGAGAGTTATGCTGGAACAAACACACACACATCCATTTTTATATATTACATTAGATTAAATTGTGTATTTATGATTTCCTTTTAGGAGGATTTAACTTGTAGCTGTGTATGTGTGTGTGCGTTGGTACATTTTATAATGTCAATCCAATTGTATTGCTTTACGTAATGATGTTTCATCAACATGTGATGATGTAATAATTTTTTTGTTGCTGGACATTATTGGTGAGATAGTGGACCCAAACAGTGGTCCTTAAATTCAGTACTGCCTGTGAAAATACCGTATATCTCTGAATCCAATACAACCCCCAATTTTTCAACAAGAGATTACAGAAAAACTATTTTGAAAACTTACAAATGGTTACCTTATTACAAGTAACTGAAGGTGACAATAAAAGTACCGGTACACAAAACATAAAATCAGATACAGACATCCCTTAGTCAGATACAGATCCCACTTAGTCCTCAATGGACTGGTCCACAGAATCTGCAGTGTCACTTAATGGAAGCTCGTGGTTCTGTTCAGTAAAGAAAAGAAAAACTCCACATCATATGCCGCAAAAGCAAGACGACCACATACTCAGGGCTCGAAAAATTCTGGTCACCAGGGCAACTAAAAATTTCAGCCTGGCGACTGATCTTTTGCTGTAATATGTACAAAATTTTGATGATTCTAAGGTCAAATTGCAGTAGAGCGTAAGTTAGCAAATGATTTTTCTTCTTTTATCAACATTTTGAACATTCCATAGTGTCAGTAACAATTTCTTACCCTTTGCCCCCAACACCCCATTTCCTGCTTTCTCAAATAATTTAGCGATGTTTTGAATACCGTGATGCCTACAGGATTAGTTTAGTGCAGAAATCTTACGATTTTCATGATATACATTTTCAAAGTTTGGATCGTGTGACTTTTGAAACATACTGTAGTATGCACAATTGCTACCTGGCGCCTGATTTTCAGAGCTGGCGCCTAGCTTTGATGAAAATTTTTCGAGCACTGCCCATACTTCTGGGCACGAAATTGCTGCAAAAACCCTCGTCTTGAATTCAAAAATATACAGTAATATTAATTGGAATTTCCATGAAAATGAAAAGCTTAGAAAATACATCACGCCATTCTGCAAATCAAATCACCCTCTGAAGTATTAATATTAGTCATTGTCTATTAACAAGAAGCAAAATTAACAAGCACACAAAAATGTTATTGTTTGCATTATTATAACACTGAGCATCAGCTCTCATTGCCCATATAAGCACCTTTTTCACAATAAGGGAAGGGAGGAGGGGGACTCCATTCCTGGGAGTGTAGGCATGTTAGCACCGCTCTTCCCACCACCCTGTACCCCATTCGGCAAGTGAAGATGCAATACTGGCCAGGGAAGGTCTTTCCCATGGAACAAGATGGCGGCAGAATCTTCCCATGCTGTGGCGGAGGCAGGCGAGGGCAAGCAAGGGCTGCAAAATCAAGCATAAACGATTAGTCACATTCGAACAAGCTTCTGTTTACCATTTCGCGATCCTGTTAAGTAGTCACTTGACTGAATGGAAGCACAGGAAAACCTAATATTTTGTACAGACAAACAACCATACAAATAAATATTAAGTATCTTAGATAATATTAAAATGGATAATATGAAAAATGAAAACACATCGGGAAAGGAGAAAATGTTTACACCATACAAATATTGTCTTAATTAGTCACCAAAATTTCACACCATGTATAGTTTTCATGGTGAATAATGAACATCGCAAACTTACCTCATGCACTTGTACAGTGGGGTGCACAAGTATTACCAATCAATTTGTTGATCACAATGTTCATGCACTTTAAAATGCCAAACTAGTTACTGACAGCCTAGCACCAGACACTTCCAAAAATATTCCTTGAAAATGCATAAGATGCAAGACAAACTAATGAAAATAATCATGGTCACTTTGCCAAGCAATACTTGTGCATCCCAATGTACCTGAAGAACCACTCAAGTCCTAACATCATCCTCTATCTCCTTTCCATATTAATTTATATTTTTGTTAAAAATGTACAACCTCATAACTGAATTTGTTGATACACACACACACACATAAGCACATGCAACCCCCCCCCCCCCACATACACACTAAAGATGGATGAAGCAAATTTAGAAGAGAACAGTATATATGGGAACTTTAGTGATACATTTACCAAGAATATTAATAACACATATCTGTCTCAGATATCTATTGTCTGTATCTTTAGGTAATTATTAATATCAATAAAACTGTCATATTTAAAATTAAAGCAAACGATGAAATTAAGTCACCAGTTACATCCACATATTTTTTCCTTGAAGTCCATAGACTTTCTGCTAAAATGTCATAGAGTAGGTAAATCATAATTTCTCACATTGTGCACATATATCTGCATAGTCTGACTAAGAATCAGGAACACAAGTGTTATTCAAAGTGATTCTGCATTGCTAACGGATTTAACCTACACAAAATGCAGAATCCTATATACACCTCCTTTCACTTGCTATGAAAAATCTTGTGCAGTTTTTACGAAATTCTTTGCTGTAGGAAAAAAAAACAACTGATGTAATTTGTGCATCCCTATGCTATTACATACTGATAATGTGCGAATTACTCACAATTAAATATAAACTTTAGGCTAAAAGATTAAAAATCAGCAACTTACGTGTGTGAGTATGAGATTTTTCGTACTACGTTTCGGAGGTTACACTACCTCCTTCTTCAGGTTGAAACGATGTTATTCAGACACCTGACATGGTGCCTCGTCGTGAAAGTGAAGGTTAAGGATTTAGGTTAAAAAGTTGCATGAAGGACACTTTCTAAAAAAGAATATAAATTACACATCTAAAACCGCGCAATACTATAAAAAACAAAAGAACGTTCAAGGCTGAAGTCGGCGAACTGCCGACCAGTGCTCGGGGTAGGCGAATGCACGGTGTCAGCCCGTACCTGGGGAAAGAAAACTTCCCCTCCTCAATCCTTCCAAACTGGGGCTCGGGAGTCACCAATCCAAGGAGAAGTCGACTTCCACCTCGGCGGCTTTCCTAACCTCAGGAGTAACACGGAAGCCTATCTCGTCCCTATTCACTGCGGCTTTATCCCATTTTTTAAAGAAATTAACCCAGCCGTCTTCTAAATTCCCATCGTCCCTATTAAGTTTGTTCCAATTTTTCGCGCATATATAGGCAGCTTCATATACGTTTCTGTCCAATTTATTGTTGACCTCCCTAATAACCTCCCTTTTAGCAATCTTATGTCGGTTGACCAATATGTGTTCAGATAATCCTGTTTTGGGTATGCCCTCCTTTACGTCCTTATCATGCTCTCCCCACCTAACTTGCATACTTCTCCCGGTCTGTCCCACATATTCCTTTCCGCATTCACACACTATCCTGTACACTCCCTTCCGCTCTTCAGGGTTATTGCGCCTATCCCCCCTCCCTTTCTTATAGGACGTAAAGTGCTTTTCAATACTCCGGGGCGCTCTTACCCCACATTTTATTCCGTAACCCCTCACGGACTTTTCAATTTTCTCTGAGACCCCCTTAAAATACGGGATCCCGACAAAATATGTGTTCTTTTCACCGTTTCCTATCTCAGTTTTTTCCTCCTCTTTGTCATTTTGCGATGCATTTTGCGTTTCAACCTGAAGAAGGAGGTAGTGTAACCTCCGAAACGTAGTACGAAAAATCTCATACTCACACACGTAAGTTGCTGATTTTTAATCTTTTAGCCTAAAGTTTATAATTACTATGCTATTAGAATATATAATGCATGTCCTTTCACACTGCTATTTAAAAAAAACCTAGGATATAGTGATGAGGTATAATGAGTGAAGATAGAGAAGAGGCTCGTTTAAGATCTCTTTACACTGTTCATTGACCTGACGTCTCCGTGGACTGCCTCTTGTTATCCCAGGTATGCACAGCATTTCCCAATACCTCTGTGCTGAGGTTGTACTGAAGGTGACAAATGTACACCTCACCGATAGAGAACATGAGGAGTAATAATCTCTAGTCCGAGAGCAGTATAAAACATGAAATCTGAAAAGGACAGATCTCTCAATTGGCTTACAATTTGATCAGTACATTTAGTGCGGGATAACAGAAGGAGCATGAGTTGGAGTCGATGTACGAACTCTGACAAAGCTATGGACACGACCTGTTAGATACGTCTAGGACAGTGTTCACCAAGAACATCAGACAAGTATGATAAGTGTGGAGAGAACATTTCACTTAGTTATATCTCATCTTTCCTATCATTGACCGAGGCGAACACTTTACAGTCATTATGAACTTTATACCTCTCATCTTGTTATTTGCTACATCCCAGTGACTCTTCGATCCCTGGTGTTAATCCGAGTCACACTTCAATTACTTAAAAGACTTGCTTTATTTCTATTCCTTCACACATGTTCTGCACTGCTCTACTTACGGACACAAATGGCATCTGTTCCCTTCCAACGTCCATTGTGTTCGCACGTTCTAGTGTGGGAGCCATCCAGTTTGTAACCTTTGTGACACCTGATGTGACACTCCGCACCAGGCGGATAGGTTTCATCTGCTGCATAGCCTGGACATCGCACCTGACCATTTTCTGGTGGAGTAATGGCTGAGCATCTGGCAGTAGCTTCTAAAAATATCAAATCAACTTTAATGCGAGCATTTGTGCAGAAACTTACACTACAGATCACACATAGCAAAGCAAGAAATAAATTTCTGACTATGTTGACCTTCTCCATACATGAGTAATTATTATACTCTATCCCCAGAATCTGTGGAGGAAGACCGCTCATAGCGGCAGAGAAGGGGGAGAAACCTAGTGAGCAGAGCGAAGCATTATACACTGCTGCAAAGGCTGGTAACTGCAGCTGCTTCCCCCTCCACACAGTCACGTTTCCTCTCACATGTTCATTGGTGGAGCTGTCTCACATCACAACGTGCCCAGAGACTTGTTTAACTTGACTCGCTCCAGAGGTGCACAAGACAGAGTATAAGTATTTATATTGCTTAATGTAAGTTAAAAAGTCAATAGTAGAAAATAAATGCATTCAAGCATGCATAGGTGTAACTTGATGGGGTCAAGGGGGTGTGGGGGGGCACATGTACCCCAAAAAAATTGTCAGCCTTATTGAAATTTATAAGATTTGTTAAGTTTGTTAATCTTCTGGAACCTGAAAAGCAAAGTAATAAAGAGTAATATTTGTTATTATGCAACTGTAACAGTTAATTAACAAATAATCCTGAATGCTATCTTTATAGGATGCAAAACATTGAGTCTTCCCCCCCCCCCACAAACTTAAGCCCTAAGTTCGATTCTGCCCCCTCAAAATTAGGCCCCAAGTTACGTCCATGCAAGCACATAAAGCAATATATATCAGTAGGAAAAAACAGTGGTAGACCATCCACAGCTGAACTTCGGCAATGAAAAATAAAAATATGTTATAATTCTAATTTCTAATAAAGTATTATGAATTCCCTTATAATTTACGTTTGTATGGGAGAAGGGTAATTTTAATGAATATATTTTATGAGATATTTACTTGCCAATAACACAACCTTTAAATGTTCTCACAGAATGATGGGTTTGTGATTTTTTACAAGAGAAGCTTTACCACCTTCATGTATCAGTTTTCTTCAAAGTACAATGGTTCTAATTACTTACAAGGAAATTCCATCTAATAAATTGTGACATTTCATGAACAAACACACAATAACGAAAACAGAAAATAAATATAATAATTTTCAGCTCTCAATTTTCTTACCTTATGATTTGACACATACAGATGTACTTCACCGAAAGTTAGGCAAAGCATGCAGGCTCTGCGAGGATTTGAACCTGCATATCTAGAATAACACGTCATTGCTCAGTAGCTCAGTTGGTAAAGCAATGGAATGGTATGACAAAGACCCAGGTTCAAGTTGTACTTGTGATTTAACTTTGAAAGGGGTGGAGGTCAAACTTGGGACTTAATTTTTGGAGGGCAGAATCAAACTTGAAACTTAACTTTCAGGGGCAGAATCAAACTTTGGACTTAACTTTTGGGGGATGAATCAAACTTTGCACTTAACTTTTGGGGGCTGAATCAAACTTTGGACTTAACTTTTGGGAGCAGAATCAAACTTGGGACTTAATGTTCGGAGGCAGAATCAAACTTTGGACGTAACTTTTGGGGGCAGAATCAAACTTGAAACTTAACTTTCGGGGGCAGAATCAAACTTGAAACTTAACTTTGGGGGGCAGAATCAAACTTTGGACTTAACTTTCGGGGGCAGAATCAAACTTTGGACTTAATTTTCGGGGGCAGAATCAAACTTTGGACTTAATTTTTGGGGGCAGAATCAAACTTTGGATTTAACTTTCGGGGGCAGAATCAAACTTGGGACTTAACTTTCAGGGGCAGAATCAAACTTTGGATTTAACTTTCGGGGGCAGAATCAAACTTTGGACTTAACTTTTTGGGGCAGAATCAAGGTGTGTTGCATGTAGGTGTGTTGTGTGGTTGTTTGGGGGCAGAATCAAACTTTAGACTTAACTTTCGGGGGCAGAATCAAACTTGGGACTTAACTTTCAGGGGCAGAATCAAACTTTGGATTTAACTTTCGGGGGCAGAATCAAACTTTGGACTTAACTTTTTGGGGCAGAATCAAACTTGGTACTTATCTTTTGGGGGCTGAATCAAACTTGAGACTTTGAGAGCCAGGATCAACAAGTTTTCCATCCTGTAAAGAGTCCAGAACTATTTTGCTAAGTAACTTTCATTGCGCAATCATAAAATATACTCTTCAATACTTTGCTACTCAGATCCCAGGAGATTAAGAAAAGTATCCTTAAATTTAGCAACCTTAATATTTTTTTTGGAAGGGAAGTGCCCCCTTGCCCCCACCAAGTTACGCTATGCTTTCACTTCCTGCTGACCTTTCTATGTATATTTTTCATGTTAAAAAATAATGTTCACTCTATAAATTCATTATATCTCGACACCATCAAATGTTGAACAAGAAAAAGCCTAATGAAAACGGAAGAACTTGAGAATACATATTCCAAACTGTAAAAAATTAAATAATGAAATTACAACATACTAAACAAACTGGGCAGTGGCAGATCCAGAAGTTACAGTTGGGAGGGGTGCATTTCACTCACCTCACCTCACTGAGAATCAATTCTAAGCTACACTATATTGTATGTTAAGAAAGTAGCATGTTTGTTTTCCAAGTTAGTAGTCCAAGGTGGAATAATATTATTATTATTGTATTTCATTATAGTAATTCTTTCCATTGCCACAGTAAACTGAACGATCACATATGAGGAGTAAAATAAATAAACAAAATCCATTATCTACAGGAGTCTCTGATTCAATCCCTTTTAAGGCATCTTACACAGTGATTAGGATCCAAATTTAAACTGTAGGTCCATTTCCATTTAGCCTCTCGTGAGCAAAAAAGTGGGCTTAAATCAGAACTTTAAAACAATATTATGGACAAGTCTTGAAGCTTTCCTGGTGACGAATGATGAAAAGATTCTCTCAGGCTATCGACCAGGTGAGTTGCAGAAAATATTCCAAGCTTTCGAGAGCTAATGTCACTCTCATCTTCAGGGTAGAAGTGCAGTCAAGAACATCAATCCGGTGTATATACAAGCCTACTACACAACCCCAAGGATGATTTAGGACTTAAAACACCTGGAGTTTACCGTATTATATGCAACTGCGGTAAAGCATACAATAGGCAGACGGGCAGGGCAATAGAACAGCGCTGCAAAGAACACCGAAGCTACATCAGGAATTTCCATCCGGAAAAGTCGGGTTTAGCAGGACATTCAATCAATGAGGGCCAAAGTCCAGATTTCAGCAACACAGAAATTGTAGCCAAATCTTTACACTACTGGGACCGCATCATAAGAGAAGCATAGCTATTCATGAAGAAAAAGAGAATCTCAATCAAGACACGGAGCTTGAAGTGGACCCAGCTTGGCTATCGATAGTCGACCAGCAGTGTGGACGTAGCAGACATGGCACCTGATTGGTCTGCCATCTTCACCGTCTACCCCTCCTCCACGAATGTATATACACTGGGTTGACGTTCTGGACTGCACTTCTAACCTGAAGATGAGAGTGATATTAGCTCTCAAAAGCTTGGAATAGTTTCCGCAACTCACCTGGTCGATAGCTCGAGAGAATCTTTTCATCAATATTATGGACAGTGTTCAACTTGGTGATGAAAGACAGAATAGTTGAGTCTTGAAAAATATTAGGCATTAAAAAACTGACAGTTGGGAGGGGCGATGGATATGTACCTGGAAATGGGTCAAGACCTAGTGAGTGGCAAGTCTCCACCTTGATAGATAATAAGGTTGAATCTATCTATTCAACTTGATTGTGAAGCTTGGATTGATTGATTGAGTTGGTGTTTTAAGTCCATTTTATGCACAGTAAAGCTAATCTGGACTGGGCCTACAGGGATCTGAACCACTATGTCTCTCCACCGGGTATCGAACTGGGACCCCTTGCTTACAAGGCAACAACACAACCACTGCACCATCGGGGAGGCCCTGATTGTGAAGCTTGATTCCAATGATAGAAAGGAGAGACTGCATAATTTTTATGTAGTCCTCCTTCAGTATCATGAATGCATGATAATATCCCTATGTAAGAGACCAAGGTAAAAAATACGAAGAAATAACAATGATACAATTTCAAATTAAAATTCATGAAGCAGAAGTTTTGTTTAAGTAACTATCCACTTCTTCAGACATAATTTTAAAAAACGCTGTATGTCATTAAAAACTGTTTTGTTTACCTATGCAAGTTCTGTGGTCTGTATCCAAAATGAACCTGTCGCTACAAGTACAATAATAGCTCCCAGGCATATTCACGCAATCTTGATTACATCCTCCATTGCTTTCGATACACTCGTTGATATCTACACACTGACTCCTATCCCTGAAAACAAAAGGAACACAATAATATTAAATATATATATATATATGAAACATCCTCAAAATAGTAGTACTGTAGTAGTACGAATAAAATACTTGAATATAGATTAAAAATTATATTTTTTGTGAACTTCTTTTAAATTGGAACTGCAAAGCTATCAATTTCTTGAAATTCTCTCAATGTTAGTGATAGTGCTTCTACATTAGCATGCAATGTTAACTGAATATTATCCATTGCCTAGTGCTTTACACTATACTTATTTTAACACTAGTATCCTTTTGTTGTGTACAGATGGAACAGGAGGATTAATGTAAACCACTTACTGCTCTGCATTACAACAAACTTTTTTTTAACTTTAAGTCCATTCAAGTAATAACTTGATAAATACATCAGCTCCCTTTCACAGTAAGTGAATATTTGGATTTTTCCCTGCAAGTGCAAATCACCATGAATTCTAAATTGGATGTTCTCTAAATCGACATTAGATATTTCTTTAGCATCTCAGCTTGTAGTGAAATCTGTTGAGACAGCATCATAGTTAGGAGACATGCTCAAATGTATGCTACTACCAAATATTTTTTTCTTCAGCCATCCATGCCTGCATGTAGGGGTGTTGTGTGTCATTTATTAAAATTATGACACTCTCCTGTGACACTATGACACACTATACTGTTTGCTTGAGTCTGAGAGGGTCAAAATTTCTGACACTGCTACTATTAACATAAATGAAATTTGTTGACATAAGTTTAATTATTTTTCTCTTTCATCAAAATTCATTTTTATCCACTAGATTGGCATAATAGTAAAGAATCCTTATATTACATGCACAATATATTAGACATGTAAAGGTTCATAATTTCTCAATGTTCTACATAATAAAAATTTATTCCATATGAGTGTTATATTTCAAATTAAATCATTCCACATTACAATAAAAACATGAAATTATTAATAACCAAAACTTTTCCCATCACTCAAAGCATTCATATAAATTTAGAGGCATGATCATTGAATGTTAAATATTATAACGGGTGTCCCACTCGAAAGGGAACCCATAAATTGTCACGTCATTGGGTAAGTATTTCACCGAATGGTATCAAATTTGGAAAGATTGCAGTTCAGTACATGAGAAAGTTGACGTAGCAACACTGTACGTCGTAAAGACTGAAGAAGTGTGTCAACAGGCAGGTTCAGCGAGTTGCCGTGTTTCAGTGAAGCGTAAGCGGAGGAAGTGGCTTGATGTGACTTGGTCATTGTGTTTTTAACAATGCATCGGTATTCTCTTGAAGAGCGCATGTTTATTGTCAAACTGACACTCGCATGGTACCAACAAGACGGTGCAACGTCACACACCTCGGGAGTGAGCATGGCTGAGGTAGAATCGTTTTTCCGTAACAGAGTCATTTCCAAAGGATTGTGGCCCCCAAGGTCACCGGATTTGCCCCCACCTGACTTTTTCCTATGGGGTAACCTTAAAGGAAAGGTCTTCAAGAACAAACCACACACCCTCGATGAGCTACGGGAAAACATTCGCCTTGAAATCCATGCAGTGACAACCAAGGTTCTGACAGCTACATTCACAAACTTGCAACGTCGTGTTCAACTATGTTTACAAGTTGGTGGAGGCCATTTCCAACACCTTTTGTGATGTAATTTTTTTCCCACAAATACAGGTAGGTCATGATCAAATTTCGTTTCCTTTACTCTTCATTTCCATTTTTTTACAAAACAAATTCACGGTTCCCTTTCGAGTGGGACACCCATTACATGAATAACACTATATTCTAAACTTTGACATCAATGTGCAAATGAAGCAGCGTAAGTTTTGCTACAATTTCTAGATTAGTTATTTGCAGCAGCTTAGACTCTAATGGACTGTTAGTCTTATTGAAAGCTTGCTTTTCATCTATAAGTATTTGTTATGAGTTAGTATAATTAATAGCTAGTACCTGAACATTAGTGTTGAGCGATATATCGTCCAGATGATATATTGAAATATTGAAAAAATATAGTCCAGGTGATATCAACTAGATGATCGTCATGATATTTTAGCAATATATATTGTGTTGGCGATATATTTCATCATGATATTTTGGCAATATATTGTCACAATATTTTAGCAATATATATCGTGTCAGCGATATATCATCATGATATTTTGAGATATATATCATGGAGATGATATATCGCTGATAACACGATATGGAAAAAAAAATCATATCATATTGTCTGTGATGATATTTTCTTGACAATATATGGTAATATCAAATTTCCGATATTGTCCATTCCTACTGAACATGTTTGAAACTGTGCTCGAGTTAATATATCTGAAAGAAAGATATTTCTGACTGAATAGTTTTAGCACTTTTATATCAAGTAACATAATGAAACACAAGGAACACCAAAACTTCAAGTTAAAAATTACATCAAATACCTTGGATTCAGCTTATAGCCTTCAGGACAAGTGCAATAAAATGAGCCAATGGTGTTGACACAAATGTGATGGCAGCCGCCATTATTTTTCTCACATTCATCTATGTCTGAAAAGAATTAAAGTTATCAATTATTGTCGTCTTAAATAAAGCACAATATTAAAATTGAACACCAAAACTGATGCACAAATTAAGTTTTCTGAATATGTTTAATAAAAACTATTTACAAAGTTTGCTATGCACAAAATTTATTAGCTATCCTTGTGTGATCTCATATGTTCTGCTCTTTTAAAAAAATAATTACACAAAATAAACAGAGTTTTGCAATTTCATACGAAGTTATTGCATATGCAGAGCATTCCCTGACATTCCCTACGAAAGTCGGCGGCAAACTACCCGGTGTCAGCACTTGTCTTTCCCGGTGAACAGGGTCCACGACAGTCGGTAGAGTCAGCTATTAAAATTACAGTTTTCATATTGTGTACTAACCTTGACTACAGAAGGTGTTGAAAATGATGTCCCTCTGCTGCAACACATTCCTGGCACCTCCGAAGGAAATTGGCATTTACACGTGCAAGTTCGTCTACTGTAATTCTCCTGATTTCTCATACAATACTATCTTTTAACTCACAGATGGTGTGCGGATTGTCTTTGTATACTTTATTTTTTTAGATTTCCCCCATAAATAAAAATCGCAGGCTGACAAATCAGGGGACCTAGAGGGTTTTTGAAACACCCGTTTCTTGTGAGAGGCGATGGATAGATTTCCGAGGAGACTGTTCTAACCTTTGTCCTATCTCATCGAGTTTTTCCTCAGTAAGTACACGTGGGTTTTTCTTTCCACTTTTATTCAGAACTGACCCTGTTACTCTAAACTTTTTTACGAGGTTTAATATAGTGGTCCTATGTGGAACGGAAACACTAGGAAATTCCGTTGGAAAACGTTGTCACACTTCTCCACAATTCCTCTTTCCGAAGTAACACTCGACAAGATAAATCCTTTGTTGTAATGTAAAGTTTTGTGGTGCCATATTAAGCCACAATCTTCAACACACGAACACGACACAACACAACTTCCGAGGGAGGATTATACTGGCGTCAGTCTGCAACGTCAACAGAAAGGGAAAGAGAGCGAAGGCAGGGAGAGCGAAATAAACAGACTGTAGCATGCGACTATCGCGGACCCCGTACACTGGGAAAGACAAGTGCTGACGCCAGGCTGCTTGCCGCCGAGTCTCATAGCGAATGTCGGGGAATGCTCTGTACAAGTTTATAGACATTACTTTCCATTAGCAATGGACAAATATTTTTTTTAGATACTACCAGTGATGGACTAAAATTTTGTTTTCATATTTATTAATTCAGAACATACCTTTGAATTGTTGAGGAAATGGGGAAGAGGGAATGAACCTATATACAGAGTGACACATATTTAGGGTGACCATAAAAATTTGACCCAAAAACGTGACATCCCAAGGAGAAAGGTGTAGCCCCTCCTGAAAAATCGGTTAGGCCTAATTATAAAATTATTGTTATTATGAATGTATTATTATTGTTTATTAAAGGATGGACAATACAAATGATACATCGTAAACAATAAATTAAATATGATCTCCAAATGTCAAAATGTATTAATTATTATAATCTCGGTATGACTTTCTTGTCTTTTCTTAATAACCTATGATGTTAATCCAATGCTGAAGTTGAGGCATGCCAGAAGTATTTAGCAGAAGAGCCAATCTTCTAGGGAGGAGCTTTATTCTTCATCAACCCTTTATAAATCTCCCCGAAAACCTTACCCTGCATATCAGACACACAACTCTACATTTTTCTTTTGAGTTTGAGTCAAAACAACTTTAAGTTCTTGTTGCAATTCCATAAAAAACTTCATGCTTGTTCACTGCTCCACAAATAAAGGAACACACACAAAACAATACACCCTTTTAGCCTGAAATGTCTCAAATTTAGACTTTGTTTTCAAGATAACGCCTAGACTTTTATAAAACAGGACAAATAGTGGCTTTTTTAATAATATGGATGGGATGACCAGGACACGCCTCTGAAACGGGACTTTGCCGGTCAAAATGGGATGTATGGTCACCCTACGCATATTGTTTCTACCAACTTCAGATGACAACACAAAGACAGTGAGTGGATGTAGTAACTTTATATACTTATGAAATAAAAATATGCACATAGGCATTTAATACAATGTACAATATGGACAATATTGACGTCAGTGCAACTTGAAAATAACGTCCTCTAAATGTCCTCCTTCTGCTTGGATGCACTGTTCAAGGCGATGCGGGAAGTCTTTCATGATGCACGTCTCAACATGTCCTGTGGAATAGTGCATATTTCACGGCGACTGGTGGTTTACAACATTAGCCGTGGCTCTCCAATGGAAAAACCCACCTCAGAATGCCATGTGTGTGTCTGAAACAGTTGCACGGCGATCTTCATTGTTCCGCTGCAGTGCCCGGTGCCTGTTTGGATGGACATTCCCACCACCTCAATCCGCATCTGCTCCATGGTATATTAATTGCCTGATTACTAACTCTCCATGGATGTATTGTATGCCACACATGCGCATGTGTATTCTGGCAGGGTTGCCAACTCAAATTGGTAAATCCAATTGTTGTTTCTGAATTTGGTGAAAAAACATCCTGATGCCTGTGATTTGGTTCCCCAATGTAAGTTACACGTAGATATCAAACTTACCATCTATAAGAACAGTGATACGCCAAGGAATTTTAAAAACACAGAGAGATGACAATGAAGTGAAACTGGTCGTGGGGGGTATGTCTTCCCTTTTTTTAAGCAATTGACTGTATATTTTGCCATCATTTTCTGCATTCAACCAGTGGCGGCTGGCAGCTAGTATGATGGGTAGTGCCAACATGATCAATAAATCGAAACATTTTTGCTAGCATATGTCATAGAAATCTAATTAAAGAGGTAATTTTAATGGAACTTTGTTTACTAAAATTGCAGACAAAAATTCAGAGTTCCTAAAATTGGTTTATTTTACTTCGCATTTGTACTACTTTTGGCTAATCGTGAAGATAAGGATGAGTGAACACTCACAAAGAACACCAATGCTCATGCCGGGATTCGAACCCGTGATCCCTGGCATCCTAGCATGATGTGCGGAGGTCGGACAGAGTTTCCATTAAAATTTTGACGCCTGTCACCTTTACCACTTTCTTTTTTTAAAAAAAAAAAATAGAATTGATTTAATTCTTGAAGCTTTCCTGGCAGAGAATATTGAAGAGGTTTTCTCGGGAAATCAGCCAGGTGATTTCCGGAAAGGCTTCCGAGCTTAGAATTGATGTTTAAATCTGGTGTGGGATGGCTAAGTTGTTTCAACTTTTAATTTAATACCGTGTGGTACCTTGTAAAACGGTGTATGTAATAATGCTCTAATCTGACTCATCTTCACTGACTAGCCTTCCTTTCACACACCATCGGACACTTTTACTTCATTAAAAAGAAAAACACTGAACAATTAGAGACACTGAGTCTAACACGGCATTCTCGCCTTGCTTTGCTTATAATTTGCAACCTCAGCACGGCAGACGGTACATCAACAATCGGTGTTACTAACAACTGAAATATGATTATCTGCTAAATGAACTGTGGATCTACAATTTTTAAAAGTCAATGCAAGAAATTTAATTATATCTCCAAGTGAAATTCTTATACTGATAGTTTTTCCATGTGATTTTTTACAAATATTAAAGTAAAAATTCCCATGCTGATGCAAATTCCCTTTGATATTTAGACAATTCTTTGTTACAGAAAATGTCTTCAATATTGTCAATGTCAGTTGCAACACGTGAGTGTTTGTGTGCATAAGAGCAAGGGATATATCTTTTCTTAAGGAAGAAATCGATAACAAAAAAGTCTGGATGGCTCTTTAGACGCATCTATCTAAATGGTTATATAAATTTGGGGAAAATTTTACGTTCGTTCTTGCCAAGTAGGCAGGAAAGGATCTTTCTAGTGAATTACTTCTCCAACAAGTATTACAAATTGGTCAGGATTAGTCACTTCCCTATGAAGTTTGCAACTATGTAAACACAATTCCGAAGCTCTCGCGTCGTGCCAGCCAAAAATGGGCACGGCTGGTTGTCTTACGGCTACCACCTCCTTTCTGTTTCCTGCGGAGACTTTTTCATGCCTCCGTGCATGCCTCTGCACAAGGGCCACACTATGCTGGCCCAGACCAAGAACAGCTGGGGATGCGGCGCAGGAATTGAGGTGGCCATACGCTCAAACACTTACAAGATTCGAATCTCCTTGTTCATAAATGTATTAATTTAATTATATTTTTGGCAAAGCGAGTGCTTTTTCTTTTCTGAGAGTAGAGCCGCCGCTGCATTCAACATTCTATTTTGAGAGAAACTGGGCCAAAGGACACACATAATCATCATATCTATAATACTATAAATTTAGAAAAGATTACTTTTCATCAACTACTTGCCAATTTTGACAGAAAAATTTATTCCATAGAAATTATCAAATGCAAATAAAACATTCAAATCAGATTTCAAAAAAGGATGACACTTTTTGTTAAACTTGTTGTAGTCAATATTTTACAAAACTTCACTTGGCATACCTATACACTGCTCATCCTTAAGACTGAAGCCCTCTTCACACAGACAATAGTATGATCCTGGCGTGTTGACACATTTCCCTTGACAAGGATCGTATTCACACTCGTCAATATCTGGAATAACAAAGAATATGTCATTCCAAAGTTGGTTTTCCTGTTATCTTAGCACTGTAATGATTATGTTACAGGTAGAGGATTTCCATAATTCCCTCCACATACACACAAACATGCACTTCAGATCCATACAAGCATCCCCCCTCTCCCACATATCCCCTAAATCTGCCAGCAGGAATTTACATCATTCATGTCTGCAAACACTTGAATCCTCTATGAAGTTTCACTTAAAAAATTAAACGTTATTTGCATCTATCTTTATAGAAGCCCTCATAGTATAGATGATTAGACTTCAATATCACATTTAAACACACAGAAGAGAGATGTTAAATCACCTAATACAAACAGTGGCGGCGATTAGAGGGGGGGGCAGTTGCGCCCCCACTTTTAGGCAGCCACTGAATACAAACATTAGGCATATGTTTAGGTGGACTGAAAAATTATGTAATGTTTTATTTCAGAAGGTTTTGATTTTCTTCACACGTTTGCTACATTTGCACACAAACCCCCCCTGCAAGCATCATAGGTGCATCTAAGGGGAAGTTGAAAGGAACAGATCCCTACTCGTTTGGATTTTTTGGGCAGAGGGGGAGTGATTATTTTGTCCCAAATTTTCCTACTAAAATGTCATTCAAATTACCTTTTTCAGTAGCCTGACCCCATTCCCTTAAAAACTTTCTGGTTGTGCCTATGCATGCAAGAATACACGTGCACACATAAAGAGAGAAATGCAATGAATTTTAAGACAGTGCTCTTTGAAAACAACACTTGCAAAAAAGATCTTGGGTTCACATTCAGAGTACAGCATGAACATTTGCTTAGATATTCCATCATGCCCATGAGTTCTTTAGCCATTTTTAACATTGCAATTAAATTTTTTTTAAAAATGAAAGTGATGTGAAATGGCAAAGACTCAAATTACCACAGTGCAAAAACTGATAAGAGGTTTCATGTAATTACACATTAATGTTTATTTACCCCTTGTATGTGTTAATTTTTTACTAGAACATTGTTTTACCACTACAGATAAACATACAATATAAACCCCCCTCCTCCCACACATACATGTTTGCAATTGTTGTTATGCTTATGTAAATGTATTTATGTGTTCTTATACTTGCAGGTAAGAGATTACTATATGTAAAGCCTGGTTTACATTGGTCGAGTAGACGGGAGAGTAGCTGGAGCGAGTAGGGTAAAGCAAGCTACTTTCCCCGTGTCAACAACTGGGGAGAGCACTGGAGCCAGTCGAGTGACTGTCCATGGAGGACAGCGACTCAACCGAGTAAATGCTTTCTGAGGACAGTTTAGAGTCTGTGTTGTGTTGTGTCTGTGAGTGTCGACGGAATTATAATAATATATATATAATTACCTATAATTATAGGTAGGAACAAACAAAATAAACTACAGGCGTATGAAGTTGAAGAGATCAGACTTGATGTATTTGGCGTAGGAGAAATACAATTAAAAATAAGGAATTCACATTCAACCAAGAATGATCAAAAATAGAAAAATCAAAGAAATTAGTTTTTTTCCCCAAACATGTCCTTGTGCATTATTGTATTCATTTCTTGTGAAAAAAAAGTGTTTCAGAACTTTTTTTTAAAAAAATCGACAACGACGTTGATGGGTTCATTCTGTGAAAAGAGCACCAAACAGATGCAGCTACTATCCCACTTTGCTGGAGTTGAGTAGAAAGTGTGTAAACAGCTACTCGCCATAGAAGGATCAAGTCGAGCAGACAGGGCAGTAACTCTCCCGCTTACTCGACCAATGTAAACCAGCCTTAAGGATAACAACATAAAATGAAGAAGAGAGGTTCCAGACTTCTTTTTTCTTTTCTCTTTCATATTATACAACACGTTGCCTCATATTATACCTTCCTTACTGGAAACAAAAAGAAAATAAGGGAGGTGCAAAAAATCCTCATTGCCCTGGTGAAAATTTAACTTGACCCACCCTTGGGTGTGAATATGGAATATTTGTTGGAAAATCTTTGAAAATATAGAAATTATATGTAAAAATAATTAAAATATGTAAAATATGTGCTAAAAGTCTAATATATGGAAAAATATGGAAAATAACAATAGCATTCGCATTGCACGATTCGCAGAGATAATACAAAATAACATTGATTTTAGCATCAATCGAAGATATGTATTTACATATAAATCCGTTGCCTACATATGAGTGTATAGTTCCATCATACACAAATAAAATGTGTAAAATTTGTGGCGTAAATATTGTAATTAGTCCCACGAGTTCATTGAATGAAATGAAATGGAATTCAGAGAAATCAATCCCGTATCCAGCCCTGCCTGAAACCAACACTTTTCAACCTTTGCAAGCTACCAGTAGCTTGTACACAAAGGGATGGGGAAGTAAAAACCGAAATATTCCATTTTTCTTGAGGTGGCAGTGTCTACCTGAAAGTGGTCAACCACTTGAGATGGAGGCTGGAAGAGTTGCTCCTTCCAGACTTCATACTCTTTACCAGTTACAAGAAGCACATGAGAGTGTCTTTTACGAACTCTGGCTTAGACAATACTAATATTATTGTGATTTAAAATAATAAGAGATGAGAGATTGATTGATCTGTCACTGCTAGAATTACTACTCAGTGCATGTGACTGAATCTACCTTTCATAATTTTTTTTTTAAAAAAATAAATAAATAAAAAAATGACAAGTTTGTAATCATTCTGTTAATAACTGTAAATGAAAATAAAGAGTTACCTTCACAATCATCTCCTTCCATTCGGTAACCAGCTTCACATTGACAGAAATAAGATCCAATTGTATTGACACACTTTCCATTGCATATTCCTGTCTCACATTCATTTATGTCTACAACATAAATAGATGAACGTTAAGTATCCAGTAGCTAAATAATTCATTTAATAGTTAAAATACGTCACTTTGTAAAGTAGTAATGAGAAATATGACTATAACTTTAATTTGTGATTTTAGCACAATTATATTCAATGCCTAGATTCAAAGCAACTGGTGAAACCAATAAAATAAAAGTAACAAATTAAGCTGGGTTATATTGAACTTAAGAAATATTTCTATATTTGCTATTAATTAAACATATAACATAAATGATGACTGATGCTGCATGTCAACATGCTATGAATCTGGAAGTTCTAAGCAAGTGAATAGCTTTCTTGATTCACAATTGTTGGAAATATCCAGTTAAATTTATAAACTCCCCAACTCCAGGGACATCTCAGAATTTTTCAAGATATCAAAAAAAATTTACACAACCCTTGTTACCCAACACAAGTAAATACAGAGCATTCCCTGACATTTGCTACGAGACTCGGCGGCAAGCAGCCCGGCATCAGCGCTTGTCTTTCCTGGTGAACGGGTCCGCAACAGTCGCACGCTACAGTCTGTTTTTTTTCGCACTCCCTGCCTTCACTCTCTTTCCCTTTCTGTTGACGTTGCAGACTGACACCAGTATAATTCTCCCTCGGAAGTTGTGTTGTGTCGTGTCCGTGTGTTGAAGATAGTGGCTTAATATGGCACCACAAAAGTTTACGTTACAACAAAGGATTTATCTTGTCGAGTGTTACTTCGGAAAGAGGAATTGTGCAACGAAATTTCCTGGTGTTCTCGTTCCACATAGGACCACTATATTAAACCTCGTAAAAAAGTTTAGAGTAACAGGGTCAGTTCTGAATAAAAGTGGAAAGAAAAACCCACGTGTACTTACTAAGGAAAAACTCGATGAGATAGGACAAAGGTTAGAACAGTCTCTTCGGAAATCTATCCGCCGCCTCTCGCAAGAAATGGGTGTTTCAAAAACCCTCTAGATCCCCCGATTTGTCAGCCTGCGATTTTTATTTAAGGGGAAATCTAAAAAATAAAGTATACAAAGACAATCCACACACGATCCGTGAGTTAAAAGAGAGTATTGTACGAGAAATCGGGAGAATTACAGTAGATGAACTTGCACGTGTAAATGCCAATTTCCTTCGGAGATGCCAGGAATGTGTTGCAGCAGAGGGACATCATTTTCAACACCTTCTGTAGTCAAGATTAGTACACAAAATGAAACTGGAATTTTAATAGCAGAATCTAGCGACTGTCGCGGATCCCGTTCACCGGGAAATACAAGGGCTGACGCTGGGCCGCTTGCCGCCGATTCTTGTAGCGAAAGTCAGGGAATGCTCTGTAGCATACGCATATTTAAGAAAATCTAAACTTCTGAATTATTCTCAAATTTCCATGCAATTCTTTTATTTTTCATCTAATTTTCTCTTTTCATCTGAAATTTTTCTGAATTGCACTGCATCGACAGGATATTTTCTCTTCATATAACACTCCCTCCAACCAATTAGTTGAAATCAGAAAGAACAAACTCCTATATCCATATGCAGTGGATTAAGTACAGACTTACCAAATTTAAAACAGAGAACATTAGTTTTGAAATAATCCACAAAAACTTTCACTATCATTTGTATTATGCTCCCAATTTAAAGTAAGAAATACAAAATCTCACCTAACCTGTGCAGTACTTGCCGACCTGATGAAATCCTTCCTTACAGCTGCATTTAAAAGACCCCACTGTGTTCTCACACAAATGTTCACAGCCATGCAAGCTCTCCACTTCACATTCGTTGATATCCACGCAGGTAACGCCATCCCTGAGTAACCGGTAACCAGGGGAACAGGAACAGAAAGCTGTTCCCGACACACTTCTGCACTCCTGAGAACAGCCACCGTTATTGATTCCACATGCATCGTGATGCAGACATCTCCTCTGATCAACATCCAGTTGTTGTCCTGGAGGACATTCGCAATGGAAACTACCAGGAGTGTTAACGCAAATGTCGGAACAATCACCGTTCCTCAGTGAGCATTCATCCAAGTCTTGGCATTTTTTGTTCTCAAAGGCCAACCGGAATCCATCCGGACAAGTGCAGTGGAAACTTCCAATCACATTTGTGCAAAAGTGTGAACAACCACCGTTCTTCACAAGGCACTCGTTGACATCTTTACAGCTTCTTCTGTCTTCATCTAGCTCGTAACCTGTCAAGCAGCTACATTCAGCTCCGCCCACGGTATTCGTACATACTTGAACACAGCCTCCATTATCTTCAAGACACTCGTCAACATCTATGCACGTCCTCCCATCCCTACTCAAATGATGACCTTCAGGGCAGCTACACTGCACACCACCTTCTGTGTTGTTGCAGATGTGTGAACACCCACCATTTTCCACCAAACATTCATCAATGTCTACGCACGTCTTCTTGTCTTTCCCAAGATGGTGTCCATTTGGACACGAACACTTAAAGCTACCAAGCGTATTTGTACATTCATGTGAACAACCACCATGATCCACGGCACACTCATTATCATCCATGCACTTCTTGTCATCATCTATGAGATGATATCCTTTTGGACAACTGCACTCAACTCCGCCAATAAAATTTGTGCAAAAATGTGAACATCCGCCATTTTCAAACAAGCACTCATTCACGTCAATGCAAGTCCTGTCATCCGTTTCTAAATAATGCCCTTCTGGGCACATGCAATGTACACTCCCAATCACATTAGCACATATATGAGAACATCCACCATTGTTCATAAGACACTCATCAATATCTATGCATGTTTTCATGTCTTTAGTAACCTCAAAACCCACAGGGCAAGTGCAAAACAAACTTCCTTCTGTATTGACGCAAGTGTGAGAGCAATTTCCATTATTGTCTAAACATTCATCGACATCAAGACATGTCCTTTCGTCATCGGCAAGATGATAACCTTTACGACAAGTGCAATCAACACCACCAACAATATTGTAACAGAAATGCGAACAACCACCATTGTCTTCAACACACTCATCAAAATCCACACACATTCTTTCATCATCCGCGATAGTATATCCCTCACGGCAATCACACTCAAAGCTTCCAAGTGTATTTAAGCAAATATGAGAGCAGCCTCCATTTTGTTGAGAACATTCATCAACGTCTTCGCACGTCATGTTGTCACTCTTCAAACGGAAACCATGAGAACATGAGCATGCAAAACTTCCGAGAGAGTTGGTGCATGTATGTGAACAGCCTCCTTTGTCATCGGCGCACTCATCTATGTCATCACAAATTTTCCCATCCACCACAAGTTCATATCCATGTGGACAGCTACACGTGGCTTTGCCAAGATCACTGGTGCATGTGTGGGAACATCCACCATTACTCACAACACATGCATCTGCTTCCTTACACAGCTTCCCATCATCATCGAGGTGAAACCCAAGTGGGCAGGAACACAAGAAGCTGCCATCAGTATTTACGCATGCATGCGAGCAACCAGCAGTTTCATCATCGCATTCATCTTCATCAATGCAAGTTCTGTCATCGTCATCTAGTTCGTAACCCACTGGACAGCTGCATCTCATGCCACCATTCGTGTTTATACATGTGTGGCTGCAGTCACCATTTCCATCAGCACACTCATCCACATCTAGAAGAAACAAACAGATCTGGAGATATTCAAAATTAAAGAAAAAGTAATAAAATAAAAAATACTGGCAAGTAATGCAACATCAACACACACAAAAACCTAACTAGAACATGAAAGTAGAAATTCCCTGATGGAAAAATAAGATGGACACTAGAGGAAAGCCTAGGTGGCAGAGGGATTTACACAATGCCAGGTGTCTTTTTCAGATCCTGAGGTACGCATGGATGTATGTTTGTTTCATCATCTCAGAGGCGAGGCGCCCGGTCATCGGGAGATGTGGCGATCACAAACTAAAGTAAAAAAATATTGCTCTTTAAATATTTTAGAGAAGAGGTAAAAAAAAAAAGTCAGAATATTTGCATGAAATTAGTCACGTGATACCATGAAACAGCTAGAAATACGCAAGATATTCTCTAAGTTTAGCCCATCGAAAGGAGAGCCCAGTCCTATCCCCTGTGCCCAACCACCCCGCTATGTTTCCTGTTGAGTGCAGTGGTGTCAGGTGGCCCAGGTCATTGCAGCAGGTCTGCGAATCCAAGGTCTTTCAACCACTTTTCCCCTGCTCTTGAAGGTCTGGTCATAAGAGACCTTTCTTTCAGCTCCCTTGTTTACAAACACGGCAGGGTTTCTGGACGTCATCAAGATGAAATTTCTCAGAATGTCCAGCACTGTAAAGCATGTAACGCTCTTATTTTTTTAGAGAAAAACACATATTGAAGAGCATTGCAACACAACTTACACAGAATACATGAAAGTAATGGTGCATAAAAAATATAAGTAAGCAAAAGCATAAATTTCCCCACGGTTAGTGCTGGAAAGAACTGAAAAAAAAGAGCAGTTCTGGATCCATTGTATTTCGTTCATAGTTTTACTCCTTTTATTTATTTATTTATTTATTTTGGATCCTGTGGTTCAAAAATATTGTTGCTTTACAAAACACGAAGTACTTCCTGTTGTTTTGTGTATACTACGCTTACAAATGACAAGACTGATCAAGATTTTTGTTCTCGATGTGACAGACATACTCAGACAGAACTTTTTCCCTAACCTATCTTACCTTCACACAAGGGATGGCCAAAATATCAGGGTTCCGGAAAATTTAAAAATCTCTATTCGCAAATTTTACTACCCAGATTTCAGAGGCAATTCGAATTTCGGAGAGAGAGGTTTAACAATTATTCCATTTTTTCAGGTAGAATTTATTAAGGAAGTTTCGTTATCCTTATTTTACGATCATGTACTCCCTAGAAAAAAATGGATTTGGCCATCTCTACTTCACATGTCGTGTACGAACACTATTATCAACATTATGAATGTAGGAATGCCTGCCCCTCCCCTCCCCTCCCCTAGTTGAAAGATTGACCCTGACGTTTGGCAAGTCTTGCGATGACTACGTAAAAATGTCACGCTTCGTCACTGCATCATCTACTTCACTGCTTTATCATTTCAATTCATTATTGTGATTAACCTATAGAGGTAGAAAAGAAAATGAACATAACCAAAACAGACATGGACAGTTGTAGTGGCCAGGTACACTCAGAGTGCGAAATCGCTGCAGATTGGTGGGGGAAGGAGCAGAGGCACACACACACACACACTATATATAACGTCATTAAAAATGTGTCAATTATTAAATAATCACATTACTTTATAAAACATACAATATATTATATCGACTGCCCATTTAAAATTCGATTGCAAATTTTAGATTATAATATACTACCAATGAAATGAACAATACTTTGCGTGACTAAGGGACAAAAATTAAGAGACATAAAAAGTTAAAAAAAAAGGTAAAGTGCTCCCGTGCTTAGCACTACGCCATGAAGGCGGGGTAACACCCCACACTTCCTTGATACGGTCGTGAGTGGGGGTGATGTGATCAGGCGGTCAGGGGCATGATGCTGATCACATCACCCCACTCACGACTGGATCAAGAAAGTGTGGGGCGTTACCCCCACACCCCCTATACGCCTTCATGGCGTGGTGCTATGCACAGGGGAGCACTTTACTTTTTTTTTTTACTTTTATTAAGAAGATAATTGTTTCCTGTATAAAATTCACATCTAAATTATATTACGTGTTTTATTAATATATTTATACACAATACTTTGTGGTAGCTGACAAAAAGGCGATGAGAAATGGAGAAGACGTAACAAGTCAGATTAATTTCTGTGTTCCAGGAATTGTTGGGTTCATAAGTGCCCTTAGAGATGAGGAGGCTCTTTGTTGTCCGTTCCTTATGTGTAGAGCCCGGAAGTTCAGGCATTTATTTTCGTTAAAATAGGCAGGCAAAAAGGCATTTATTATGTGGAAAATAGGCACTGAAAATGAAAAAAAAGGCAAAATAAACCAAAAAAAGGCAGATTTGGAAGTCACTTATTTTTTTAAAAAAAATTCTAGCAAAATGTTAAAATCTACATTGGGAAGAGCATTTCAATTTTCTCCGTATTGATTGCACATAACTACAAGATGTTTGTTTAAGTTCTCAACATTCATTGATAGTCGTCTGTCAGAGAGAATGTTTTTCATAATAGAAAATGATCTTTCTACTTCGACAGAAGTTATTGGAGCATACATAAAATAAGCTAATGTAGCTGGACTCATTTCGGTAACAGCATTTTCACCTTTTTGAATATCACAAATTGTTTTCAATTGTTTCAAGTCCTCATTTGCACTCACTACCTGTTTGCACTTTTCCGCAACAGCTGACCCCTTTTCTCTTGGCACGTCCATCATCTGCTGCATAGATTCCTCGAAGATTTTCATGGATGTCTCTGGCAATGCACCATAATGTGCAAAAATAAACGACAATTCATTCTTCAGTTCTGAGTAGCACAGGAGTGGTTTTTTTTTTTCCACTTCACGAATTGAAGCCGCTTCATTTTCTGGAAGAGCATCAATCACCTCACTGATTTTTTCAAGGTTGTTAGCATGATATATAGCTGCTGATATCCAGGTTCCCCATCTCGTCAAGACTGGTTGTGGAGGTAAACTAAGCTCAGGTGCAACTTCCTGAAATTTTCGGGTTCGAGAGGGAGACTTCAGAAATATTTTCTTTGTGTTTGAAATCAACCTGTCCACTTCTGGATGCAACACTCTAACTTCTTCGGCGATTCTGTGCACTGCGTGGGCTACACATGTGATATGAAGCATGTTCGGGAAGAGAATTTTCAATGCTATGGCAGCCTTCTTCATATAGGGAGCTGCATCACTGATAAAAAGTAACACGTCATCATGATGTACACCATGTGGCCAGAGCAGAAGTAGGGAATTTGAGAATAACTGAGCTATTGACGAACCATTGGCTCTCTCTAGTTGTTCTGACGTGAGAAGAAATGACGAGGATTCTCCGTATGTTGGTTCCATAGTTCCTATGATGACGTTGGCTATGTAGCATCCCATACCGTCAGTACTTTCGTCTATTGAAATCCAGTTCTTCTTTTCACCAACTTCAGTACGAATTCCTTGCAGAGCTTCTTCGTAGCAGACGCTTAAATATGTTTTCAGCAGCATAGATTTCGACGGCACCGTTTCTTTAGTGTATTTCTCCAAGAATTTCCTCAGTGACTTGTTTTCCACTTTCCAGAAAGGTGTTCCTGCTTCCATGAAAGCTTTGCACAATTCAAGAGAAAACTGAGATTGCCTGTTGGATGAAGTGCCCACTGTTGAAGTTAGGGATATCTTCTTCTGTCCGATCATTTTAGCAGCTGCAGATTTATGCTTGGCTGTTGACACATGCTGAGATATAAAGTATTTCTTCTCATGGTTGGTTGTTTCTTCACATATCTTGCAGAGAAGAATAGTACCGTCTGTCGAAAATGTGCTTTCAACAAATCCACGCACATAACCATGTAACTTACCACTTAATGGCACACTAAATTTCGGCATGATGACAACTACAAATCCTTTCCCTCCAAAGTGCAGAACTAAACTAAAGATAGAGAACTTTATTTTGGAATCCATGTAAAGGCCCTTGGGCATTAGTGCTGTCTGTTTCTTGTCAATAACCTCCTGACATGGATGCTGGACGTGATGACGTAATTGTGCAGGTGTTAAGCAACAGGTTTTTCAGCAGTCAATCATGCACAAGGAAATGTTAACCGAAAGGCAATATCCTAACTCAGCAGGAAATACTTTTTCCTCCCACTTTTCTCCTTCAGCAATGTTGAAACATGTGTGAGTTCAATATTAATTAAATAAGACGAAAATTATTCACTTAATCAACGGAAGAAAAATAAATGCCAACAACATTTTTTTGGGAGAAAAATAATTTATATACATATTTTTTTTTTAAAAAAAATGGTCAAATTTCATTGAAAAAGGCAAAAAAAAGGCATTATAATTGAAAATAGGCAGTGGGGTCCCAAATAGGCAAAATAGGCAAAATGAAAAGGCTTCTAAAACATTCGAAGCAACATAAAATCCGTATATCCGGAAAAATTTTATCAATATATGCAGTAGATAAAAAGAGGCATTTTGCCAAACTTCCGGGCTCTACTTACGTGTTTTAGATATTATTCCAGTACAGTATATTCGACTCCCAAGCTAATTGTTTATGTTTGTTGTTACAACCAAAACTCTCTCTCTCCCCCCGGAAAAGTTTGGTGGGGAGGAAATTTCAGGTCAAGATCGTAGGTGAGGGGAATTTCCCCCTGACCCCCCCCCCCTTCCCCCAGGATTTCGCACCCTGTGTACACTACATCAATAAAGCAAGTTACCATAACAGAGTCTGAATATTTACATGTGAATGTAAGAAATTCATAATTGCATGGTTTAGACAATTATACTACTATATATTTACATTTCACATAATATTTTGTTTGTATATTCATCTAATATTAATGTGTACACTGTGCTAATATCAGGTGCGTGGCATGCATGTAACCGGTGTTACAGCAGGTAACAGCAAAATGTAAAAGAATTAAAAAGTTGTTTCAATAAAATAACAACATTGTTAAATATGTTAACCTACAGCGGTGCAGTCAAGTGTATATTGCAGAGGACATTTTTTCTGCAACCGACAGAATCGAAGAGGGAGGCCGTGCCGCTACCCTCAAGAGATAACAAGAGGAGGGGTCGCCAATGCAAGGGAAGCGTGGGGAAAGACTTTGGGGCAAGTGTGCTATGAGGTTATTCATATGCCTGTTTAGGGGCCCAGTTACCAGTCAGGCCTGCCGGATACAGGCCAGTGTTGTCACATTGGATTGGCAGAAAAGATCTAAATCCCACCTAAAACGGGGATACTATTTCTCCGAAGCAACTAGAAGTAGACTGCAAAGTCAAGGCTGGATTTAACTACAACTGAGACTGTTTATGTAATAGATGAAAAGATAAGTACCTTGTGCGATTCGTGATTTGGACAAACCTGGCTCCAAAGAACTAAGCTGACAACGGTAGTACGTACAGATGGACTTCCCTTTCACCGCTGGAGGAGCAGAATTCTGTCGTCTGCTCAGTGCACAAACGTGAAACTGGCCCGAGAAATGTGTGGTTCTTCTTCCCCTTTCCACTTCGTTGCAAAGAAACAGAGATGAAGAATTAGCAAGGCTTCACCACTATTCACTGGATTTTCGCGGTAACTCTCTCATGAGTGATGGTTCTTTCTAGGAGTGATTGTGGCTAAGTCACTGAGCGGATTGCAAAGAAACAACAAAATGAACAAAAATCTAGATTGAAGACATTGGGGGAGGGGGGCTAGGGTGGAGATGATAACGTCTGATGGCCTGTAACACTTTTGAAAAAGTTACGCCACTGGCTAGTATGAATCATTACTTATGATTAAGGCTCAGAAGTTGAAGGACCTATAAATTGCCAAAAAAGGACCTATAAAAAGACTTAAAAATATCAGAAAAAGGACCTTAAAATGGGAAAAAGGATGTATAAATGTGATCCAAATTAATTAATAACTTCAGTTTTAATTACATATTTAATGAATAAAAAAATTCAAAATTCTGGTGGTATGGAACACACAGTGCAAAATAACTATATGAATGAAACGCATCTTCTTCCAGACATTATATATTTTTTAGATTAACATAATTTGAAAAATCATATTTGAAGAATCATATTTGGCCTAACCACACTAGGGTTACAGAAATAGAACTTCTGATCCTATTTCCGTCGTCTAAAAATGTTTTCTCTCGTTTCAGAGATGGTTCAAATATATTTCTTTCTTTCTTTTTTTTATTTCTTTACTACAGAAAGGACGTAGTAAAAACGTAGTTGAAAGAAGGTGAAGTTGCAAAACAAAGCCGTTAAGACCTAAAAAAAAAGGCTAAAAAAGGACCAACAAGCCAAAAGATGCCGAAAAATGCAAAAAAGGACAAATAAAACCCACCTTTTTCTGGCCTACGATGACCCAAAATGAACATATATTACGGTGGGCCTCATCTTCGGACACTAGGAAAGAAAAGGATTTTTCCTCAACTTCCGAGCCCTACTTATGATAACTTTAATTTTATGCAATTCAGGGAACCAAGCTGAAAAAAATTAAAATGTGGAGAATATGTAAAAATGGAGACATTTTATAACATCTTGCTATATTAGGAACATCAAGATTGGATGTATAATGTACGAAAATGTAAAAACTTAGAATGTAAAATCAGAGTTCCACTCTATATATTTCACACTCCTTCCCATTCTTGTTTCATGATTCTCTCACCATTCTACTAATGGGGAATGCAAAAGTTCTGACTATTGTGGTGATGTAGTCAAGTACACATCATAGAGTTAAAAAAATTATCTCAATTTAGTACAATCTAGTATCAATAAATTAAGAAAATAAATTATAAGCATATATTTTTCATTTTGTTACAACAAATTTTTAAGATGGACTGAACTGGAACTAAGCCAGGATTGTTAAATGTCCAGAAGTTGAAAATAATTTCAATTCTGGTCTTGGAGAGAAAATTAGCAAGTTAAATTAGTGTGGACCATGAAGAACGTTTTTATCTGTAAAGTAGTTCAATTCGGTCCTGGAACGTTTTTTTTTATATATATATATATTTTTGGTGGATAAATTTAAATACCGCCCAAGTTCAGTATTGAAATGAAACAATACACAACTTGGTCCAAATTTAAATTGTGCAAGAAAAAAGGTTTCAATCCAATAGAACTCATTAAAATTTATAGGTTCCTGGACTTTTAACTACCCTGAACTGAGCACAAGATGTAGGACAAGGGGGAGAAGGGGTGAATCTCTCTCTGGTCAAGCAATCTACTTACCTATCCCCTATTAATGCAAACAAGAAAACCTAGATAAATAGGTGATCTTTAGTTCAAATACGATTTCTTTCATGGTATTTAGATGTATATTAAATGTCACTGCCTTCGTCTACCTCCCTACTCATCACTGGACTCTGGTCTAGTGGTGCCAGACCATGTGGTCGAGTGGTTAGCACATTGCGCTGTGATGCCAAGTGTCCCAGTTTCGAATCCCTCTCAGGCTTAGTTGTTTGTGAATGTCCATTCATCAATTTCATCATTTCATCATGCCTCCCCATCTTCGCAAATTAGCCAAGAGGCACAAAACGCGAAGCAAAATAAACTAAATTAATCAATCTGATCTAGTGGTGAAGCATGATTTTTTAACGCAGTCATCGCAAGACTTGCCAAGGTCAATCTTTCAACCTGGCGGGGGAGGGGGACATTCCTACATTGGTAATGATGATAATAGTGTTCATGCACGACGTGTGAAGTAGAGATGGCCAAATCCATTTCTTTTCTACGGAGTATATGATCGTAAATTTAGGAAGACGAAACTTTCTAAACAAATTCTACACGAAAAAATGGAAAAATTGTTAAACCTCCCTCTCTCCTAAATTCGGATTGCCTCCGAAATCCAGGTAGTAAAATTTGCGAATCAAGATTTTAAATTTTCCGGAATCCTGATATTTTTGGTCATCCTTAGTGTGAAGGTAAGATGTGCTAGGAAAAAAGTTCTGTCTGGGTAAGTATGTTTGTGACCTCAAGAACAAAAATCAGTCTCATTTGTAACAGTAAACACAAAACAACAGGAATTACTTCGTGTTTTGTAAAGCAAAAACCTTTTTTTCCAAAATCAATATTTGAAACGTAGGATCCAAAAAAATTAAAAGGAGAAATACTATGAAGGAAATACAATGGATCCAGAACTGCTATTTTTTTTCCAGTTCTTTCCAGCACTAACCATATGGGGAAATTTATGCTTTTGCTTTCTTATATTTGTATGTGTTTTTCTCTAAAAAAAAAAAAAAATAATAAGAGCGTTGCATGCTTTACAGTGCTGGACATTCTGAAAAATTTCATCTTGATGAGATTACAGAAACCCTGCCACGTTTGTAAACAAGGGTGCTGAAAAAAGGTCTCTTGTGATCAGACCTTCAAGAGCAGGGGAAAAGTGGTCGAAAGACCTTGAATTCGCAGACCTGCTGTGATGACCTGGGCCACTGACACCACTACACTCAACAGGAAACATAGCAAGTTGGTTGGGTAAAGGGGATAGGACTGGGCTCTTCTTTTGATGCACTAAACTTAGCAAATCTCTTGCATTTTTCTAGCTGTTTCATGTTGTCACGTGACTAATTTCGTGCACATATGCAAATATTCTGACTTATTTTATTAAATTTTACTTTGTCGTCGCTGTATCTCTCGATGGCCAGATCTTAGTCTTATTTATTATAATTTTAATGATTCAATGCCAATGTACTGTACAAAGTGTTCCTTTATTTTTACTTTTCTGTAACGATGAAATACCAATATACTACACAATGTTTATCTTCCTTTTTGTTTTAATGATGTAATAACTAAATACTATTTTGTATCTTGATGTTTTCCATGCCCTTTTAATCAAGAGTCGATGGAAGGAAATACAATTCAAATCTAAAGAGTACCACAGACCTCCCAAAGAATACATTCAACATTTAAATGAATCCTCACACTGCGATTACTTACATACAGTCAAGAAAATTTGCATTTCGACACTTTACACATTTTTCACGTTTTCTGTGGGGCTTCGAAAAAGGTCAAAAGTACACATTTCTTCCATGATCATGATAATCATATCTTCAATCACTTCAACAATATGTGCAATGCTTACTCAGAATGTTTTCAACAGAGAATCTGATCTGTTTGCCCAAAATATGGCCCAATGAATTGTGGGGGAAGTTGTTCATTGAATATCATCCATTTTCAGAATTTGAAGTCAAATGCCTGGGACATCATACAATTCTCATGTGAATTTATTGACTGGCTATTATTCTACTTGCCTTCACATGTTTTGTCATCCAATAAGAGCTCATAACCTTCCGGACAACTACATCTGGCTCCACCAAGGAAATTAATGCAAGTGTGTGAGCAGCCAAAGTTATCATCTTTGCATTCGTCCATATCTGTGAAAAAAGGAAATTTGTCTTTTTTATCTATTTACTACTGTTAGCTTATATATGAAAATATTTCTAACATAAGCAGGATTCTTACTGAAGGTATTTAATTATACCGTAAAGACATATGAATGCTTGAAATATACAAAATTGAGCAAAATCTTTTTTGGTTTTTGGCTATTCAATACCTGTTCGAGAAAGTAGTAATTAAAAAAAATATATAGCGGATCGTCCAGAATACGTGTATGTAATATTGAATATCTATCTTCAAAATATGTCTAGTTTCATCATCCAAGCATTATTTGTTTCTAAAATATATCCATTTAAAAATATCACGTTTTGTAAAAGCAGGATCCACACCCACTCATGAAAATAGTCAAAATTCGAGAGCTCAAGGGTAAATGCCAGCCTGATGTCCTGAAATTATCTCACACATGCACATACCTACGTACAACATATGCTGTTCCCCACCACCCTGAAAAAATTTGGATCCACCTATCTTCCTTTCAACAAGCACTGGAAATATGCTTTCACATAAAATTATAGTTATAACTTCCAAATTTACTATCCTGTATCAAAATCTTTTATTAAACCTACCTATACATTCACCATGCCCATCCCTTCTGTATCCATGGCTGCAGTTTGTGGCTTCATCCTTGTTCAGTATTGCTTCTTGAGGAGTTCTGGCACACTTATATGATCCCATGGTGTTGATACATCCATAAGTACAATTAAGTGTCATATCCTCGATGTCACATTCATTTATATCTGTAAAAGGAACATTATGCTCACTGAAAAGAATTCCATCTAACATGGCAATTTTTCATTTGCATAGTCACTATTTCTTGCTTCCTCCAAATTTGGCTTAGGCTCAGTCTTTATTCTATTCTTGCACTCCTTGTATATACTTTGTTTAATTGAGCTTGAATTATAACACATTAAACAGTAGACATGTTAACACTATTTGTAGTTCCAAATTTTGTTTTGTGCTATTCAATGTTCAAGAATATACATACTTGAAATATTATTACACTCCATATAAAGCATGATACCTTTACATATCTTCAAATCCTTGCCAAGCATGAATCCCTCTGGGCAGATACAGAAGCGCTTCTCAGGGTGTTGAGGCAAAAGTGGAAACAGTTGAATTGTTGATGATATTTCAGATACAACCCAAGTAACCAAAAGTGGTTGACCCAACATTTAGGCCAATGTACTGAAAATTGTTGGCCAAACGTAAGACAACATTGGGCCAATGTACTGAAAATTGTTGGCCAAACATAAGACAACATTGGGCCAACATACTGAAAATTATTGGCCAAATGTAAGACAACGTTGGGCCAACGTACTGAAAATTGTTGGCCAAACGTAAGACAACATTGGGCCAATGTACTGAAAATTGTTGGCCAAACGTAAGACAACATTGGGCCAACATACTGAAAATTGTTGGCCAAAAGTAAGACAACATTGGGCCAACATACTGAAAATTGTTGGCCAAACGTAAGACAACATTGGGCAAACGTACTGAAAATTGTTGGCGAAACGTAAGACAACATTGGGCCAACATACTGAAAATTGTTGGCAAAACGTAAGACAACATTGGGCCAACGTACTGAAAATTGTTGGCCAAACGTAAGACAACACTGGGCCAACGTACTGAAAATTGTTGGCCAAACATAAGACAACATTGGGCCAATGTACTGAAAATTGTTGGCGAAACGTAAGACAACATTGGGCCAACATACTGAAAATTGTTGGCCAAACATAAGACAACATTGGACCAACATACTGAAAATTGTTGGCCAAAAGTAAGACAATATTGGGCCAACATACTGAAAATTGTTGGCCAAAAGTAAGACAACATTAGGCCAACATACTGAAAATTGTTGGACAAACATAAGACAACATTGGGCCAATGTACTGAAAATTGTTGGCGAAACGTAAGACAACATTGGGCCAACATACTGAAAATTGTTGGCGAAACGTAAGACAACATTGGGCCAACGTACTGAAAATTGTTGGCCAAAAGTAAGACAACACTGGGCCTAAGTACTGAAAATTGTTGGCCAAACATAAGACAACATTGGGCCAATGTACTGAAAATTGTTGGCCAAAAGTAAGACAACATTGGGCCAACATAGTGAAAATTGTTGGCCAAAAGTAAGACAACATTGGGCCAACATACTGAAAATTGTTGGCCAAACGTAAGACAACATTGGGCCAATGTACTGAAAATTGTTGGCCAAACGTAAGACAACATTGTGCCAACATACTGAAAATTGTTGGCCAAACGTAAGATAACATTGGGCCAATGTACTGAAAATTGTTGGCCAAACATAAGACAACATTGGGCCAATGTACAGAAAATTGTTGGCCAAACATAAGACAACATTGGACCAACGTACTGAAAATTGTTCACTGAACGTAAGACAACATTGGGCCAACGTACTCAAAATTGTTGGCCAAACGTAAGATAACATTGGGCCAATGTACTGAAAATTGTTGGCCAAACATAAGACAACATTGGGCCAATGTACAGAAAATTGTTGGCCAAACATAAGACAACATTGGGCCAACATACAGAAAATTGTTGGCCAAACATAAGACAACATTGGGGCAATGTACTGAAAATTGTTGGCCAAACGTAAGACAACATTGGGCCAACGTACTCAAAATTGTTCGCCAAATGTAAGACAACACTGGGCCAATGTATAGTTTTATGTTGGATCAACATACAGAAAACTAAAGTATAGTATATCATTCTTTTCAAGGCAGCATACCTTCACGTGGTAGCACAAAAATCTTTCTAGGGTTTACTTAGTTCTCCACCTTTCATGGAATTTAGTCTGCACATAACAATGTTTAATCACCTCCACAAGAATGCCTGTAAGAATATTCTTGTTCTGCTACAACTAAACAGACAAACAATAAGCAATTACCAACACATCTTTCATCAGTGGCAGCTGACAAAGAACTGGTAAGTGACTGCAAGTTAAAAAAAGCTTCTATGAGGGCAAATTGAAAAGTCTTTGTGCCTAATTTTTTTTCTAGCTTGTTATAAGTGTTATTACAAAAGCGAGATATACGAGCAATGCTTTTCTTGGAACAGACCTATTGTAACTTCCGATTTCTTCCATGGCACGGCGATGTTATCAGTTGGCAAAGATGACCGGAGTGCTCAGGAAGTTCAAGCCATATGAGCAGCGAAGTGTTATTCGTTTTTTATGGTGCAAAGGACAAACAGCCACAGATATCCACAGGGAAATGGAGCCAGTGTATGCGGACAAGTGTACAGAAGTTATTAACTGACAACCATTGACCGTAGGAAATGCCAAGTTCAGTGGCAATGTCCTTCAGATGAACAGTCGATCAGCTTTCACCATTTCATCAACATGGGTAATGTTGTCCGGTGTCAGCGAGGAACGAGGTTGGCCCGGTCGCTCATTGTCCTTCACATTTTCCCATCCATTTTCAAACTCCTTGCACCACAAGTGCACACTTCACACTGATAAACACTTGTCTCCATACACTGGCTCCATTGGATATCTGTGTCTGTTCGCTGCTCATATGGCGTGGACATCCTGAGCACTTCGGCCATCTTTGCCAACCAATAACAGTGCCGTGCCATGGAAGAAATCAGAAGTTGCAATAGGTCCGTTCCAAGAAAAGCCTACTGCATTGCTTGTATATCTCGCTTTTGTAATAACACTTATAAGAAGCTAGAAAAAAATTAGGCACAAAGACTTTTGGATATGGCCTTGTACTTTCATTAAAAATATATATACAAGGGCCATTTTCCTTGTAGCGGCAACACTGTTGGTATACCCTTGTCAGTTGTTGCTGGGATAAAAGATGGCCGGTTCTTGTTTGGTCTCATTTGGTCTTGTACTACGGATCATGTGTAGGTGTTTGGTGCTGAATAGTACTGTCGTGTGGTAGTTAGAAGACGTTAAAGTAAAGTGTGTGTATAATACCACCCTGAACAATGTTCACACATGAATAACAGTGAATATTCATCAAATTTCATGTTGCATGTGGAAGGAATGCACGGAAAAGTCACAAGGGTTTACGCTTCAATTTGGACTCGTATGATCTGGCTCACGTCTCATCAGTGGCAATAGTGAGAGCAAGGAATGTGTTAACTTCCAATTGCTAATGTGAAAGGTGCATGCGTGCACATTCCCATCTGTGCCATTGCTGAACTTCCGTCCATTTTGCCGATATCTTATGTAGGCCGATACGGTCAAGCGAGGTCCCCACATACCTCGCGTAAGCCCTTGTGAATTTGCCTTGCATTCCTTCCAAGTGCAACCACTGAAATTTGACGAATATTCACTGTTCTTCACAACTCCTTCAAATGTAACAACTCTTCACATAAATATTATACAAGGAATGGCAGCAACCTCACAATACCATCACACAACACAACATTATTTGAGAAAGGACCTAAATACATGGCTGTTCACTGTTTCAATAACCTTCCAAGTGACATAAAAATAATACAATCAGCTACCTCATATAAAAAGCATGTAAAAAAATACCTATTAGATCATTGTTTTTATTCTGTTAAAGAGTACCTGACAATAAATTGCAAATTGTCACATCCTAAATGAACTCCTAGGACATGTATATGTATGTATTGATTTTATCTATTATATGTATGTAAATTAATGTAAACCTTGCAACTAACAGCAAGAACAAGGAGAATCAATTATAATGTAATCAATGTTTTTTTTAAATGTTATGTATAATATCTTCATACTTGTACCTATTTGAAAATAATTATTAACTGTAATGTGCTGACATGTTCCATACCATGTGTGGAAAACAACCACTGTACAATGGTCAAAGGAATGAAATAAATCATATCATATCATATCATATGAACATTGTCCATGGCAGTATTATACACACACTTTACTTTAACCTCTTCTAACTACCACAGAACAGTACTATTCAGCACCAAACGCCTACACACGATCCGTAGGACAAGACTAAACATGACCCAATTGTCTTTTGTCCCAGCGACAACTGACAGGGGTATACCAACAGTGTTGCCACTAGAAGAAAAATGACTCTCGTATTTCCCATATATGCTGCGACTGAAATATTCTAAAAGAAACAATGTTATGTGAAATTTGTTTTACGCTCTAGAATTTACAGTATAGTCTTCAAAGTTGTCTTAACATGAGAAATTTGTTTCTCAAACTGATTTTGATTCACTTTTCCATAGTTGAGCAAACGTTGGGAACCACCATTGGCCCAACGTAAGACCAACGTCAATTTGCCAACTAATTTAAAGCCAACCTTTCCCACGTAAAAACTGACGCTGGCCCAATGGTTATGGTTACTTGGAAATATACTGTACCTTCACATGTTTTCCAATCTTCACCAAGCATGAATCCCTCTGGGCAGATGCAGAAGGCACTTCCGAGGGTGTTGAGGCAAGAGTGGGAGCAGTTGAAGTTGTTGGTGGCGCATTCATCCTCGTCCTCACACGTGTGGTTGTCTGCTGCCAAAGTGGTCCCAGGAATCCCCTCGCAGCTGCATGTATAGCCACCCCACGTGTTGGTGCATGTATCTTGACATGGCCCATGCCCGTTCCTCAAAAGACATTCATTTCGATCTAAAAAATAAAATAGTTTACTCAAATTAAATCAATTCCAAAAAGTATCCTGAAAATCTCTGGAGTAAAATCACACATTACAGTAGAGAAGGGGAGAAAACAATTTGGCAGAGAGAAGCAGTAAACACTGCTGCAAAGGCTGATAACTGCAGTCACCGTTTCCCACTCCACGCAATTCTGTTTCCTCGTACTCCATTGGTTGAGCCCTCTTGAGCCACCACTTGCACAGAGACTTGCTTTCATTCGTTCACTTCAGAGATACCCTGGATAGAGTATAGTTGGGGGGGGAGTGGATTTTACAGATAAAGAGAAGTTCCTACATGTGTATGTCTATAATGGTTTCATTGTATTGCTGAAGATGTCTTTCGGATATCAGTAAGTCATGAGATAGATGAAAGTACTGGCATTCTTCATGACACCACTATTTTATTAATAAATTTGTATACATATTATTGTGCACCATGGGCATATATAAGGGGGGTCAACGGGTCCAACCCCCCCAAAAAAAGGTTCAACAAAATTACCAGATTACCTGTTCTATCAGCTTGTTCATAAAAATGTCTTCGGACTAATTTTATTCTCCTAAATTCGAGACGTTTAGGACAGGATATGGATGGGAAGAAAATTGTGTAATTCCACACACTAGATGGGACTGCAGGCCAAATGTCTGCAATTTCCTGACAGTTTCGGAATTTCTGTGATAAGAAACTTCATTGGGACTGTCAAATCAGTTATATTTTTTTTCCTTCGAGTTTTCTTAAAGGAATTTGGTTTTTAAAAACATAGTGCAAGGAAATCAGGGAAACACCTTAACATTCTCAAGTTATTTGACACAAGATGAACAGAAAAGCATCAGTACTAACTGTAAGTAGCGTGGCTTGTGGAATTGTATTCACTAATTATAGAAACTACGGACCTTACAATTTACTAGTAAAAGAGAAATATTTCAGCAAGCTCCTCAGTTTCTTCACTGTGTAACCAGTGAGGAGTTTGAAACATCTTCACTTGTTCTAACCAAATTGTTTTCATGTAGTGAAAGATTATGTCGGGCACCTCAAAAGGGGTACTGTGAACATGTCAGTATTCTAAACGAGATATTAAAAAAAATTGCACCCACCCCCCCCCCCCCATCATGGACGTCCGCAGATATTCTCCATGGAGGGACAAGCAAGGTATTTTTCCATGGGGCATATTACCCCGATAATAGTTTTGCTCCCTCAAAAAAAAAAAACACTTGAATTTGAAATTATCACATTCCCGCATCCCCATTATAATAATTAATGTAAATTACTGTAACTGAAATCAAATTATACTTGAGAAATATATAATTTTATATTGACATTAGTTTCCTAAGGGGGAGTGTGGCCATGCTTGTCCCCCTTCCAGATGTCCATTCCACTGTATTATACTTTCACCTAGAAATTTAGTGTAGAGGAATCTTACAGACATTACTAAACTATATTATACTTTGAAGCTGATGAAAGTTCGAAGCAACTACGAGGAAAGGGGGTGCAGTGGACGGAAATCAATTCTGAGGAGGGGGGGCAAACATTTAAGTAAAAGAATGCAAGGCTAGCCGAATCTAAGAGTTGCACCTTTCTTGCATTATTTCTTCCAGACGGCCAAGCGAACCTGCAGTGGGGCACAGGGGGTAACTGCCCACTCAATTTAAAATTTCACCGGGAGTAAAGAGAATGCCATGGCACCCCATGAAATTTTTTGTGCCCTATTAAATAAATATTGTTTTGAGTTTCCAAAAATTTGGATCCTAGATTTGCTCGCTTCACTTGCTACTTTACTTCTTGGTACTACAGTGTAAATTACTATAAAGAGAGAGAGAGAGGAATACTAACAACTAAGAACTTCAGACTGTTGCTGCTAAACAGTTTTGTCTTAAATTCAGGAGCAATTGTTCGGAGAGCTGCCCCTGTGGCGGAGTAGTTAGCACATCGTGCTACGACGCCAGGGGTCCCGGGTTCGAATCCTGGCCTGGGCATGTATGTTTGCGAGTGTCCGTTCATCAATTTCATCACATCATCACTCATCCCCATCTTCGCAAATTAGCCAAAAGTGGCACGAAAAGTGAAGTAAAAAAAAAAAAGAAACAAATCAGCCAATCAATTGTTCAGAGGTAAAGGTGCATGCACATTTCAGAGACAATTTATATCATTTTTTCTCTTGATTTGTTATGGGAAGGATGAATTGATTATGTAATGTATTTGAATATACAGGGTGTTTCCGAGCTGATGATACAAACTTTCAGGGATGATGGAGAAGGGCACACGTATCAATTTGAGATAAGGAACCCTGGTCCAGAAACGACTTAGTCGAAATTCTAGGTGAAAATCGGTGGATGAAGATGTAATACTTTTATTACCTGCATAAGTTTGACAAGCTGCTACATTCACAACAGTTGTTCAAAGTGGTGTTCCTCGGCTTCGCTGCAGGCATCACATCATCGCACAAAGTTTTGGCGTACCCAGGCAGCGAGAATTCTTGCGAGAAGATCTTCTGCAGTCTCGCTTCCTGTGATATTGTTCGAACGACCCCAGGGTTGTTCCAATGGGTACGCCAGAACTTTGTGCAACAATGTCATGCCTGCAGCGAAGCCGAGGGACACCACTTTGAACAACTGTTGTGAATGTAGCAGCTTGTCAAACTTATGCAGGTAATAAAAGTATTACATCTTCATCCACCGATTTTCACCTAGAATTTCGACTAAGTCGTTTCTGGACCAGGGTTCCTTATCTCAAATTGATACATGTGCCCTTCTCAATCATCCCTGAAAGTTTGTATCATCAGCCTGGAAACACCCTGTATATATATATATATAATATACACACACACCCTCAATGCAATAAAACTAAAAGAGTGAAATAAAATGAGGTTTTTCTTTCCAGACTAAACTTTCATCAAGGCTTTTCTCTCCCCTAATCAGAGGGTCTGTGCGCGCCTATGGCAATGATATACCAGGTGGTTATAATTAAAGTGACGGTGTTCAGAGTGGTACAGCACGGGCTGTAATGAGAGTAGCAGTCTGAAACTTCGTAGATATGCTAATGAAGCAATGCGCTCGCGAATTGTGCAAAAAAAATAGTTCCAATTCCCGCCACCAGGTTAAAAATGGCGCTGTAAGCAGTCAAAACTTGGTATAGTTACAGGAAAAACACTATAAATCGCAGAAAACAATACTCTTTGTAATAAAATATCGCTACAATTTCACTATTCGAATTACATTACTAAAGGAAAAAGCAACAAGCGTCACCAACCACAACCAGGGAGCTCACACAATGGTTAGGCAATGTCACCGACTTTGACGTCAGAGTTACGGAAAATTCCACGTTTTGACTGCTTACAGCGCCATTTTTACCCTGGTGGCGAGAATTGGAACTATTTTTATTTTTTGCATAATTCGCGAGCGCATTGCTTCATTAGCATATCTACGAAGTTTCAGACTGCTACTCTCATTACAGCCCGTGCTGTACCACTCTGAACACCGTCACTTTAATTATAACCACCTGGTACTTCGAAATAGATTTCTGTTTCTTTTTAAGAAGTGTAAAGAATATTACAATGGATATGTACGTACACACAACTTTGTCTGGTCCAGCACCTCCTCCCCCCTTCCCTTCACTCCCCAGCAAGCTTCAGGTCAGCTGTGTCCCGGATTTTCACTTATGACTTATAGCAACCCTAATCATACCAAAAGTTGAACCCCCCCCCCTTACGTGAACTATATATACGCCCATGTTGTGCACCCTTACTAGTACTTATTGTACTGGAGATTTTATTGAACTTGAGATAATTTTTAAGTTGTGAAAAGTGAAGAAAAATAAACCAAATCAAGCAACCAATCAATCAATCTTTCAGTGGACCAGATTTTGTTCAAAAGCTACAATAACTTCAAATGTCAATAGTTGTCACAACTCCATGATCATCACCAAGCTCACTTTCTACTCTTTGCCTTCCAATACTTCCAATATTATACAGATGCAACTTAAATAAGTGTCATAGCAACATTGGAAGGATTCAGACGAAGTAATTTTTGTATTTCATTTATTTATTTATTTATTTTTAACACTGCAGTGCTGCGTAAAACTGTTCAGACACAAATAATTGTGTTATTATTACAAGTTTTTGTTGGATGGAGGCGTCCTTGGAGCAATTCTTTTGCACAAGCGCCATCTTCAACTCGTTACAATAGCCAGTTGTGCAACTGTCAAAACATCAGAGTTTTTGTACATGAGAGTCCACGTGCATTGTTGTTTTTCATTTCGGACATACAGTGCTGAGGTTTCCCGTCAGAGTTGTTGCTGTGAAAATGGATTGCAAGGCAGAGCAGAGGGAATTTTGGACCTGATGAACGAGCTGTGGCCAAGGAAAGAAATAATCATACAATTTTTGAGCAAAAAAAGTGAGCCCCATACCATCTGTAATGGCATTACGGAAACAGCAGGCACGGTGGTACAAAACAAAACAACATTGATTTCGTGAACAAAACAAAGATAATTATTATAAAAATATAGAGCAATCATTACAGATGTTTAGCCAAATGTTCAGTGGTGTGTAAAATAATGAAATAAAATATTGTCGCTGAAACATTAATACATTATTTGCGATTAAATGTCATTGAGCGCAATGCCGCCTGCACATGTAATTATATTTATGAAGGGAATGCATGCACTGCAGTGTTAAATTTAATGTCCCTCTTCTGCCATCTTGGCCAATCATAGGGTTACCAGATCGATATAAAGGAAATGTAGGACATAATGTTCCAAAACGTATCTCTTTAAGTCAAAATGTAGGACACAAAACATTCACAATCAATAATACACATTTCCAGAACATGTTAGAAAGTAATTTCAAATTTACAGTTTTCAGATTTTAAAAAAATATATTTCTTAATGAATTCTTAAATGCAAAATTTCCATACTTGTAATCATGTTTTAACTTCTCAGAAAAGCAAATTTTTATTAAAATTTCAAATTTAGTCAAAATATGTTTATGAGACCCTGAACAGTCAAACCAAACTATTTACAGACTTGTTCAAAAAATATTCCTCTCATGACCTCGTTATGCTGCTGGTAATAAAAGTACTCTCTAAATATAACCTGGAATGGCAAACAAATATTCAGCAATTACCAAACTTGAAATGGTTCCAGAAGTTTCATCTAGGGTAGTTTTTAGTTCAATAGATCTGTTCTCTATATGCCCTGCTCTAATAATAGGAAACACCTTGTTGTATCAGTATAAACCCCAAGGCAAGAAATTCCACTCAGGCACTGAACAGTGACATCATCAGAATGTGGCCTCAAAACTTTGTTCATTAATTGATTCCATTCTTGTTCTATCAGAAGCCTTTCTTTTCTTTTTGGATAATGACTCAATCAAAATAAATTTCACTATTGAGTTTGGGAGTGCAGTCCAGATACTTGTAACTTGCATGGTTTCTCTTTGTGTAACTAAAACATGTATTTTCCCAATTAATATTTTGTGATGCTCAAAATGTAGGACATTTATATTTTTCAAATTCCTCCCAGACACCGGACATAAGGCTAAAATGTAGGATATGTCTGGGAAAAACCGGACGTCTGGTAACCGTAGCCAATTATGACAATGAGAATGAATTGATATTCTGCGGAATTAATGAAGGGACATTTATGAACATGAACCTAGAACTTTTAGTTGCAAGACTAATTTACCCACTCAGTATCTTAAGGCTTACAATATTGATACAAATATTATCAGTAGAGCCCGGAAGCTCAGGCATTTATTTTCGTTAAAATAGGCAGCCAAAAAGGCATTTATAATGTGGAAAATAGGCACTAAAATAAAAAAAGGCAAAATAAACCGAAAAATAGGCACATTTGGAAGTATTTTTTCTCATGGTTGATTGTTTTTTCACATATCTTGCAGAGAAGAATGTGAAAATGTGCTTTCATGAAATTCACGCACGTAACCATGTAACTTACCACTTAATGGCACACTAAATTTCGGCATGATGACAACTACACGATCCTTTCCCTCCAAAGTGCAGAACTAAACTAAAGATAGAGAACTTGATTTTGGAATCCATGCAAAGGCCCTTGGGCATTAGTGCTGTTTCTTGTCAATAACCTCCTGACATGGATGCTGGACGTGATGACGTAATTGTGCAGATGTTCTGCAACAGGTTTTCAGCAGTCAATCATGCACAAGGAAATGTTAACCGAAAGGCAATATCCTAACTCAGCATGAAATACTTTTTTCTCACACTTTTCTCCTTCAGCAATATTGAAACATGCGTGAGTTCAATATTACTTAAATAAGGCGAAAATTATTCACATAATAAACGGAAGAAAAATAAATGCCAAGAACGTTTTTTGGGAGAAAAATAATATATATACACTCTTTCTTAAAAAAAATGGTCAAATTACTTTGAAAAAGGCAAAAAAGGCATTATAATTAAAAATAGGCAGTGGGGTCCCAAATAGGCAAAATAGGCAAAATGAAAAGTCTTCTAAAACATTGGAAACAACATAAAAAAGTATATCCGGAAAATTTTATTAATATATGCAGTAGATAAAAAGAGGCATTTTGCCAAACTTCCAGGCTCTAATTATCAGTAACCACATTAGACATCATAATAAGGAAATACAATATACACAATTATCTTATAATATAAATCAAATGAACGGGATCCTTTGATATTTTCTTCAGCTTCATAAGAGACTCACCAGTGCATGTTCTTCCATTGGAAGCAAGACGAAATCCAGGAGAACAAGTACATCTATAGGATCCAGGTTTGTTAATACACAGACCTTCACAATCACCATTACCGTCCTCACATTCATCAATATCTGCAACAGAAGCAGGGGAAAAACAACATGTAGAAGCAACACAGCACAGCACAGCACACAACAAGCAAACATTGTTGCATACATAAGCATGTACAGACACAGTGGCAATACCAATCACAAATCACTACTAATTTGAAAGGCAAGGAATGTTTAAGAAAATTAACACATCTGAAGCATAAATTTGTTTTTCTTTCTAACAAATATTTGTTCTGTTATACATGAAAAATAATATAATTTATTGCTATACTAGTCATTTTCATGCATTCAATCGCATATATATCATGGTAGGTTTGAGGAAATAAACATGGAAGTTCAGAAGCAGGTACCTATTAATTGTAAAGAAAACTAAAGGATCGCAAATTCTATTTGTTGTAACAAACTTGACTACAGATTTTATTCAAAATATTTTTAGGAGTCTTCCTTGCTGTAGCAGACCTTACAGAAATATGCCTCTTGAATTATTGTAAGAGAATGTATAGCTTTACGTCAGCCATATACTTACGGATTTTTTTTAAAAAATGTAGTCAAATGTGGCATCTTTATATCTTTCAATGTTTCCTATCTATTTAGAAATAATGCTGCTACAAGCAGTAACTGTGACTAGTTAATCTCTTGAAATTAGTACCTGTAACTGCACCTCTGTTATTTCTAAGTAACCATGAATGAAATTACTGCAGTTACTTTTCGTCACATTTCATCATGGAAGGAAGTTCTCTTCATTCAGATTTTTCCAATACCTTGAACCAGGTGTTCATCCGAAAGAAGAGGTGACTTGATGATGATTAATATTGTGTGGAAAAAGTGACACTTCAATTGCCCAAATTGCCACTGCATGTGCTCCACTTGCATTTATTTTAGAACAGCTCAGACATAATATTATATATTTCGAACCAGTGGCGGCCGGCGGCAACTATGATGGGTAGTGCCAACGTGATCAAGTAAATAGAAAAAAAAACCTCCACAATGCCCCCCACCCTGCCCCCTCCTTGAGGTTGCGCCACTGGCCAAGATGTTTAGTCTCATTTGGTAACGTGGAAAAAACATGTGTTTAAGTAATAACGTACTAATCCGATTCATCTTCACTCACTAACCTATCTTTATACACTACAGGAAACTTCCCTAACAATATAACAATTACAAGAGGAAAGGAAAAACATATCCTATCACCTTCTCCTCCTCCATACACACGTATTCTAACTGCATGTCGAAAATATCTTTGTTATGAAAAGAAATTGTTAAAATGCCAAAGGAAACTCGCATCATCATAGGATTTTTTAATTTTATATTTTTAAAAAAGTCTGGATGGCCCTCTTGGTTCATCTATCTATTATCAAAAATGTTCATTTAAATTTGGAAAAATACTAGGTTCATTTCTCCAAAAGTAGGCAGAAATTACTTCCCCAACGGGTCTTACAAACCAGTCGTATTTAGCGACTTTTTTCTGAAGGTGGCAACTGTGTCGTGTCAACACTGCGAAAGTTCCCTTGCCAGGCCAGGCGAAGACAGGCACGGTTTCTTATGGGCTAACCCCAACCCCTGCCACTTTGTTCTCGGCTCATAGTGGAAATGTTCCTCGCTGAGACTTCTTCAACCCTCTGCACGTGTGTCAACTTGGTTAGGCCAGCTCTTGGGCGGCACGGACTGTTGCCTCGCGAGGATACGAACGAAACAGCTGGCGATGCAGTGAGGAGGTTGGGGCGGTCGTCACGTCAGCTTGTCCGATTGCAAGATTCGAATCTCCTTGTCTGTAAACTATCAATGTATTAATTTAACTTTACTTGGCGACATATGTGTTTCTTCTGAGGGTAGTGCCATGGCACGGCGGCTCTACCCATTGAGCCGCCGCTGTTTCCAACAATCATTCTAGACATGCCACAGTTTCTTAACAGTAAAGAGAAAAATGCAGTTTAAAGTAAAGAGGGTTAACATTGAGACTTATTACCTCTGCGTTTGTTTAAAATATAAAAATATATTAGGTTAATAATACAATTTAATGAAAATTAATGTTCATTTTTTAAGCCATCAGTGAAATTAAAGAACAGTCTGCTTGCAATTCATGCGTGGAGTTAACTGTCAACAAAGAAGTAACTGTAAAAGTAACTTTGTCACTTTATTAACTTGTAACCCAGTTACTAACAATTACTTTTAAAAAGTAACTTTCAAACACAGTCCTCTGTTGTGGTTTCACTTAACATTCCTTGCAAAATTTACCATTCACCAGTTCTAACTATAGAGGCATTTAGACAAAGGACAACAACAAAGCATTGTTCTAATATATAAACAAAATATGTAAAACAAGCAATGCTATATAGGACATGAAAGCTAATAACACTAACAGGCACTAAAATAGCATAATTACTCAACCAGGAAACATCAACTATTAACAAAATGATAAATTCACTTGATATGGAATGCAGTATTAACATATTCTATCCAAAACTTTTGGGTTTAAGATCATCTGTCTAGGATAATTTGCTCACATTGTGCATAGTATCTAACTACACTACTCACATATTACTTTATATTTTTAAATACGTATATCCAATCCAATAATCATAGCACTGACCAAGGCAATAGAAATTATGAGATGATGATGAGTCCTGAGTTTTTATTTCAAGTCCATTTTATGTACGGCTAGGCTAATCAGGACCAGGCCTACAATTTAAAGTTAGATCTGATCCACTATGTGCCTTCACCAGGTATGAAATCCAGAATGATTGTAATCAAGGAGTTCGGGATTCATTACCTGTTGGAGGCACATTACACAGTGGTTTGGAACCCACTTTAAACTGTAGGTCCAGTCCCAAATAGACTATCTGCGCCTGAAGTGGATAAATATTTACAAAAATTTCATTTAATTGTACTTTCTTGTACTTCTTCTTAATTGTGGCCGCGGTGGCTCAGTCGGTAACGCGTCTGACTACCATGTAAAAGGTCCCGGGTTCGATCCCCGGCCGGTTCAAATCCGGGAACTTTTATAACGGTGGAAGCGGCCCCGGCGCCCACCCAGCGTCGAATAACATGGGTACCTGGGGGAAACCCTGGGGGGTAAAGGCGGTCAGGGACGTGATGCTGATCACATCACCCCCACTTGCGACCGGATCAAGAAAGTGTGGGGCGTTACCCCCACACCCCCTATACGCCTTCATGGCGTGGTGCTATGCACAGGGGAACACTTTACCTTTTACCTTTTTGTACTTTCTTTACTGAACACCAAAGAACCCTGCTTCTGCATTTATTTTCAGAAATTCTTCCCATTTATTCCTCAGACTAAAAGAACTGCACACTTTATATCTTGTTGACTAATTATAACACCATTAAGCCTTGTTTCCATGATATGAAAAACTCAATATGCTGACCAAGGCAGAAATTTATTTTATTATAAAACATAAACTAAACGTAACGTTTCAACCTTCTAGCAAGGTCTTCTTCAGACTCTGCACCAAGTACAAATGTAACAAGGTACAAAAGAGGACGATATACAGGGTGATTCTAAAGGTAGGGTACAAACGAAAACCACAGATTCCTCCCATGAAATAGAGACGAAAGTGCCCGTTCCACTTTGCCGAGAGATGCCTCCGTGAGGAGCTAGACAACGCCGAAAACGTGTGAAAATGAACTTCACACCGCTGTACAGCCAGTACCAGTGAAGATAGAAAGGCGGAACAAAAGAAGTCAAAAGGAACACCAAAGTCGCCCATCCGAAAAACACCAGGCGGCAGCTGCGCAACGCATGTGCATGGGGTTCCACAAAGGAAATAGGAGTGTCCCGCAACACAAGTGAAGGGAGAGGGTAGCGATCGACAACGGTAGGGACAAAAGAAGCAATGAAGCATGAAGGAACAACTCCACAGCGGGAAACAAACATCATGACTGAAGCAGTGCAGTCGAGAAAAGTAGTGCGGGGTTGCAGAACCACTGGAGGACGACGTAGGACGAAGAAACAGACCGAGAATGTAAGCAAAGTGGTCCGTGACACTCGACAGGCAACAGACGCATACATGGTTCGGGGCAGAAATGGCGGCGCTGGCGGTGCAGCGCATGGGGAGTCCCCAAACACAGTGGGGAGACACCGCAGCAAGAACAAAGCACGGTGCAACAAAAGAGAAAGAGGACCGGACGGGGACCTGCCAAGGAGTCAACAAATACGGGACGAGGGATTCCCCGTAGCAGCACCGAGAGGATGTCACACAGAGGTCGTGCGCCAGCAGGACAAACACAGCAACTACGGGCACAGGAGGTTATTGCCAATGAAAGGTGCACGTACAGATAGGACCACGTACCCAAAACCGCACTACTTTTCTTGACTGCACTGCTTCAGTCATGGTGTTTGTTTCCCGCTGTGCAATTGTTACTTCATGCTTCATTGCTTCTTTTGTCCCTACCGTTGTCGATCGCTACCCTCTCCCTTCACTTGTGTTGCGGGACACTCCTATTTCCTTTGTGGAAACCCATGCGCATGCGTTGCGCAGCTGCCGCCTGGTGATTTTCGGATGGACGACTTTGGTGTTCCTTTTGACTTCTTTTGTTCCGCCTTTCTATCTTCACTGGTACTGGCTGTACAGCGGTGTGAAGTTCATTTTCACAAGTTTTCGGCGTTGTCTAGCTCCTCACGGAGGCATCTCTCGGCAAAGTGGAAGAGGCACTTTCGTCTCTATTTCATGGGAGGAATCTGTGGTTTTCGTTTGTACCCTACCTTTAGAATCACCCTGTATACACACAAACATTACTCCCCTCCAGACTATTAGAAAGTTGTTCTGGAACATTGTAGCAGGTGGCTTTCCCTTGTCAACTGTACTTTCACTAAAAGGCTAAACATAGAGGCTGAAAGACAGGTTGAAACAACATAGGGATGATGTACGACTTAAGAGAGAGAGAGAGAGAGAGAGAGAAATGTGATATTTAAACACACGAGAGAAACAGGACACGACATAGAGTGGGATGAGGCTAAGCAGATAGGAAGGGAGAAGAGAATGCTAGTGAGAAAATGGAAGGAGGTCAAGAAAATAGAGAAGAAAGGTGAAGAAGACACAATGAAATGGAATTGGGGACTGAAGTTAAACAAAGAATGGAAGAAGGTGTTAGAAAGAGTGGAAAGAACAAGAGAGAAAGAGGAAAGGAGAAGGAAGAAGAATGAAGGAAAGAGAGCGTGAGATAAAGAGTCCAACCACATTCTAGATGGAAGAAAATATGTTTAGCCTTTTAGTGAAAGTACAGTTGACAAGGGAAAGCCTGATAGAATGTTCCAGAACAACTTTCTAATAGTCTGGAAGGGAATGTTTGTGTATATATATCGTTCTGTTTTTGTACCTTGTTACATTTGTACTTGGTACAGAGTCTGAAGAAGACCTTGCTAGAAGGTTGAAACGTATGTTTAGTTTATGTTTTATAATAAAATAAATTTATGCCTTGGTCAGCATATTGAGTTTTTCTTGTTGACTAGTGTCAATTCATGTGACACCTTACTATGATGTTGAGGTGCTGAACAACAGTGCCCAGTGGTATAGTTTGTATGGCACGTGTCAGCTTAAACAATATTCTTCAGGAGCTCATCTGAAAGTCGGTGGCCACAGGGCTCATTCTCCAGTGTTATATCTCCGGAACGAAATTACACACACACACCATTAGCATATAATGCATTCATTAGCTCCACCTGTTCCAAATGTGATGATAATGTTATTTGCTATACATCATGCAGCAGTTTTAACTGACAGGAAAAGCATTCGCAGTTGTATGGTCTTCTTGGTTCATTTTGGCATGGTCCTATTCAACATCATTACCAGTGGCGTGGCGTGACTTTTAAAAAGTGTTACCGGCTATCAATCAGTACGACAATTATGCCTGCTAGACGTTATTACACCTCCCCCCCCCCCACCCTTTCGGTAAAGAAAACATGTCTTCGAGCTAAATATTTGTTCATTTCGTTCTTGTTTTGCAATCAGCACAGTGATTTAGCTACAAACACTCCTACAAAGAACTACCACTCATGAGACAGTTACCACGAAAATCCAATGAATAGTGGTAGAGCCTTGTCAATTCTTCATCTGTCCCCGTTTCTTTGAAATGAGCTGCGAAGGGGAAGAAGAAGAACCACACTTTTCTCGGGTCAGTTGACGTTTGTGTGGTTAGTACTGAGCAGACGACAGAACTCCGCTCCTTTGTGGAAAGGAAGCCCAGCTGTATACGTACTACTGTTGCCAACTTAGTATTTTGGAGCAAGGTTTGTCCAAATCACGAATCACACCAAGGAACTATATTTTCGTCTATTACCTAACTGGTCTCAGTTGTAGTTCAATCCAGCCTTGGCTCTGCAGTCTACCTCCAGTTGCTTCACAGAAATGGTATTCCTATTTTAGGAGGGATTTAGGTCATTTCTGCTAATCCGATGTGACAACACTGGCTGATCCTGTAGGTCTGAACGGCAACAGGGCCTCTTAACAGGCATATGAATAACCCCATAAAGTCCTTCCTCGCTCTTTCCTTGCATTGGCGCCCTCTTCTCCCTTGTTGCCTCTTCAGGGTAGCGGAACGGCCTCCCTCTTCGCTTCTGTCGGCTGCAGAAAAATGTCCTAGGCAATATCTACTCGACGGCCACGGTGTTCATTAACGTATTTAACAATGTTGTCATTTTATTGAAACAACTTTTTAATTCTTTACATTTTGCTGTTACCTGCGGTAACACCGGCTACATACACGCCACGCCTCTGATTATTACGTATACAGGGTAGTACAGCCTGCCCTGTAGTGAGGTTTTGACATAACACACATAACTTCGGTGGGTCAATGCTTGTGATCTACAGGGTGTATTTCCATCATATATAGGGTTGCCAGATTGCTATGAGGGAAATGTAGGACATAATCTCCCAAAATGTAGGACTTTAAGTAAAAATGTAGGACACAAATGACTCGCAACAAATAATACAAATTTCTAGAATAAGTTAGAAAGTAATTTAAAATTGGTACTTTTCAGTTTTAAAAAAAAATGTGATTTCTTAAATGCAAAATTCCCAAACTTGTAATCAGAAGTAAACAGTACACTCCTTACAACATATTTAACTGGTACTTCTCGGAGGAGCCAATTTTTCTCAAAATTTCAGGTATAGTAAAAATATATTGAGAGACTGATGAACAATTTCTTTGAAAATATATTGAACCAGTACCAAACGTTTTACAGACTTCACTCCACAAGAAATTTCGCTCATGCTTCAAGGAAGATAGAAAAGCAGATGAAAGAACAAAGGAAGCTGTAAAGAATGAGAGGAAAGAAGATAATAAAACAAGCTACAGAGAGAGAGAGAAAAGGATAGAGAAGGAAAACATAAGTGAGGGAACATAAAGTAATACAGATAGAAATAAAGAAGCGAGAGAGAAAGAAATGGAGAAGCAGTGACGGCGCCAGTCTAAAATAAGTGGGAGGGGCTACGGATTTCGAAGTCAAATTCTCGGGGGCTAACTAATATCGGTAAAAGGTAAAAAAAGGTAAAGTGTTCCCCTGTGCATAGCACCACGCCATGAAGGCGTATAGGGGGTGTGGGGGTAACGCCCCACACTTTCTTGATCCGGTCGTGAGTGGGGGTGATGTGATCAGCATCACGCCCCTGACCGCCTTTACCCCCCAGGGTTTCCCCCAGGTACCCATGTTATTCGACGCTGGGTAGGCGCCGGGGCCGCTTCCACCGTTAGAAAAGTTCCCGGATTTGAACCGGCCGGGGATCGAACCCGGGACCTTGAGCATGGTAGTCAGACGCGTTACCGACTGAGCCAACTAATATCGGCTAAAAGATAATTATGTAATACTTTACTACGGTATAATTTTACCAGTGGCATGCTTTACAGTCAGATCCAAAGATAAATCACTGAGATGTTATGTTGCATTTTGTTCCACAGGCACGAATCTTTTATGTCAAATAAAATGCCATAATTGTATTGTTTTAATTTCTTAAGTCATTATCGACAGTGTTGCAAAGTTGGCCCTTTTGGGGCCAGAACTGGCCCTTTTGAGTACGTACTCAGCCCCAAAATTCAGCAAAAGCCCCAAGGGGCTTTTTAGCCCTAGAGAGAGAAATCTTGCTACAAATCTAGCCCTTTCAGTAATTAAATGTTTTTTTTTTTGGTATTTCAGTAAACTGTAAAGAAGAATTCACTTAACCGACCCTCCTCTGCACCTGCAAGCTCGTCCTGCGACCCCTCCTGGGGAGCAGGTAGCAAGTGCACATTGTCACTTTATCCCCTTGTTTCTGGTTTTGGTATGCTGTGTAGCCCGAGGCGAATTACGGATAACGTCGATTCCAGAAAATGCGAATCTTTGTTCAGTTGCATTGCATCTGGTCCTTGAAAGTTCACAGAAGTGCGGTGCGGAATCGACGAATCGTTCGTAACAGTGAGGCTCGCCCAGAGCAGTGATGCCAAAAGCAGGGAAATTTCCCTAGGCACAGGGAAATTTGAGGGTGAAAAGGGAAAAGGGAAATTTAATGATAGCTAAAGAACAGGGAAATTTAAACTCACATTTTCGTTCTTTTAAAAAGTTCGAAAATATATTTTTTCAGCGTGTACTTTTTCCAAATGAATAGTTAGCAACAGTGACACTTTTCAGTAAGCTTCTTTCTGGCGCTGCACCTGGAAAGAATTTGCGATGCGATTTTCAACTTCTTTCCTTGTTCCATCCATCATTTCAGAACGTGTCTTAGTGGCTGTGTGTGTGTAACTTTGTGTGTCCTGTGTCGTTGCAAGGAGAATGGAAGAGGTGACTAATAGGAAGCTACCTGCAACTCCGAAAAAAGTTAGAAAACGTCGTGGCGATTTATCTGCGGATGAAAAGATATCTGGGAAACATGTGAAAAAAATTCGTATTGAGTGGCAGGAAGACCCGCAGTTCAAAGGCTGGCTACAACCAGTTAAAGGTAACGAGTGTAAGTGTAGGTGCATAGCTTTATGATATTCATAAATATTTAATAATAATAATAATAATAATAATAATAAAGTTTGTTCCTCAGGCAAAACAGGCGTCAAAAGAAAAATATTAACAGCAGGCCCCTAGCTAAGCTTTGACAATGGGTGGGTTTCAAAGTCCGACAATCATTGCTCCGCAGAAGATTTTTTTTGGTTTGGGGATTTTTTCGATACATTAGTGTTTTATTATAAAATTCAAATGTTTATTTTAGGATAATTATATTATGAAACTATGATCAGTTTCTAGTATTTTATTCAATCTGGGATTTGAACCTACTAAAGCCCCTTATATATGGTCCTGATTAACAGTTATAGTAATACAAAGATACAGCTTCAGATGTGTTTTGAAAATCGAGGGAAATTTAGGTCGAAAAAGGGAAATTTTACACTGGTAAAAGGGAAATCCTGCATTCGGAGATTGGCAACACTGGCCCAGAGACTAGTTCGTGCGTGCGGCCGTGTGTTTGTGTGAGTGTACGTGTGCATATATGTGAAGGAGAAATATGCCGAAAATGTGTAATCTACTACACCACAATTTACGGGGGAAATAAATTATTTAAGTTATGAAAATTTAATTTAGTTGAGCGTATGCCCCTCATCTTGACAGTTGATTAGTTGTGGTTCTTGAGTTTCAGAAATTTTGCACCAAAACACCCAAGAATTAAGAACCAGATTTTTTTTTCAGTGCGCACCTTTGTAAATCTAGCCCCTTGGAGGTGAATTTTAGCTCCATTTTGGGTGCGATTTAGCCCGTTTTTCTCTCGTGCTGTTGGCAATACTGATTATCGAGAGAAAAAATATCATATACTTACTATTCATATGAACAGTAAACAAAATACACTATAAAAAGTACACTCATTATCAACTCGCTGGATATATGCATAAATACTGCACGTAACTCTCTTTCTATGTAAAGAATGTGAGTACTTTTTTTTTTGATAAAATAATAAAAAAACCACAGCAAGAAACTACGATAAGATACGTCTGTTCTTATGAGGAGCTACAACATTGTTTAAATCCAAAGGTCTTGCAAGCTCTTTCTCACAGGACAGAATAACTATAGCAGTCAATCTCTTATTACCATTTCGATTACGAAGGCAACACTTGATTTGCCGTAAGCAGCCTTTGATGGGGGTGTGACATTTCAATAACACAAGGCTTTTAAAGTTCGTAAAAGGCAATTTTAAATATGTCAACCATTGCAAGCAGCTTGCTGAAGGGTCTTTATTTTGAGTTCCTTTCTGCCTCAGTGTGCCATAACTCTAAACTGTCCAAATCACTACAGTAGGGAGCGGCGAAAGATTGTAGCTTTTCGTGCTTCAGAAAAGAGGCACTGACTTAATAAAGTACGCATCAACAATACCACCCTTGAATAGAAAGTATGTTAATGATACCATTTTCTCTGCCATGATGAAATGTCTTAATTTTTCTTGTTCAACAACTGGAATTCAGAACTTAGGGCTAAAAATGGGGAGGATGCGAGAAATCCGTCCACCTAGGAGGCGCCACTCTCAAGGAACAAACATATTTTCACTACAAATTCACCTCCACTAGGAGACGAATACATTGACACGAAAGCAATGAATATAGTTGCAACTCTTGCACTGGGCATTTTTATTAGTGAAAATAACTGCTGAAGATTTAAATTACATTTCAGAATATATTATGCATAAATACTGGACAGAATTGGATCAATAGTTTTAGAAGTGCTTCAAAGATTGATTCTTCTGCACAGAATCAAGTTTGGCCACTATGGTGGTATTGCAGCAATAATTTCCTAACCTAACAAATTATAATTAATTAACATGTAGGACTAGGACTGCGAACAAGAAAATTGCCCAAGACTGCTGATACTCGCACGGTATTTCAATGATTACTTGATTGAAATTGTATTAAGGTCTATTATATGCACAGAGGCTAATTGTGACGAGAGCTACAGCTTCTAGTGGAATTGAATTGTCTTTTTTTTAAGTCCACTATATGCACATATAGGTTAATCGGGACTAGACCTACAGTTTAAAGTGGGATCCGAACCATTGTGCAATATGTCTCCACCGGGTATCGAACTCGGGACCCCTTGATTACGAGGCGACGCGTTGCCATTACGCCATAGGGGAAGCCCTTCTAGTGGAATCTGAATGACTTAATGAAATGTTTCCTCCACCGGGGATCGAACCTGGGACCCCTTGATATCAACGCAGCAATTCTATCGCTAGACTAAGGTGGCTGGGAGGCCAATTATAATATTTCCAATGTTTAGCATCTGTTTAGAACTGAAAGGAAACATAGCGCTTCTTTACATTTTGAACGTCGTCCTACTTTTAAAAATTCATTTGTCGCACTTGTTAGACCTTTCAGAAATATGCAAAGGCTCCCAACGACAATCAAAGAACAATCTCACAGCCACTGAATACGTCCATCTTCCAGGCAGGCAGCAGATTTCGTAGCAATCTTGTCGACTCATGATTGGCAAATTACTTGTTAGTATCGAATGACCAGTGGCCCATTGATTTCAGAACAAAGAACGCATCGTAATAAAGTAATTGCGATCCACCCCAACTAGAAATGGTACTTGTACATTGTACTTGACCCAATGGAAGTTTCATATTGGAAAATGGAAATTTTACTTTTTAAGTTTTCGGTTGAAATGCGTCTACCGTACTACAAAAATCTAGGGGGCTACAGGGGGGGGGGGGCTGTGGAGAAGCCAGAAAGAGAGGAGAGAAGAGATAAATATAAAACGAGAGAAGAGAGAAATACAGGGTGGTCCAAAAGTGTGGAAACACCTGAATAAAAATTGAATGGCATTATATTTCCAAAAACGAACATTGCAGGTTTGTAATAGGGGTGGGGGAAAATGTTATAGGGCATATGACGATGACGGCCGCCATCTTGAAATCCGCCATCTTGAATGCAACTTTAAAAGTTCAAATGGAAACCATGTCGTGTAATACCTCATTTCAATAGGAAATTTTCTCACAAGTTCAACGGTGTGCATAAATTTGCTCTAGCACCAACAGGGACGAAGTTATTAACTTTTTTTGTGTCTGTCACCCCCAAACAAGACTCGTAATGAACCCATGACCACTCACAGTTAAATGACATGTTCAATGTGATGATCATCGTGATCCACAGTTAAAGCTAGTCTTGATACCCATTCGTGCAAAACCCTGCGTAAAGTGTCTGCAGTAATGCTGGCGCATGCGTCAATGATGCGTTGCTTAAGGTGAACAATATCTCGAATTTTCTAGGAGTAAACGATGGCCTTGACATGTCCCCACAGGTAGAATTCCACCGGAGTGAGGTCTGGGGAACGTGGTGGCCACTCCACATCACCTCGTCGTCCAATCCAAGTGTTGGGAAACTGCACATCCAGGTACTGACGAACACAATTTCCGTAATAAGGAGGGGCATATAAAAACGTTAATAACTTCGTCCCTGTTGGTGCTAGAGCAAAATTATGCACACCGTTGAACTCGTGAGAAAATTTCCTATTGAAATGAGGTATTACACGACATGGTTTCCATTTGAACTTTTAAAGTTGCATTCAAGATGGCGGCCGTCATCGTCATATGCCCTATAACATTTTCCCCCACCCCTATTACAAACCTGCAATGTTCGTTTTTGGAAATATAATGCCATTCAATTTTCATTCAGGTGTTTCCACACTTTTGGACCACCCTGTAGAAAGCGAGAGAGGAAGAGGAAAGAGAAGCGAGAGACTAAAAGAGAAAGGAAAGAAACAAGAAAAACCGGCAGAACAAGAGAAAGAATAGACATAGCAGAAGAGCAATAGAAGAGACTGACAGAAAATGGAAGAACAGAAAATGTTTCAAGAACAGAGGAAATTAACACGAAGTACTCGTAATATTCTACTAAAACTCAGAAACGGTCGAAAACTAGAAGGAAGATACAAGGAATGAAAGAAAGAAAAGAACTACAAATAAAAGGGCAGGGAGGAAGGAGAAGTAGGCAATTTCTCCTCATTCTAAGGGAGATTAAGCTAATCGTCCTCTGATTTTCCCTGTGGATGCCCCTGAGTTCTTTGAAGAGTACCAGGACCTTTCTTCCCAGAAAAAAAGGCACTGCTACGGACAATTAGTGACACATAACTACAGTCCCGCAGAATTAACTTGAGAGAAATGGCCGCTCTGTGAGTGATGCAACTGCGCTCGAATTGGCTAAAGCGGGGGACTTCCCGCTGTAACGGGCCAACGAAAACTCTAGAGTAGAGTCTGTAGAGTTTCCGTTGGCTCGTTACAGTGGGAAGTCCCCCGCTTTAGCCAATTCGAGCGCAGTTGCATCACTCACAGAGCGGCCATTTCTCTCAAGTTAATTCTGCTGGACTGTAGAGACAGGAAAGGAAGTGTTTATAGTATTAGTGGATCTGGAGAAAGAATTTCATAAAACCTACAGAGAGAGATACTAAGAAGTATTGGTGTAGATTGGAAAGAAAGGAGACTTAATCAATCTGTACATGAAACAATGAATAAAAGTGGGAGTAAAAGAAATGACAGAAGGAAGTGAAAATTGGCCTATCGCCATATTAATAAACATCTACTTAGAAGAATTTGTATAGAACTGTTACCAGAACAAGAGAAGGGTAATGGATGGAGAGTAAGATGTTTAAATTTTGCGGACGACATGGATTTGTTAGCAGAAGACAAAAAGGCAGTGAATAGGAAGTTAGAAGATTTAAATTCCTACTATGAGAAGTTCGGGTTGAAAATAAAGGTGAACAAGTCAGATGCGACAGGGGCGATTCCTCCATGTAGGAAGTGAGGAACATCCTACAGTTCATTTATACTTGCTTCCATTTCTCTACTTTTTAGGAGTTTAATAGTAATGCGCGTTATAAAATTATGAGCTCAGTGTACGTACACAATTGACTAGGTTAGCTACTGTCAAGGGTTGACTGGTGGCGCTCCTTCCAGCCGCAGCCCAAAGACGATGGCCTCGCCTGAGGAACCTCGCTGGTATCACTACAAACAGATGGGTGAGGAGTGGAAAAGAAGCAGGGGGAAGGTTGCGGTTTTAAAGCATCCCGCGAGGAAGCATCGAGGTGTTCCTACATCAGTGGTGCCAACCCCATCAAAATGGTACTAAACGTAGCACAGTTTGATCTTCGTTGGCCCCTAGCATCCTGCTTTTGACATAATGGTCAAATCGAGCATAATCTGCAAACGCGAGTCCCTGGGAGCGGGAAATCGAATTCAAAGGAATAGGTTTTCAGGAAATTTAAATAAAATGACGTTCAAATCTTGTTTATACTTCACGAGCGGTCTTGTTTCAAATAAAGGGAGTATGCATACACCGCGACACGCTTTTTTTACAACCATGTGACGATCCATCATCCTCTATATTTTCTTTATATGTCGATTTTGTTCCTGAGGAGATTTTACGGCAGCAAATCTACAGAAGGTTGGTGGTAAACAAACCATTTTCTCAAACCGTTTCAAAGTTCTATGCTCAACACATCTCGTTTGTTGAGCCATTCTACACAATTTTGTGTAGTGAATAATAAGTAACGCAAGTTCAAAACTAAAAAAAAATATACATAATTGAACTTAAAACTGTAGGTATCAGAAAAAGTAATTAATAATAAATCCTAGCACAATTTAGAAGCATTTAGCATAATTTCAGATTTTAAGCAGAACTTTTTATTATCCTCAATCCACACGACAGGGAGAGAGGACAAAATCGAAATTCTTGCAAAATCTGAAATATCGTCATGTATTTTCGTTGTTTTTTTATAGGTTCACATAAAAAAAATCATAGTTCAAGTCCCTGCCCCCTTGACCTACCTTGTGCGTGGGCCTGCAGGTAACATTCTAAATGCAATGGATAGTACGAACGATTTGTGCGACTGTAATTGAACGCATTTTTCAAACCTTCCTCAGTTTACCATAACTTCTTCCTACACTTCAAAAACGCCACGCGTCGCCACTGAGGTGCAATGGTTATTAGGGAGAATTCGAGACTGAAGCATTGAGCACATCCATTACTTCAGATATATGGGATTTATCGAGCAGTGGCATGAGCTTCAATCAGGAAATCAAAGTGAGAATAGCAATGTTGAAAGAAGGCTTTAATAGAAGTTTGTTTTATGGTCAATTGAATAAACAACTAAGAAAACTAGTGTTTTGTGTTTAGCATAGTGTTGCATGGCGCAGAAACCTGGAAGTGAGGAAACGGAACTAGAAGCTTTAGAATTGCCTGGGCTAAGATGGAACTGTCTGCCAAAACACCAGGGCATGTTTAAAACAAAAGTGTTTAAAACACATTTTGGTACTTGATATTTTATAATCTGTGATATTTTTTTTGTTTGGCAACACTGTCTTTTCATTGAATCTGTGTCAATTAATCCGTGCTTTACGGGTCTCACTTATCGCACAACACTTAACCAACCTTATGTTCTGACGTCACAGGAGAAATCTTTTTAATTTTAGGCTAAATGCGTGCGTTGTTAGGTTAGGCAGGCTAGCTATGTATGCACAAGGTAGCAAAATTGTTGTGCGACAAGAAAGACCCGTGCTTTACTGTCAGTTCTTTGTTTCCTACCGTCCTGTAAGTTTCAGACTGGTGGAAGCTGGAAACTAATATCTGAATACACAATGCGTGATTTTGATCATGACGTGATTTTTATTTCTCTTGCGATACGATTCATTGGTTTGTATAACTGAATGAAGCGCAGATGGTTACTTCTGGTAACATAATTTTGTACTTGGAAAGATAAATTGATCTGGAGAATTTATTATGACACTGCAGGTTGTTTTCTGCTATATAAACTGTTCAGACAGCAGGAAATATTTCACCCTGATTTTTCCAGGACGAGGATAGTAATTCTATAATATTTAGTTTCTCGAAATTTAGATAATTATGAATCCTAATCTACTTCAGCAGTGACGGAAAAATGGGGGTTATTACTAGAGCTAGGAATTTTAGGTGCAAAAATTTGCCAATAAAGGTGCAAAACAGGTGCCAATATTTGTACAAAAAAGGTGCTAAAATAGGTGGTAATTTTCAGATGTAAAATTTATTGTGAACAGTGTATACATATACGATTCAACTTGTCTGGATAAACACATAAGAGTTTTCTCTGGTTTTAAATCGTTTAATATAACTAAGCAAAGAAAATTGTGTGCTGATATATTAGAAAGCGACATAAAGGAAAACATGCTTCTTCTTACTTGCTTAGAATTAGTCATCTAGAAAATTGTTAAAATAGATTACATTCAAAATTTCTGTTCTTCTGAGTGAGGCTAGATCTGCGGTCACTAAGCATATACTTCTACGTTGAAAAAGAACGTTCAACGTCAACAGACACAAGTGGTGCGTATTTTGTTTTCAACCGATAATCCACATCCTTGTTGGTTGCAACTTCTTGAACATCAGGGTTTTTGGCTAAACTTTGTTCTAACTTCTCTTTCCCGACCCCTTGCAGCTCTCGTTGCACATCCATCAAAACAGCCCACTGTGCTTCCTTTTCAGGACACTGCTCCTCCAGTTTTATGATTGCAGTAGTAAGGAAATAGAAGCCATGTACAATATAGAGTTCATCTTGCAATTCCAGAGTTCATCTTGCAATTCCTGTTTAAGTGCAAGTTTTTTTGGCTTTTTCTACAGCTGAGGAATCACTAGGCAAAGCATCTAAATATTTCGATATTCTATGGAAATGATTGCAAATAAACACTGCAGCTTTTAACCATGTACCCCATCTAGTGAGGATGGGAGAGGGCGGTAGTGGAAGTTTCATAATTCCTACGTACTTCGATATTCTAGAAGGAGCCTTTTTCAGTATTTTCTTCATGCTAGAAACAAATTCGTTCACATATGTATATTCATCTTTAAGAGCTTCACAAACGCGATGCAAAGCATGAACAGTGCAAGTCGCATATTCTTCAGATTAGAAAATGCAACTAACATGTAAGATGCTTGATCTGCAAGAACTAACCACACACTATCATATTTTACGCCCTCTGGCCACAATACAAAACATGCATCATTGAAACTTTGCATTACACTTGCATTATCTCTTTTGCCGAGAAAATAAGTTTTTAAAAGCATGGGTTTCACTTGATGTTCATTATTGAGAGGTGCTACTAAAATGTTCAAAACGTACCTGTTTTGCCTATCCGGGGTTTCATCTAGTATGAAATAGACTGGATGGTCAGCTACTACTTGCCTGATGTGCGAGATTTTAGCTTCATAAAGAGGTTGAAGGTAAGATTTCCTTAAGGTACTCTCATCTGGAACTGACTTCGCAGTATATTTTTGCAAATATGATTTCACGACAGGATTGTTAAGTTTCGAAAGAGGTATTCCACACGCTATAAATGCCCTTGCTGTCTCACTGAAAAATTCATTTGTATTTCTGGAACTCTTGTTGGCACTCTTTAAAGTCCGCGCACTTACTACATTAACGTTCCAAGAACTGAAGAAAGCCGAATCATTGTTGTGCAGTAAACAAGAATCGCGTGCCAAGAAGCAGTGCCTCAAATGTAGGTGGGGTTAAACAGTGTGCAAGTTGTATTTAAAAAATATATGATAAAGATACAAAAAGGGCGAAAAGGTGCAAAAGGTTCTGAGATTGTGAAAAGGTGGAAAATGTTCTGAGATTGTGAAAAAGGTGCAAAAAGGTGCAACCGAAACACCATGAGTAGAGTTCAATACGTGCTTTTTTTGGGGATGAGTCACTTTTTTGCCCATTTTCACACAAAAAAATTTAAGGTGCAGCACCTACAATTCCTAGCTCTAGTTATTACACCCAACCTTTGTCCCTGCAGTAGAGATGTGCGGGATCCAGAAAAGTCGGGATCGGGATCGGGAAACAAAATCCCGTCAGTAGTGGAAGTGCCCGGGTTCAACGTCAGAAAATGAGGCTCGGTGAGGCTCGCCTTAATGGACTTGTCTCGTAAGGCAATGAGCCTCATTTTCTGGCAGTGTTGCCAGCTGCTTACTCGAAAAAATCACCAAGAGTTTTTTTGGGGGTAACGTAGCCTAAAGCAAGGAGCTGGCAATCTTGCTTGAGGCTCGCTTTAATGGATTTCACTCGTAAGGCATAAGCCTTATTTTCTCGCAGTGTTGCTAATATTTTACTTGAAAAAAATCACCAAGGTTTTTTTGTCTAACCTAGCCTAAAACAAGGAGCTGGCAATCTTGCTTGAGGATTGGTTTACAGTGCATAAAGCACCTAACCTAACCTAACCTAACCTAACCTAACCTAACCCAACCTAACCTAACCTAACCTAACCTACTCTAACCTAACCTAACCTAACCTAACCCAACCTAACCTAACCTAACCTACTCTAACCTAACCTAACCTACTCTAACCTAACCTAACCTAACCTACTCTAACCTAACCTACTCTAACCTAACCTAACCTACTCTAACCTAACCTAACCTAACCTAACCTAACCTAACCTAACCTAACCCAACCTAACCTAACCTAACCTAAAGCAAGGAGCTGGCAATTTTGCTTGAGGGTTGGTTTACAGTACATAAAGCAATTTTTGCCAACCTACATATACTAAACAAGGAGAGTTGGTACTGCCGTAAAAGAGAGAGGTGGGTGGGTGGATGGCAACACAAGCGCGCGTGCGTGTGTGCGTGTGTGTGTATAATATGTAGCATTATTAACTAGAGTATATTAACAATTTACTTCCAACTAAAAAAATAGAGATGTCGACGTTGGTGTAAGATGAAAGAGAGAGAGAGAGAGAGATTTATGGCCGGCAACAGTAATAAGTGAATGTGCCATATCGTAATTTTCCAACTCCGTATATCGTGATTTTTGTAACCTCTCTTGGGGGAACGATGTGTCACACACACATGTACGCGCGTGTGCGCACACACACTTATATTATAACACAAACAAACAAACAAAATAATAATAATTGTTTTTTTTAGGATTTCTGTCCTCCATAACCCCGCCAGGAGTGCGTGGTGCCCAACCAAAAAAAAAGTAAAGGTTTACAAATAGGAATAATAATCAAATAATAATTTCGAGCCTCAAATAATAATTCGAGCCTCGTCAGTGTTGCCTACCTACAGGAGGAGAGGAGAAGAGGGGAGAGAGAGAGTGGAGGTACTATCAGCGCCATCTATTAGCAAACAATAGAAATAAAAAAGTAGGGTCAAACTTTTTCAATACCCAAACATTTTAAACGTCCTTGTTTAGTAATACGATCAGCAGAAGATGTTTGAAAGAGTACTCTTAGTCGAGAAAGCTAATTGCTAGGGCCCATATATTGCTAAAATATTTCTTGATTTGCATATTTCTCATACCGCCATATGTTGTTCTAGTTGACTTCTTCCAAAAAAATGCTAATTAGCGAGAGTTAATTAAGCAAGGGCAAGTAAAAGAAGCAAAATAGAACATATGTGCCGGCGTGAAAATATGTAAAAATTCGATTCAGAAGTGGATTGAATTAAAGTTGGGGGGTATTTTGCATTTTTTCCCTATAATGTACAAAACATTTACCGTACATAATTTTTCTATTTACAATAAGAGGAATGTGCGACAATATCCATATTAATTAGGAAGGTATGTTGTATGCTAGGTTAGCTAATTGTGTCTTCTACAGCTTCACTGTATAGAGGAAAGATGTAAAAGAGAGCTCTACGGAAACTAACGCTCTTGACAATATTGTACGCCCCGTGAAAATTATATATAAATAAGACTTAAGCGTATTATCTGTTTTCATGTCAGATTTTACCAACCTGTAAACTGTAGTGTTTAGGTGACAAGCGACCTGCTCAAATATGATACTGTTGACAATATTGTACGCCCGTGAAAATTATATATAAATAAGACTTAAGCGTATTATCTGCTTTCATGTCAGATTTTACCGACCTGTGAGCTGTAGTGTTTAGGTGACAAGCGACCTGCACAAATATGATACTGTTGACAATATTGTACGCCCCGTGAAAATTATATATAAATAAGACTTAAGCGTATTATCTGCTTTCATGTCAGATTTTACCGACCTGTGAGCTGTAGTGTTTAGGTGACAAGCGACCTGCTCAAATATGATACTGTTGATAATATTGTACGCCCGTGAAAATTACATATAAATAAGACATAAGCGTATTATCTGCTTTCATGTCAGATTTTACCGACCTGTGTTTAGGTGACAAGCGACCTGCACAAATATGATACTGTTGACAATATTGTACGCCCGTGAAAATTACATATAAATAAGACTTAAGCGTATTATCTGCTTTCATGTCAGATTTTACCAACCTGTGTTTACGTGACAAGCGACCTGCTCAAATATGATACTGTTGACAATATTGTACGCCCGTGAAAATTATATATAAATAAGACTTAAGCGTATTATCTGCTTTCATGTCAGATTTTACTAACCTGTAAACTGTAGTGTTTAGGTGACAAGCGACCTGCTCAAATATGATACTGTTGACAATATTGTACGTCCGTGAAAATTACATATAAATAAGACATAAGCGTATTATCTGCTTTCATGTCAGATTTTACCAACCTGTAAACTGTAGTGTTTAGGTGACAAGCGACCTGCTCAAATATGATACTGTTGACAATATTGTACGCCCTGTGAAAATTACATATAAATAAGACTTAAGCGTATTATCTGCTTTCATGTCAGATTTTACCAACCTGTGTTTACGTGACAAGCGACCTGCTCAAATATGATACTGTTGACAATATTGTACGTCCGTGAAAATTATATATAAATAAGTCAGATTTTGTCAACCTGTGAGCTGTAGTGTTTAGGTGACAAGCGACCTGCTCAAATATGATACTGTTGACAATATTGTACACCCGTGAAAATTACATATAAATAAGACTTAAGCGTATTATCTGCTTTCATGTCAGATTTTACCAACCTGTAAACTGTAGTGTTTAGGTGACAAGCGACCTGCTCAAATATGATACTGTTGACAATATTGTACGCCGCCGTGAAAATTACATATAAATAAGACTTAAGCGTATTATCTGCCTTCATGTCAGATTTTACCAACCTGTGAGCTGTGGTGTTTAGGTGACAAGCGACCCGCTCAAATATGATACTGTTGACAATATTGTACGTATATTGTATTGTATAGAAGACTAGAAGCATATAATTTGGCGAAAAAAACCCAAAAAAAAACCAAGTAAGGTCATAGAGAATAGTTAAAAAAAGTGAACAATTATATTTTGCATTGCACAGCATTGGATATTAAATAACATACCCCCAAAAAATCTCTGCATTATGCGTTCTGTAAAAAATTGCCCTACGTACCAAATTGCTGTGTCAAGTAAACATTTTTTAAAGGCACTGTCGTACTTGTGTGCCGGGGAAAGCGAATATGTGCGACCAAACTGTACTCTAAGTGTGGAAAAAATATTTCTATTGCCAACTTCAAGTTGTTTTTTTTGACACGTATATATATTATTATTTTTTTAACAGAGGAAGAAAGTCCGTGCTTCGGAAAACGCGATGATGTGCGTAATGATATCTTCCGTCTCCTGCATAGACTTGTACCAATCTACTGTGTACCGTCTTCTTCCCTGCCTTGCCTCGTCCAGTTCGTCCAACCTCTTGTTCAATTTTTCCCCTGCAGCCGAAAGCAGAATGTTGAGATCGCCGCACCTCAGGCCGCTGATCCCCCGAAGATGGTTCTTGAGAACCATTTCACAAGGGATGCGAAATTCTGGCGTCGTTCTTGCTATGATTACAAGTTTCCCTACATCCTTACAATCTCCGTTTACTACGTGTTTAAATATTTTACATAGTAGCTCGGGCGGCAAATCAGTTATACGAGACGCGTTGTTATTATTATTATTTTTCACTCTATGTTAATTTATATACCCTACCCCAATTTTTGTTTCGTGTTCGTGGCGATGGTGGTAGAGTGCCACACACGTAAATTTGCCGTTGCGTAGAAACGAATTTTCGTTTCGTCTCCCTCTCTCTTAGCATCATGTGTTCTACCCTGCTCGATAATTTTTGCTATTGTTGCCATATTGTTATTCTATTCCTGGACACACTCGCGCAAACATCATTGAAAACAATTGAATAGCGCTCCAGCTCGCGGTTCCCACCGTTCAGTAGGGGTGCTAATGTGGCAATATAGCACGGCGTAGTGCTTGCTTTTTTTATGCAGTGCATGTTTATTGGCTAGCTAGTAACTAGTGTTGCCAACTGTAATAATGAAGTACTATTTCTGTCATGGAAGGGGAAAAGGCAGGTAAAGTGGCGGTGAGTTTTGTTGGATTGGAAGTACCATATTTTTATTTTATACTAAGTATTTGACCGGTTTGACGTTGTGTGCGTGTATTGCGTGTGTGTATGTAAAAGTGTGTGTTTGCTAATGAACGTTAAATTCCATAATGCCTCCAGTTCTGTCGAAGTTGAAATCAAAAACCTTGCATAACCAAGCTCGGGAAATTCTAAGCAACGTGTGCGAGTTCATGAAGGAGGAAGCCAGTCATGGTGTTAGCATCCCAATAAAGCATTTTGGCAAGAGAGCAGCGAACAGCAGCAACAAATTGTTCATATTTCGTAATTTTGGAATTATTCAAAATAAATAAATTATGTAGCTCCAACATCATTTCAACTCTGGCTCCGACACGTGTTTTTGTAGAAATTGCATAGAGGAGGCTGTTATTTTTGCTGCTTAATGCGATACATATTGTTTTCTGTGTTAAAATTGCCATGCTTTGATGGGTGATAAGCCTATTGAAAACTGTGATCGAGCGAGATATTTTTTTGCGCTGAATAGTATTGAAATAGCATAAGAAGTCTCATTATTTATTTTATATTTTGATGTTTTAGTTAGGAATATATTGATTTTCAATTTTCCGTTGCCGCGTAATGACCGGGAAAAAAAAATCGAAATAGAGCGGCATCTGCCGCCGCCTCCCAGGGAGGCAAAATGACTAGTGCCGGCTCTGGTTCATAACAAAAAAAAAGCCGCGCAGCTTATCGTCTAGTGGCAGTATATGTACTTGTTATTGTTGTGGAAGCCGGCAGCTTTTGTAAATGTACAACAAAGGCAGCCGTCTGTCGCCGACCTCAGAGAGGAAATAATAATACTGCTTCGGGAGGGGTGTTATGGTGTAATTGTAGCGGTTTAACACGTTGGCATGTTATTATCTGCCGTTGCAGTTCCATACCAGTGTATACGGGTTTTGGAAGTGAAAAGTTAGAACGCCACCAGTGCATTAATGCAATGAAAAATAATATATATATTTTTTTATTTTGCTTGAAATCACTCAAATAAGGAATCGTATGAAGAAGTCTTTTTTGCAGCATTTTTGGTAATTTTACTTATGTGTTAGTTCATATTTTGCGAATTTTTAGTCCATATGTATGTAGCTACATACAAAGTCACTTGTTAGTACATATTAATCCTAGTCCTGGTATAATGCATGACGTTTAAAACTCAACGTTAGATAGACCTGAATTCTCTAATTTTATTGTTGTACGTAACAGCTGTGCATCGGCGCACTGCAGCGATTTTTCTATCTGCTCTATTAGCAGCACTGCTTTTTTTAGTTGTTTCGCGCATCGCACGGCAGAATTATCTGCGCTGGACTCTACCCAGTGCGGCGACCCGTTCACCCAGCGATGCGTCTCTGCTCACGAACCTTTCGAAAGCTGCGTGCTCTAATTTTCTGTCTGCTTCGTGACGTGCATCCAGATCCGTCTGCGTGGTGTTGTAAGCGATGTCGTGATTTTTGCATGCGGCGTCCAACGGATTCACACTCTTGTCCCCTCTCTCCAATTTTTTCTCGAGTTTGGTACCCGGTCCGCAGTACTGGTAGCCAGGTAAATGCATCTCAAAAGGTAACTTGTCTGGATATTGCAACGTTCGCCTCGGAAATAAAACCACTCGACGATTGTCGTGAAAATTCAGTCGTTGTGTTCGACGACGCCATCCTGGAAAATCAAAATGAAATTCGCAACTTTTCACGTAAGGTCGTCACAAAAAAATGGATTGCTTCTACCTAGCTCAAACGTTTTCCAAAATTCCAAAACAGTTAGTACGCGACAACGCTAATTTCATATGTTTGTTTCGTCAAGATCACACCAACCTCAAGCACGCGTACGATGACTACGTAGGCGGAGACATGAACTACAATCAATTTTCGGAACGTTGTTGCTCTACTTGCCGGAACGGAGACGATTTCGGATTCGCGACGATCGACATGACGAGGAAACCCAACGACGGAAAATACAGAAACAAAATCATCGACTTTCTAAACGTTGTAACGTTGTGAGAAACGACGTATATAAATAAACGTTTATTTATATACGTCGTTTCTCACAACGTTACAACGTTTAGAAAGTCGATGATTTTGTTTCTGTATTTTCCGTCGTTGGGTTTCCTCGTCATGTCGATCGTCGCGAATCCGAAATCGTCTCCGTTCCGGCAAGTAGAGCAACAACGTTCCGAAAATTGATTGTAGTTCATGTCTCCGCCTACGTAGTCATCGTACGCGTGCTTGAGGTTGGTGTGATCTTGACGAAACAAACATATGAAATTAGCGTTGTCGCGTACTAACTGTTTTGGAATTTTGGAAAACGTTTGAGCTAGGTAGAAGCAATCCATTTTTTTGTGACGACCTTACGTGAAAAGTTGCGAATTTCATTTTGATTTTCCAGGATGGCGTCGTCGAACACAACGACTGAATTTTCACGACAATCGTCGAGTGGTTTTATTTCCGAGGCGAACGTTGCAATATCCAGACAAGTTACCTTTTGAGATGCATTTACCTGGCTACCAGTACTGCGGACCGGGTACCAAACTCGAGAAAAAATTGGAGAGAGGGGACAAGAGTGTGAATCCGTTGGACGCCGCATGCAAAAATCACGACATCGCTTACAACACCACGCAGACGGATCTGGATGCACGTCACGAAGCAGACAGAAAATTAGAGCACGCAGCTTTCGAAAGGTTCGTGAGCAGAGACGCATCGCTGGGTGAACGGGTCGCCGCACTGGGTAGAGTCCAGCGCAGATAATTCTGCCGTGCGATGCGCGAAACAACTAAAAAAGCAGTGCTGCTAATAGAGCAGATAGAAAAATCGCTGCAGTGCGCCGATGCACAGCTGTTACGTACAACAATAAAATTAGAGAATTCAGGTCTATCTAACGTTGAGTTTTAAACGTCATGCATTATACCAGGACTAGGATTAATATGTACTAACAAGTGACTTTGTATGTAGCTACATACATATGGACTAAAAATTCGCAAAATATGAACTAACACATAAGTAAAATTACCAAAAATGCTGCAAAAAAGACTTCTTCATACGATTCCTTATTTGAGTGATTTCAAGCAAAATAAAAAAATATATATATTATTTTTCATTGCATTAATGCACTGGTGGCGTTCTAACTTTTCACTTCCAAAACCCGTATACACTGGTATGGAACTGCAACGGCAGATAATAATATGCCAACGTGTTAAACCGCTACAATTGCACCATAACACCCCTCCTGAAGCAGTATTATTATTTCCTCTCTGAGGTCGGCGACAGACGGCTGCCTTTGTTGTACATTTACAAAAGCTGCCGGCTTCCACAACAATAACAAGTACATATACTGCCACTAGACGATAAGCTGCGCGGCTTTTTTTTTGTTATGAACCAGAGCCGGCACTAGTCATTTTGCCTCCCTGGGAGGCGGCGGCAGATGCCGCTCTATTTCGATTTTTTTTCCCGGTCATTACGCGGCAACGGAAAATTGAAAATCAATATATTCCTAACTAAAACATCAAAATATAAAATAAATAATGAGACTTCTTATGCTATTTCAATACTATTCAGCGCAAAAAAATATCTCGCTCGATCACAGTTTTCAATAGGCTTATCACCCATCAAAGCATGGCAATTTTAACACAGAAAACAATATGTATCGCATTAAGCAGCAAAAATAACAGCCTCCTCTATGCAATTTCTACAAAAACACGTGTCGGAGCCAGAGTTGAAATGATGTTGGAGCTACATAATTTATTTATTTTGAATAATTCCAAAATTACGAAATATGAACAATTTGTTGCTGCTGTTCGCTGCTCTCTTGCCAAAATGCTTTATTGGGATGCTAACACCATGACTGGCTTCCTCCTTCATGAACTCGCACACGTTGCTTAGAATTTCCCGAGCTTGGTTATGCAAGGTTTTTGATTTCAACTTCGACAGAACTGGAGGCATTATGGAATTTAACGTTCATTAGCAAACACACACTTTTACATACACACACGCAATACACGCACACAACGTCAAACCGGTCAAATACTTAGTATAAAATAAAAATATGGTACTTCCAATCCAACAAAACTCACCGCCACTTTACCTGCCTTTTCCCCTTCCATGACAGAAATAGTACTTCATTATTACAGTTGGCAACACTAGTTACTAGCTAGCCAATAAACATGCACTGCATAAAAAAAGCAAGCACTACGCCGTGCTATATTGCCACATTAGCACCCCTACTGAACGGTGGGAACCGCGAGCTGGAGCGCTATTCAATTGTTTTCAATGATGTTTGCGCGAGTGTGTCCAGGAATAGAATAACAATATGGCAACAATAGCAAAAATTATCGAGCAGGGTAGAACACATGATGCTAAGAGAGAGGGAGACGAAACGAAAATTCGTTTCTACGCAACGGCAAATTTACGTGTGTGGCACTCTACCACCATCGCCACGAACACGAAACAAAAATTGGGGTAGGGTATATAAATTAACATAGAGTGAAAAATAATAATAATAACAACGCGTCTCGTATAACTGATTTGCCGCCCGAGCTACTATGTAAAATATTTAAACACGTAGTAAACGGAGATTGTAAGGATGTAGGGAAACTTGTAATCATAGCAAGAACGACGCCAGAATTTCGCATCCCTTGTGAAATGGTTCTCAAGAACCATCTTCGGGGGATCAGCGGCCTAAGGTGCGGCGATCTCAACATTCTGCTTTCGGCTGCAGGGGAAAAATTGAACAAGAGGTTGGACGAACTGGACGAGGCAAGGCAGGGAAGAAGACGGTACACAGTAGATTGGTACAAGTCTATGCAGGAGACGGAAGATATCATTACGCACATCATCGCGTTTTCCGAAGCACGGACTTTCTTCCTCTGTTAAAAAAATAATAATATATATACGTGTCAAAAAAAACAACTTGAAGTTGGCAATAGAAATATTTTTTCCACACTTAGAGTACAGTTTGGTCGCACATATTCGCTTTCCCCGGCACACAAGTACGACAGTGCCTTTAAAAAATGTTTACTTGACACAGCAATTTGGTACGTAGGGCAATTTTTTACAGAACGCATAATGCAGAGATTTTTTGGGGGTATGTTATTTAATATCCAATGCTGTGCAATGCAAAATATAATTGTTCACTTTTTTTAACTATTCTCTATGACCTTACTTGGGTTTTTTTTGTTTTTTTTTCGCCAAATTATATGCTTCTAGTCTTCTATACAATACAATATACGTACAATATTGTCAACAGTATCATATTTGAGCGGGTCGCTTGTCACCTAAACACCACAGCTCACAGGTTGGTAAAATCTGACATGAAGGCAGATAATACGCTTAAGTCTTATTTATATGTAATTTTCACGGCGGCGTACAATATTGTCAACAGTATCATATTTGAGCAGGTCGCTTGTCACCTAAACACTACAGTTTACAGGTTGGTAAAATCTGACATGAAAGCAGATAATACGCTTAAGTCTTATTTATATGTAATTTTCACGGGTGTACAATATTGTCAACAGTATCATATTTGAGCAGGTCGCTTGTCACCTAAACACTACAGCTCACAGGTTGACAAAATCTGACTTATTTATATATAATTTTCACGGACGTACAATATTGTCAACAGTATCATATTTGAGCAGGTCGCTTGTCACGTAAACACAGGTTGGTAAAATCTGACATGAAAGCAGATAATACGCTTAAGTCTTATTTATATGTAATTTTCACAGGGCGTACAATATTGTCAACAGTATCATATTTGAGCAGGTCGCTTGTCACCTAAACACTACAGTTTACAGGTTGGTAAAATCTGACATGAAAGCAGATAATACGCTTATGTCTTATTTATATGTAATTTTCACGGACGTACAATATTGTCAACAGTATCATATTTGAGCAGGTCGCTTGTCACCTAAACACTACAGTTTACAGGTTAGTAAAATCTGACATGAAAGCAGATAATACGCTTAAGTCTTATTTATATATAATTTTCACGGGCGTACAATATTGTCAACAGTATCATATTTGAGCAGGTCGCTTGTCACGTAAACACAGGTTGGTAAAATCTGACATGAAAGCAGATAATACGCTTAAGTCTTATTTATATGTAATTTTCACGGGCGTACAATATTGTCAACAGTATCATATTTGTGCAGGTCGCTTGTCACCTAAACACAGGTCGGTAAAATCTGACATGAAAGCAGATAATACGCTTATGTCTTATTTATATGTAATTTTCACGGGCGTACAATATTATCAACAGTATCATATTTGAGCAGGTCGCTTGTCACCTAAACACTACAGCTCACAGGTCGGTAAAATCTGACATGAAAGCAGATAATACGCTTAAGTCTTATTTATATATAATTTTCACGGGGCGTACAATATTGTCAACAGTATCATATTTGTGCAGGTCGCTTGTCACCTAAACACTACAGCTCACAGGTCGGTAAAATCTGACATGAAAGCAGATAATACGCTTAAGTCTTATTTATATATAATTTTCACGGGCGTACAATATTGTCAACAGTATCATATTTGAGCAGGTCGCTTGTCACCTAAACACTACAGTTTACAGGTTGGTAAAATCTGACATGAAAACAGATAATACGCTTAAGTCTTATTTATATATAATTTTCACGGGGCGTACAATATTGTCAAGAACGTTAGTTTCCGTAGAGCTCTCTTTTACATCTTTCCTCTATACAGTGAAGCTGTAGAAGACACAATTAGCTAACCTAGCATACAACATACCTTCCTAATTAATATGGATATTGTCGCACATTCCTCTTATTGTAAATAGAAAAATTTTGTACGGTAAATGTTTTGTACATTATAGGGAAAAAATGCAAAATACCCCCCAACTTTAATTCGATCCACTTCTGAATCGAATTTTTACATATTTTCACGCCGGCACATATGTTCTATTTTGCTTCTTTTACTTGCCCTTGCTTAATTAACTCTCGCTAATTAGCATTTTTTTGGAAGAAGTCAACTAGAACAACATATGGCGGTATGAGAAATATGCAAATCAAGAAATATTTTAGCAATATATGGGCCCTAGCAATTAGCTTTCTCGACTAAGAGTACTCTTTCAAACATCTTCTGCTGATCGTATTACTAAACAAGGACGTTTAAAATGTTTGGGTATTGAAAAAGTTTGACCCTACTTTTTTATTTCTATTGTTTGCTAATAGATGGCGCTGATAGTACCTCCACTCTCTCTCTCCCCTCTTCTCCTCTCCTCCTGTAGGTAGGCAACACTGACGAGGCTCGAATTATTATTTGAGGCTCGAAATTATTATTTGATTATTATTCCTATTTGTAAACCTTTACTTTTTTTTTGGTTGGGCACCACGCACTCCTGGCGGGGTTATGGAGGACAGAAATCCTAAAAAAAAACAATTATTATTATTTTGTTTGTTTGTTTGTGTTATAATATAAGTGTGTGTGCGCACACGCGCGTACATGTGTGTGTGACACATCGTTCCCCCAAGAGAGGTTACAAAAATCACGATATACGGAGTTGGAAAATTACGATATGGCACATTCACTTATTACTGTTGCCGGCCATAAATCTCTCTCTCTCTCTCTCTTTCATCTTACACCAACGTCGACATCTCTATTTTTTTAGTTGGAAGTAAATTGTTAATATACTCTAGTTAATAATGCTACATATTATACACACACACGCACACACGCACGCGCGCTTGTGTTGCCATCCACCCACCCACCTCTCTCTTTTACGGCAGTACCAACTCTCCTTGTTTAGTATATGTAGGTTGGCAAAAATTGCTTTATGTACTGTAAACCAACCCTCAAGCAAAATTGCCAGCTCCTTGCTTTAGGTTAGGTTAGGTTAGGTTGGGTTAGGTTAGGTTAGGTTAGGTTAGGTTAGGTTAGAGTAGGTTAGGTTAGAGTAGGTTAGGTTAGAGTAGGTTAGGTTAGGTTAGGTTAGAGTAGGTTAGGTTAGGTTAGAGTAGGTTAGGTTAGGTTAGGTTGGGTTAGGTTAGGTTAGGTTAGGTTAGAGTAGGTTAGGTTAGGTTAGGTTAGGTTGGGTTAGGTTAGGTTAGGTTAGGTTAGGTTAGGTTAGGTTAGGTTAGGTGCTTTATGCACTGTAAACCAATCCTCAAGCAAGATTGCCAGCTCCTTGTTTTAGGCTAGGTTAGACAAAAAAACCTTGGTGATTTTTTTCGAGTAAAATATTAGCAACACTGCGAGAAAATAAGGCTTATGCCTTACGAGTGAAATCCATTAAAGCGAGCCTCAAGCAAGATTGCCAGCTCCTTGCTTTAGGCTACGTTACCCCCAAAAAAACTCTTGGTGATTTTTTCGAGTAAGCAGCTGGCAACACTGCCAGAAAATGAGGCTCGTTGCCTTACGAGACAAGTCCATTAAGGCGAGCCTCACCGAGCCTCATTTTCTGACGTTGACTTCGGGAAATGACTTCCTGAATTTTCGGGATGCCAAGCAGTCGGGAAATACCGAATGGTCATTTTAGAAAGTCGTCAATTCTCGACGTTTTCTGCATTGTAAATATCTGGCACTTCTCAGAATAGTTTTTGTACCAGAAGTGCAGAAACAAGCACTTAAGATGGAAATTACGTGTAGAATTCGAGATTTCAAGAGCTTTGGGAAATTTTGAACATATCCCGTCTCGAAAATTTCCCGACTCTGTCGAGAAATTGAGAATTTTCCCCGTCCCGAATGTCGGGAATTAAAGAATTTCCCGTCCCGACCCAAAAAAATCTGTTCCGCACACCCCTACCCTGCAGTCTGGTAAACCTTATCTCCAAGGGTAAATAAACTGTCCTTGCCACCACTGTACTCAAAAATGAGTATTTTTTTTCTTTAACGACTTTAACTACAGTATAATTTACTGGGAAAAGGTTGACTTTCTTTTGTTTAAAACATGTTTTTTAACTCATGTTTAAAACTATGTTTAAAACAAAAACATGTTTTAAACACAAAAAAAACGTTTGTTTTGATCCTTAAAAAAAAAATTGCCAACCCTGTAAAAGACACTTGGAAGGAATGGTTAACGGGGAAAGCTTGGAAGCTCCAAGGAAAAACTGCCTATTTAGGCAGACAATAATGAATAAATATATATTTAGACAATTTAGAATTTTATAGGTATTATATCGTTATTATGGAAAATCAATGCACTAGCAGTAGGTGTTCAACTGAGGGAAAGAATGTTTTCTGGTGGTAATAAAGACAGAGAAATCTTGAAACATATAGGGCCTACTTGATGGTCACATTCACAAATGTAGGCGAAGTAATTGTTGTGTAATATGCTTCTCTCATAAGGAAGTAGTATTTGTAATATGACTAAATGCACTTAGGAAGTCCATGACAACTTCAAAACATACCTAATGGGTTTTATATCATGAGAAAGCAAGTCTTAACTGTCATTTTTCCAGACTAGACATGCGCAATCTGAGAACACAACCTAAAGAAATGGCTTTCTCTTCTCCCCATCAGACAATGATGGGTAAAATGATAGAGAAGTTGATGCCTGTAATCTAACAGTACGCAGATTAATAATATTTACTTAAAGTTTGTATTTCACTTATAAATTGTGAACCTTTGGACAGAGTTTCAAGATTCCAGTGACAGAATGTTTGCTTGGCACGTGCTTCTAGTCTGGGACAAATCAACAGACAACAAAGTAAATCACCACTCGTGTTAGTTCATCCTTCTTGTATTCGTGACACAGCCCGAAAAAAGGGCGCCATTTCATAAATATTTCAACAGCTGCAGTAGCCTCTTTCCAGCAACCGGTTGGACGCAAGAGGAATTATTCATGACGCGGAAGGTCTTCAGATCTTTCGGATTGCTACCGATAAAGGAAGGGAAGTAAGAAAATAGTCGGGAAAACGCGAAGAACAAGGAACAAATGTTTGTAACTGTCAGGACCACACGAATGAGTTAGGGTCCTGTCTGGTTGCGTGTTTCTCTGTTGGGACAACGCTAACTGAAAAACGTGAGTGCACTGCAACGACCTTGCCAAATGTGGAACAGACATTCAGTGACTCATCGCAAACTGCATCGCTGGCCTACAGCTTTCCTACACCAAGACAAACCTGGAGGAGTAAGCTGCTGTGAGTCATGTCGTCAAGGTTGGGTTGAACTAAACAAAACACGATGCAATGATTCTCTGTTTGTTTCTACATGTCCAAATTAACACCGGCTATCGCTGCAGATGGTTCTCGGATTAAATAAACCGGATTTACGGTTGTGTGTGAGCGCTTGATTTCTTACTGGCTGTCTGCCACAAACAGGGTAGTTTATTGCGCACAAAATTCAAGGTTTTCTTGTCCTTTTACCCGGATCGTGTGAAATGCGGTTTAGTCCTTGCCTAATTAACTTCACTGCAATATTATCCACTCACCTTTTAAGTTAGAATCCAACTGCAGAGCAGTTCCATATTAATAAGAAGCAGAGGCATGTGACCGGTGTTACCGCACGTAACATCAAAATGTAAATAAATTAAAAAGTTTTTTCTCAATAAAATAACAACATTGTTAAATAAGTTAACCGACAGCGTTGCAGTTGAGTGTATATTGCAGAGGACATTTTGTCTGCAGCCGACAAAAGCGAAGAGACAGGCCGTTCCGCTACCCTCAAGAGGCTACAGGAGGAAAGGGCGCCAATGCAAGGGAACAGCGGGGAAAGACTTGAGGATGCAAGTGTGCTAAGGGGTTATTCGTATGCCTGTTTAGGGGCCCTGTTGCCGCTGCGGCCTACCGGATCAGCAAGTGTTGCCACATTGGATTTCCAGAAAAGAGCTAAATCCCGCCTAAAACGGGGATACTACTATTTCTCTGAAGCAACAAGAGCTAGACTGCAAAGCCAAAGCTGGATTTAACTACAACTGAGACCGTTTAGTAATAGACGAAAAGGTAAGTACTTGATGCGATTCGTGATTTGGACAAACCTTGCTCCAAAAAACTAACTTGGCAACAGAACTTCCCTTCCACCGCTGGAGGAGTGAAATTCTGTCGCCTGCTCACCGCAGAAACGTCAAACTGACCCGAATGTGTGGTTCATCTTGCCCTTTCCACCTCTTTGTAAAGAAACAGAGATGGTTGACAAGGCTCGACTACTATTCACTGGATTTTCGCGGTAACTCTCTCATGAGTGGTAGTTCTTTCTAGGAGTGATTGAGCGGATTGAAAAAAAAAAGAAAGAGAGAGAACAAAAATCCACATCAAAGGCATGTTTTTTTGAGGGGGAGTAGGGTGGAGATAATAACGTCTCATGGCCGGTAACACTTTTGAAAAAGTCACGCCACGCCACGCCACTGTGCTTCTAAAATTAGTGGTGGTGGGAGCATGCAGGGCAGATAATTCTTGTTGGGTTTAACCCCGGCTACATACCAGAGTCGTTACTATTCTTATAGATCAAGAATATGTAGTATTACAATTTAGTATTAAAAGGAAAGAGACACGAGTTCTATTTTAAAGTCACTGTTAAAAGAATGCTAATTCTGGATGTCTTTATTTATAAAAAAAGCATGTTTTGTAAGTTATATTTTCAAAGAAGTACTAAAACTAGAACTGGAAGTCCCTTTGAAAAAAAAATAGAACCTAAATGATTTGCGCATGAAATAGATACGATTAGAAGACTTCCTATATCGTTCTCAACCTTGAATGGAGGAATACCTCCCAGCCTGTGATGTGCGTCTACAACGGTTGTCTACATTCTACGTGTTGTAGACTATGTAAACTATGAAATTAAACGTAGGCAACATGGCGCTCGGCGTTCTCCGTGCAAGGCACGTGCATCGTTTTAGAAGCAGCACCAAGCATCAGCAGGTGGAAAGCGTGAAGCGTGTCAAAATTATTGGGGGGGGGGCCTCTGATCACTGAAATAAATTAATGAATGACTCACTCCCTTCCTTTTTTTTTAAGTTTTGGCCTCAGTGCTCGGAATCTCGTAAAAGCCCATGAATTCCTCAAAAATATTGAAATTTTCATTCACAGTTCGAATGCAGAATGTCAATTGTTCACATTCCCGACTTTTAATATCTGCTACCACGGAGCGCAAAACAGATCTCCCTAATATATCAACGATCTCGTTCTGAATGTCATGTGACAGCCATTTGTAGCCCGAACGTCCCATCCAGTTCCCTAGTTCATGCACATCGTCTTTTGAAACTCTTTAGTAAAAATGTTAACAATACTCATCATTATATACTTACGTTAGTATATAGTAATATGTCGTGTGTTTTGCTGTTTCTGGTCATACTTCCCCCCCCCCTCAAAGTTGATGGTTTAGCTGTCTCAGCCCCCCAGCGTTGATGGTCTAGAACATTTCAAATGTGTATTTAAAGTTAAGTTCATGTGGCACAATTCAGAGTAAACTTTACAAGAGAAGCAAAATAATATATTAGATCCTCTTAAGCAAAATTATTTTGGGAGCTCTGCCCCCACATCGTTAACATTGGGTAGCTTGAGCCCCCCCCCCCAAAGCCCCATGGAGTCGGCGCGTATGGCATGAAGTATTCCACTGTCCAGAAATGGTGTTGTAAGTATTTATTTACGTTCAAACAATTCATTAGGTATTAACTGAACTGCAAAATAAACTTGCCGCGACATACCCCAAAAAATGCGATGTCCGTAGAATGACAACACTTGTTTTATTTCTATTTCCACCATTTCACACGCGGAAAAATCTGTTTCAAAGACACATGCACTTTCCTAAGCAGTAATAAGACAAAAAATATATTTTTAGCCTTCCCTTTTGTCAGTGTAAAGAATAATGTCAGTTTTCACTATGGCTGTCTTCCTGTAGTCCCTTTTCCCCTAGTTTCTGAAAATTCGATAATTTTGATTACGTCCGATGGTCTTAAGTTGGTTATAGGCCCAGATTATCGACATGTTTGAAGAAAAAAATACTTTCTCTTTCAAAGAACACTGGGATTTCTTTCTTCCCTGTTGTTTGCATTGTCTAAGGTAGACTATGTAAACTACAAGCCAATGTAATATTCGTGTAGATTACGCGTAGACAACGCATGTAGACGTAAACTTATAGTCTACGGCACTTCACTGCTCCCAACTCATGTGTTGCCTTCCTCGTTTCGGTAGGAGACGAGATTGACTAACCAAGCAGGTCATAAAATGAGCCTCCTAGGCGTAACTCGCTCTGGTATTTCTTGTTATCGCCGCGGATGGGGAGAAAACCCGTAACGTTTCGTGCTAATATATCACGCCACGTTAATGGGGTAGACGTGTGAAATGGGTCAGAGATCTATAATCAGCTCTACAAGGAACCTCATGAAAATGTATGGCGATGGTAATGAATGGTACACCATGTAATTTTCGATCCCATTCGCTGGGAGGAACCGCCACACCCTCTAGCGGCTGAAAATGACGTGCTCCATATTGCACAGTAGCGCCACCGCTGATAGCCATTAATCAAAATATCGTAACTTAGCCTTCTATCTTCTTTTCTTTTACCTTGTAAAACATGAAGAGCAATACCATTATGCAGATCCCTTTTTCTTCTTTGACGCTGTTGAATATAACTTTAGTGTGAACACTTAAAATCATCATATTTTGTTTCTACGGGTTGAACTCACTTGACTAATCGCCAGTAGGAAAGACATGCTGTGTACAGTGGGATCCATGAGTATTGCCGTGCAAATTGTCCATGACTATTTTCATTAATTTTTCTCTTACATCATATATGCTTTTAAGCGATGGATTTTTATGTATGCTGGTGCAGAAATTGTTAACAGCTTGTTTTGAGTTTTGTTTCAATGATTGAAGCTCTTGTTGGGTCAAATAAAGGGCACGAACATGGTGATGGACAATTTGCACTGTAATACTCATGGATCCCACTTTACATGTAAACGTGTAAACTTGTGAAGGCAATGAAAATTGTCCTAGCCTGAGTTATGTACAGACCTTAGCAGACAAGAAATGCATATTCTGCACCGTTGGTTAACTTGAAGGGATAAAACACAACACGGCTGAAGAGAATACTAATTTGTTAACTTTTCATCTAGTAATTGGGTTTGCAGCAGATGGTTTTTTAAAAAAAAGGTGGGATAGGGCCCCACACATTCTCAATCTAGGCCATTTTAGAGGTAATGTGATCAGCACCCGCCCCTCTTTCCCCCACGTACTCATTGTTTTGAGGATGGATGAGCCCCAGAACAATCTCTGGGTCATCCCTCGCAATATGTACGTCACCTCTCGGAAATGTTCTGTTTTGTAAACAAAGAGCAAACCTCCGACCGCGAAAGGAGTAAAGCACTCGGTGTTTACAAAATGCAATAAGTGACGGCTTGTAACCACACATTCGCACACATTAGTAGCATCATCTTACCAACTAGGACGACGTTTACAAACAATGAAGTCAGGGCGGCTTGTAATCACACATTCGTGAATATCTCGAAAACGGCTCGTTTGCAGACCCATGTTTACTGAGACTTTCCTGCTTCTATTATCGTGTACTTTTAACTGTGTCAGTTTGCGCTATTACTTATAAGACACCCTGTATATGCTGGTGCAGAAGTTGTCTGCAGCTTGTTTTGAGTTTTCTTTTAATTCTTGACGCTCTTATTGGATCAAATAAAGTGCACGAACATGGTGATGGACAATTTGCACGGTGTTACGGTCCGCCCTGGATCGTACTTGGTTCGATGGGTCTATTGAGCCTCGGCTTCACGCTCAGTATCTCTTCGGGGCTTGAGTCTCCTCGGCTCAAGGTTCGGGTTAATCCGGCTGCTTCAACCCTCGATGTAAGGTCCCTCGTAATTCTAGGTCAAAGGTTCTGAATCTACTTATACATCTTGACCAAGATTCTATAAGCAATCAACAATCCTTCTTCCCACTAGGTTCTGTCGATATCCAGTTAAGTATCCAACTTCCTTTTCCCTTTTCAGCCTCTGACCAGAGAACTGAAAATTAATCCGTGACCACAGAATGAGAAAAGGTGTTCCCTGACCAGGGTCACAAACGTTGACTACCAACAGTCTATCGACCGATCCCGAAATCCGGTATATCTTAAGACAATCACAACCCTCTCAATTATATCTCCTGACCAGGAGCATAGAACCGAGAGAACATAAGCCTTCTGACCAGAAGAGCTAAGTAATTGTCCTAAGGTAATCCAGAATAAACTAATTCCTAATAGCGACGTGGAAGTAAGCGCAGAAGTACGAGTGTGAAAAGAAAAGACGGTAATACGAGTTCCGTATTTATCTGGAGTTCGAATACAAAAGGCCACGGGCCACCGAGCTTTGTTGCTTATATAGGATTTCTCGGTGCCGTGAAGGATTTACCAACTTTTATCTTAACATCAATTTTACATTACAATAAAATACATATTAATAAAATATCAATGAGGAACATAATTAGCTACATGCAGAAATTACTATTTTTAACCTTTTGTGAATATTAAATATGCAATATAATTTTAATTGTTACACTCAGCATTTAATTTGACCAGTGAGTATGGCTTCTTCCAACTCCCCTCTCTCCCTGCAACGGCTACGCGAAAAGACAACAAAGAAAAGAAAGAAAATTTACAACGTCAAAATGTTAAGCAAAAATTATTTAAATACAGGTTTTGTCTTGCGTCTTGCACTAAAAGAATCAGGGATTAATATGATATTAGTTAAATTATTGTCCGCCAAGGGACACGACAGATATAGCGTGGGAAAAACAGCCTAATCTTTCGTCTTTTCCCCGGTTTCAACGTTTACATAAAGTTGAGTCTGCCTGGCTTCTAAGCCAAGCGTCAGGTTAACCTTGCAGCAGGTTTTATGTATCAATCCGCGCGGGAACTGAGCACAGAATCTTCCGTGCCATTCTTGCCTCAACCGCCGAGCTGCTTACATCGCAGACACTGAGAAAATCCACAGTATTGCCAACCGCACAACACATCAAAACCCGCATGCATGTCAAGCGGAATATATTTGTGTTTCTTTTTGTCTCCTGAAACATAACATTTTAGAAGTACTTTCGGCGCATAAATTATTTAAAAAAATGTGTCATTACTTAATATAAATGCGAAATATCTTCGAAACATGAGAGTATTTTTCCCAGGGGGGCAAACAAGTCACATTTCCCCCAAAAGAGTGTAGTTCCCTAATAACATTGCTTAAATTTGAATTCATTGTGTTAATGCAATAATTAACACATATTATTGTGGCTAAAATGAAATTATATGTGTGAAATACATAATTTTTGGTTGACTTTCATTTTCCAGGGAGGGAACGGCCCCCTTGCCCCCCCTTCCGGACGCCCATGAGCATGTGTGTATATTTCGAGCACGCAAAAATAAAAATAAACAAAGATATAAGTAAACAACGACAGGCCCTCTTGAATTTAATGACAAATTATTGTTTTTGGTTTATAAAAAAATACGTTTATGAAAACCTTTGTTACTGTAAGACACACGCACTTCAAGTTATACCAGCAAAAAAAAAAAGTATGATTTGTTATTGTGGATATATACAATCAGGTGTATTGTCTGCTGCTATTATTCTGGTTACAATTTATGAATCACTTCACTAAACCAGGATTCAAATCTTGGTCTGTCCATTTCTTGCTAATCATCCATCCTTTTCCTTGCACGGAACAGTAAATATATGCGCCTTCAACAAAGACGTCATTGCCGTCAGTGGGTGAAACAATAAGCCTCCCCCTTCCCCTCTCCCTTTCTCGTCGGTTTCTTCAGCCCTGGCGGTGGTTTTGCATGGTGATATATATATATATAAAAAAAATCAATATAACGCCCACGCCCCTCCCAGAGTTAAAGCACGTCTGGTCCAAATAATAAACATGTTTCTTCTCACGGGGATATCTTTTAATACCGGGGACATTCTTTTGTAGTCAAACAACAAACAATCGTTTCCTCTTCCTAAACTCAAACCGCAAATCATTCAACACCCGGGATACAGTTCGTGCGCCCATTGACGGCAAATCACCTCACGCCCTGTTTTACTTTGATCTTGTTTCCGTAAGGAGGATTATGCATTTTAAACAACTTGCTTGATTTGAAGAGCTTTTCCCTTCGGATGAAGCCCACAATAACACTCGCTGAACAGGAGACCTTGCTTGATTCAGCCATTCTCGCCGCTGTATAGCACGATTATTAATCACAATAAACATAGGGTTAAAATAATGGGATGTGCAACACTGGTATCACGGATTCCACGCGCTCTGCAACGTATTCAGTCTTGCTCGACTCGCACTTGGGCTTCAGGGATTCCTCAGCTCAATACAAACTCCAGTTGGCGAATCTGCGGATCCAAGTTCGTCTGCACAGTGATTGCAACCGATCAAGTCCACACCTGCTAATGGGTGTATTATTTTGTCTGTATTTTACAAATTAAATAACTGTTTTCTTGCAAGTATGCAGTTGTGTCGGAATAGAACCCGTCTCAGTGGAACTATATTCTTGCGCGCACGTTTGGATCTACATATGCGAAAACCTGCTGCAAGGTTAACCTGACGCTTGGCTTACACAATAGCGATTGCTTTCTCGCATTGTTGTCACCGATAATGAAATTCCAGCTCAGCTTGCTGGCAGAAAGAAACAAACTCTTGGAACTTATATTTAACATCAGGATATATAGTTTATATACGAGGTGTGTTCCACATTCCTTGGTAATTAAACATTAACACATAAAATTTATAAGTACCAAACAAAGAAAAATATTAAGTTTATATACATCTTTGTAACGTGAACACTGCTACACGTTACAACGGTAATACTCATGGATCCCACTGTAGAAAATATTGTTTCCTTTCAGAATGTGAGCATTTTCTGTAAAGAAGATTCCGCGTTGATAATATCAATTCGATGGATGGGGGGTCAGAAATCCTTCTGCAGTCCGCCCTGTCATATAAATTTTCGGCAGTAGTATGCGTAGTTACGAGCATGCACTGAAAAGACAATCAGACGGTTACTTAATCTGTCAAGAACTTACCTTCGCATGTTTTCCCGTCAGGATTGAGTCTGTATCCATGGTAACAGGAGCAAACAGGCTTCATGTCGTCTTCCTCACACACATGGTCACACACGCCTCTTCCGTTGCCACACACGGCAAGATCATCCGGGTCTAGCTCACCTGAAGAAGGAAGTAAAATATTATTCTCCTTGACTTTTGATTATTATTAGAAATAGTTTGATACCTAAGCACGGAGAAATGGACCTTGAAATACCACTATCATTTCACTAATGGCTCTGTGTATTACATTCTGTATATAACGTAGGTACATATTGTCTAGAATCGTAATACGAGTTCAGAGGCGTGGCGTGCATGTAACCGGTGTTACCTCAGGTAACAGCAAAATGTAAAGAAATTAAAAAGTGTTTTTCTCAATAAAATAGCAACATTGTTAAATAAGTTAACCGACAGCGTTGCAGTTGAGTGTATATTGCAGAGGACATTTTTTCTGCAGCCGACAAAAGCGAGGAGACAGGCCGTTCCGGTACCCTCAAGAGGCTACAGGAGGAAAGGGCGCCAATGCAAGGGAACAGCGGGGAAAGACTTGGAGGCAAGTGTGCTAGGGGGTTATTCATATGCCTGTTTAGGGGCCCTGTTGCCGCTGCGTCCTACCGGATCAGCAAGTGTTGCCACATTGGATTTCCAGAAAAGAGCTAAATCTCGCCTAAAACGGGGATACTATTTCTCTGAAACAACAAGAGCTAGACTGCAAAGCCAAACCTGGATTTAATTGCAACTGAAACCGTTTACGTAATAGACGAAAGATAAGTACTTGATGCGATTCGTGATTTGGAGAAACCTTGCTCCAAAAAACTAAGTTGGCAACAGTAGTACGTACATCTGGACTTCCCTTCCACCGCTGGACGAGGGGAATTCTGTCGTCTGCTGACTGCACAAACGTCAAACTGACCCGAATGTGTGGAACTTCCCCTTTCCACCTCTTTGCAAAGAAACAGAGATGGTTGACAAGGCTCGACTACTATTCACTGGATTTTCGCGGTAACTCTCTCGTGAGTGGTAGTTCTTTCTAGGAGTGATTGTGGCTAAATAAATCATTGAGCGGATTGAAAAAAAAAAAAAGAGAACAAAAATCCAGATCAAAGGCATTTTTTTTGGCAGGGTGGAGATGATAACTTCTGATGGCCGGTAACACTTCTGAAAAAGTCACGCCACGCCACTGCGTGTGTTTCAAAGTGTAACAGCAAACTGACAGTATTTTATGAAACGAACTCTCAGGGGTCCCGGGGAGGGGCACTGGTTCCTCCAAAACTTCACATGCCCATCAAATTTTCGTGCTATATATACAATTAAAATTACTATTATATTAATAAAACTTAATATGGTATACACACTAAATGTGTAATATGTAATTCATTATATAATAGATGATTCATGTAACTATATAATATAGGGACACACACGACACACATACAAATTTGTCCTCCCTTGTGGAATGCATCATTTGTATTTTGCCCTATAGGTTAATTAAGACGATATTTGTATTTGAGTTGCTGTTGTAAGTCTACTTTATGCACAAGTAGGCTAAGGATAATTGAGATTGGACCTACAGTTTACAGTGAAATGCGAATGTGTGTCTCCAACACGAGACCCCTTGATTACAAGGCCAGGATGTTGCCATGACGTCATCGGGGAGGCCCTTTAATAAATAACATCAATGTCTTAGCAGATATTCGAGAGTCGGGAACCATGACTGTCTGCCACGTCATATAGGTTTGCATGTTAAAGGTTAAGTCAAGGTGTTTGGAAGATACTGCATCTAAGATTCCTGGAGATGGGGTGATTTCCCCCCCAATTTAAAACTAGCAACCCAACGGCTGGGCTGACATTTTGTAATACAGGAAGTAACATCAGAGAAGTCTTAACTGTATAGGTCACTCACACTATACTGACGGATTCAATGTCGTCTACAGTTCAGTGAATAAGTGTAGCATCTTTATTCACCGCTCGCAAGGTAGTCGTTCTTCGTACCATATCAAGAAACTCGACGCGTGAGAATTCCAGTTACTCAACGACGATGTTAATGTTATTTACGAAGCAGCAAATTTCCACTACGCAAGATTTACCTATCAACGGCCAAGCACGTACTTGCAAGTCATAAACTACTTGAGTACGGCTTGATGCCTCACCTCACGACACAAAGCTAGAAGTTTCTGCGAATGTAGACCGGGATAACAGAACAGCACATTTCCTGTGAGCTCTTCTTCCATCTCCAATAAGAGTTAATTCCAAGAAATACTTAACCACAAGGTTGTCTAATAAGTGCTCAATAAAATTCATTTGACAGGACACAAGCTGGAGCAATATTCTTCTACCGTTCTAAACAATGTTTTTCCTGTACGAATTCCATTCTTGTTCTCAGTGTTTCCAGAGAAGACAATGACAACGATGAAAGCGACGAACTCTGATTCAGATACTTCTTCTTCTTCTTCTTCGTGACCCTTACCGCCGGGTATATGGCAGTTTTGGTCAAAGGTCTGCGATGTAGTACACTTGTGAGCAGAAGTACCATTGAATCGAAGTCATAGTAAGTTGTGGTCGTAAAGATATTGTAATATTACACTTCACTGTATTTTAGTACTGATCAGAAGCTTGAACATACACACAAATTTCAAAATTGAATACCATTCTGTCTGGCAAAACTATACAATATCCACATCGTACGCGGTGAAGGAGACGATAATAGGGATGGTATACGACTTTTGTTGTGTGTTACCTACAGGTAACCATAGTGACAATCTGATTTAGTTTGTGAACAGAAAGAGACACGTGAAAACAATAATCCGCCTGATGAAACGGCAAATGTTACAAAATGTTCTCAGACCTTACATACCAAACACATTTGCCAAATCCCATTCTGTTACAAGTCCATTCCATTCTCATGCGAAATATTGAAATTATCCGCCGTGCTCCCAATATGGCGCCGTTACCCACCGTGTCAATGATCGGCAGAAAACTTAATATGTTGCAATTGATGTTGCTAGTGTTATATGAAATATGTATTTCAAACACCAGGCTATTGTCAATTAGTTATTTAGTGAAAACTTGAATTTATCCGCCATTTTTCAATATGGCGGACTTGGCGGCAGGGTGATCGCTGATATGTTATTATTAATGTTATAAAGAAGCTATGCACCAAATTTCAGCTTGTTATGAATTATAGTTCCCTTATTTCGTGAAAACTTTCATTGTCCACCATTTTTCAATATGGCGGAATTAGCGTACGGTTGATCGCCTGGGACTTTTGACATGTTATTAGTAATGTTATAAAGAACCAATACACCAAATTTCAACTTATTATGAATTATTGTTCCCTTATTTCGTGAAAACTTTCATTGTCCGCCATTTTTCAATATGGCGGACTTAGCGTGCGGGTGATCGCCGGGGACTTCTAGTATGTTCTTATTAATGTTACAGTGATGTTATATACTAAATTTCAGCTTTTATGAATTAGTTCCTTTATTTTTCCTATTTTGACTGTACTATTACCAATTTATCGGTAATAGCACGATCCAAAGAGCGGCTAAAACTTCTCTGCCCCACTAAGAAGACATTGTCTGTTAAAATGTTCCACATGCAGAGGACAGGTTTGCACATAATACCGATGTTTTGCATCTGTGGATATGGAACGTTCACACGAAACGAAACCAACATTAATTATCCGTAAAAGAAAATCGACTCGATTTTGATCAACAACTGTCCTTGTTATAAATGCATCTCGTTTCACAAGATGGATCAGCAAGGAATAAAGAAGTGACAGTGTTTGTGTTAAGCTACCTGATGTTCTCCAGTTTTTCTTTCATTTTTTTTTGCACCGAGAAGTCTAATTCAACGCGAATGGTCACACTTCATATCTTTTTTTCGTCAATCCATACTTCAATGAGGTGTGGAGCGAGTCACTTTTTGTACGTTCTTTCATTACAAGGCGTGACGTAGCTATGAATAAAATCAACATAAAATGGTCAGATATGCTCTTCTTTACTTGTAGCTGTGTTTTGGAAGTGGCACCTTTGTACCACCTTTGTCAGTCGGTGGTATTGAAAACGTATGTGTGTAGTGGCTGGAAGATACAAACTGTATTACTCTTATGTGTGGGAAGGAAAAAATTGGAAAGGATATTTTTATATGAGATGGTGGAGGGAGAAAGAAAGACAGATTTGTGGAGTTTATTTTTTGGTGCGGATAATTTGTAAAAATTGTAGGCCCTCAATCCAAATTAGCTGCTACATTACTATTGTCATTTAACTTCCAGCCTAAACAATTCCTTTCGAAACGGGCCGAAAAGAGTTATTTTCTAGAGTTAATCTTCTATAAACTATTTACGAAATTATATCTTTCGTAATGTTGTCTTGCTTCACCTATATTTTATTCATATTATATAATTTTGATTCTATTATCATATATGTAAATCTTTATTTTACACTCATTTTATGTATGTGGGACAAAAAACATCTACACATTCGTGAAACGAAATCTAAATACAAATATGTAACCCTTGAGTCTACTGCATACCATAAAGTTTATTGATTGTATAATGATGCTGAAAAAGCTCTATATAATAATGAAAATAATGTCGAGTGTCACACTACCTAAATTCAAGGCAATGTTATTGTGAATCGCAGATTTCATTAAATATTGCAAGTTGGAATTACATTACGGCGTTTAGTATATAAGTAAGCCGCGCGTCAGGCTAAGTTTGCAGCAGGTTTTATGTATCAATCCGCGCGAGAACTGAGCACAGAATCTTCCGTGCCAGTCTTGCCTCGACCGCCAAGCTGCTTGCATCGCCGACACTGAGAAAATCCACAGTATTGCCAACCGCACAACACATCAAAACCCCCATGCATGTCAAGCGGAATGTATTTTTGTTTCTTTTTGTCTCCTGAAACATAATATTTTAGAAGTACTTTCTGCGCATAGATTATTTAATAAATGTGTCATTACTTAATATAAGTGCGAAATATCTTCGAAGCATGAGAGCATCTGTGTATATTTCGAGAACGCAAAAAGAAAAATGAACAAAGATAAAAGTAAACAACGATAGGCCCTCTTGAATTTAATGACAAATTATTGTTTTTGGTTTAGAAAGAAATACATTAGTGAATTATGAAAAACATGGTTACTTCGTTCGCAATACATCCGTTACTGTAAGACACACACTTCAAGTTATACCAGCAAAAAAAGCATGATTTGTTATTGGTAATATATATACAATCAGGTGCATTGTCTGCTGCTATTACTCTGGTTTCAATTTATGAATCACTTCACTAAACCAGGATTCAAATCTTGGTCTGTCCATTTCTTGCTGATAATCACCCTTCCCTTTCTTTGCACGGCACAGTAAATATGCGCCTTCAACAAAGACTTCATTGCCGCCAGTGGGTGAAACAATAAGCCTCCTCCTTCCCTCCCTTTCTCGTCGGTTTCTTCAGCGCTGGCGGTAGTTTTCAACGGTGGTATAAAAAAAAAATGATTGTACGCCTCCGCCCCTCCCCCACCTAGTTAAAGCAAGTCTGGTCCAAATAATAAACATGTTTCTTCTCACGGCGATATATTTTAATATCGCGGAGATTATTTTGTCGTCAAACAACAAACAATCGTTTCCTCTTCCTAAACTCAAACCGCAAATCATTCAACACTCGTGATACAGTTGCACCGCACATTGACGGCAAATCACCTCACGCCCTGTTTTACTTTGATCTTGTTTCCGTAAGGAGGATTATGCATTTTAAACAACTCGCTTGATTTGAAGAGCTTTTCCCTTCGGATGAAGCCACAATAACACTCGCTGTACAGGAGACCTCGATTCAGCCATTCTCGCCTTTGTATAGCACGATTATTAATCACAATAAACATAGGGTTAAAATAGTGGGATGTGCAACACTGGTATCACGGATTCTACGCGCTCTGCAACGTATTCAGTCTTGCTCGACTCGCTCTTCGCCTTCAGCGATTCCTCAGCGCAATACAAACCCCAGTTGGCGAATCTGCGGATCAAAGTTCGTCTGCACAGTGATTGACACCGATCAAGTACATACCTGTTCATGGATGTATTATTTTACAAATTAAATAACTATTTTCTTGCAAGTATGCAGTTGTGTCGGAATAGAACCCGTCTCAGTGGAACTATATTCTGCGCGCACGTTTGGATCTACATATGCGAAAACCTGCTGCAAAGTTGACCTGACGCTTGGCTTAATCTTCTCTTATGATTTTTTAGAGTTCCAGACTTCAAATGAATATCGATAAGATTTATCGAAGACAGTTCGAGATGAACTGAGGGATGCAGGAAACAGCCATAGTTGTTGCGGTACTTCAAGTTATTGTTGTTCTATACTGTAAAAACCCGACTGAAAAAAATATAGTGTAAGACCGACAATTTGGGTTGTCATCGTTTTTGAAGAACTAACAGCTATTAGCTAGATAGTTAATGAGTCAGTTTTTAAACATATATTTACGGTGCATACAGCTGCAAAGTAAATATTATTGTCTATCAATATGCATGATAAAACATGCAAATTTAATTTGAATGTGTGTTTGTGTAGATAGATGCGTAGCTATGAGTGTTTGTCTGTACCAAGCGGTTACCGACGCCATGTTTGTTTCTTATTCCAGCCACAGCACAGAGAGGTGACGTCACGGATGTGTATGCGTTGATGAGAAAAACTGTCAGGTCCCGTTTTCTGTAAAATAACAAGCACACTGTTAAATTTTAACGGTAGAACATTGCAAATTATACTTTAACTTTCTAGCAGTGCAGAGCTTCCACGTAAGAACGTGCTAGGGCCACAGATCACACCTGCAACTCGCGGATTAATACATAAAATCTTGCTGCAAAGTAAAGGCGTCTATCCCTTAGGCCCGCCTTACCCGAAAGCATTTTTCTTAACATTTACACCATGACCAAAATGCTACCGTACAAAGTAAAATCGTATGGCATTTCAGATGCCATGGCATTTCTCAAGAATAGAATCAGCTCTATTTCCGTGGCATTTTTCGTAGCATAACCAATCAGAAGCGCCCTCTAGGTCACGAGTGCGGATGTAATGGCGGCCGCGTGAGATGTAAACAATGTATCACTTCACATTTTTAAATAACGATAAGTATTCAACCGAGAGGATTAACGTTTTCTATTAGACGGTTTTAGGTACATAGCAATGGCGCTGCTTAAATACATACTTTATAACGTATACAGTGCACGTATGGAGGAATATTTTAGTTGTTTCAATTGTCAACACCGTTCACTCACCATAGATGGTGAAACTCGACGTGCCTTTTGTGCTGTAAATATTATACATTGTAATCGAAAAAGCTAACGGAAATGTACAATGAAATGCTTCCGTGTTTAGTACTATCTGATACAAGATTTTTTGAAGCATTTACAGGCCGTGTCCGAAAGGTGCAAGACCATACTTGAAGCGAGCATCCTCCGAGTATGGTCTTGGAGTGCAGTCTTCAAGACGTAGACTGGAAGTGTTGTCTTTCGAATTGCACTTCGACTGCAGCGCCAATTACGATCAGTAGATAAAACTGAGTGCTCGTTGTTTTCCTCGCCATTTGAACACTTGTTTTTCACTACAGAAATCACATAGCATTTTCAAATGCTCGTACACATACATTTCCACACATTAGAAGAACTATGACGAACAACTTGCTGGCCCATAACTTATATCTACCTGTGATGCTCGCTTTCTACTTCCTTGATTTTAAACAAACGAAGACCGAGTGCGGAAACCACGTGACCTAGTCACCAACCATCTGTACTGCAAGCTGTGTACTTGCGTACTTCTGTTCTAGGCGCTTTCGAACTGTACTAGGTGTCGTCACTTCCGCCAAGACCATACTTCAAGTCTGTACTTTGTATATTTCAGACAGAGCCACACACTGCAGATTTTATGCTAGCAAAAAATAATAAAGGAAATGCTTCCGGCTAAAGCGAGGCTTGAACGAGACAAAGCAGGACATAATACGAGACATGGAGACATACACAGTAGGTAGACGATCGCGTGCATTGACTAAAACGCCACAAAAAGCTGCTTCATGGTGACTTTGAGATCGCTGTAAATTGGATCAAGTTCCTGCGCAGTCAGAAGGCGAACGGAGCAAAACCGAAGTGACAGCGATGCCCCCTGTTGTCCGGCTTCCAGCTACTGGACGGTTTAATTGAGCAAGCGATAACCTTTCTGGTTAAGGCAATCTTTACAAACGACAGGCGCAGAGAAAAACTTGCTGAAGGAACTCCGTTCGTGATAGGCGGAAACACGTTTGCAGCCATCTTCGACGGGTGTTTGAACAAGTGCTCGTGGCGTGACATTAAACCGTCTGGACGAAGATTTGAGAGCACTTGACGTTAAGTGCTTCAAGGCAGAAAAGCTGCTTTGTAAATAAACTAACGGTGGCAATGTTTGAGGCTTGTATCAATAAAGTATGACAGAAAGCAATTTTCATTCATTGTCGTGTAAAATAAAGCAACTGTCTGTTTTTAGGAGACATGTTCTCTGGAGGAACTGTCCCCTCCCGAGACTTTCAAAACAGGCTTGTTGAAGGTCCAGTAACCCATAATTTTCAAAGGGTTCTATTGGGTTTCTCAAGAAGACCGCAACCTTTTTCGTGGCACAATTTGAATTCGGTCCAAATTGCGGATTGTTTCATTGAAAAAAGGTTCCTGGACCGAATTGAAATACTTTACAGTTAAAAATATTCTTTACGGTCCAGAACCCATTTACGCTTGCTGATTTTCTTTCCGGGACCGGAATTGAATTTATTTAAAATTCCTGTACGTTTAACAACCCTGGTTGAAAATGGCGTCCCTCCCGTTCACATCTAAAGTAAAAGCAACTAGTTTTCCGAAAACGTTCAAAATTTGCATTCTAGAATGATATTTTTAAAAGGGGGAGGGGACATATCCGTTTTTGTTGAAATTTCAATATTTTATCATGCATAAAGATAAATAATGATTATAAATTGCAGTTGCAAGCACCAGAAGTATATTTTTCAAAACTGTAAACTGTATCAATAAAATTACATTAATTAGGTTAACGACATGTAAGCAGAAGAGACTAAGCAGCTTAGCGGTATTCCACATACATCAAACTGTGCTTGATAATTTGGACCTGAGACCGCTCGTTAATTTCATAAAAAAATAACCCACTGCGTAGAGCAACTTTTGCTTTATTTTCAAATCATGTTCATATGTTTTTGTTGTGTATGTCACTTTATGTCTTAGTGTACATGCTATTTTTATATTATTGCGAAATTAAATTTAAAAAATAAAATATTGTAGCAAGAACAAAAAAGTAAAACTATTTTCCTGCGATTTGTGTTAGCATTTATGTAAATAATTAAATAAAACTGTTATATATTGTAAATATTCGTTACTTTATGGGTCCGTCAACACTAAGGTTATTTGTACCCGTCACATGTCTGTTGCGGACATTATAACACACCCATGCCCTCGCAGGGACTCGAACCCGAGACCTCTGGATCAAAGCTAGTTGAGTCGACCACCCAACCAACACGCTCGGCTACCGAGGCCTGCATAAAACTGTTAGGTTGGCCTCTTAATGTAAATACATACATTTCAATAAAAATGTTAATTATCTAAAAAAACAAATGAGCAGACACAAAAGACATAAAGAGACTTTGAAATATTTTCTAAACGTTTTTCATGTTACATTTCATTTGCATGAGGAATATAATAGCTGCTTAAAAACTACTTTACGAAGACGTAATTTTTGTTTTTAAAAAAGGCGCCCCTGATGGGTACTAATGGTTGTTAATACTTTAAAACGATTCTCCAGTCAATTATTTACAGTACACCTCACGTAATTTTCAAGTCTTGGGGAGAAAGTAATTCCAGTAAAACAATTTGTCCATCCAATGCAGGCACGTAGCCAGTGGAGCGCTAGAGGGGCTGAAGCCCATCCTCCCGAAATCCTACAGATATCTATTTTAAATAGTGTACAGTGGAAATTAATTGTACTTCCTTAGCAGAGTTAAACATCTTGTATTGTAAGGTGTAATATATTGATAAATTTATCTTCAGGCCTTCTACCCCCCACTTTAGGGCTGATTAGGGATGAGCCCCCCTGAAATAAAATTCTGGCTACGGGCCTGATCCAATGCCACATATACAAAATACAGGGTTAGCCTAAAAGAAATATACACTTTCAAGGTTTTACAGAAAGAAGAGTTTTAATAATAGGGCTGAAATACTTACGTGGTTTGAAGAGTACGCCCTGAAGTTTACACTGGTAAGTTACAAGTGTTCTATGTGTGACCCTTTTATAACACGACAGATATTAATGCAATAGTCCAGTTCTCCTCAAACACGTCTCAGCATGTCCATGTCAACAGTCGCAGCAGCTGTTGTGATGTGTTGTTTAAGATCGTTCACACTTGTAGGAAGGGTAGGACCATACCGTGTAAAACGATGCTGGGTACCAGTTTCATATGGGCAAAACCCCTTCCCTCGTTTATTTCGACATTTTCAACACTCGTACTTACCTGCTGTGCATTGCGAAAGATTCTTCAAGCTGGCATTTTGCTTTTTTCACGAAAATAATTTCAACTTTTCACGTGGAGAGTAATTTTTCTTCTTCCTTTTTTCGCTTGCGTAACGCGGGCACAGCTTGACTAGCGTTGACGGTGTGCAGTGTTTCAAACCTTCTTCACCGAAAAATACCTACCATCGTGTTCGTCACGAGTGCAAATTGTACATTATGCATGGGTAGCTGACGGATAGCCCAACGAACCATTTCCAGTAAGGTTAGGTTAGGTAAGGCAAGCATAGTAAAAAAAAAAAGGGGGTTGGAAACACTGACAGGGGGTTACGTCATGAAACGTACGCAGCATCCGATTCACGTAGGGGAAACAATGGCAATTGTGCGTCGGTGAGATATTTCTCTTGAAAAATACATGATTTTCCGGTAAAATAGATTCAACGATGAAAGAAAAATACCTCGACGAACCTTGGAAATCTTACAGAAACTCATTTCCGTAAGTAGTTTCTTCTGTAAAAATGAAGAAAAACGTTTTGCCCATATGAGACTGTTACCCGATGCTGTACGACAGTAACATAATTTGTTTTAGCAAATTGAAGAACGCAGAAAGCATTCTCCACCTGGCTAGAGGGCATACTGCTCGACTTACGTCAAGGGTGCTCACGTGATGCTGACGTCACGAAGACAAACGAAAAGCGGAAGTCGTAAACTTGAAGAATTTCTCTATGCAACGGTACTAAATGCTTTCTGATGTAACAAACAAATTTCAATGTATAAAGCGTTTAAACTGTCTATTTATTTTAGGCTAAGCATGTATATACACACACAAGGGATGGACAAAAATATAGGAACACCTGAAAAAAAAGACGAAATGCTGTAGCCAATAAGGTCCAGGATCGCCTTCAGCTTCCAAAACAGCCTGCAGTCTCCGAGGAATGGACAAGTACAAGTCCTTGATGGTGGATAATGGTATCTTGCACCATTCTTCATGCAAAACATGGTCACAGCCCTTCTCAGTGTCCACCTGTCTCTGTCACTCAGTGTACATTTTCGTCCACGCAGGTGTTTATCTGATGATGTCTTTCCGGACGCACTATTATGTCATCATGATATTGGATAGAGTCCCTCTATATAACATGGCTACTTTGGTACCAGAGGCCCCTGGAAGGAGCGCACCCACAATTTGCCATCTTTGATACACTGTCAGCTCGGACATGATTCAGTATCAACTGCACTGCACGCTATCTACAGTGCAACTGTCGACTCCTACCAGTCGACAGGGTCCAATCTCACGGCGCAAAACAAAAGAATGGCGCACCGCGTCCGATTTCAAGTGGGAAAATTGATTTCTCGCGCTCATTTTGAAAACTGGAAAGATAACGTAAGAAAACTTATATTGTCGACGATCTCCCACTTCCTTTTGGATTTTTCAGTAAGTTTTATTATGTTCTTGGCTTTCACTTACCTTCAAGGGGAGCGCACCGTGGTTCGTCGCCCACCCACTGCTCGTCGCTGCAATAGAGGCGATCCAGAGAGTGGTCCACCAACGCATATCCTGGGAGACACTCGTACAGGGCCAGGAGGTAGCGGTTGTTCGGAGGATCGATGTTTTTCCTCCTGGAAGGCAAGAAGTTGGTAACAGGCTACAAGTTCTAGTCGACAGTGCACACACATACACACAAGTGACACCGGCAAATCAGTCAGCAAGCCATAAATTTACCCTTTCATCAACTCAGATTCCCTTGGGAAAAATATGTGTAATACAGCGTTCTTACATACATTAAAATCTGATTTTTTTTTTTTACCCCGACGTTTTGTGATAAAGTTACAGGCCTGCAAAGACGTTAGATAACGTTTAAATTTTCGAATTCACATGCAAACATACTTACCTTCAAAGCTAATATCTCAATAACAAGGAATCAATTTTAGGAATGGTTTGAGACATTTTCAAAAAAGAAAAACTGTGAAATTCTATTTGTTTTAATTTTTCAAGAACTCAAGAAATGCATTTTCCCTGCAAAGATACCAACTCATATTACAATCCCAGAATACATAAAATACAACACATGATTTCATTATTTTAGAGAAAATTCTTGAAATGGAAAAAATTATAATTCTACAGGTGAAAAAATATCAGTATCTCAAACCGTTCAAAATGTATTACCCACATTTTTGTTTCAAAGAAATCTGTGATGATCAACAAGCGCCCACTGTCCCATATGAGATGGAATAGCCAAGAAATAAATTACAATAGTGTAGAATATATTTTACATTAATAATAAATATCATGGATTGAAGTTATGTAAAGTAAGTGGATGAATATAGGGTATGTGGGAATGTATAATTAGCAACAGAAAAGGAAAAATGTAACTTGGTTTACATCGTAAAACAAAAAAAAAATAGAAAATACAAAAAAGAAATAACCAATGTAAGGGAATAAAGAAAAGTTCTTACCTCACGTATTTTATGACAACCGCATTCCTGACGCCGGGGGCTTTCATGAATCCCTGCCCCCTGTGCCGTGCTGCGAGACAAGACAGGTCCAGTTTCGCGGCGAAGGAGGAGTTGATGCGCGGGGGAATCTCCTGGATGATGTTCGTGTCACGTGACTTCGTTCTCGGCCTCTTTCTGATCCTTCCACGGTCTGCAAAGAAAGGGTCCAATGTATAGATCACGTGACTAAGTAGCTGAACTTTAATTAATTAGATTTCATTAAATGTAATATCCTGTTTCTGTAAGTACAAAATAGATTTCTGTGTTGACCTCCTATATCCATGATGATTTATTTTAACGTGCACTAAAGAATGACTGAGATAATTTTATTGCAGTCGTTTTCTACCTAAGAATTTGTTGAGTTTATTTCAGAGATACCATTTTTTTACACCATCACTCACGGAAAATGCCAAGGATTCCATCTAAGAATAATGTTATATTGCTTCAAGCGGGAACCATTTCGTTGTCATGACAACGGCGAGAGCTTCGGCATGGATGTAAACATGTCTCTTTCACGGGTATCTTCTCAGTTTGAAAGCGAAGAGTAGTATTATTTTGTAATTGTTGATTTCAGTATTTAAGATAATGTCCAATTTGGACAGAATGTGACGTCACATCAGAAATCCATGAACGGTGCGAAATCATTTAAGACTGGTGGGGGGAGAAAGATCTTAATCTACAAACCCCCTTCCCAGAAACATACATATAAATTATACGATGTACATATGTTATTAAAAGTAAAAATAAATTCCTATATTAAATTACTAAATTAGTAATTAATAGTATTATTATAATTACACACAAAGAAATATTTTTTATTACTTTTATGTATATCAGATATTATAAAGTAGCAAACTACTTCCTTACTAACTGGTTAAAGATGTTAATAAATTATGAAATAGTTGAAGTGGTTTTATTATGTGTAAGTTTTTATTTAGTTTTTGCTTTATGTTAATACAAATCAATTAGATTTCATAGTTATTATTGTTTTGTATTCTTGTTTTACTTTTATTGTGCATATTGATGTAGATTTGTTAATGGTCTCTTGAGAGAGTAAAAGCATTCAACACTCACAACTACACTAAGTTGTGTATGTATTTTTTATTATTCTTAGTACAGTATATTTGAAATTAAAAGTAATTCCTTATCTTTTGTTTGTTGTAACAAAAACTCCCCCTCCCCCCGGAAATTTTTGGCGGATGGGATTTTTGAGGCCAAGATTGTTGGTGGGCCCGCCCAGGATTTCGCACCCTGAAGAAGAGACCACACCCTCCTTCCCAGGGAATTTTGCCTAATTCAATCGCCATATTGTGTATGCGAAACGTAATGTCGATAACATAACTTGAGATCGGTGGTGTACATTTTATTTCAAGTCATGTTAATTGATGAATATTTGTTTGGCATTCCCGGTCGTTATGCTACTGTTGAGGGAAATATTTTCATTAATATCGGCAAAGGCGCCGGGAGGAATTTTTCTCAGGGGGGCAGTTATAGAAACTTGATATGTAGTATGTATTTCTGTGTATTTATCTAGAATTTGCATAACTGGATATTTAACATATTTATTCATTCATGTAGGACAAAAAGCTGTTTTTTCATAGTTAGATAATCAGTGCAAAATACAGGGTGGACCAAAAGTCTCAATAAATAGGAAAATAAAATTTTGTTTTTAAGTTTCCATATTTATTATATTTTTTAACGTGTTATTTTCTAAAGCGTGTTCATCAAGAGTGGGAGAAACGTATTGCAAACCAATGGTAACCACGGAGAGCATATTATATGAATACACTGTAGATTGTAAGCTACTTCAAAATAATAATAACAGTTTATTGAAAGTACTGAGAACAGTTAAAAAGAAACCTTATACAACACTATGTCACAAAGAGTAATATCAAAGGATTATCTCATAATGGTTTTTACAGCAAATCACATCCTATACCTAAATATAATATTTTAAGGGAAGTCTTAATTAAAATCATCGATTAATATTTTTATAAATTCACCACCATTTTTCAATTTTACAGACAATAATGAATTCTTTCATGTTTTATATTTTGGAACATTATATACTATTGTATTTATAAAGTCACTATCAATCCTATTTGAAAAATGTCTTGTATCAATACATTAATTTTATGTTTCCTTCTTGAGCTCAAGGTTGAAAATTAAGTATCTAATATAATAATAGGTAATAATAATAGTTACTGTAACTCACTTCCTGTAAGTCACAGAAAATAATATTATTAGTTACAAAATATCGCTACATTTTCACCATTCGAATTTCATTAACTCTTTCCAGAAATCTCAAGGGGGAGCACGTTCCCCCCTGGCCCCTCCCCTGGCACCCTTGAATATCAGCTTAATGGGGTGAGAGAAATACGTTTCTCACAGAGTGTGTAAAATATTTGTTTAATTGATTAATTTCGTATATTTTACTTCAATTATATACTGGTCGACATAGGTTTGGATGTCTCGCAGATGACTGTTGTCTGTGAATAATTTCAGCACGCTGATTCCAAAAATGAAATCCATTTTTACCAATCACTTCTAGTTTTTGTAGATCCATTATTCCCTCTCTCTTCACATAGTGGTAAAATATTGATTCTCTACAATACAAATCCTCCAATTTTGAACCAAAACTGCATGTAGAATTGCATGTATTTAATCCACTTTCACGTGACACATTGGCATGAAAATTGTATGGATTGTGATTACGTAGTTCTATTTTCGAAATCCTACGTCAAAATTTCCTTCGCAAAATGTCCGATACTCAATGTTATAATCTAGTAGGTTGATTGAACTTGTGACGTAGAGAAAAATCCTGACGTGATGGGAAGAAATTGATGTCATCACCTATTGATGTGAAAACATCCGAACTTTTTTCTCAAAGTGTCGACCAGTGTGGTAGCTACCACTAAGCGCGAAGATGAGGCTGAGCAGAGGCGTCTCGTGAACGCATGCGGTGCATGCTGCGCATGCGTCAATTGTGGGAAAAAGGACAGCTTGCTCTGCCACGACATTAATGAGCATTTCTACATTCTAATTTCTTCATATAGGAGAAGTATTTATTTTACACGAGAGCGCTGAACTAAGCTTTTATTACATTTCTTGGATCTGAAGTGAAAGAAAGTAATAGTTATTTTCCCACAATTGACGCATGCGCAGGATGCACCGCATACCTACAGGAGACGCCTATGAGGGTGAGTGATGATATGATTGATGAAAGAACACTCGCAAAGAACAGCCATGCTCAGGCCGGAGTTCGAAACCGGGTCTCGTGGCGTTGTAGCGTGCTCAATAACAAAAATCAAATGAATTCATCTGGAATGCAATTCTAACTTGTTTTCCGTGCCTCACCGATGGCGCAGTTGTATCGTCGTCGCCTTGTAATCACGGGGTCCCGGGTTCGATACCCAGTGGAGACACATAGTGGTTCCAATTCCACTCTAAACTGTAGGTCCAGTCCCGATTATCCTTAGTGTGTACTTAAAACACCAACTCAATTAATCAATAACTTGTTTTCCATTTGGAAGAGGTTAATCTCATGCGGCCCGCCCCCTCCAGGAGATCTCTGGCAACTGTCCCACCAGGTCACCTGCGATGGCCTTGCAGAGTCGTGCTCAGGCGTGGCCGTTGGCGTCTGAAGGTATCGCTTCTCTCACCTGGGCAGGGGAATATGTGTCATGGGCGACGGCGTCCATTCATCAGTTTATGTGAAAGCGGGAATAACGAATCCGCGACAATCAATCACGCTGCTGTGTTGATTTTTCTCTGTTCGACAGCTACGTGGGTTGTTGACCAATGAGATAATCGCTCTCGAACTCCTGGGCTACTGACAGGACACGACTGTTGAGCGCTTTGATACAAATCTGCAGCCTGATTTAGCGTCTCGGTTGACTTACAAATTGCTTTTGCACATACCAGCGATTAGACTCACACAGTGGCGGCGATTGGGTTCCAAAACAAGGGGAGGCAAAGTGCAAAACTGGGGGGAGCAAATACAGTATATTTCCCTTAGTATATAATGTTTAGCATAGTGCGGTAGCAAAATTGGCGAAAATTTTTGGGGGGCGCCGCCACTGGGCTCACAGTTTAGACGGCAGGACATGTCCGAAATAGCAACTATAGCAATGACTAAAGGCGGGGAGCTATTATTGGAGGGAGCTACAGTTCGTTTCAGTATGTCAAAGTTTGGTATAAGCAGGGGTAGGAAAATACAGGGTGCCTCATCGTCGCCTTGTAATCAAGTTGTCCCGGGTTCGATAACTGGTGGAGTCACATAGTGGTTTGGATCGCACTTTAAACTGTAGGTCCAGTCCCAATTAGCCTTCCTGTGCATAAAGTGGACTTAAAACAACAAATCAATTAATCAATCAATACAGGGTGCCTGAAAATTTCCACCTGGCGTCTGAATTTTCAAATTCAGTTCACTTTTTTTTTTCCTTTTAAATATTTCGAGTTCACTCATGGAAATTTTCATTAGCTTTAAAAAAAAATAACCTGTACAGTATGTTTTTAATGTTTGTGTGTTTTCTGTATCACGTGTATCATTAAATCAGAATAATGAACATGCCATTATAAACAGGCACGTAACCAGGGGGAGGGCCAAGGTGGCTGAAGCCGCCCAGAAATCCAACAAATATCTAATTTAAATGTTATTTTTATTGTTAATAACAGAAATAAAGTTATAACCACAGTAAAAATGCATTACATCGAAAAAAGGTTTAATGTATAATAGAGAAACTAGGATATATTTTTATATTCTACCATTTAATCCAAAGAATAAATGGATTCACAGCTTCCAAAAGTTATAGTTTTCTTGGTGAGAGGTCACAGAATATAAACTTCATGAGCAAAATTTAGCACTAACGGTTAAAGCCTTTTTTGAACGATTGTGTAAAGTTAATAACAAAATATAATAACTTTGATTTTCAGTACACTAAATGTACACAATATAAGAAATATAATTGACAACAATTGCGTTAGATATTCACTGATGCGTTGGATCAAGTAGCAAAATCTCTCCATTTATGTAATAATAACAATAAATTTGGATCGAAATTGGTATATTTTTAATAATTTATAATAGTATTTAATGTAAAATATCAATAATATTATTGTCATTATTTTTGTACTAATCAAGTTTTATCTATGTCCTGATACCCTCTACGAATATTTCTGGCGACGCCCGTGCTGATAAGGGATGACCCCCCCGAAAAAAATTCGGGCTACAAGCCTGATTATAAACATTTCCACTGTTGGTAGCCGAATTTTAAAATCTGAAGCAATATGATAGAGTCGGCCATATATCAGTATGTATTGCATACAGTAGTTATTCATGATCTTACTGGTAGAGCAAGAATTAATTACTTTTAATCCAATATTGAATTAATTAATAAATTAAATGTTTTAAGATTATATTTCAAAATGTGTAGCTTCATCTTAGTTGGATTCATGGCTTTCTTAATTTGCAAATAATAATAATAATAACAATAATAAGCTAGCTCCTGAGAAAAATGTGTTGCCGCCTGAATTAGGTTTAGTTTTTTTCAACAACAAAAAGTACTATTTTACTACAGTTGGTAGTTTTGAACAAATTCTTTGATAACTATAACAAGGTGGCCACTCTAGGACCATGATAAAATTCAAGTACAAAGGGCGTTCAATAAGTGTTGCAAAGATGGTTATAATATTTTTATTAGTTGCAATATGATGATGAAATTTTAGGTGAACATACTTTGATCCTTTGGCTAGAAGACCATGACACTCAATGTAGCCTCCATCTGCTGTGACACATCTCGTCCAACGATCTTTCCATTCCTTGAATGCACTTTGGTAAAATTCAGCTGGCTGACTTTTACACCATTATTTCACACAAGAAATGAGGTCCTTGTCACTGTCGAATGTTTTTCCCACAGGTTGGCCTTGAGACGACCAAACAGGAAGAAATCCGAAGGAGGCAAGTCCGGACTATAGGGAAGCTGAGGGACGACTTTGTCATTGTCATGATGGAGTTTGATGACCTTACCTTGCAGCTCCGGTCTCTTGGTCTGGAGAGCACGTCGTAACTCCATCATAACAATCCCAAGCCTTACACAGCCATGATGACACAGCAAAAAAGCATGAAAATGGGATGGGAAGTCATCCCTCATTCTCCCTATAGTCCGGACTTGGCTCCATTGGATTTCTTCCTGTTTGGTCGTCTGAAGGCGCACCTGCGGGGAAAATCATTCGACAGTGTGTGAAACAATGGTGTAAAAGTCAGCCACCAAGGTGCATTCAAGGCATGGAAAGAAAGTTGGACGAGATGCATCACAGCAGATGGAGGCTACATTGAGTGACATGGTCCTCTAGCCAAAGGATCAAAGTATGTTCACCTAAAAGTTCATCATCATATTTCAACTAATAAAATTATTATAACCATCTGTTCAAAACGTATTGAACGCCCTTTGTATAATTCCAGGTTTGCAAGGTGAGAATTCAAGGGTATACAAGCAGATGTCTTCTATACATAATTACAGCCCGTTTCGCCGTATTACGTTTTCACCCCCTCCCCCTTTCCAATACAATTTCGCGTGATTTATGTGACACTAACTTTCTAAGCATAGACGGAGTTTTGGAGGGGCCAGGGGGGCCTGCCCCCCCAACTTAAAAAAAGATTAAAAATAACACATGATTAAGTTCAGTTACTACATTTTTGGTATGAAGCCTAACCGCAATTATATACGTTTGGCATGATGGCATGCGCGGTAATTGCGCCGCAATAGCGGGTCTTAGACGATTTGATTGGTGTGTACAGTTTGAGGAAAGAAAAATGTAAACTGACTTTGTGTTGAGTCAACAGTTTCTGCTCAGGCATCAAAAGAACTTTTCAATTGAATTTTTCTAAAATTTCTGAAGCTTTCTATTGTACCGTAACTTTTTAAAGTAATACGAGTATTGTATCAATAAAAAAATAATGAAATGCAAAATGCAATAATCGTACTGTTTTGCTTCTTTTAAAACTGACAACCAATACCATACTACAGCGCCTTGAATAACGTAGTGTGGAAAACGACCCAAGAAACTGGTTCCCCGAGACGATGACAAGTAGATGGCAGTGCGATCGACCCAGGTGCTAATTTTGTTATGAAAGTAATGCGGCTTAGTTAGTTTTCGGAATATATTGTGTAGATTTGTTTCTCCAGAAAGGCGATAAGTGAATTGGTGGAAACAGTTATATTTGTGGAGTGATTTGCAGTCACGAAATGGCATTAATTTGGAAAGAAAAGTAAAATAAAATTAATAAATAAATAGCATGCGTAACGCAAGAAGAAACATCTCAATGTGATTCCGGACGTCAGGTCTTGGACTGTGTATTAGAGTTTATTTTTCTATCTTATTAGAATATAAATAGTATCCTGAGAGATATTTCATACCGAGGCGACAAACCACAAATGTCGCTTGAAAGCGAGCAGTCGGAAATCAATGCAGCCTTTCGAACCGTAGGGACAAAAGCTCTGACTCCACCGTTTCCTCAAGGAGATTTTACACCAAAGCGACAAACGATACGAGGATTTCACACCAAAGCGACACGGGTCATTAGGTCCAAGGCATCTTTCATACCGAAGTGACACATGTTGCTTGGAAAGGAGCCAATCAAGAGCAACATTTCACATCGTAGCGGCATGACGGGAAGCACAGGCCAGCGTTCGGTTGGTGAAATCCTCAAGCGATAAGTGGCGCGTGCCGCTTGTCGCTTTGGTGCGCAATCTCACTAAAGCAAGACACTCATTGCATCGCGTATGCGCGAACAATAAACCACGGCAACATGTTGCAAGCTATTGAGGAAATGGCCCAGTTTGAGCGACTCAGAAGCGACAAAGCGACACGTGTGGCTTATCGTGTCACCTAGATCTGTTGTTGTAATGTGCGGTTTATCGTGTCGCCTATCTGTTGTTCGCAAGCAACGCTTGCTAATAGACTGAAGGCACCATGTCGCTTGTCACTTAGTTGGGAACTCCCCCTGTAGCGCGTCGCTTCGATCTCAGCACCCTTCCTTAAGGAGCTTTCCGACCAAAGTAACAAGTAGCACGCGAATACGCCATATGAACGTGTCGTTTGCTGTTTGGACCCTCATGTGCAATGAATGCTATTTTACAGTCTGGAAGTGTGTGTCACTAGTGTGACAGTGTGAACATCCCGTGTCGCTTGTCCCATTGGTTTGAAAGTTGCCTTACACTCATGTCGATGGCACTAAGAAAGTTTTGTGGGGTTCCCCTTGTCGTTTCATGCAATCATCATTATCATCATCGCCGCGATTAGTTTAAAGCGGAAGAAAAGAGTCAGTAAATATCAAAAATACAAATGCTTCAGTGTGTATATCTTGATGATGATGATAATAATAATGAACCTAATTCATACACAAAAATTTAGTTGCCAAGAACATTTCACGCGTATTTTTTCTCCCGTATTATTAACGAAAGTATGACGATAACAGGACGTGGTCGACTGTCTAGAATGTTCGTTAATATCTTCGCGACCACTGTACCAAATATAATAGCAATGATCATATTCATAGAAATGCTTCATGTAAAAGAATCAGACGTTGCAGCGAAAACTCCATTTACTTCCATTATATGCAGTCGAACAGCAAGCACCGGGGTCAACACCAGCGCCTCTAGCGGATCATTTTCGAGTGGAACCAGCCAGAGAGCGCAGAAGCATGCCGTTTTCCACACTACGTTATTCTAGGCGCTGTAACTATACTAATTAATGTTTCTTTAACATTTTCAAATCTAAAAGACCTAGAACTCAGTGTTTTTAAGTTGTTTCTTTTTTTGTTTTTGTTTTTTTAATTTCCGGGGAAAGGCCTCCGGACTCCTTATAAACTAGGGGATATTCAATAACCCTTGGGTACATTATATGCTTCTCCCAGAGTCTGCCCCCCCCCCCCAAAGCAAAAGCTCAAACTCCGCCCATGTTTCTAAGGCGAAACGGGACATCCAATATCGCCTCGTGTTTCGCCTTACAAACAAGCCTAACCTAACTTAAAATTTGTTCTTACAAATGTCAGGATAAATAGTACCAAAATTACTAATACAGTTAATATAAATCCGTTTACATAAAAAAGTATATATATATATATCAATGTAGCATGGAGTTTTATTACATTAATAATAATGACCCTTCATGTCGATAATATTCCCTGGTGGGAAACTTTGTGTGTGTAAAACGAAACAGGATAAGGCGAAATGGGATGTTCCGTTTCGCCTTGAAAAGTTCGTGTCACATAAATCATTTGAAATTGTATTGGGGGAGATTGTAACGTACCTGAGCGTTTAAAGTTTTATATTTGTAAGAAATTAAGATTTTAAAAAATGTTTGTTATTTCAAATAATGTGCAAGTTGTCACAGAGAACTATAGTTAGATTGATACAGTTGTGGTTGGAACTTGTGTATATGTTTAGAAATACGTCATAATCTGTTCGTGTTGACGTCACTTTCTCATCTCAACGGAGGAAGTGAACCCGCCTGAATGTTTTCTTCTGACGACAGACTAAGTTGAAAAACAGGTGAAGGTGAGAAATCAACAGAAACGTGGTAACGGTTAATGAAATACCCGAATAGTGTAATTGGTAATTATTTGCGTTTCATTCTAGCTACACTCGGAAATAATAATTAAGTACAGAAACTTTCGTGTATTTACGTTTGTCTTGTCCAACGTTAATTCTATATGCAAGTGTGTTTAGTGATTGTGATGAGATTTAATATGCTATAGAATTGTTCCTCTTCAGGCAGAAACGTAAGCAAATCTGTACCTTGCTTGTAAGTCCACATACGATAGGAAATATAAGTGATTATAAAACTGCGTTTAACTTTGAATACTGTGTTGTGTTTCTTTTCTACCCAGCAAGCCCTGATGCGTGATAAAGAGTCTCATGTTCCTGACACAAGGAGCAGCGGACTAACTTTCTGACGACTGGTGTACAACTGGGGGATGTTGCAAGGTGAAAACGCAATAAGGACACGCTCTACATTAACGTATTACGAATCTCACCATTAACACATATGCACACACAAATATATTAACAATATAAAGGGCCTGTGTCATTACAATGTATCCAAAAATTCTAAATCAATTCAATTAAATGGGGCATATATTTAAAATATTTAATTTAAGGTACGGATGTGATTCCACATATTCAGACTCGAAATACATCTTCAAACACAAGTAACGGCTGTTACGGGATATACTAATCAACGAAAATTTGTTAATTGTACAAGAACTTCAAACTCAAATTTGTCTATTCAACTTTTGAATATCTTGCCATGCAATAATCTTTCGTCTGTCAGATAGACTGTTCTGCAAAAGACACTAACAAAGCAAACGGATTGAGAAAATTCTGTTCTATTTTCCCCGCAGCTTTTTTACCTTCCTTGATAAAAATAAAACATATACTTTGAAAACTTGCCTCATAGCATTTACAAATATGTATAAATTCAATGGGACTTGGATTAATAAAAATTGCAATTTTTCAAGTCTACGGAGAACAATTCACGTAGATTTCACGCAGAATTCCCTGACCCAATAACTCCAGGCGTTCCCGTTGAGTAACCACCCTGTATAAGCATATGTGTACGATTAAAGATCATTTAATAATGGTGAATAAACAAATGTTTGGCTGCCAGCAGTGGCGCCGACTTGTCAAAATTATTGGGGGGCTCTGATCACTGAAATAAATTAATGAATGACTCACTCCCTCCTTTTTTTAAGTTTTGGCCTCAGTGTTCGGAATCTCATAAAAGCCCATGAATTCCTCAAAAATATTAAAATTTTCAATTACTGTTCGAATGCAAAATGTCAATTGTTCACGGATGGATATATCACAAGTTTCGTCAACCATAATAGCAAAATATTCCCGACTTTTAATATCTGCTACCACGGAGCGCAAAACAGATCTCCCTAATATATCAATGATCTCGTTCTGAATGTCATGTGAGAGCCATTTGTAGCCAGAACGCCCCATCCACTCTCCTAGTTCATTGAAACTTTTTTTAGTAAAAATGTTAACAATACTCATAATTATATACTTAGTATATAGTAATAATTCATGTGTTTTGCTGTCTCTGGTCATAGCCCCCCCCCCCCAAAGTTGATGGTGTAGAACATTTCAAATGTGAAACTTTACAAGAGAAGCAAAATAATACATTAGATCCTCTTAAAGAAAATTATTTAGGGGGCTCTGTCACCACATCGTTAACATTGATGGAGTCGGCGCCTATGGTTGACAGACACTATTTTTGGTTATTCTAAACTTTTTCCTCTGTCAAGAGTTGAGCAGTATTTTCGACTGAAAATAGGTTTTCAAAAAGGGGTGCGCAGGCACCCTTTCGCACAACCCTGGCGACAGGTGAAACTAGCGTGGCGTATGGACACATGTCAGATTAGAACCTCTCAAGGAATGAAGACATTGAAGGTTGCGATAGGTAAGACCTACACCGAGGCTGCAACCTCTGCGGTTATTTCATTTCAACATCGTCATATTAATGAACGGAGGCTGCATCAAAGGGCGCCGTCGGTCGCCTCAAATAAGCTCGTTAATGGGAGCTTAGACCCGGCACGTGAGCGGCATGGGAAACTGTTTTTCCACGTGTGAGCGGATCTACAAAAAAAAGGGTGCTTCTCTGTGTTCTTCCCTCGGACGGACATCAAAGAAAGGAAAGCACGGTGCGGAAGCGACAAGGCGATAATGTGCGTTTGCAAGTGCGTAAATATAAATGACCAGGTCCGCAGCTATGTCCCCCTCTCCCCCCCCCCCGAACTATGAAATATAGGGTGATTCAAAAAGGTGGACTCAAATTCGTACGGCTATATTTGATATGATATGATTTTATTTCCATCCACTTGATCATATAAGTACAAATAGCACTATGATATGGGATAGGTCAATTACATGTATAATTTTGAGTACAAAGGAATTAACACATACTTATGCATATTAAAAAGTATAAAAGAGTATAGAATAACGTAAAAAAAATAAAAGAAAAATCAAAGGTTATGTCTATTAATGAAAAATATGATCTAAGTACTCCTCTGTGCTATAAAACAAATACTTCATAAGCGAGCTTTTTACTGTTATTTTAAATTTGGTTGGATTATGATTCTTGAATTCCTCTGGCAGCTTGTTATAGAGTTTTACACCTTGAAATCCTAACCATTATGTGTTTTGGATGTGCGGACAGCAGAAAGATGGAGGGCGTTATGCATACGAGTGCTGTACTTGTGTATGTTCAGATTTCTTGAGAAGATTTTAGAATTTGTATGAATAAAGTACAATGTTTCTAATATGTACAAACATGGAAGAGGTAATATTTGAAATTCATTGAAAATTTGTTTCTTGAACTATACATCGTATGTGAGAGTGATATACATAAGCCAGACTATACAATTCCTATTTTATACAAGACATATTCATTCGAAGGTATGTGCTATTGTCCCGGTGCTTTTCTTTATTTGTAATTATTTTTCTCTTACATATAGGTATGATTTAATATCATACCAGAAAATGGACAAATGATTATTCGGAGACCAGAATAGTCACTGGTTTACATATAATAGTGTAAGTATGGTTAAAATGTTATTGTGTTAGATCTACAATTATTGATTAGGGCTTGGAAGTTGAGAAAAAATCCTTTTTTTTTTTTTGTTACTAGTGTCCGAAGACGAGGCCCAACATAATATATGTTCATTTTGGGTCATTGTAGGCCAGAAAAGGGTGGGTTTTATTTGTCCTTTTTTGCCTTTTCGGCGTTTTTTGGCTTATTTGTCCCTTTTTAGCCTTTTTTAGGTCTTAACGGCTTTCTTTGCAACTTCACCTTCTTTTGACAACGTTTTTACTGCCCATTCTTAATTCGAATCATCATCAGTTCATCACCTCTTAAACATCCTTTCTGTAGTAAAGAAATAATATATATATACACCCAACTGAGGTAAGGTTTCCGAAGTCCAATTTCTGTAACCCTAGTGTGGTTAGGCCAAATATGATTTTTCAAATTATGTTAATCTAGAAAATATATAATGTCTGAAGGGAAATGCATTTCATTCATATTGTTTTCTCGTACTGTGTGTTTATTACCAACAGAATTTTGTATTTTTTTTACTCATAAAATATGTAATTAAAACTGAAGTTATTAATTAATTTGCATGACATTTATACGTCCTTTTTTTCGTTTTTAGGTCTTTTTATAGGTTTTTTTGTCAATTTATAGCTACGCCTTCAACGTCCGAGACCTAATTATTAGGATCTTAAATTTAGAGAGAAATGTTAGTAATCGAATGTTAATACTAGTGAGAATACAAGAAAGTATGAATTTCTCTCCGAAAACGATAAAAACGATAGAATATTTAGTATATTTCAAAATATTTTCCAGAACAAACTGTAAGCCTAACCTGACCTGGAAACCAGAACAGGCGAGATACTCCAACTCGTAACATGGTCATGTAATACCGGGTGGCCATAATTAAAGTTACCCAACTCAGAGCCCCCTGTAGCCTGTTTGAGGCATCGTAGAACTCTGAAATTTGGTGAATCCACTATGCAGACCATGCGGAAGAGTATGGCGATAAAAATAGTGACATTTTCCGCCACTAGGTTGAAATGTGGCGCTGTACTTCCACCATGGGTTGTAATAATGACGTAAACTGCTCCAATTGGTTATGAATTTGCCTTTACCTTGCAATCTTGCAATAAACGAGAGATTATTTTCTCGCAACTTCCAGCCACTAACAAATGTCTTTCTAATTAATAACTCAGCTAAATCATTTAACGTGATTATTGTACAACTCATCATGGAAGTACAGCGCCACATTTCAACCTGGTGGCGGAAAATTGAACTATTTTTATCGCCATCCTCTTCCCCATGGTCTGCATAGTGGATTCACCAAATTTCAGAGTTCTACGATGCCTCAAACAGGCTACAGAGGGCTCTGAGTTGGGTAACTTTAATTATGGCCACCCGATATGTTGATTGCCAATATTCATGTCATATCTATTGTATATGTTGTACTTTAATATCAAGAGTTCTAGCAATACGTGTATACACGTATATATAAAGATGTTAGAAGATTCACGAATAAATTGTAAACCGTCTCTGTCCTGGAAACCAGAACAGGAAAGGTATTCTAATAGCAAATGTATAGCCCAGAATGGAACAATAAATGGCAGCAAAAAATGGGGCAACCATTATTCGAGAAACAGAAAGTTTTTAGGTACCAGGGCGAAAGCGCTTACCCCTGAAGGTATGGAGGGAGGCTCTTTCTGGGGGTTTCCCCAGTTCTTTTTCTCTCCATGTTGCAAGTGGAAGTGATTTTTCATGTTGATTATTAAGCTGGACACGATATTTGAAAAGCATGATAAATATTTTTTTCAGATTCCCATGCATTCCTTATGTAGAAAGTTACGGCTAATCAAATGGGAGTTTTCCACTTCTTCCTACGGCAAATCAAATCTTCAATGTGTCCTCCTTCCGTTCATGTGTTTTACTACGTCAACGGAAGTTTGGAATTCCCAAGAGAACAAGTAAAATAATCAGTGGCGTATACTGAGTCCAAGATCTGGGCTATTTCACTATATCACGTGGTCCTAGGCTGTGAATAGAATTAAATTTCACAACTCATAAGAAACCAGGTTGCCAACTCATAAGACATCAGGTTGCCAACTCCTAAGAAATCAGGTTGCCAACTCATAAGAAATGAGGTTGCCAACACATAAGAAATGAGGTTGCCAACTCATAGGAAATCAGGTTGCCAACTCATATGAAAACAGGTTGCCAACTCATAAGAAATCAGGTTGCCAACTCATAGGAAATCAAGTTGCCAACTCATAGGAAATCAGGTTGCCAACTCATAAGAAATCAGGTTGCCAACTCATAGGAAATCAGGTTGCCAACTCATAAGAAATCAGGTTGCCAACTCATAGGAAATCCAGGTTGCCAACTCCAGAATCAGCATCACCATCTCACTGATATGAATAATATTCTTATTTACGATCTCTCCTGTATTTTATTTTCTAGACTTCAGGCTTCGCAAATAGCCTAGCTAGCCCAGAATATACGCTCCTATTTCTCTCCTCCTACGACTATCCAGCGCACAGACCTCTCTTTCCCCAACTCGCCGCGGGAAAAGGACAATGGGGGAAGAGCATGCCGAGTGTGTGAAAAGAGCTAAATCTTCGTGCACCTACCTTCATTCCTCCTTCTATCGCCTTTAGTCTGCAACTTTCTCTTCCTCTGCCCTCCTCTACCCCTCTTTCGCCCCCGTCTTCTCTCGTTGTTATATTCTGTTCGGTGGGTTCTTGTGACAATTGAAGTTCCACCATCTTGGCTTGCATCTATTGATACAGAAGCCTGAGAGCCCCAGCTGCAAACGAAAAAAAGAAACGTGAATATTAACCAAAGATTTGCTATTGAGTAGAGCACAGCATTTTTCATTGTCAACACTAGCAAAAGCTTATGGATCTATCAAAAATTATAATAATAATACAGGGTGAGCATAAAGTCTTTCCCTGATTATAAATATATATATCTTTACTTCCACGGTAGATAGGCAAATAACACTTATGGCAATAAGTAGTGCAATAAATCAAGTTTTTTCCATTTCTCTGTTATGTCCGATTCGTAGAGACGGTCCCATATCATGGCCACCGCGTTCGCCGGACATGACCCCTCTTGACTTCTTTTATGGGGTTACGTTAAGGACACAGTGTTTAATTCACCAGTTCCTGATATGCAAACCAAAAGGTGATGCTATAGAGCCGGTGACGGAAGAGATGTTGGCAAAGACATGGAGAGAAATTGAGTATCGCCTAGACGTTCTAAGGGCAGCAAAGGGAGCACATGTCGAAGTGTACTGATAAAAAACTTTATGAGTTAAGCTGCCATTTCCAACAAACCGCATATCTGTATCTAGCATAGTTTTTGAGCTATAATAGTTTGTAATCAGGGAAAGACTTTATGCTCACCCTGTAGTAGTAGGCTTTTCTGCAGAGAGGAGTAAACAGAGTAATTGTTTCCCGATCAAACGAGATATAGTAGCGTTGCCACCTCAAAAAGAACTTCTTCAGACCGAAGTTATCATGTTCCTGCAACATGCTTCCAATAATTAACATAAATTACTGTGACTGAAATGAGTTCCATAAATCTGGAACCATAGGATTGGATTGCATTGTTCTGTTGTTTTAAGTCCACTATATGCACAGCGAGGCTAATCGGGACTGGACATACAGTTTAAAGTGGGATCCGAACCACTATGTGTCTCCAGCGGGAATCGAACCCGGGACCCGTTGATTACAAGGCGACGACGCTACCACTGCGCCATCGGGGAGGCCCTGGAACCATAGAAGAATAACAAGAATGCGAGGGTCAGTATTTATATTTTGCGCCTAACAATGAAAAAACAGGAATTTGGCATTGAAAACTGCTTTATTGTTTTTCGAAGTATTCTCCTTTATGGTCAATACACTTTAGCATTCGTTCGAACCATTTGTCAATGCAGTTTTTCCAATCTTCTTGAGACACCTCCATAATATGGTTTTTGAACGCATCAACGGCGTCTTCCGCCGACGAAAATCGTTATCCACGCAATTTATTCTTGACATTCGGGAACAAGAAGAAGTCATTGGGTGCCAAATCAGGAATGTACGGCGGATGACCCATCAATTCGATTTTTTGACTGTTCATAAAGTCGGTTGTTAGACGAGATGTGTGACAGATGGCATTGTCTTGATGAAGAATGATCCGACGGCGTTTGTTTGTTTTCCGTATTTGACCGAAGACCTCTGGCGTACAAATTGTTGTGTACCATTCAGAGTTGACCGTTCTACGTTCCTCTAAAGGCACAGTTGCCACATGACCAGTTTTCCCGAAAAAACAGGCGATCATTTGTTTCGATGTGCTTCGAGCGCGAACAACTTTTGTTGGATTAGGTTCATCTTGAAACACCCATACAGTCGACTGCTGTTTACGTTCCGGCTCATATGCATATATCCATGATTCGTCACCTGTTACAATCTTATATACGTCTTTTGAAGCACCACGATTGTATTTATTCAGCATTTGTTTGCACCAATTGACGCGAGCGTCTTTTGGAGTTTTTGTCAAATTGTGTGGGATCCAACGAGAACATACCTTTCTCGCAGCTAAATGATCATGTAATATTTTATATATGCTGGTGAAACTAATGCCTATGGTTGCCTCAATCTCACAGTATGTCACATGACGATCTTGCAGTATTAGGTTTTGCACAGCATCAATGTTTTCTTGAACAACAACTGATTTTGAACGACCTTCGCGAATCTCGTCGGTGAGCGAATGGCGGCCACGCTCAAATTCGTTATACCAGCGTTTCACAGTGGCAAAGGATGGTGCTTCATCGCCAAATGTGGAAGTAAGTTGATCGATGCACTCTTGTCTTGATAATCCACGTCGAAAATCGTAAAAAATCATCGCACGAAAATGTTCACGAGTTAATTCCATTTTATTGTTGTCGCGCAATCTCCAAGGCAACATAAACAACACAAATGAAGCTATTGACAAAACATTTGAAGTACGTTATGGTCAATAATGCCAGACGATTCCGTGCAAACGTCAAATCGCGCCTAACTTCAATCAGTGTTGCCAAGGCTCAAAATATAAATAGTGGGCCTCGTAGTTAATGTTAGGAACTTATAATTGCACAACACAGTTAAAGAATGCGTTCAAAGTGTTCACCATTGTTTATCATACACAGTTGAAGACGTCAGTCAGTGACATGGTTAATGTGTAACAGAAAAAAGGGTAATATGAAAATACCTATGGTTCCAGACTTAATGGGACACCCGGTATGTGTCTGTATTATGTATATTTTTAGTGCAAATCACAGCATAGAGACAGTATTTATGAACTTTTCTCGATTGATTGATTGATTTGTTATATTTTACTTCGCATTTCTGCCACTTTTGGCTATGAGGATGAGTGATGATATGATGAAATTGATGAAGGGACAATCACAAAGAACACCCATGCCCAGGTCGGGATTCGAACCCGGACCCTTGGCATCGTAGCGCACTGTGGCCAGCAACTTTTCTCGAGATGGTGGTTCAGATGTTACATTATTTTATGTGCTATTCTCTTTGCAAAATAAAGAAATGATTGAAAACACATTCCATCCGTCAATGCAAAGAATTTTATTTTAATATTGATACAATGTCTATTTTTATGAAGATGATGAAGTACTTTGTAGCTCACTGTGTTGCAACTGTTCGATGTTTCACAAAACCTTATCACATACAACAGAGGCACGTTAAAACAAATTAATGAACAAAAACAGGTCGTACGGTTTAATCATTACAGGGAGTTATGTACAACGCTGTTGATATTCAAAGGCAAACAATTCTACCATGTGGCGCGAAAGTCAGTTTACCCAAAAAGCACATTGATAATAGTATTACAATGTACGTGCTTCTTGTGCTAGTTAGTAATATTGTTTTTACGTATACGGTTGGGAACATTGTCGTGTGACACTGGCAACAGTGCACTCGTTATTCTTTTGTCGACAGTTGAGTCTCTGGGGTCCTCCTCTCCGCACAACGGTTTTGCTACCTTGTGTTCTGACGTCAGACGAATAATGCCTGCGAGGTCAGGTGAGGCCTGTTAGGTTAGGTTCCATTAAATACATTGAAAAAAATATTATTTAGGCTAAGAGAACTAAACCTAGCTAGCATAACCTAACAACGTAGGCATATAGCCTAAAATAAAAAAGCTTCTCCCATGACGTCAGAACACAAGGTTGCTCAAGTGTTGTGCGATAAGTGAAACCCGTTGTAGTGTGGTTGTTTGTTGTTAGATGACACATTTGAAGAGTGGACGCCTGGTACCATTGATTGGCCTGCGCGTTCTTGTGGTTTTGCTTTGTGGGGAATTGTTAAGGACATAGGCGCCGACTCCATGGGGCTTGGGGGGGGGGCTCGAGCCCCCCGAATATTAACGATGTGGTGCAGAGCCCCCAAATAATTTTGCTTAAGAGGATCTAATGTATTATTTTGCTTCTCTTGTAAAGTTTACTCTGAATTGTGCCACATGAATTTAACTTTAAATACACACTTCAAATGTTCTAGACCATCAACTTTGGGGGGGGGGGGCTATGACCAGAGACAGCAAAACACATGACATATTACTATATACTAAGTATATAATTATGAGTATTGTTAACATTTTTACTAAAAAGACTTTCAAAAGACGATGTGCATGTACTAGGGGAGTGGATGGGAGTTCGGGCTACAAATGGCTCTCACGTGACATTCAGTTCGAGATCATTGATATATTAGGGAGATCTGTTTTGCGCTCCGTGGTAGCAGATATTAAAAGTTGGGAATATTTTGCTATTATGGTTGACGAAACTCGTCACATATCCATCCGTGAACAATTGACATTTTGCATTCGAACTGTGAATGAAAATTTTGATATTTTTGATGAATTCATGGGCTTTTACAAGATTCCGAACACTGAGGCCAAAACTTAAAAAAGGAGGAGAGTGAGTCATTCATTAATTTATTTCAGTGATCAGAGCCCCCCTCCCCCTCCCAATAACTTTGACAAGTCGGCGCCCCTGGTGAAGGATATGGTATAGGATACTCATCATCACCGGCAGATTTGGGTGCACTGAGAGACTCAATTATCAATGCGTTTCTTCTCATCAACAATGATAAAAGTTTACTGCATCGTATTTGCAATTCTGTTGTTGATCGTTGCGCACAATATATTCCAAACATTGGAAGACACTTTGAACAAAACCACAGAAACTGGAATTTTTTGTATCCACTTGTATTTTGTGTATATACTTGAATTTTGTGTATAAACTTGAATTTGTGTATGGGTAAACTGACTTTTGCGCCACCCTGTATATACAGCGGAGAATTAAAGTCCCTATGTCGCTCGTTGCCAATATCCATTTTTCAACTGTCGCCTGATTAAGTTCAATATTATTAGTTTTATTCTTCTGAGGAGATCACTGAATTTTGGACCTCATAAGAGGCCGACTGCCAATTACTCTTGAAGAAATTGATGGTTTGTTGTCAGTTTTGGACCTCTTAGAGGAGTGATCACGTAATTTTCGACCTTCGGGAGGAAAGTCGTTGTTTACTCTGAAACAGGCTCGTAGCCAGGATTTTATTTCGGAGGAGGGCTCATCCCTTATCAGCACAGGCGCCGCCAGAAATATTTGTACAGGGGGTCAGGCCATTGATAAAACTTGATTAGTAGAAATAATAATGACAATAATAATTATTGCCACGGTTATAATTGTTATTTTACAGTAATAACTATTACAAGTTATTAAAAAAATAAACAAATTTTAATCCAAATGTATTGTTATTATTATTATAAATATAAATGGAGAGACGTTGCTACTCGATCCACCGTATGAGTGAATATCCAACACAGTGTTGTCCATTATTTTTCTTACATTTTGTACAGTTAGTGTACTGAAATTCATAGTTATTGTATTTAGTTATTAACTTTTACACATTCCGTTAAAAAAAAGGCTTGAAAAGTTAGAGCCAAATTTTACTCAAAGTTTATGTTGTGTGTGGATTCATTTATTCTTTGGATTAAATGGTAGAATATAAAAATATAACTTGGTTCCTCTATTATACACTATTTTCTTCGATCTATTGTTTAATCCTGCTAAGGAAATAAAATTAATTACCACTATACACTATTTAAATTAGATATTTGTGGGATTTCGGGGGGAGGCTTCAGCCCCCTTAGCCCTCCCCCTGGCTACGTGCCTGCTCTGAAACCAGTCTCACACGGTATTTATGTCAGTCCCGAATTCAGGATACAACTCCATGTTCCTTACTTCAAGGCCGTCTTGCCTCGCTTCAAGAACTGGACGAAGTAGAAACTGTTCTTTTAAAAAAATCCAAACATTCAACTACCAATCAAAATTTAGTCGAGTGTAAAGTTATGGTAACAGTTGGAACATTTACACATCGGAGAGTTTTGTTATTGAATTGTTTTTAAGTCCACTTTATGCATAGACAGGCGTCCGGAAGACGGGCCAAGGAGGGAGGGGGGCACGCCCCCAAGCCTGGAAAATGAATGTCCACCTAAAAAATTATATATTTCACACATGATTTCATTTCAGGCACAGAAATGTATGGTAATTATTACAACTGCGTTGAACGAACATGATAATTTCACACTCAAAGAGAGGGCATCACTATTAGCTATGGGGGAAAATTCAAAATATGCCTCCTTTGCCCCCCCGGAAAAAATTACCTTGCTTCCCCCTCCCTGGAAAAACTCCTGCGGATGTCAGACTAATCCGGACTCACACTGGAGCTACTGTGCAATGTGCTTCCACCGGGTATCGAACCCGGGACTCCTTCATTTCAAGACGTAGAGTTTTGTGTAGTAAAAGTTGGCAACATTGGAACTGGATACCTTAAATAAAAAATCTCTTCTTATAAACGGGAGAGACGCTTCCTTTTTCGACTACCTGCACTCGACGAGGCAACAATAGGCCCTCCACTTAGGCGCCACCTATGATTCATGCGAGCATAAAAGTACCCGCCACGTGGGTAATGTAACCCTCCGCACCGCGGCCATTTTCTTCCTCTTTTTTTTTGTCCCGACGAGCAACAAAATGTCCGAATGACCATAAGAAACGTCTGGTTAGGCACCTGTTACTCCACGCATTGCTTACAGCCATGCTGGACAACGTTCTGGACATTGAAATCATGAATAACAGCGCAATTAGTTTTATTAACACCCTAAAATGAAAAATACCATGAAAAGCGAGTGATGTCACACTTTATTGGAGGTTGTAACTCATGATAATTAAAATTCTATGGTATGACTCGGCTGTTTGCATACTCAAGTGATTTGGACTCGCTGCTAGAGTCGATGTGGGTGGCATTAATCAACGTCTTGGCACTGGTACACGCAATTGTGCAATCCTGATATTCTCACGTATCAGCATGTGCAGCGCCGTAGCTACATATTTTGGCGGCCTCCTACGCAATATTGCGGTTCGGCGCCCTCCTCTTTGGACACGTGTTCTCATGTTTCAAAGATTGGATAAACTTTATACACGTGTCTTTATGTTTCAAATATTGGAGAAATTTTAGACATAGGTCCTTATGTTTCAAAGATTGGAAAAAAACTTTAGGCATAAGTCGTCATGTTTCAAAGGTTGGGGAAACTTTAGACATAGGTCTTTATATTTCAAAGGTTTGAGAAACTTTAGACACGTGCCATTATAAGACGATTAAGCCTTGTTTCCATGACAGAAAATGACACTATATATACTGACCAAGTCAGTCTATATTTCAGTAAAGAAACACTAACAACGTGACGTTTCAACCTTCCATTAGGGTTTTCCGCAGAGTTGAAAGGTGACGTTGTTGAGGTTTCTTTTTTCTTTTGCTGAAATATAGACTGCCTGGTCAGCATACACAGTGTTTTGTGCCATTATGTTTCAAAGGTTTGAAAAACTTTAGGCGCGTGTTAAGTACTGGTTTAAAGTATCAAATGCATAAAAATGTCATTTTCTCATATCTTCAGATGCCCTATTTTCTTAACTCTGCAATGGGGTTATAGTGTTGGATCAGGTATATTGCTATATATTTATGTCCCCACTTATTGCTTTCAGTTTGCGGTGGCCTCTCGTCCAGTTTCGCTTTTGCTATCGCATTACTTTATAAACTCGTGATCTGAATGAAGTAAGGAAGTATCTTGAAGTAAATCTGTATGCATTTATATTAAAATTGAAAGCAAATACCGAAAGGAAGAGGTGTTGTGACTGACGATCGGGATCGTTCATGTTTATTTATTTACTTATTTATTTATTTGAGAAATCCTGAATACAGAGATAATCCATTTTATATCAGGATATCAACAGAGAAAAATAGAAATTAACAAATGAGAAGCACGCGCACATATGTAACAAGAATAAAAAATAAAAACAATAACTAGGAAATAACAAATATTAATTTCTCTTCAGCTGCTTGATGCACGTATTTCTGAAAGCCTGCTTAGATAGATGGAAGCCTGGAGGATCATTTAGTGTATTGTACCTTGTTTGTAGTCTATAGAGAAGTGACCTTTGTTCTAGGGATAGCCTTGAGGCTTTTGTGTAAAAGAAGTTGTTGCATTTGCTGTTGGTACGTGGGATCTGGATGTGAAGAAGTGCCAAGAGTTCGTTAGTGAAAAGTTGTCCATTCATGATTTTGAAAAGAAATTATACATCTGAAACTTGACGGCGAAAGGAAAGATCGTGAATTTGAAGAGTGGATAGAATTTCATGTTTGGAAAAGTTTGCAAAGGCTGGGCATCTATGTTTGACTATTCTGATAAAGAACACTTTGTTTGTTCTCTTTATATTGCTATCACAGGCCATTGACCAAATACAGGAACCATATTCAAGAATAGGTACAACGCACGTTGTAAAGTAGGTTTTGAGGGCAGAAACATGTGTCATATCTGTAAATTAGTCCAAGGGTTTTCATGGCTCTGGAAGTTATGTAATATATAAGGTGTCTTGCTTTCTCGAAGATAGCTAGCTGTCCCTGTGAAGGCGCAAGTATTCCAGGAACAGGGAGGAGATGGAAGAGATGAGACTCCCCACGGGGATACAAAACCTGTTTCCTCTCATGATATAGATCGGTCGTGTTGTGTCGCCACAGACACAATGCAACGCTCCGAGCACTCACGACCTTTCAAAACGTAAATTCCTTATCGAACAATCGAGCTGAGAATTTTTCTAGTCCGTATCTATCTTCCTTTATCCCAGAATTGGAAATGGACATTTCCCAGTTAGCCAATTTACCGTAGGTTTGGCCTATACTTAGCACCATTTGTGAATTCGCATTACTAGTAGGTACACAATAACATCCTGCTTTCATAATAAGCCCAGATGCATACCCGAGTTCGAAAAGTTTACATTGAACAGTAATCTGGTGTATTGAGTAGAAGAGTTCCTCACAAACTCTATAATAATATTGTTAATAGTTCGGCACGAAACATATCAGTAAATATTATTAGTTTATAATTATTATAGTCATCAGAGGCGTGCTCAGACTAATTTATTTGGAGGTGCCTCGGAGTTTCAATTTCCTACTTGGACAATGTTAGCCTAATTGTTGTAACTTCATGTTCCTTTTCACAAAAACTATTAGATATAGGAAGATAAAATTTTAATATAGTATCTGATTGATAGATTTGGTGTTTTGAGTCCACTTTATGCACAGTAAGGCTAATCGGGACTGGACCTACAGTTTAAAGTATTATCCGAACCACTATGTGCCTCCATCGGGTATCGAACCCGGGACCCCTTCATTACAAGGCAACGACGCTACCACGGCGCCATCGGGGAGGCCAATATAGTGTCTGTGTATTCGTAATCACTATAACACAGGTTTTCCTATCGTTATGAAGATATTTATATTGTTTTAATTATAACACCATTAAGCCTTGTTTCCATGATATGAAAAACTAAATATGCTGACCAAGGCAGAAATTTATTTTATTATAAAACATAAACTAAACGTAACGTTTCAACCTTCTAGCAAGGTCTTCTTCAGACTCTGCACCACGTACAAATGTAACAAGGTACAAATTTATTTAAACACACAGGACATGACATAGAGTGGGATGAGGCTAATCAGATATGAAGGGAGAAGAGAATGGGAGTGAGAAAATGGAAGGAGGCCAAGGAAATAGAGAAGAAAGAGGAAGAAGACACAATGAACTGGAATGGGGGACTGAAGATAACCAAAGAATGGAAAGGACAAGAGAGAAAGAAGAGAGAAGAAGGAAGAAGAATGAAGGAAAAAGAGCGTGAGATAAAGAGTCCAACCACATTCTAGATGGAAGTAAATATGTTTAGCCTTTTAGTGAAAGTACAGTTGGCAAGGGAAAGCCACTTGCTAGAATGTTCCAGAACAATTTTCTAATAGTCTGGAGGGGAGTAATGTTTGTGTGTATATACCGTCCTGTTTTGTACCTTGTTACATTTGTACTTGATACAGAGTCTGAAGAAGACCTTGCTAGAAGGTTGAAACGTTACGTTTAGTTTATGTTTTATAATAAAATTAATTTCTGCCTTGGTCAGCATATTGAGTTGTTCATATTATTTAAATAAAGAAAGCAAACAACTGAAAAGCAATATTTGTACAGAATAATCAACTCGATCAAATGTAATACGTACAATATAAGGCTATATTACTACAGGTGATATCAGCTAAATCCCTTTCATTAAAAAAATCTGTACGTTTAGTTTCATCCACTTTTTCTAATGCACATTACTTCGTAAAATATAATGTTGCACATGGTGACTTGATAGTTAATACTCTATGCAATTTAACAAGTAAACAATATCGCATCATTGTTTTGGAGAAACACAATAGCTCACTTTTTTAAAACACGGATTATTATTTTTCATTATTTTAATGATAGTTTCTGAGTGGCCGCGGTGGCTCAGTCGGTAACGCGTCTGACTACCATGCTCAAGGTCCCGGGTTCGATCCCCGGCCGGTTCAAATCCGGGAACTTTTCTAACGGTGGAAGCGGCCCCGGCGCCCACCCAGCGTCGAATAACATGGGTACCTGGGGAAACCCTGGGGGGTAAAGGCGGTCAGGGGCGTGATGCTGATCACATCACCCCCACTCACGACCGGATCAAGAAAGTGTGGGGCGTTACCCCCACACCCCCTATACGCCTTCATGGCGTGGTGCTATGCACAGGGGAACACTTTACCTTTTAATGATAGTTTCTACATTTTATATTTTTTAAGACATAGTGCCCAGGCACTCTTGGCACCCCCCGTGTGCACGTCTTTGATAGTCAAGATAAATTCTAATAATAATAATATTCATTATATCAGCGGTATGACTTCACCTAGCCAATATTTCTAGCGATGTATGTTCATGCCAGTTACCTAAAGATAATAGCAGAAGTAGATTAGACGAACTGTGTTACTTCACCTGCACCAATCAAGCACCAGAAAAACATATCCACAGGTCACCAGTGAGCCCAGGAGATCTACCAGGGTAAGAAGACTGCCAGATAAATTACAGATCTCCCACAGAAGGAATGAATTATTTCTTTGTTCTTACGGAGGGGAGAAACATGTAATACATGGACATTCACTTGGCTGATTTGTCTCCTTTCATCCTTTTCAGAAGGATGTTTTGTAAAAATTTCTAAGTCACTTTTCCATGTGTAATCTTATATTACTGATATTTTCTCTTAGTAGGGGAGACCGGGGTAATTAGAACATGGGGTTATTGGAACATGTTAATGTAGAATAATTTAAAACGAAAAGACTGGTGTAATAACATTTCATACCTATGTACCTACACTAAACCTACATGCAGAAAATTTGTTATTGGAATAACTACACAAAAGTAAGTTTTATTTGACTTTTATTATACACCTGCAAAAAATGATGTGACGCATGCTTGGTGTTTCTCTGCTTCTGCATATACTGGATGTGAATGAAAGAACCCTTGGAAAATTTTCTTCACCTCTATAATAAAACATAAGGGCACACATCTTTTCATGTGAGTTTGGTTGTCTATGGGAAATTTGCCTGGTTTTTATAAGCAAAGTTCTTATTACCCCAAAAATTTCTGCAAAGGTGTTATTAGAACATTGCGTAATTTGCTTGATTTCGCTTGGGTATACTAGATTGTACATGTAACTATCAGTGGCGAAGCGTCCTATGAGGCCAGGAGGCCGGGCCTACCCACAGAATTACTCTTTTAAAAGTTGTCTTAGCTTATTTCAAGATAACATATATAATGCAATACAAAAGTTCGGAATTTTCATTTATGATAATTACAAAAACATTCTAACCCTGTCCAGTATACGGACTTTCCACAGACTGAGGCACATTTGCTGGGGCCTCATCTCTTCACATTCTGTCGCATGGTCGTAAATGCAGGAAGCCTAATCTTACGAGTATTGTACGTATGCTTATAACGTGCTCCTGAGGCCGGCCTCGCGGTGTTACCCACTATGGCGAATAGAATATCAGCAACACTGCATTTCCGCCAGGGTTGGAAATTTATGGTGTACTAGCATTTTTATAAACATTAGTCCGTTTAGGTACAGGAATAATTGTATTCCATTGTACATTCTCCATATTTTGTACGAAGCTTGCGTTTTCCTTCCTTTCTTCGACAGGAATAAGTAAAATTGAAAATTACGGAGTACTGTAGTTCTGACTTCGTTTTCTAGTCAGTGATGATGGTCTTGTCAATTCACCCAACACTGTAGCGTAAACAGAAAGTCTAAAAAAATTACATTTGTAAAGGAAGTCTTCATATCATGTTATATGAATTAAAATTCTAGTTACGCCTGATATTTGTAAAGTAGTTTTACTTCCTCTGGAAATGGAAGAATGTATTTCTAACGTGAACGGGGATTTCCCTGGGTTGCTCCCTGCCTGTGAAATTTTGGCCTGCAGTGACGCTACAAGGAAGCGTGGCTCGCGGTGTTCGATGTGGTATATCTTTGTTTGTGATTCGTGTTGTGTGCAACGCTTACATTTGTGCAAGAAAATGGCTGCTTGGACTGAACAGCAAGATTTAATTGAGTTCCTGCTCTCAAATTCGTTTTCGCAGTGTTCTTTTGAAAACAAGTGTCTTATAAAGGAGAGGAGACCAAAGCCGAAGCTGGCTTTACAGGAGCAAGACGGGCAGAAGGTAAGAAAATTTTCCACCCAGTGGTATTCGAAGTACAAGTGGCTAACGGGGTACAATGAACGAATGTACTGCTTCGTGTGTATTTTGTTTGGTGATGAAGATCAGTGGGCAAAGAAAGGTATAGTGACACTTAAGAATTTTACTCGTAAAGCTACGAAACATCAGGCGTCCGAAAAGCACATCAGAAATAGTGAAAGTTTTCATTTCTTAGGTAACACACCGAGAATTGAATGTGCTTTATCTGAAGGTGTTCGGCTACAAATATTAAAACACAATGAAAAGGTGTCAACAAACAGAAAAATAGTTGGTCGTTTGGTTCAAGTGGTGTGCTTTCTCGGTAAGCAAGAGCTCGCGTTCAGGGGGCATTTCGAGGGCGACGAGTCGGTCAACAAGGGGAATTACCTCGAACTTCTGAACCTGCTTTCTCAAGAGGAACAGCTGATGAGGGAGCATCTTGACTCCGATTCAGTTTGGAACCAGCAGTGACATCCAAAATGATTTAATTGAGTGTGTGACATTCGTGCTAAACGAAAGAATAAAATCAGAGCTGTCTCAAGCAGAATTTATTTCTGTACAAGTAGACGAAACAACCGATGTATCTTGTAGAGCACAGCTGAACGTTATTCTGCGGTATTCCGTGGGAGACGCAGTGCAGGAAAGATTTATAGGATTCCATGACGTCTCGCGAGACAAAACGGCAAGAGGGATATCAACTGTTGTTCTGGAGGTTTTAAATGAGTGGGATGTGAAAGAAAAGCTAGTGTGTCAAACGTATGATGGGGCGTCAGTGATGGCCGGGGCCGGAGGAGGGGTTCAGCATTTTGTTAGACAAGAATGTCCGCACGCTCTGTTTATTCATTGTTACGCCCATCAACTAAATTTAGTGTTATTGCACGGCTCAAAAACAATTAAACGTATTAAACGTTTCGTTTCCGATCTGACAGCTTTTCATTCATTTTTCAGCAGATCGACCAAGAGGTCTGCTTTATTAAGAGAGCAGGGTTTCCAACTTCCACACCCAAGCCCAACACGCTGGAACTATCATTCACGTGCAGTACAAACTATAACAACACATATGGCAGAATTGAAGCGTGCTGTTAATCACATACGCGAAACAGACGATCAAAACTGGGATCCCGAGACTGTTAATTGTGCAACTGGCTTGCTTACACGGCTCAATTCCCCTGAATTTTTATTTCTACTTTGTTTGTACGGCAAGATATTTGTTTTCACAGACAATCTTTTCAATGTTTTGCAACAGAAATGCACTGCCGATGTCATGCTATGCAATACAGAAGTGACATTAACCATCTCTGCCTTGAAAGAAATGCGCTCAGAGAAAACCGTTAATGAATGTTTCGATGGAAGTGCTAAATTGGGTCAACTAAATTTCACAGAAAGAGAAAAATATACTTTGAAAGTTTTGGCATATGAAGTTTTGGATGTGATTATAGTTCAAATGGAAACACGTTTTGGAGACCTGTCATCATTAGAATTTGTTGAGTTGATTAATGACACAAAATTTCCTGGCTTCAAAGAAAAATTTCCGTTGGACAAGTATTCAAAATTACATCAACAGTACCCTTTTTTCAACAAAGAGTTGCTCAGCAGGGAATTAATGGTGATATACGCAACTCCAGAAAAACACCTTGCACCTTCAGATCTATTGCATTACATTACATCCAATGGTCTGCAAGAAGTTTATCCGGAAACACTGCGTCTTTTGCAATTGTGTCTGTGCATTCCTGTCACCACAGCATCGAGTGAACGCAGCATGAGTGCACTGAAAAGAATTAAAACATTTCTGCGAAATACAATGACCAACGTCAGGCTTAACTCTCTGGCATCCCTAGCGATAGAGAAGAAACTAGTAGGAAACCTCTCCTTCGATCCAGCCTTCCGGGAAAGGGTTATTGATGTGTTCGCAGAGAAGAAGAACAGACGGATGGATCTAATATACAGGAAGATGTAATCATCGGTATGTAGGACCCACTTTTGTTCGTTCATGTTTCTTTCTTATAACACGTTAGTGATTTGATATTTCATTCCTAAAATGTTTTCAACTCTATTATTAAAACTTTCCTTTGCAAGTAACAGTGCATGGCAGCAAAATTTGAAAAAAAAAAAAAAAAAAATAAGCAGTTGTTGAAATAGAATAATGACGTTATTTAATATGTTGAACATTGTCGTCGAGTAGATATTGCAGGCAGACTTTTTTTTTTTTTGCAACCCACAGAAGCGAAGTGGGAGGCCATTTCCTTTACCCTGAAGAGATAACAAGAGAAAAGGGCGTTGAGAATACAATGAAAGGGAAGACTTTTTTGCGTTTGGGACAAACAATGCAATAGGGTTTCCTTGGGCCATGTTCCGTTCAGGCCTGGCAGAACAGGCCAGTGTTGTCACATCGGATTGGCAGAAAACAACTAAATCGTGCCTAAAAATGGGGGACACTAATTCTCTCAAGCAACAATATGTATTATAACCTGTTAATATAATATATAATAACCTGTCATGTTGCGATCATAGTATGGCCGCAAACAAGGATCCTCTGTTCTATTATCACATAAAGGTATCCCAGAACAAACCACAATGCGATGTTTTGTATTCAATTCACACTGAATGAGAGTGGTTATCTAATGCCCTTTTGTTTTGAAAGCTTCCACCCCGTAGTGGTCATCATAACACACTAGGAAGCCAGGAGTCCTAGGTTCGAGTCCTCATTGTGATCCAAGTCATGCCAATGTTTCTCGATTCTCTTTAATCCTTTGTCTATACATCCTCATCGTCACGATTACATTAACCTAGAGCAGAACAAATGAGACGAAAATAACCATAATATAGATTGTTTACTTGCACATACAGGTGTCAGAAATGTATTTGTCTTCAACGCCAAGGCTGCATTTAACCACAACCATTCCTTACGTTATGCTAAACACATAAGAATAGAGCTTTTTTTCGGTGCAAGAAAATCTTGCTCAAAAAACTAAGTTGGCAGCAGTAGTACGTTCCCTGGAAGTGTGAAATTCTGTCGTCTGCCTATGGCACAAACGTCATACTGACCTGTGAACTGTGGGGTTCTTCTTCTTTCCCTTTTCACCTCAATTGCAAAATAAATATATATTTAGGAAAAAGTGGTGAAGAATTAACAACAGGGCTCGACCACTATTCGTTGGGTTTCGCGATGTTTCATGATTGGTAATTCTTTCTAGTGGTGTGTAGATAAATCACTTAGAGGATTGTAAAAAAAAAAAATAACAAAAATCTAGATCGACGGCATCTGGTGGGCGGGTGGAGATGATAACGTCTATATAAAAGAAATAACAGACATATTTGTTTTACTGATGGCCGGTTTCAAAAACTTATGTCACACTACTGGTAAGTAATGAGGCTGTGTAGAAAGATTGAATTACTCTCCATGACATACCCCCCCCCCCCCCATCTTTTACAGATGCAATCAACTAATATCGCACTTTTGTGCCTACCCTGCTAGCAACTGTACGCTTCGCCACTGGTAACTATTAGAAGTTTTTTCTTTACTACATTGTAGAATGGCCTGTAACCTTTCAAATAAATCATAGAACACTGATTTTCATTCACACATATTTGCTTCACAGCTGGGAAATTGAACTTTATGAAAAAAGACGTTAACTTGGGATTTTATTTAAACAAGCATTGATAACTCCAGAAGAAGTAGAGCTATTGTGTTCAAATTTGCAGGGTAAATGGGACATTTATATATGGTGTTCTTATTACCCCAACAGCAATCTAAAGCTATTCAGTTGAAATTTCTAACTTATGTTCCATTAACCCCAAATGGGGTAATTGGAACAATTTTATGGTGTCATGACAATTTTTTTTTTTTTTGGACGAGTATTTGCAATGCAGGTATGGTCATTATTTTTTTCAAAAATATACAAAAGATGTCCTTTTAAATGGTAGAATTTTTTAAAAAAATCCATCAATAAATTTCTGAGTAATTTACAGTGGAACTTCTACAGGCTGTTTCCTGTTCTAATTACCCCGGTCTCCCCTACTTTCCAAATATGTACTATATTTGGAATTTAAAATAAAATAAGTTATTTCAATGAAAGCTCTCTTACCTGAACAAAGGTCGAGAGGCGTAGCTCCCTGAGTTGTAGTCCCTGTTCTCCTGCTGGTAGTAAGACAATGGATAGGCGGACGAGTTTCCCAGCTGGGATGCTGGAAGAGAATCAGAAACGGAGTTTATATAAACATACAACCATACTACATTAACAGGTACAACCAGCATCAAAAGTAGATGTAGTTGAGGAACACTGAACACTATTGAAAATTGTATCCTTCAATGGTATGCAATGGTGTGTAATTTGTGATTGGTAAGATACGAGTACTGCTTTAGGGCGTTTTTTTGTTATTATTTGCGAATTGACTGATTGAATTCGTAACTTTGGGTGCGTCAGCACTTAGGCTATTTCGCACCCGTCACATTATACGGGGTCCAGCCCTTTTCCAGAACTAAAATATAAGTAATATAACATTGGCACGTTCTTTAGTCAAAAGAACATAATTTAACTAAAAAAGCAAATAATCAGTTCACATGAAAGACTCGAAAGCATTCGCGTGATGCCTCTCAGGGTATGGGGTAATATCTCTCTGTTAGTTCTTCAAATAAAAATCAAAGTTACGTTTGCACTAAGAAAAGGGAAGTCTATTTTACTTCTTTGCAAACTAAATACTTATATCCCTAATATATAATCCATGTCACTCAAAGAAATTAAACTTCTTATAATTGAACTTGATCACTCTATTAAAAAACCGAGCCCGAACTTCCAAGTCCAGACAAAACACACTCGTAATTGCCATGGCAACAGCTCTTAACAAGATAAGTATATACAGGTTAGTCACTATCCTGACGTTATCAGTGATAGGTAAATTACAGAAATTAAGATTAAAGAACAATAAACATTTGTACAAGAGAAAAGATAATTAATAACAATAAATATTAGTACAATAGGAAAGGGCGTGTCAACATAACTATAATATCGGAGGACTAAATTATTCTGACTTCGGTTAAACCCTGAGGCTGCAAAGGAGCACTCAGCACACAGAAGACAAAACACATGTTAACACACACACACAGCCTTACAAGGATTATATTGGCCGTAGGTCATAGTTAGTCTGAAACATGCAGTTCAGGATGTACTACGTGGAAGTGAGATTTGACAGTTGGGTGTCTTACGTGGAAGGCTCACCCCTTATTATTTGCGAACTACAACCACTTTTGATGTTGAAAATATCAAACATATACGAGGCGTATTCGTAAACTAAGTACCGTTTGCAAATATTGCCGCTGTAGAGATGCAGTCGCGACCGTGTGAGTTCTCGCTGACGTCCTTCATCCGTTAGTAAGCCACAGGCACGCGTGGGAGCAGGTCATGCTTTTTCTTCGTAGTTTTCTGAAGGTTTGAAATGCAAGAATGGTTGAATTCTTGCCTAGAGGACAGACCCCCAACAAAGATGCCTGCTGTGACACATTAATCCGGCTGCGTCGTGCAATTCAAAACAAAAGACGCGGAATGCTTAGCGAAGGCATTGCGTTGCTTCACGACAATGCTCGTCCGCATACGGCTCAACAAACTCAAAATTTCATCACGTCATTCGGCTGCGAACAATTTGTTCATCGCCAACAGCCCTGACTTGGCACCAAGTGACTACCACCTCTTTCTTCATCTGAAGAACTTTCTTCCTGGTCAGCGTTTCGACGAGGATGACGACGTCGAAGCAGCAGTGCATGGATGGCTCTCGTCACAGGCGGGAACATTCTATGATGATGGGATACAAAAACTAGTGCCACGCTACGACAAATGCTTGAACAATGGTGGAAACTACGTAGAAAAGTAGTTTAAGGTCTGTAGAATGCAAGGCAAATAAAAAAAGGTACGAAACTATTTTACTTTATTTTTTACACCCTTTCTGTACTTACTTTCCGAATACGCCTCGTACAAACGAAGGTATACCCTGTCCAAGGTAGCTATGGAGCAAGGCCGCGCATAGCGTCAGAGAAGTGAAGGAAATCGAGTGGCCAGAGCGAAACAGTACACGCTGCTGGGCAGGCAGTCGCTTTCCCCCCCCCCCACTCCACGCAATTCCGTTCCTCTCACTTGTCCATTGGTGGAGCCGTTTCGCGTCACTACTTGCGCAGAGATTTGTTTTCCTTTGTCTGCTCCACAGTTAGCTGGGACAAAGTATAGTTCTATTGCTGAACGCAGAATATTGTGCTATGATAAACCTTGTATTTTAAATTGTCAAGCATGTAATGTACAGTCACCATCAAAACTGAAAAACTCGCTCCACTGAAATGCGTTGTGTGTGTTGCGTAATTCTACGGCGATTACAGAACCTGGTATTGAAGTTCGCTAAGCGCCGTAGACTTATGCAACGCACTCACAGTGGAGCGGGTCTTCCAGTTGCACTGTTTTTATTGCGCGTGACTGTACATACATTTTTTGTACCTAACTCTTTAACATTAAGCTAACACTAAAACAGCAGTCAAATTCGAAGGTTCTAAAAATGGACGATATCGAAAATTTTAATTTCACAATACCCTAATTGTTGACAAGATATTGGATATTTTTTTATACTGCGAAAACATCGACACCTTGCACTTTACTGGTATTGTGTTAACCCTTCGAGTACCAGGACTGGGTCAATTGACCCAGATGACATTCTTTTTAGGAATTTCACTATTTTAAAGAGCCGTAGTGGCATAATATTATAGGTAATCCTCATTCGACATGCGTTTTATACTTTTGCACATCATTTCACTAAAGTTGGTAAATAAAATACTCGTACCAATAAATAAGTTTGTATGCAAAGCACACTATATCAGCGAACCGCTCTGCAACGACTGCTAAGTGCAATCACAATGGAATATGTGATGTCAGTTTCTTCTAAAAGAGACATCTTATTTGTATCTTTATATTTTTAACTTTGAATTATTATACAGTAAACCCTCGTTTCACGAATCTCAAGGGACCGAAAAATCAAAAGTTCGTGTTAAAAAAATTTCGTGCTAACCAGGGACTCAAATTTTATTGTTGCAATACAGTTCTTTCTACACATTAACCATTTACAATGCGTATTATGTATGTCATCATAGAAAACTCTACTACAGTAATTCACTTTTTTACAAAAGTACTCGCAGATCATTTTCTGGTTAAAAACAATTCTGTATGTGTTGTGATGACACACATCAAGCACACTCCAACTTGGGGTTTCCGTCTTCTACGTTTTAAATAATAGAAAAACACATCTGAACACACAACTGAATTTGTTGGTTAAATACTTATAAGCTCATTGTTGACGCAATGATCGCGATTGTCGAGCAATTGCACCCAAGTTTTAATCTTGATGTTACTCGTACCTGGCTATGTTTTAAAGAATAGAGAAACACATTTGAACACATTGTTGACCTGAATATGTTGGTTACAATACTGTATAAGTTGATTGTTGACAAGATGATAGAGATTGTTGAACGATTTCTTACATACCAAGCAGAGGAACGACAGAGGAAAAACTTTGAAAGTTCGTGTTAAATGAGATCTAATGACGCAATGGACTAAAAACCAGTTCGTAATTCGTGGTAACCGAAATTCGCGTTAACCGATAAAACTTTCTATAAGATATAATACATTCCTACCAGGACCAACATTTATTTCATGTTAACCGAATGTTCGTCTTAAGCGAGTTTGTGTTAACGAGGGTTTACTGTATTTCAAGTATTGTTTGAATGAAAACTGCTATTATTAGAGTACATTAAAAATTGCATCTCTTGTGTAAACACTAAATGTGTATGTGCTTATTTACTTTCATATAGACAATACATATTATTGTAGTATATGTATACAACACGTATTGTAACACATGATACAATCAGGCACATTGTCCTGTTTATTGTACATCCCAATTATAACTCACTGCATCCAAATAAATGTTAATAAAAAATAAAAAATAAATATTTAAAAAAAAAAGTAGTGCCTGGGTCAAAGTGACCCAGTCTTGGTACTTTACGTAACATATTTACCTTGGAACTCTTAGGGTTGCGAAAATGAGAAAGAATTGGCATGTTTACATAAACGGGGACAATACACTCATCCAGAAGTATTTGGTACTGAAAATATGCTATGCTTAATGCCATAAACCATACAATGCTTAAGGGCAGGGGCGACCCGGGTCTTGCCCTTGAGTCGCTCCAAAACCTTATTTCTGATTATATAAGTGTGGTAATTTGTTAAGAGTTGAATTTGTGTGTAAACTTCGAGATTTTCAGCATGTCGGGAAATTTCGAAAGATTTTTCCGACCTGGTCGGTTAATGAATTTTTCCAGTTCCGAACATCAGGATTAGAATGTCTTTTCCGAATCCCGTCCCGCACGCTCAAGAGTTACGGCAGTCAACATGGTGAATACGTTCTTCCATTATTTTGTTGGCATGGACGTATTTAAGGGGGGGGGGGGTTCAACGGGTCCAACTCCCCCTTTTTGGTTCAGTAAAATTACTAAATTACCTGTTCTATCCGCTTGTTCATAAAAATTTCTTCGGACTCATTTTGCTCCTAGATTCGAGACGTATAGGACGAGATATGGAAGGGAAGGAAATTACGTAATTCCACACACCCGATGGGACTGAAGACCAAATGTCTGCAATTTCCTGAAAGTTTCGGAATTTATGCGATAAGAAACTGCATTGGGGCTGTTAAATCAATTATCATTTTTTCCCTCGAGTCTTCTTAAAGAAATTTGTTTTTTTAAAAACGAAGTGCAAGAAAACCAGGTAAACATTGTAACATTCTCTAGTTGTTTGACACAAGTTGAACAGAAAAGTACCAATACTGTACCGCGTTTGTTAGAACCTGTTTCGTTTCCCGCGCTAGGGATCGCTCGACAGTTTCGGTGCCAACGAGAAACGAGGAAAAAATCGTCTGCTGGGCAGCGAGGAGCGAATGGAAGCCAGAAGAGAGGCGCTTACGTAGACGCTGTTGCCACGTTGCGTATTTTAATTGGCTGCCTGGCTTTGACTTTCCCCAGCACGGAGAAGAGCCAGCGATCAGCTAGCGCGGGAACTGGGACAGGTTGTAACAAACGCGGTATAAGTAGCGTGCCTTCGTCCCAACAACTTCATTAACCTTCATATGTTAACAATTGCACCTGCACTTATACATCATATAATGCATACCTAACCTAACCCCCTCCGCACACACACTGAACTACCGAAGACTTATTATCTTTACTCCACAGTATATAGACTAATCTATTCAATGTATTATTTTATCATGTATAATCTTTATATTATCTTTATTGTATTATCATGATCAATGTTTTTTTTTCTTTCTTTGTTTTTATTCATTTATTGTATCTTTGACAAGGGTTGGTTGTAAGAACGGTTCATGAGGCCGAAACACGCCTGCTTAAATAAACACCATTCTATTCTTTACAGTGAGTGTAGAAAGTGTTTGGACACTGCAGTAGTTACGTTAATAATGGATTCTCGTGACGTTCTGGATGATGGTAGGTAATCGGGATAAAAGTGCAATGGTTCTACCTCAAATTCTTTCTTTCTTGGCAGAACAACGAAATAAAAATATCAATACATAAACAATCCATGAACAATTATAACAAAAATGCCACAAATTATGGGCACAGAAAGTCTTTGGACACAGTAAAAAAACATTAAAAAGGACTTCCGTGAAACACGATCAATAAACCTGGACTGCCATACACGTACCACTGACCCATTCAACCTCTGGGCTCGCAGCTGTCAGTTCGGAAGTCTCAGTACCGGCAGTAGCTCTGCGTCACTGAACACGATAGTGCAACATGGGTCCCGGAAGGAGAGAGTTCACCGTTTTTTTTTAACGTCGGGCCCGACCCTGTGGCCGAGTGGTTAGCACATCGCGCTGCGACGCCAAGGGTCCCGGGTTCGAATCCCGGTCGGGCTTGGTTGTTTGTGAATGTCCATTCATCAATTTCATCATTTCATCACTCATCCCCATCTTCGCAAATTAGCCTAGAGGCACAAAACGCGAAGTAAAATAAACTAAATCAATCAATCAATCAATTTTAACGTCGGCAAGTTATCCGGCTTCACAATCGGTGCAAATCATTAAGGGAAATGTCACGCTTGTCTCAAATTCCTAAATCAACAGTGCACGTGATCAGAGATCGCTTTGGCGAAAGAAAAACAGCAGAAAATAAGCTGAGGAGTGGACGACCAAGAGTGCTTTCTGTGCAAGACGAACGGTTTTTTTGCGAACTATCAAAAAAAAAAAAAAAAAAACCTAGTGCTCCGACGTTGGCTGCAAGCCTTCAAGACCGAGGTGAGCAGATTTCCTCCAGTACAGTTCGTAATGTATGCCGACGAAATGCCTACCATAGACGAGTGACAAGGAAGAAATTTTGGGTTAGTGCAATAAACAGAAAGAAACGCCTCGAATTTGCCCAATATCACCGCAATTACGATGCAGACTTCTGGAACAAGGTCATTTTTTTTCGCACGAAAGCAAATTCAACTTATTTGGGTCGGATGGTAGGCATATGGTATGGCGGCAAAGAAATACAGAGTTGGAGTCGCGAAACTTAATCCCAACTGTCAAACACGGTGGCGGTTCACTCTTAGTATGGTGTTGTATGAGTGCTTCCGGGGTCGGCAAGTTGCATTTCATAGAGGGAACGATGGGTAAGTACATGTACATTGATATATTGAAGAATAATTTGAGCCCTAGTGCGGCTCAAATGAACTTGGGTAATGATTACTTGTTTCAACAGGACAACGATCCTAAGCATACCGCCCTTAATACAAAATTGTGGCTGTTATATAACACCCCAAAACAACTTCACACACCCCCTCAATCCCCAGATCTGAACCCCATAGAACATTTAGGGAGTGTATTAGAGAAACAGATAAGAAAAAGAAACATATCCAGCAAATCCGACCTAAAATTAGTATTACAGGAAGAATGGAAAGCCATTTCACCTCAGATTACTCCAGATCTGGAGATCTGGTTAAATCTGTACCAGACAGGCTCCGGGCAGTGATTCGTGCCAAAGGAAATCCAACAAAATAATAAATGCTTTTGTTTTTGCAGAAAATATGGACAAGAATGGCAAGTGTACAAAGACTTTTTGTGTTCAAAATATGTGATATTTTCGTTATTATTGTTTATAAATGGTTTATTTTTTATATTTTGTATTTTCCTGATGTATCAGATAAACAAGTATATGAGGTAGAATAATGTGGTTTTCATTCCGCTCGCCTACCTGCACCCACAACCTTGAGCGGATCCCTTGTTTACGTACCATCAAAGGTGTCCAAACACTTTTTACATTCACTGTACATACACACAACTTTGTCGGGTCCAGCACCACCACCCCACCCCTCTCCCCAATAAGCTTCCGGTCAGCAGTGCCCTGGATTTTCACTTAAAGCAACCCTAATCATACCAAAGTTGAACCCCCCCCCCCCCTCTCTTACGTGAACTATATATACACCCATGTTTGTTCGACATGGCAGTTAATTGTTGTAACATACAACCTGTAAATCACAGAAAACATAATTTGTAACAGAATATGTCCCCATTTGAATTACATGAACTTTTCACGGATATTTCGGGATATCCATTTCCGTCTGCTTTGTAAGCCGTTTGCTGTATTCATTGGCTTGTTTGCTGTGCGCTAACTTGTTAGAACAATCGCCTAGAACGGTTCAAATAGCGATCGCGAGGTGATGTTCAGTCTGCCTTATAAGCCGCAAGGATGCCAAGGAGACAGAATTTGGCATCGATGAGCCAGACTTTAATGGTGCGGCAAATCTGTGGCATGGAGAAGCACCTGTTCCTGCATTCCCTCAGTAAAGAGCTTACCTACTGTAATTTTACCCTCTCCATCCTCGGAACCAGGGTTGCCAGTAGTGGAAGTGGGATCTACAACTCTTGCCCCCTCTCCCCGCAAAATATTACCAAAAGTTCCCCCTATCTACCTACCAACCAGTGGCGCGTATACTGAGACCAAAATCTAAACTATCTCACTATGTCACGTGGTCCTAGGCTATAAATAGAAATAAAACCAACTTCTAAGAAATCAGGTTGCCAACTCATAAGAAATCATGTTGCCAACTCATAGGAAATCAGGTTGCCAACTCATAAGAAATCAGGTTGCCAACTCATAAGAAGTCAGGTTGCCAACTCATAGAAAAAAAAGGTTGCCAACTCATAGGAAATCAGGTTGCCAACTCATAAGAAATCAGGTTGCCAACTCATAAGAAGTCAGGTTGCCAACTCATAGGAAATCAGGTTGCCAACTCATAGGAAATCAGGTTGCCAACTCATAAGAAGTCAGGTTGCCAACTCATAAGAAATCAGGTAGCCAACTCATAGGAAGTCAGGTTGCCAACTCATAAGACATCAGGTAGCCAACTCATAGGAAGTCAGGTTGCCAACTCATAGGAAATCAGCCAACTCCAGAATCAGCATCATCATCTCACTGATATGAATAATATTATTTGCAATTTCTGATCGATTTTCCTCCTGTATTTTATTCTCTAGACTTCAGGCTTCGCAGATAGTCTAGGTAAAAAGGTAAAGGTAAAGTGCTCCCCTGTGCATAGCACTACGCCATGAAGGCGTATAGGGGGTGTGGGGGTAACGCCCCACACTTTCTTGATCCGGTCGTGAGTGGGGGTGATGTGATCAGCATCACGCCCCTGACCGCCTTTACCCCCCAGGGTTTCCCCCAGGTACCCATGTTATTCCACGCTGGGTGGGCGCCGGGGCCGCTTCCATCGTTAGAAAAGTTCCCGGATTTGAACCGGCCGGGGATCGAACCCGGGACCTTGAGCATGGTAGTCAGACGCGTTACCGACTGAGCTACCGCGGCTTCTTTAGTCTAGGTAGACCAGAATATACGCTCCTGCTACCAACCTTCACAAACACACACATATAATGCATGTATGAATGCGAGAGTATTTTTTCTCTCGGTATTGACAAAGTCACATATAAGGCCTAAAGCGTGATTCATCAGTCCCTTAAAACCCCCTATAAAAAGTCAAGTGTTCTAAGCTGACGTCCGCCATATTGAATTCAACTCAAAATTTTTAAATGTGTAGGAGGTGACGTGATTATATATATACAGGGTGTCATTTTAATGGCGCCCACGGACCACGGAAACGTGTAGAGGACATCAAAACAAACAACTTTTTTCAGTAACATTTTTCTCGTTGGTGCGTCGTTTCGGTGCTACAGTCGTTCAAAAAAGCCCGTTTTGCCGCCTGAATGCTGGCAACCACACACAACATTTGATTGCATTTGTGACGTCATATCCCGTCGTGAAGCGATGCGTTACAGGGTTGCCAGGAACACACATATTCTGTGAAAAATGACATAGCTACAATCAGCCACATTATGTACCGTAAAACAAAATGAGAAAACACGTTCTGTAACCTAACAGGAAGTAAACAAACGATACGAAAAATGTTAGAAAGAAAATAGAATTCAAGTGGAAGTGGTCATATTGAATTTTGTATCAGCTTACATGTCAAATATTTGCAAATCTAGTTACCAAGTTGGCATCTACAATTTAGTCTATCCACTTCTTCCTTCTGATACTAGTTGTCTGTGACACACTGAACAGATGACAAAATAGAAATGAAAGAACTCAAAATTCCAAAGGTAAGCAACACATAATATAATGTATATTCAGAGCATTATGAGGCAAGTGGCAAGAATGATTGAAAATACAGAGATATAAGTAGTAGTAATACAAGCTCTAAGACGACTGTGTGTTTATCTATGCACCAGATACACATGTAATAGTTTGCAACTGTGAACAGGATAGTATATTCGCTACTGATTCATAATTACATTGTTACTGTGGTTGTACGTGTTAGCCGTAATGTAACAACGTAAACCTCGGATATTTCCCTTATCAGCATAAAAGTACCACAAGGCATCTGGATAGAAACCTGTAGATATCAACCTTGCAACGAGATTTGCAAATATTTGACATGTAGTTGGGCGTAAACAGCCACGTGTAAGCTGTAAGTCCAATAAAATTTATTGTTGTTGATATTTTAGATGTAGGCTGAGACAAAATCCGACATTGACATTTCATTTTGAATACGTTCTTTACCATTCCTCATATCCTTGGTTCACTTCCCCCTTCCCCTGAGATGACTGCTGATCTTCTGGCTGGTAGGCTATGGTGTTCGGTCTGCTGGACGCGTTTCTCGCTCCGTTTTACAGCCAATAATGTGGTTGGTAGTTTGTCATTTTCACAAAATTTGTGTGTTCCTTGCAACCCTGCCTGCGCTGTTTCGCCGCAGGATATGACGTCACAGGTACGATCAAATGTTGTGTTGGGTTGCCAGCATCCAGGCGGCAAAACGGTCTTTTTTGAACGGCTGTAGCGTCGAATCGACGCACCAACGAGAAAAATTTTACTGGGAAAAGTTGTTTGTTTTGATGTCCTCTATACGAATCTGTGGTCCGTGGGCGCCATTAAAATGACACCCTGTATATATATATATATACAGGGTGTCATTTTAATGGCGCCCACGGACCACAGATTCGTGTAGAGGACATCAAAACAAACAACTTTTCTCAGTAACATTTTTCACGTTGGTGCGTCAATTCGACGCTACAGCCGTTAAAAAAAGACCGTTTTGCCGCCTGGATGCTGACAACCCAACACAACATTTGATCGTATCTGTGACGTCATTTCCTGCGGCGAAACAGCGCACGGTAGGGTTGCAAGGAACACACAAATTTTGTGAAAAATGACAAACTACCAACCACATTATTAGCTGTAAAACGAAGCGAGAAACGCGTCCAGTAAACCGAACATCATAGCCTACCAGGCAGAAGATCAGCAGTCATCTCAGGGGAAGGGGAAGTGAACCAACGATATGAGAAATGGTAAAAACGTATTCAAAATGAAGAGTCAATATCGGATTGTGTCTCAGCCTACATGTCAAATATCAACAACAATAACTTTTATTGTACTTACAACTTACATGTGGCTGTTTACGCCCAGCTACATGTCAATTATATTTGCAAATCTCGTTGCAAGGTTGATATCTACAGGTTTGTGTCCAGATGCCTTGTGGTACTTTGTGCTGATAACGGAAGTATCCGAGGTTCACGTTGTTACATTACGGCTAAAACACGTACAACCACAGTAACAATCTAATGATGAATCAGTAGCATGTATATACTGCCCTGTTCACAGTTGCAAACTATTACATGTGTATCCGGTGCGTAGATAAATACAGTCGTCGGAGAGTTTGTTTTACTACTATTTATATCCCTGTATTTTCAACCATTTTTGTCACTTGCCTCATAATGCCCTGAATATACATTATATTATGTGTTGCTTACCTTTGGAATTTTGAGTTCTTTCATTTCTATTTCGTCATCTGTTCAGTGTGTCACAGACAACTAGTATCAGAAGGACGAACTGGATAGACTAAATTGTAGATGCCAACTTGGTAACTAGATTTGCAAATATTTGACATGCAAGCTGATACAAAATTCGATATGACCACTTCCACTTGAATTCTATTTTCTTTCTACCATTTTTCGTATCGTTTGTTTACTTCCTGTTAGGTTACAGAACGTGTTTTCTCGTTTTGTTTTACGGTACATAATGTGGCTGATTGTAGCTATGTCATTTTTCACAGAATATGTGTGTTCCTGGCAACCCTGTAACGCATCGCTTCACGACGGGATATGACGTCACAAATGCTATCAAATGTTGTGTTGGGTTGCCAGCATTCAGGCGGCAAAACGGGCTTTTTGGAACGACTGTAGCGCTGAAATGACGCTCCAACGAGAAAAATGTTACTGAGAAAAGTTGATTGTTTTGATGTCCTCTATACGTTTCCTTGGTCCGTGGGCGCCATTAAAATTACACCCTGTATATATATATATATATATATATATATATATATATATATATATATATATATATATATATATATATATATATATACAGGGTGTCATTTTAATGGCGCCCACGGACCACAGATTCGTATAGAGGACATCAAAACAAACAACTTTTCTCAGTAACATTTTTCTCGTTGGTGCATCATTTCGGCGCTACAGTCCTTCAAAAAAGCCCGTTTTGCCGCCTGAATGCTGGCAACCACACACAACATTTGATTGCATTTGTGACGTCATATCCCGTCGTGAAGCGATGCGTTCCAGGGTTGCCAGGAACACTCATATTCTGCGAAAAATGACACAGCTACAATCAGCCACATTATGTACCGTAAAAGACGTTCTTTAACCTAACAGGAAGTAAACAAACGATACGAAAAATGGTAGAAAGAAAATAGAATTCGAGTGGAAGTGGTCATATCGAATTTTGTCTCAGCTTACATGTCAAATCCTCTCTCTCTCTATCTCTCCATATTTGCAAATCTAGTTACCAAGTTGGCATCTACAATTTAGTCTATCCACTTCGTCCTTCTGATACTAGTTGTCTGTGACACACTGAACAGATGACAAAATAGAAATGGAAGAACTCAAAATTCCAAAGGTAAGCAACACATAATAGTATATTCAGGGCATTATGAGGCAAGTGGAAAAAATGGTTGTAATAGTAATGTAGGTAATGTAATATAAGTACAAGTATAATACAAGCTCTCCGACGACTGTGTTTATCCATGCACCGGATACACAATTAGTTTGCAACTATGGACAGGGTAGTATATTCGCCATTGATTCATCATTAGATTGTTACTGTGGTTGTACGTGTTTTAGCCGTAATGTAACAACGTGAACCTCGGATACTTCCGTTATCTGATCAAAAGTACCACAAGGCATCTGGACACAAACCTGTAGATATCAACCTTGCACCGAAATTTGCAAATATTTGACATTTATCTGGGCGTAAACAGCCACATGTAAGCTGTAAGTCCAATAAAATATATTGTTGTTGATATTTGACATGTAGGCTGGGACAAAATCCGATATTGACACTTCATTTTGAATACGTTCTTACCATTTCTCATATCATTGGTTCACTTCCTCCTTCCTCTGAGATGACTGCTGATCTTCTGGCTGGTAGGCTATGATGTTCGGTCTACTGGACGCGTTTCTCGATTCGTTTTACATCTAATTATGTGGTTGGTAGTTTGCCAATTTTCACAAAATTTGTGTGTTCCTTGCAACTCTGCCGTGCGCTGTTTCGCAGCAGGAAATAACGTCACAGATACGATCAAATGTTGTGTTGGGTTGCCAGCATTCAGGCGGCAAAACGGGCTTTTTTGAAGGACTGTAGCGCCGAAATGATACACCAAAGAGAAAAATGTTGCTGAGAAAAGTTGTTTGTTTTGATGTCCTCTATACGAATCTGTGGTCCGTGGGCGCCATTAAAATGACACCCTGTATATATATATATATATATATATATATGACACTGGAAAATGATACATTTGTTACAATCATGCAGTCATAACTTTTTCCTGATTAAAGTTAGGTTACAGCAACCTTCCGTAATGCATTTCTCGTGAAATTCTAGCCTGATTTGATTCTAGTCTGACTGCCACGCGGGAAACCCGGGGTGGGTGATCTAAGGTCGGATTTTTTCCAGCTTTCCCAGCATAAAGCGACTCTAGGGCTCACCCAGCCTCAAATAAAATGGTACCGGAGGGGGGGGGGACTAAATGAGGTCGCAGCGTGGTGCTGATCACATCACCTCCAAGATGACCGATATCAAAAATATGTGGGGCCCTTCCCCCTCCATACCCTAAATGTGCCTTCATGGTACGATGCTGTATGCACAGGAAACTTTAACATTACCTTTAACTGTATATATTGTATTCGTATCTGTACCCCTGAGTAACTAAGTCTAGTTTATACATACGCATGTATGAACCAACCCTCTACTATGCCAATGGCTGAAGGCCCCCTAAAGACTTACTTGTCTCTGCCCCCCCCCCCCCCCACTGCGGGGTTTTGCGGCTTGTAGATCCGGCACTCTTTGGGACTCCTTGCTTCCTTTTTTAGGTTCTCGTTGTTAGGTCTAATAAGACAAGTAGACCGCCAGTGACTCTTGGAATGTAAATTAGCCCTCGAACGAAAAAGGTTGGCCACCGCTCTATAGCGTTAATCTCTGGAGCAAGGTCGCGCATTACGGCAGAGAAGGGGAGAAAGAGAAGCAGAAACCGCTATTAGTTGCAGTCCCCTTTCCTCCTCCACGCAATCCCGTTCCCTTTCATGAGTCACTACTCGCACAGAGACTTGTTTTTGTTCGCTCGCTAAAGAGATTCCCGTGAGAGAGCATAATAGCTCTGTATTCCTCACTGAATTCTTCGACAGCTGGCAACACTGCCAGTTGCAAGAAGACAAAACAAGCAAAGAGGGAGGAGACAATAATTTCGGCAACCTTCCTAGCCACCCGACCGTGAACAGTCTCAATTGTAGGGCGACATATGTCGAGACGAATTTCACGCTAAGCATCTCTGGAACGGAAAGCCATTTGCTTCGTGGCTGGGAGAACGTTCATGCGGGCGCTCGGAACAAGGAGAGGGTGATTCCCCGCGCGGGGGATTGTGGGAACGCTAGGCGGAAATTATGGCGTCCACAAATCAGTATCTTTGTGTACGGAATGAACCATGGGAAATTTATGTCAAACGCAACAAAAACTGGATGAATTTTCAACTCGACCGAGGATAATCACTCTAAAGACACGAAACGGCGTGGCTGAACCGCTTAACATGCAGTACAAGAGTAACTGGCGTGTGTTCCGACAGCCCAGCATGGACGGGGGGGGCACTTGCCCCCCTGAGATTTCTGGAAAGTGTTAATGTAAATCGAAGGGTGAAATTGTAGAGATATTTAATAACAAAAAGTATTGTTTTCTGTGACCTACAGGACGTAATTCACACAACTATTATTATTATTATTATTTGAAATAGGGTTACATTTACTAAGCTTACAGTCTATTTTACACTGATTATCTATCTATAAAAAACAGCTTCATGTTAAGTATACAGTTATACAAATTGTATGTAGATATACAGAATATGGAAATTATAAATGTATGCAATTTAAAGAAAAACAACTAATAGCAATGGTAATGTAATAATAATAATAATAATAGGTAAAGGTAAAGTGCTCCCCTGTGCATAGCACCACGCCATGAAGGCGTATAGGGGGTGTGGGGGTAACGCCCCACACTTTCTTGATCCGATCGTGACTGGGGGTGATGTGATCAGCATCACGCCCCTGACCGCCTTTACCCCCCAGGGTTTCCCCCAGGTACCCATGTTATTCGACGCTGGGTGGGCGCCGGGGCCGCTTCCATCGTTAGAAAAGTTCCCGGATTAGAACCGGCCGGGGATCGAACCCGGGACCTTGAGCATGGTAGTCAGACGCGTTACTGACTGAGCCACCGCGGCCACAATAATAATAATAATAATAATAATAATAATAATATTAAAAATAAAAGCTTCTGTGACTGCCCACCTGAGAAAAAAATTCTTCAGGAGTCATTGAGCAGGGAAGTTACATTTAATGGTGCAGGAATTTTAAATAAATTCAATTCCGGTCCAGGAGAGAAAATCAGCAAGCGTAAATAGGTTCTGGACCGTAAATAAACCTTCCTATCACTAAAATATTTCAATTCGGTCCAGGAACCTGTTTTTCGTATCAATTTAAATAAGGCCCTCCTAACCTAACAATTTCTAACCTACTATTCAGCTTATATATATTTAGTACTGTTCAGAGCTCGTAGCATTTAGTTTTAGCGTTTGGCAGAAGGTGGGTGTGCCCCGCACCAGACCCATTAGGTGGTAGTACCAGAATAATACTTCTAGCCTTTAGGCTGTGTCCGAAAGGTACGAAGTACAGACTTGAAGATGGTCTTCACTGAAGTGACGTCACCTAGTGCTGTTCGAAAGCGCCAAGTACACAAGTAATCGAGACTATAGCTCGGAGTACTGATCGTTGCAGACTTGGTCACGTGATTTCCGCACTTGTTCATTTGTTTGAAGTCAAGGATGTAGAAAGCCAGCAACACAAGTTTAGGCCAGCAAATTGTTGGTTGAAGTTCTTCTAATGCGTGGAAATGTATGTGTAAGAACATTTGAAAGTGCTATGTGATTTCTATGGTGAAAAACAAGTGTTTAAAGTGCGGGTTAAACAATGTGTCCTCAGTTTTATCTACCGATCGTATTTGGCGCTGCAGTCGGTGTGCAATTCGAAACCACGCTTTCCGTATTTCACCGTAGCACACCAAAGCTTTCACCAGGTTAAACCATGACGTCATCAATTTACCCAGCCTCAAGAGATGGTGCGGCTGGTGAATCAAAATGGCGTCGTCTGCATTGAAGCTTGTTTTGATTCGTGATATGCGTCCTGCAGGCAATAGTACGGAATGACACGCCGATTTTGTTGCACGGAGGGCGAATATACTGGATGCAGACATAAACTGTCGACATTTTAAATACTACTGCTCCTTCACTTGCACGCAAAGTGAAATAAAGTATGCTGATGCATCAAAACATGCGTCCATCTTCTGCTGCAACATGCAGGAAAGCATCCATTTGCAAAATCCGACATCTTTACAAAAGAATACCTCTTAAATTCGTACTGCACGTGCAAAATAAGTTGTCGTTAAGTGTAAATATATAATATTCATGACATATCTTCTGGGATTTATGCTCTGTCCGAAAGGTACAAAGTACAGACTTGAAGTATGGTCTTGGCGGAAGTGACGTCACCTAGTACAGTTCGAAAGCGCCAAGAACAGAAGTACGCAAGTGCATAGCTTGCAGTACAGACAGGAGCTGACTAAAGTAAGAATCACGAACCTTCCGACCTGCTGTAAACAACCGTCTCACTTCGAGTAACGTATCACTCCGCGCCAGCTTTTCGCGAATGGTGCGGCCATCATATGCTGCTCACTCGCAACCTTTAATTTTACGTAACATGGAAAAGCGTATTCTTTTTTTAACTGATAATCTACACATTGAAGTATAATAAATTTTCTACAAGTGATTAAATACGTGTTCTTGTTCAAGAATGAACATATTTTTCTACGCCAAAAGTTCAATTTATCTGACACTGGGTTAACAGATCCCCCTTCCCCCTCCTCGCTCAGCATGACAACTTCAAAGTTATAAAGTCCGCGCGTTCATTATATCCCCAGCGGTTAACAAAGGGAGCGGTGCTCTTTGTTAAAAGAAACACCCAAGCGGGCGGTTTTCTTTTGAAGAAACTGGAGTAGGAAAGCGATGTTGCCAAATTGAAGGAAAGGGTAAAGAAAAAGAAAGAGAAACAAACAAATTAAACAATATGTAAAGAGAAAAGACTCACGCACCCGCCTGCTCCGCCTTGCAACTACAAGAAATGTAAAGAAAATGTGGCAACAACGTCTGAGTGCACGCGCTTATCGGAAGCGGTCTGGCTATTGTTGGCTATTGTTTCCAGTGTTAAGTTTTATCAAAGGATTGCCGATGGGGATATAATGAACGCGCGGACTTTACAAGAGAGTGAGAGATTCGTTTCAGTAAATTCAAGCCTTTTGGTTTTATTGCTTCCTCTTCCACCAAATTATTGGCCAACATTGTTGACATGTAGAGCATTGTTTTCTCCTTTGTGCAACAAATATACCGCCAGTTTTAGCAGAAGCTAAACAAAGATAAGCCGGGGAATAAAAAGAGATTGTTTATCTTTCTCTCGGTTTCTCGTGCACTACAAGAAGACGATAATAAGCACATTATTTACGCACGTCTCATGCAAGTAATGTATTTTCTTACCTTGATTCAGTAGCCTACTTCCTTTTTGAACTTGAGGCATTTTCGGCGCTAGACATCATCCTGTCAGAGTACGGTCTGTGAAATTTGCTTCCCAAAAAGGAACTCAACGTGGCACAAGACTGCTAAAATTGGGGAGATCGTCATCAATCATCACTATCAACATCTTCCCCACAGTGGACAGGACGGCTCTTTGATTGAAAGAATACGAAAGCACCTAGCGTTGTATTGCGCTTATCTCAAAATCGGTTTACTTGTTTATACGAGCAACAACGTGTTTTTCTCGCGGGACTCACAACTTGACCGGTCGTTTTCCTTTCTTTCACTACACCGAAAACACAAAGACGCAGACATACAATTACACTTGGACACCAACTTCACTGCTTGCTCGGGATAGCACCGACACAACGTCACATAAACGTTAAGAACAACCTGCTTCTAGCCACTTTTCAAACGGCTGTATTTCCGAAAGACTCTGAAAACACGGGAGACCATCCTGCACGCATGGAAGTCGCCATGTTCGAAACTGTCGCTATTTTCTTGCTGTTCACGTGATCGATTGTAATTTTTACAATAATCACGTATTATTATTATAAACAGAAACCTTTAATGAAAATATATTTTAAAATGTATAATCCAATGTAATTTACACGTTTTTCTTCCATGAGCGTACTTTCATAGAACGGACTACATGATGCGGAAGAAGTCCGTTATTAGGCTGTTGCCAACCACAATACTTCTCACTAAGTCAAGTACAGAAACGGAAGTGGTATGTCGATTGTCGGCATATGATAGTGTGATTTCACATTGTCAGTGACGATCCTCCGGGGATGGGGAAGGGGGTGGGACGCAGGAGTCGATCTATAATCCAAAGGTGTTCACCATCCGGATGGTGACATCCTCACACTCCGGAATACTTTTGCGGGTGAAGGAAGGCAGGCCGTAGGGTGAGGCAGGTTGATTTAAAATGAACACCTCACAACAAGAGAGAAGAAAAATGTGACAATATTTAAAAATTCACCCCCAAATATGCATTTTATTTTATATGTAGCGTACAATAAAATGTGACTGCCTCAAAATATTTCTGTATTCTACAGTATTCTTTCCCCACTTTTATGCTTCTCTAAGTTGCCGCTTTAGTTTCCCTTGGTGTCTTTGCTGCATAATTATTAATTTAGTCAATCAAATCATATGTATTAACTTACTTTCATTATCTATAATAATAAATCATAACACTTTTCAACATCAAATAAATTTAATGAGGAAACCCCGGTTTCAAAACGTAATTCATTTCATGTGTCACATTCTTCTAGCAAGGTTTTTTTTAGTAAAATGTGAGAGAAAATTAATCCTTTTGTACGGAACCGTCTTACTTCTGCGGGATAAGATGTACATTTTGTATTTGATTTTTTTAATTTAGCGTTGCTTTTCTTCCACTTTTGGCAAATCCCGACGATGAGAATGAGTGATCTTCAGATGAAATTGATGAAGGGACACTCACAAATAACACCCATGCCGGGATTCGAGCCAAGGAACTTCGGTGATGAGTCTGAAAATCGGCCACCAGGCAAGATGTACATTTTTTAAACTTTTTTTTAACATACATTCAATAACTTTCAACAGGTCATCACTCAGTGATACACTGCTTATTCCGCATCTGTTGACAAATGGAATGTTTTTACACCTTGTAGGCTATGTGGATTATTTTTGTTTCCATAAGTTTGCAACACTGTTAGGGTACACGTGCTTTTGTTTACAGAAGGTCTTAAGTTCTATGATTCTCACTTTAGGTCACGTGATTTCCACACTCGTTGTTCATTTGTTTAAAATCACGGAGGTAGAAAGTCAGCAACACAGGTTAAATATACGTTATGGGCCAGCAAGTTGTTGGTTAAAGTTCTTATAATGTGTGGAAATGTATGTGTACGAACATTTGAAAAGGGTATGTGATTTTAACGGTGAAAAACAAATGTCTAAACGGCGAGGAAAACAACGAGTACTAAGTTTTATCTCCTGATCGTATTTGGCGCTGCAGTCGAAGTGCAATTCGAAAGACGTGTAGTTCCAGTCCACGACTTGAAGACCGCACTCCAAGACCATTCTCGGAGGATGCTCGCTTCAAGTACGGTCTTGCACCTTTCGGACACGGTCTTAGATGCTCCTCCGTGGTAAATTTCTCCGAGCTACCGACTTTCAAGAAGTTACCAGCGTTCCTCCTGAACAAGCTAGAAACATAAACATTGGAATTCACGCTGAGAATTCAAGAAGAGCTGCCGGAAAGCATCCGTTCCCACCACGCAGAGCCTTCCACATGATTTCTCGAGTCCTCACTGTGTTCTTTAAGCCACAAACTCAGCAGGAGAGAGACAACCTGTTCCCAAAGCCAGGGAAAAGGTATTACCTCGCTGATGACGTACGGCTTTTTTGGTAAAGAGGCCTTGTTATTGATGGCATTGTTGTGCCTAACAGGAGCGGCGACTGTGGGAAGGACCTTCCAGCAGAAAGGATTGGAAAATCTCATCAGCTCGGTGGAAAAATCTCTCGGTGCAACTCCAGGCTGTAACTGGAACACCCACGTTGCTCCAAACCGGATTCTGGAAGGACTTTCAACACTGTATTCTGCTTTGAGAGATTGTGGCGTGTGCTGGTAATGAATACCCAGCAATTAACGGTAATTTTACGGCGACTGGATGAAATCAGGCAGGCGTATATTTATTACATTCTGCGTCTTGGAGTTTCGTACTCGGGCTGGTTGCAGAAATGGCAAGTTTGTGGTGAATGGCGTTTAATCCTGCTTGAAAATGTTCACATGTGTTAGATGCAGCATGGGCAAGTATCAATCAGTGGCGTATGCTGAGTCTAAGACCTGGACGAGCTCAATATGATACCTGGTCCTAGGGTATGGAGGAAGGGAGAAGACTACTTAGACTGATTCTTGACGTCTTCAAGAAAGCCACGTTGCCATCCCAACGGTAGTCAAGTTGTATGCAAATTTATAAAAATTCAGGTTGCCAACTCCGAAGAATTCAGGTTGCCAATTTCTAAGAATTCAGGTTGCCAACTCCTAAGAATTCAGGTTGCCAACTTCTAATTGTAATATAATTAAGCCTTGTTTCCATATTGAAACCAATAAGTTGCTGACCAAGGCAGTTTATTAAGGTAAAAACACTTAACACGTAACGTTTCGACCCTGTATCAGGGTCTTCCTCAGACGAAGAACTAAACTAAAAATCTTTTTAGTTTAGTTCTTCGTCTGAGGAAGACCCTGATACAGGGTCGAAACGTTACGTGTTAAGTGTTTTTACCTTAATAAACTGCCTTGGTCAGCAACTTATTGGTTCCAACTTCTAAGAATTCAGGTTGCCAACTCCTAAGAATTCAGGTTGCCAACTTCTAAGAATTCAGGTTGCCAACTTCTAAGAATTCAGGTTGCCAACTTCTAAGAATTCAGGTTGCCAACTCCTAAGAATTCAGGGTTGCCAACTTCTAAGAATTCAGGTTGCCAACTTCTAAGAATTCAGGTTGCCAACTCCTAAGAATTCAGGTTGCCAACTTCTAAGAATTCAGGTTGCCAACTTCTAAGAATTCAGGTTGCCAACTCCTAAGAATTCAGGTTGCCAACTCCAAAGAATTCAGGTTGCCAACTCCAAAGAATTCAGGTTGCCAACTCCAAAGAATTCAGGTTGCCAACTTCTAAGAATTCAGGTTGCCAACTCCTACGAATTCAGGTTGCCAACTTCTAAGAATTCAGGTTGCCAACTTCTAAGAATTCAGGTTGCCAACTCCTACGAATTCATGTTGCCAACTCCTAAGAATTCAGGTTGCCAACCCCTAAGAATTTAGGTTGCCAACTTCAGAATCGCCATTATCTTCTCATTGACATCAGATTTATTCACAATTCCTAATCGATTTTTCTTCAGTATTTTACTTTCTAGGCTTCATGCTTCGCAGATAGACTACCTAACCTAATATACGCTCCTGGTAACAATGTACAGGTACGAGAATACTCTGGAGAATAAATGTGTATGGATGATACATCAGAACAACTGAATAATCATAAGAATAACTTAGGTTTGCTCAATCTGTTAGAGTATCTGTTAGAACAAGATTAAAAAAGTATTATTTCTTCATCGATGAAAGAACGCACCCCTAAGACATTCTACGCATCAAGCTTACTGCAACCGGAAATTAATTTCTTTCTCAAAAGTCTTTTATTTTTCATCCACGTACAGTCCGTCACAAAAAAAATAGCACCACTCTTAAAAATTGCATGTTTAGCGTGATTTAATAACAATCATGATTTTATCCACCCTGTATGCAACCATGCCTCCACCCTTCCTCTTGTCCAGTTCACAGCCTCGGAAGAAAAGAAAAATGTTTTCTTCGTCGTCCAGTTTCCTGAAGATCACACAATTCATAGCAGAGCACAAACGCGGTGGTACTATTTTTTTGTGACAAACAAAAGATAAGCAATTACTTTTAATTTCAAATATACTTTACTAAGAATAATATCGAAAACACACACGAATTAGTGTAATTGTGAGTGTTCAGTGCTTTCTCTCTCAAGAGATCATTAACAAATCTAGTACATCAATGCGCACAATAAAAGTAAAAGAAGAATGCAAGACAATAATAACTATGAAATCTAATTGATTTACATTAACATAAGGCAAAAAGTAAATAAAAACTTACACATAATAAAACCACTTCAACTATTTCATAATTTATTAACATCTTTAACCAGTTACTAAAGGAAGTAGTTTGCTACTTTATAATATCTGATACACAGATATGTGTAATTAATAATAATACTATTTTAATTACTAATTTAGTAATTTATTTTTACCTTTAATAACATTATAAATATGTATATATTATAATTTATATGTATGTTTGTGGGGGGGTTGTAGATTAAGATATTTCTCCCCCCACCAGTCTTAAATGATTTCGCATCCTGCTAACAAGTGTCATTTCAGTGAAAATATTGGAATATTTCGTGGCGCCCTGGAACTCCTGCCCTATGCAAATTATAATAATGTGGGGATGCTTTATGAAAATTTTCTTAACTTGGGAATAACATTCCCCACTTTGAGCATTCCTGCCCCCTGAGAAAAAATTCAGCAGGCACCTTTGCTCTTGGACTCGACCGTTTGAGACGTTGTACATCACACGCCTTGCTGCCAACGGAGCAAACCTCCCACTGGCAGCTGGCCAAGGCTAATCACAATGTTTGTACATTTCCTTTCCCGGGGAATTCTCGAGGGTCAAGGTTTGATGAAGTGCGACGGGTCAAGTTACCGGCTGAAAGGAATCGCGTGGTGCATGAATATGGAGGAGGCGTCGAAATCCTACCCTCCGGGAGAGGAGGACAGTGAAGAAGGGCTGTCTTCGGGGCCTCCAATTATGCAATGGTGCTCTTGTGGACGTTGTGGGTGGAAGGCGTTCAGTGTGGAGCTGTGTCCTGCTGCGAGCAGACTTGCCTTACTCAAGGACTCTCCAACCGTTGCAGGTCATGTTGGGATGGTTTTATAAATGAATGTTGTTACAAATGGAAAGTTAAACAGGGCGATTCAGTCAAAGCGTGCACTTTTTGTGACACTTTTGGCTAATTTGCGAAGATGGGGATGAGTGATGACATGATGAAATTGATGAGTAGACACTCGCAAACATCCATGCCCAAGCCGGGATTCGAACCCGGGACCCCTGGCGTCGTGGCGCGATGTGCTAACCACTCCACCACGAGGGCCGGCTAAAGGAAACAGGAAATATGTGATTCGATTCACCACTGAACAGTTGGAGATAGGGAACCTACCATCTGCGTCAAAAATATTGAGCCCTCAATTTATATGCTTGTAAAATTGTAAAGTTGTCCTTCGCATTTCAATCTCACATTACTTCAAAGAAAGTTCCGATAGATCAGTTTCTATTTGGCAACCATGTGTCAAGTCCACGTGGAGTCCAGTAAATCCTCCCCTCAAACCTTTCCCACCAATAGCGTCCGTTTTAGGAACTGACATTACTTGTCAAGTCCACGTGGAGTAAATGGGATGTTGCCAATTCAGTTTCTTTAGAGATTTCTAAACCTTTAGTTGAAATCTGGTTTAAATTTAAACCAAAAAAAATAAGTGTCTTGTCGTAATTTGGTTTATTTTTGACCCATGCAGCTTTAGATAAAATTATCCAGGGTTTGCCACACTTAATTTTTATATTGGGGTCGAAACACTTACAGTCGTTTTCCGAACAAGTTTCACCATCATGTCGTCCAAAGTTATCCGAGGTTGATTGGTCCAATAGTGTCCGAGTTATAACAATTTTATGAGTAATATGCAAATTGGCTATTTTTTGTAAAAAAAACAAAAAAAACAAGAGTTTTACATTTTGGCTCATTATTCAAATTGTATTGCACCCACAAACAAGTTTCATTCTGTTGCGAAAGGTCCATTCATTGAAAAAAAGGCAAAAGTTCGTGTGATCTTCCCAAAATAGCGAAGAAAGAGGGGGCAAACTCCACATTTTTATGTTTTTTCATTGACTTACGGGGGTTGAGGCCCCGCCCGTAATTCCCCCGCGGTTTGGGGTTCCAAATTGTACACGGTTGCATGCGCTGATGTGTTAGCTGCAAAACAAAAGTTATCCGAAGTAGATTGGTCCCATAGTGCCAGAGTTATTATGATTTTTCTCCAATAAGTATACAAAATTGAATTTCGCGCTCAAAAGCCTCGGCGACACTGGGCTTACTTTCGTCAGATCCGCGCGGCGTACTAAAGGTTAACGTAAGGTTCCGGTTGCGTTTTCTTTGCTAAGTTGTGTCATTGTGCTGTGCTGTTCTTTTTATACAGTGTGGAGACCTTGGGAGTATAAAGTCGCAGTGAATGAATGGATGTCTAAACACTGCAAGCAAAAACGACAACTTCGGTTATCTTAAAAACAAGCGTTGGCTCGAAACCAGATACGTGTGCAGTCGACTTCCTCTGGGGTTATGTCAAAGTTACCGAACTGCGGTTCCGTTGAAGACTTTAGCTATACACCAGGGGAGGAAAAGTCACGGATCCTCAAGCGACATTTGTTGCCTGCAGCTTGTCACTTCGGTCTGAACGATTTCACTGAAACGACAAGTGACACGTGTTGCTTGCGGATTTCACCAATCCAACTCAGATTTGTAAAAAAACTCAATATGCTGACCAAAGCAGAAATTTATTTTATTATAAAACATAAAGTAAATGTAACGTTTCAACTTTCTAGCAAGTTCTTCTTCAGACTCTGCACCAAGTACAAATGTAACAAGGTACAAAACAGGACGATATATATACACAAAAATACTCCCCTCCAGACTATTAGAAAGTAGTTCTGGAAGAATCTAGCAGGTGGATTTCCCTTGTCAACTGCACTTTCACCTAAAATAGAATGTGGTTGGACTCTTTATCTCACGCTCTTTTTCCTTCATTCTTCTTCCTTCTTCTCTCATCTTTCTCTCTTGTCCTTTACATTCTTTGTTTATCTTCAGTCCCCCATTCCAGTTCATTGTGTCTTCTTCACCTTTCTTCTCTATTTCCTTGCCCTCTTTCCATTTTCTCACTAGTATTCTCTTCTCCCTTCCTATCTGCTTAGCCTCATCCCACTCTATGTCATGTCCTGTTTCTCTCGTGTGTTTAAATATCGCATTTCTCTCTCTCTCTTAAGTCGTACATCATCCCTATGTTGTTTCGACCTGTCTTTCAGCCTCTATGTTTAGCCTTTTAGTGAAAGTACAGTTGACAAGGGAAAGCCACCTGCTAGAATGTTCCAGAACAACTTTCTAATAGTCTGGAGGGGAGTAATGTTTGTGTATATATATCGTCCTGTTTTGTACCTTGTTACATTTGTACTTGGTACAGAGTCTGAAGAAGACCTTGCTAGAAGGTTGAAACGTTACGTTTAGTTTATGTTTCTAATAAAATAAATTACTGCCTTGGTCAGCATATTGAGTTTTTCACATCATGGATACAAGGCTTAATGGTGTTATAATCAGATTTGTGTGGTTTGTCATGCCGCTACGGTGTGAAAAGTTTCCGTTGATTGATTCGTTCCCAAATAACATGTGTCGCGTGTCGCTTCGGTCTGGAATGTCCCTTAAATGAACCATAAGCAGGCTTCGGTGTGCTAGGATGGCAACAAAAGAGATGTTTTGGAAAACACAGCACCAAGAATAGGGTAACTACTTTTCCTATTTATATTCTTGATCTCGAACGTAGCTTCTCTGCCACTTTTGCCTAATTGCGACGATGATGATGATTAGATGAAATCAATGAAAAGATACACGCAAAGAACACACGCTCCCAAGTCGGGAATTGAACCCGTGAACATCGATCGCGAAATCGTCCACTTGCTTTTTTGTCCAATAGTCACTTCTGAAAAAAATTGTATTCATCTTTTTCTACGTTGCCTGAACAACGGTTTAGGATCTTTAGTATTTTTAAACTGACACATAATAACTTGAATTTTCTTACATTAAATTAATTTTTTAATAAACTTTTCAGTGGGCATAACTGACCCCACCATACAATGAATATTATTTATTCCCGCCATACCACAATGGTTAAAATTGTGAGAAAAATATTACTGTTTAAATTTTGAAGAACTCTGACCCGTCGTGTAACTGCACCTGCCAGGCACGTATATGGAGGCGAGAGTATTTGAAAATAAGATCCTTAGGAAAATATTTGGACCTAAAAGGGATGAGGAGACAGGTGAGTGGAGAAGGTTACATAATTTAGAACTACATAATTTGTATTCATGTCCAGATATTATTAGAATAATTAAATCAAGAAGAGAGCAGGCCTTGTGGCACGAATGGATTGGATTGGATTGATTTGTTGTTGTAAGTCCACTTTGTGCACAGTAAGGCTAATCGGGACTGCACCTACAGTTTAAAGTGGGATTCGAACCACTATGTGCCTCCACCGGGAATCAAGTAGATAGGCGGGCAGGCCATGTGGCACGAATGGAAGAGGAAAGAGGAGCTTACAGGATGCTTGTTGGGAAACCTGTAGGAAGGCCAAGACGAAGATGGAGGGACAACGTTAAGATGGACCTAAAGGAAATCGATAGGGATGGAAAAGAGTATACAGATCTTGCTCAAGATAGGGACAGATGGAAGGCCTGTGTTGCTGCAGCCATGAACCTTCGGGTTTAAGAAGGCTAGAGAGCCTTAGTTAGTTAGTTAATGGTAAGTCTATCGTGGGGGGGGTCCGGACCATCTGAACCCACCCCCTAAATACATCCTTGGCACCTGCTAAGCTGTAATCGTAGCTCCAACAGCTTCAAACGTTCAGAACGCGGTGTCTTGGTGTGCGGTCTTCAGCATCAATGAATCACGTATCTGGGAAAGGAAGCTGATTGTGATGATGAGCAAAATGACGTCAACACTTGGCCGTAATGATTCCAACAGCTGTTGTCGAGTAGGCTCTGTGAACCATATCCAATAAACTCTTTCCTCTCCTTGCCATTTATTTGCTTTCTTGGTGGCAAATGAGCAGCGGATATTGTTGGTATGATAACGACTGAATGCCGAAATAATATGCACTAAAAGTGTCTAATAGTCATTGAGGATCTTAGGAGCTAAAAAGTGATGAAGGGAGGCACTAAAACTCATAGGCGTGCGCACGGGGGGACAGTTGCTTCTTCTAATATTCTCGAAAATTTTATTACCGCTATTAAACCATAGAGGAGAAGGTCTAAATATGGGCGAAGGTCTAAATATGGGTTTTGGAGTTATCAGCGCTGCCGGGTGTTGCAGCCTGGCAGAGGCTATTGGAACTGGTTATCTGTCAAGGACAAAGGTTGCGGGGCCAAATCGCAAGAGAAAGTGGTGGTTAGTTTCGGCCTTGGACACTGTTATAGAATTGCGACCTCCGAAAACTTTTTGCAGGTCCGTTTTAATTCAGCGTTTTCTGAATTCTCATCTGCTTTGTATAGGTTATGATATTAGCGGTACATAAAACAAATGTAGGCTTTTATAATGCCATGATTTGTTTGTGAAATATGTACCACAGAGAGCGAAAATAAATTGAAGAAGAAAAATAGCGTGGTTGTCTAAATGTGGGCTATGGCATGAGGTCTAATGCTGAGATCACATTTTCAACAAATATTTGGATGTTTTTCTTATTTTCGATTTTTCCCATTCCGCGTGATTTTCAAAACAACAGATTATTCATAAATATGAAATTTATAATGTTTTAGCGATAAATGACTGTTCTTTTAAATGTTAATTGCTTTTTGTAATATTGCCACTAGTAGCCCATATTTAGACCACAATTTTGAAATACATCATTTTACCATTTTTCGGAAATTGTTTTTTTTTTAAAAAAAAAAAAAAAGAAGGGAGACTTTCTATACTTTAGCATGCTATTACATTTAAGTATATATTTCATAGATATCCATTTTAAAGGCAGGTGCTTGATATATTATTTTTTCCCTCCAAAAATGGCAAAATGAACAGGAGCCCATATTTAGATCTTTTCCTCTATTATTCTCTTTAAAAAAATATTTTCAAGCCAGTGAAATTTCCCAGCAACTACGGCGGGATTCTTTCCTATGTAATTGGACTCCCTCACTTCCTTCTCCAGCAAATTACTTGTTTTTAAGACTCGCGCATTTTGTTCGTTAGCCTAGTTGTGTTACACCTAAGTGGTCGCACAATAAACTGTCACACATCGGAAATGAATAAATTATGTGCAGTCGTTTCGTTTAGTATCCATCAATACAATAAAACAATGAGATTAAATCAGGCGTTTTCTTTCTCCGACTGACCTTTCATCAAGGCTTTCGCCCCCCTTAATCAGAGGGTCGGCGCACGGTTATGCTAAGACTTGTCATAGGCACTGAAATAGGCAATAAAAGTCGAATTAGGCACCGGGAAGATAAACGACGACATCTCATTCATTCGTCGCCCAGAAGAACAGTTATTTTGCTCACGGATTCATGTCGATTACCAAATCCCCCGTCCAGATGTAGTTCTTAAAAGAGGTTTTTCCACAATTCTCCATCTTGTGAGTATGTTAGGTCATTTTATCGGGAGGTGGAAACATATTTTGTGGTAAATGCCCATTTGAATTTTCGTATATAAAAAAAAATAGGTAAGATTTTACAATACCGGACAATTCCCCGATTTCGTTCATACACTCATGCTCATAAATTAAGGATAATAGAGGTTTTGGTGCCCCACGATACAGCACTGAAACAAACTAGTTGTTGTAGCACAGACACATGTTGAACACACAAGAAAGAATCCACATACCCTGTTTAACCCTGTTTATTGCAGAAAACGTGAGAAAAACCAAAGAGCGCACATATGATGCAAAGCAAGGGAGATTGTAAAATGTTGTTTCACAGTTCTTTGAGCACGTGCACAGGTTTCAGTATGGAATGTGATGTCCATGCACATTGACACATGCAGTACAACGGCTTGGCATACTCTGGAGGAGGTTGTCGAGCAGCTGTTGGGGTATGGCCTCCCATTCTTGCACCAGTGCCTGTCGGAGCTCCTGAAGAGTCCAAGGAAGTGGAAGACGTGCCGCGACACGTCGGCCTAGAGCATCCCAAGCATGTTTGATTGAGTTGAGGTCAGGGGAATAGGCAGGTCACTCCATTCGTATGATGTCTTCTGTTTGAAGGTACTCCTCCACAATAGCAGCTCGGTGTGGCCTGGCATTGTCATCCGTCAGGAGGAACGTAGGACCGACTGCGCCTCTGAAAAGACTAACGTAGTCTTGCAGAATAACATCGAGGTACACCTGACCTGTTACAGTACCTCTGTCGAAGATATGCAAGGATGTACGTGAACCCAGGATAATGCCACCCCACACCATGACACCACCACCTCCATACTGGTCCCTTTCGACGATGGTACCGGGTCGGTATCTGGTTCCTGGTTCACGCCAGATGGTTACACGACGAGAATCATTGTTGAAACTATACCTGGACTCGTCAGTGAAGAGTATCTGAGACCATTCTTCCATTGTCCATGTCCTGTGTTCTCTACACCAGTTGTTACGGGCTACTCTGTGACCATGTGACAGTGGAATGCAAATTGCAGGCCTCCGGGCGAATAAACCGTGCCTGTTGAGTCGTCTGTACACAGTGTGTCTGGAAAGAACTGTTCCAGTGGCAGCTGCAAGGTCTCGAGCAAGGCCCCCGACAGTACTCCGTCAGTGTCTCCGGGCACTTACGGTGAGATACCTGTCTTCTCGTGGTGTTGTACACTGCGGACGTCCAATGTTGTAGCGCCGACACACGTTTCCAGTCTGTTGGAATCGTTGCCATAATCGTGAGATGACACTTTGTGGCACATGGAGCACCTGTGACACGACATGCTGTCTTTGGCCCGCCTCTAGCCGCCCAAGTATCCTTCCCCTCATTACATCATCAATATGTGTTCGTTGAGCCATTTCACACACACACTCACGATTTGCACAATCGAACACAACTGCACACTTCCTATAGGCACTGTGCTCTGGTCAGCAGTTTCGCTCCTGTGAGTCATTTGTCTGCTTACAGCGCCACCACACACTGGATCAAGGTCATAGTCAACACAGGTTCTTTGGGACAGTACCCAGACATCATTTCAAGCTGCAACGTCCACATCAAATATTTCTTTGTACAAGATTCAACATTATCCTTAATTTATGAGCATGAGTGTATTTCGCATACTCAATAATTTAGGACTCCTAATCACGAATCTGCAGTTAATATTTGGCGCTCACGTGTGGAATTTCCAAAAAAAGGGGGTCAGTGATCACAACCAACAATGCACGATTGCTCATTATGTACCGGAAGATTTTGTGTTTCTACGAAACTTACATTTTCTTACGGTGCCCCACACACCATTCACGTATAGCCCCAGAAACCCTCCACGGTAAGGTTAGGCAAACACAGTTAAAATTTGGGGTCCTAGATTTTTTCAGTATTAGAAACACAAAATCTTGCTGTACATAATGAGCAATCGTGCATTGTCGGTTGCGATCACGGACCCCCTTTTTTTGGAAATTCCACACGTGAGCGCCAAATATTAACTGCAGATTCGTGATTTGGAGCCCTAAATTATTGAGTATGCGAAATATGAACGAAATCGGGGAATTGTCCGGTATTGTAAAATCGCTCCAAAAATTACAGGGAGGAGATGTATGTATAAATCACTGATTCTGAATCCCGTGCTTCAGTCCACAAAGATGGCCTGGCCGGGATTCGAACCCGCCCGGATCCTGGTGCGCGCTGTGTTATTCACTCCGTCACAGAGGCAGGCATATTCAATATGTGTCATGATACAATAATAAAAGATTAGTATCGAGGTTTACATATGAAAAAGTTTTAAAAAAAGTGAGTAATGTTAGTAGGAATAGCAGTAAGATATTTTACGTTAACCAATTATTCATTCGGTTGACCAGATCAATGATTGGATTATAGATTATTAGGGCGGGTTGTAGGCATAGGCGTAGCTACGGGGTGTGCCGGGTGTGCCTAGTCACACCCTAATGGACTGCTTTATCAAAGAGAATTAAATACAGATATTTCAATAAGAGAGAAAATAAGCGGCAGTTTGTAAGAAGTTGAAAATGTCATTACTTGGTACAAACGTGTGCATTATTGCTGATGAAACGGGTGTCTATAGATTTTCGATTTTTTTATGTAATTGGAGAAAGAAGATATTTACTGCATTCTACTCTGTACTGCAGCGCCCTTCTTCTATACCTGTCACAAGCTGCACGTGTGAGAGAGTTTTCTCCAAGCTTACCCAAGTTAAAACTAAATTAAGAGCAACTCGGAAGCAGGATAGATTGGAAGCCCTGCTTTGCTATTTGTGGATCAGGAAAAAGGTTAGTCTATTGATGTAAATGAAGTTATTGATGAGTTTAAGAACATTGTACCTTTTGACAGACGTCTCTCGTTATAGATGACGTGTATTTTGATGTATTTGTTTGTAACATTTATGAACATTTTGTGTGTGTGTAATTTCTATGCAATTTGATTTTTTTCTACTACATATATTCAGAAATTTTCAACACTGTAATTTAGTGAATTTATATTCCTTTACAAACATCAGTGCAGTTAAAGAGCCAAGTGATTGTGTTGCAAAATATGCTATTAAAAAGGTACAAGACCTCATGTTTTTTCTTTGTGCACACCCAAATATAAAGTTCTAGCTACGTCTATGGTTGTAGGATTGGTTATAAAAAGAAGATATGTATGGAATAAGAAGGTGATGCTTAAGGTAGGGATAGCAGGGGCTGGGAGGAGAATCGTCAGCCCTTGAAGAGAGGGTCTCCGAAGAAAAGACATAAAATTGATGACTGGTTTAGCAAAGTAGATGTGGATAAGATCCCACCGAAAACATCAGCAGGGACTGGGACACATTTTATGTGTAAGAAGTACTAAAACCAAGCATAGACTAACAAGTGTCATTTCAGCAGGGTGGTATTTGTAGGGGGGATGGGGGATTTCCCCCCTCTGGATACTTGTGTCCCCCCTCTGCTTGATAAATTTTATGCATGGGGGGAATGTTATATGGCATAAAGTCATTATCTTATGCTGTCCCTAGACAATCAGTAGAATTTCCCCCCACTGGAAATTCCTTAAATACCACACTGCATTTCAGTGAAAATATTGGAACATTTCGCAGCGCCCCTGTAAGCAATCCACGGCGCCCAAGGCGTTGCCGCGCACACTTTGGGAACCACTGTAATAACTAAAACAGTAGTTGAAAATTAAACAATTGAATTATGAATTGAATTAAACTAGTTTTTGACCCTCTTATTCTTAGCCCTCTGTGTCGTCTAATGTAATAAATAACGTTCGTAGATATCTTATTTCAGCATTGTAATCCTTATCACTAGGGCTAGGATTTTTATGATCTAAAAATCAACAAAATATGCTCTCATGGCCTAAAATTTTACAAAATATGCACTATAATTTCAAAAATATGCCCTTATAACTAGACTGTTTCAAACATCAATATCTAACTGATGCTGAAATATTTTCACATATGTACTATTTTTAGCTCACTTTATGGGCCCTGATGAGTTGAAATGCACAATGAATACTTTCTGTAAATTTTCAATTAAAAATGAAAAAGATTTCGCTGCACTCCCCCTCCCAAAAAACGAATCCACTTCGAAAATGACTGTATATTTCTTGAGAAAGCGAAAATATGCTGAATATGTCCGAAAAATCCATCAAAATATGCTCTATCACCTAGAAATGGCCAAATATGCAAAAATATGCCCTTAAAAAGCACCTTAATTTAATTAGTTTCTTCACAACATGAATTTCTATATATTTAGGGAACACATCACCCATACCAAAAAGAATATGCTAAGTCACATTCCTGGACTTTCAGTCTCTCATTCACTTATGTGTTTAGCATAATTTTTATTGCATTATCTCCGTTCTTTTCGCTGCTGGAGAAATTAAAAACTTTTCTTGTCTTCTCTACAGAACCGACAATCGGACTTGAATTGGTACTTTCCAGTTAAGGCAATCTAGTAGCATCCCCTTCCTCGCACAGATTTACCCCACTCCCAACCCTTATCAGAGAAAGGGCGAATAAGTCCTTAAGACACAGACAAGCCATTCCAAAGCCCTCAACCTTCCCGGAGGATATTATAATATAATAACACCAACACCTGCTACTAAAATATGTTTGGCTGAAAACCCTTTCTAAAATAAATTTCTCTTTAATTTCGTGACTGACAGTTCGTGAGCGCCCCTCGGTGCAATTATGAACGAACCGCCATTGTCTTACACAGCATACCTTCATCAAGTATCGTTTTAAGATACTAGAAAAGTGGTTATTTACTTTTGATTGTTCTTTTTCTTCCTCGAGTTTGGTGTCGGAGGTAGCCTGTGGCGACAATGCAGTAACCAAAGGCGTCAGGTCTTTCTGTTCTGCTAATTGGTGCTTCGGCAGCCGAGGGAGTTGCGCTTTCCAATTAGCGTCAATGGTTAAGTGGTTAATAAGGTCTAATTAAGGCCCTTGCATTCCTCTCGGCCGGACACCATCGGTCTAATAGTCTCGCTTCTTTTTCCGGCTGCTTTCAGTTTTTGAAACCTGTATATTGCTGATAACCAGAGAACGGATTTATATGTAGTAAAAATGTGCTAATTATATAAATATACGAGGGTTAAGTCATAAGTTATGGCAACAATTGTTTTTTTTCTCGCGAACAGTGAAAAATCTAAAGCCCCTATCACACGGAACTGGATTTCTAGTAGGAATGCCCTAGTTGGCGCTGAACTAACTTTCTAGGTAGCAATCATGGTCGCCTGGCTGACTGCTTGACTGGTTTGGAGGAATAGGACATGTTCTAATTGCTACTTGCTTTCCTCGACTGGATTCTGTGGAACAGCCAATCAGAGCAAAGTTTCGCCATGTGAAGATAATCTGTGAGTGTGCAAATGAGCGCTTTTGTCTGTGGTTTCCGAGTGTTACTCCAGCAATGTATAACGTATACAGCATGAAAGGCGCGTTGAGTTACACCATGTATGCCGAGTGCACGGTGTTTACATTTGAAACAACTAAAATATTCTTCCATACGTGTACAGTAAACGTTGTAAAGTATGTATTTAAGCAGCGCCATTGTTTTGTACCTAATGACGTTTTATACGAAACGTTATTCCTCTCGGTTGAATAGTTATCGGCTTTTAAAAATGTGAAGTGATACATTGTTTACTTCTCACGCGGCCGCCATTACAACTTCCCTCGTATGGGAACAAAAGTCTATCGACAAGTACGCTGATAAGTATCGTGTGAGGCGAAAACTAGCAAATTGATAGCCAGTCCAGCGCCAACTAGGGCATACCTACTGGAAATCCAGTTCCGTGTGATGCGAGCTTAAGACATACGTTTGAAAGTGTATGAAATGTACTTTCGAAAGAAGCCACCAGATGGTGTATGTGAACAACGGTGGGGTAGTGAGCACGCACCCAAGTTCAGTCGGTGAGTGACATCGTTCGAAGCAGGAGCAATGTTCGTACATTAAAATAGCAGTTCTCCGCGGGAATGCCTTACAGAGCTACGGGAAGCTCTGGGTGTGCATGCCATGCCCTATGAAACAGTGGCGAGCTGGGTGGAGGCCTTCAAACGGGGCAGAGTCTCAACTGCCGATCTGCCTCATAATAGAACACTGTTGTCCAATATCCTGTGTTCTGCCTCTTCCCTACGACAGTCTCCTGCATCCCGACTTCATCTGGTGGCTTCATTCGAAGGTACATTCCATGCACTTTCAAACGTACATCTTAGATCTTTCGTGTTGTCCCCTGTTTGGGAGAAAAAAATAGTTGCTTTGACTTATGACTTAACCCTCGTATATTTAGTTATTTTCATAAAAGTATGGAGTTTAATATTGTAAAAATTTACCTCTTTAATAATATAAGACACTACACGAGTTACATAAAATACAGTACGCTTACACTGACATTAATTGTAAAACAACACAAAATGTGTTTGTATTTTCTGTTTCCAAAACAATGAATAACAAAATTTTGTTGCAAGTGTTCGAACGTGAATTTCTTTCTCTTGTCTCTTAAGACTGATTTATATTGACTAAGACTGAGTTTAATATCGCAAGAAGTAATGGGAGGGTATTTCAAATTTGTCAGTTATTCGCAAGAATTCACGCGAATATGGAGCATATGCTGAGAAATGTTCTGAAATATGGAAATAATATGTAAAAGTAACTAAAATATGTAAAATATAAACCAAAACCTAATATATGCAAAAATATGGAAAATAAAAACTGATTTTTTCGAGTCTACATGCCATGATGCCATGGTGCGAAATCCTGGGGGGACGAGGGGGATTCCCCCAACCAACAATCTTGGCATCAAAAATTCCCCCCACTAAAAATTTCCGGGGGGGGGGTTTGTTACAACAAACAAAAGATAAGCAATTACTTTTAATTTAAAATACCATATACTTTATTAAGAATAATATCGAATGCATACACAAATTAGTGTAGTTGGGAGTGTTCAATCCTTTTACCCTCTCAAGAGATCGTTAAGAAATCTACATCAATACGCACAATAAAAGTAAAACAGAAATCTAATTGATTTGTATTAACATAAAGCAAAAACTTAATTAAAACTTACACATAATAAAACCCCTTCAACTATTTCATAATTTATTAACATCTTTAACCAGTTAGTAAAGGAAGAACATTTCACACTAATATCGGTCGTTTTCGATTATTTTTATATGTTACCCCTTCCCACCCCACTCCTAGGGGTGCCAGAGATGTCTTACCCCCGCAGTATTTCTTTCCAGATTGTAAGTGATATGTGTACCAAGTTTGGTTGAAATCGCTCCAGGCGTTCGAGAGTTATGCCGGAACAAACATACGCACATACATCCATTTTTATGTATTCAGCAAGTAGCGATTCATGCATTAATATAAACATTGCAATTCAGCCACAACAATCGGAAAGAAATTAAACTAGCACCTGATCTTACAATGAATATCAAGCAAGTTGTCAGATTAAAATATCAAGGCACTATTTTATGCCAGATATGTGGTCCAATTTCTCAACTTCCAACCCTGAGCAAAATTGAAAGGGACTGGATCAGATTTACGTCACGTCGATCCTTTGCAAGTGTACAGGGTTGCCAGTTGTCCTTACAGTTAAATGCAGTTAATCAGAAAGTGTGTTTAATAATACTGATTCGTCAAGACACCAAGAAGATTACTCCTAACGCTGTAACAACTTTCATGCTTGCGAAATTTATCTTTTAGGATGAAGTGGTGTGAAAATAATTGTATACTACTCTTTGTACGCTGAAAGATTAAAGTTAATGTAAACAAATGCACGTGACTTGTGAGAAATTCTATTGGTTATCGCAATGGCAGCTGTGCAAAAAGATTGCACATAGGGATATAGTGCATTGATAAAGCCATGCAGCTAAAAGCAATATATTCGTGAGCAAAGGAACACCAGAACTAACACATAGAAATGGAACTATTTCTCTAAGCACGTGGTTTTGTTTACATTAACTTCGTTCTTGCAGTGGATAGAGAATAGATTAAAATTCGTGCATCGTTATAGACCAGGGGTTTCAAACTGGCGGCCCGCGAAGCCAGTTTGCAAAATCATTAATTTTATGTATTTTTATTAAAATACGTTCTATTTTTACTGAAGGAACGGAAGCTCTGTGAAGAAAGACATTATCACAGGTAGAATTGATTTTGCAGTCAGTAATGATTAACAGAAGAATCTAAAGTGACGTAACTTTCTCTTCACACCATGCGTTCTACCCCTTCGCTTTGCGGAATGAACTCGCCCGCTTCAGCGAAGGCTTCACTCTTTGTATTTAGAAACAAACTGCAGAGCGGCGCTGTACAGATCTGTTTTACTACGCACGAAGTACGAAGAGATTTCCAGTCTTCCAATTCGGATTGTACTGTAACTGATTGTTAAATTTGTGCAAATATCGAAATGTGCAATATCTACAAAAAACGTAAGATTGAAAATGAAAATAGAACCTATCCAGAACGTTGGGAAAAATACTACCTCGTTAGAAACAACAATGTCAAGAAAAGGGGCCAGACTTTTTCAAATACCTTTCAAAGGAACGCTTTCCAAACCTTCGTAGTTTTGGGCAAAGAATGACATCGATGTTCGGCAGCACATACACGTGTGAAAGTGTTTTTTTCTTCAATGAAGTTCATCAAGAACCGCTACAGAAGCCGACTGGCAGATTCTTCACTGCTTCACCTTCCGATACTTTCAAATACAGAAATTGAAGTGGACATTCCACCTTTAATAAAATAAGCAGATCGGCCTCAATTTTCACATTGAACACTTACTATGAAAGATTCTTATTTGTATGGTGTGGTTTTTCATTTCCTTCAATTCATCCATAAGTATTGGCTTTTTGTGAAATAAATTGTAATTATACAATTTTGATTTGTGATTCCATTGTTTTTATTGCCTCATATTAGAAATTTAGGTCATGCGAAAGTACTACATTTTCAGTTCAGTACTTACAATTTTTGTAATTTTTAATCCCCCCCCCCCCAAAAATGAGGCCCGCGAATCAACTGTTGCATATAATTTTCGCCCTCGGACCTTTTGAAGTTGGAAACCACTGTTATAGACAAAATGACTAACTTAAATCTCCCATAAAAATGGTACGCCTGGCAACCCTTCCTCTTGAGAAACTGGAATGGCACATACAGGTATGTGTATCCAGCTGTGATGAAAGCACCTCCAAAAATTTACACCGGCTATCACGTCAAGAAAAAATTGCAGACATGCAAAACGTTTGTGGAGTACGTTCATTTTGAGTACAAATTACTCCACAACTAAGATTTGTGGACAGCTAATATGACATAACTTCCACTTTCGTATGACAGTGAAATCCTGTACTTTGTAAAAGGTGCGGAGGAATTTAAAGCCTTATTAACGAAGGGAATGAACAATAAAAAACCCTAGAACGTAAAAACAGTGTAGCCTGTCTGCGTTAACTGTGCTATCCTGTTTCTTACTTACGTAAAAAGAAAAACAAGTTCTGGAAAAAATTAGGAATCAAATCAATATCATTCGATTCCGGATGCTACCCTCATTATACCATAAAAGAAAAAAATCATATGAATCTACGTAATTACTCAGGGTGGACACTAGGACAATCAAAAACTTCAAGTATAATTTCCGGTTTTAAAGGCTAACTTTTCAAAAATTCAAGGGCACAAGCTGATTTTTTCTCCAGGGCTGCCTACGGGGGGGGGGGTATTATGGCGCAGTTTGCGCCATCGAGATTTTTGGGGGACATTTGTTCCCTTCAAATAATATAAAATTGAACAGTTTTATATTTTTCCAAAATATAAGTAAAAATTTCACACCTTAAATGCACCATATTTAATTCATTAGATGAAGAAAGGAAAGTCTTTAAGGGTATTATCGAAGGCGGGAGGATATCCAACTATTACATAATATGAGTGGATTCTAGGGGGGGGGATTCTGACTATATTAAATGTTGGGGGGGGGGACAGTATCCAACTCTAGGTCTTAGATTATGGCGGGCATTTTAGTTAGAGGGGATTGAGCATTAAATTGAGGCGGGTATCCAATTCTTGTGTATTACTATTGTCTTAGACTGTTGTGGAAATTCTGGTGTGGAGACTTAGAACAAAATTTTTTGGAGGGGTCAATATCCAGTCTTCAATATGAACAGTAAGTCTATAATTGGCATGGAAATTTTGGTGGTAGGATTGAATATTAAATTTAAAGGGTGAGATAGGAAGCTTCTCATAAAGTGTTAAATCTTAGATTGTCAAGGGATTTCTGTAGTGGAGAGATAGTTCGAACATTAAATTTTGGAGACTGTATTTAAAGATATGTTATCCATACGTTTTCGACCCCGAACGTGCCAAAAGAGAAGCTGGAAAAGACTAAATATCTCGGGATCCTAAGAAAGTATTGACACCCCATTAAATTAATATTCTTGAAAGCCTTCAAAGAATGGATGTAAAAATGTTCTTGCTGATGCGTGTTTGGAGCTTTAATGAGGTACATGTGAGGTTTTTATACTATAGCTGCATTACAAGACAACCGATATTCTCTATTATGATGAACGATTTTAGGGGTGGCCTTGAGTGATGGGCACTTCTGTGTAGGGAGGAAGGGTAGATCAAATATAGTGTTCAGTAAATCTAAGAAAAAAGTTTCTTTCGGTAGACACGCTGTCGTAATGAAATACTTTGTGCGGATGACGATATGGTTTGAGGGCGCGAATGATATGATTTGGGGGGACTCATGACATGATTTTGGGGGGATGCGCCATTGGCCTTGGGGGGGGGGGGGATGGGCACCCCTGGTTTTCTCTATTTCAACCTTATGTATTATTTCCTCTCATCACCCACACACACACACAAATATACTGATGGTCTGTGTGATTCAATGCATTCGAAAATTCTAAATCAATTCAATTAAACTGTGTAGGTTTAAAATATTTACGGTACGGAGTTTGTATTTGCCATTTCACATATTCAGACTCGAAATACATCTGCAAACAAAAGTTGCAAATGTTAGGGGATGTAATAAAGTAATTGTATAAGAATTGTAAACTCACATTTACCAAATCAACTTCAAGATATCTTATCTTGCAACAATCTTCCGTCTGGCAGATAGATTCTTCTGCAAAGGACACTAACAAAGCAAACGGATTGAGAGAATTATGTTTTATTTCACACGCAACTTTCTTTTCCTTCCTCAATAAACATAAAAGATATGCTGTGAAAGACTTGCCTAAAGGCATTTATAAATAAGGTATAAATTCAACAGGATTTGTATTAATGAAAGTTGCAATTTTTCACGTCTACGCATAATTCCAGGAATTCAAAAAATTCCAGGTGAGTAGCCACCCTGCTATTACAGACAATAGAAAGTTAGAAGCTCTAAGTGTGGCCGACCAGCCCAGCCAGTAAGTCAGTAGGTAACGATTGCATCTTCGATCACTTATCAGAAATGTTTTATTTCCTCATTGTTGGGGAACATTAACTTTAGTTAGCCTAATTTTGTCATACTTTGAAAGTATATTTGAGGTGCATAAAATTTAGTTTTCATTTAGCTTCAATTTTCTAGGTCTAGACATAACCCACTATCCTCCTTTGGTGTCATTAAGTCGTTTTGGTACACATGTTGTTTAATTTAATATTGGATAGCCGAGGTTAACGTGTCATCTATGAAGACAGAGGTCCATGGACGTTTCTTTGCGTTTGCCCATCTAATCAATCAATTCATCATATGAAAAGCAACGTAAAATATCCTAATCTTAACAGGGGCATTTCACGAAAAGTAGTCCTACGCCATCTAACTAACATAATGAATCAATCTGAAAGTTATAACTGTTTTTAATTAAAATTACGATTCGAATGTTTGTGAATGCATACAGTTAGTAGATATATTTCACTAACAAAGATTTCTAGCATCTATAGCCTGTATACTTCACAGACAAATGAAGTCAAAATTTGCTACACTTTGTCACGTGCCAGTTCCGATGACACAATGAGAAATGCAAGGAAGAAATGTTTCCCGAAAGCGACGATAGATGGCAGCACGCCATATAAAGAAGAGCAGAGTTCATTGTGGAAACTAGGAGCGGAGAAGAGTGATTATATATATTATAGTAAATGAAAAATATATAAAGGAAGAGTATAAAAATTATAGAAGGAGTGAATAAAATGTTGTATATAGCAAATTAAGATAATTAAGAACATGCTCATATATGAAACAATTAGGAAAGTTATTAAGTGAGCAAATGAATTCAGAAATGTAGCTCTCTATCTCTTTTTGATTCTCTGACGAGGAGAACATCGTCAGCTTTTGTATTTGTCCGTCCCTCGGTGGCGCTGTGGTCAAATTAAACGCCCCGAAGCACTTACGGTTGTGCTTCTTATTAGTCGCACTGGGCCATAGGCAGCGCTTGCTGTTAGCGATCCTGGGCTATTCCCCTTTTGGTCGTTACATAGGAGGTGGCGCTATTGTCAGATTAGACGCCCCTAAAAATCCTCTATAGCTTTGGTTCAATTCTCTACAAGGAATGCAGCATAATGATTTGTCTATATTATTGAGAAGAGATATGGTAAAGAGAAATATTTGCGATAAATGAGAGAAGTAAGACTTTTTCCAGTGGCAAAGAAGAATATAAGAAATAAGAATTTGCTGTGGAAAGAATAAATAGAAGAATTTATCGAGAATATAAGAATATCTCGTCGGAATATAGAAGATAATAAGAATTGCTGCTGAAAGAAGAAATAAGAATTGATATGAATAGAGGAAATAAGAAACAGCGATGAATAAATAGGGGATGACTATCTTTTGTAAATAGAAGAAAGAGATGGTCATAAAAGGTAGAAGAAAGAAAAAGATTATCCTTTTACCAAAGAAAAGAAGTGGAAATTGAAGAAAGAAGAAGCCATTCATATATTTTGTCATAGAAGAAATTGATGAAAGAAGAAGAAGCCTTTATTTCCTATAGAAGAAATTGATGAAAGAAGAACGAGCCTTTCCATATTTTATAATAGAAGAAATTGATGAAAGAAGAAGAAGCCTTCCTATTACCATAGAGGAGATTGATAAAAGAAGAAGAAGCCTTTTACCAAAAATAGAAGGAAGAAAAGAAGAAGAAGCCTTTTCCCAAATTAGAAGGAAGAATAGAAGAAGAAGCCTTTTCCCCAAAATTGTGAGAAGAAAAGAAGAAGAAGATTTCCTTTCGATTATACATATATTTATTATATATTTCAATGTATATACAAGCTTCGCTATATATTTTCTCTGTATTGTGTATAGTTTCCAGAATATAGATCCGCATTTAACTATATCCTCTTGGCTATAAAACGCTTTCTTATTTGGAATTCTCGAATAAAGAACCTATCCCCTGAGATTAAGATATTTATGTAGCCGTGGTAAATAACATTTAAGTACGTACCCCCAAAGGGCGTAGAAACTTTTAAAGCGTGACATGACACACATCACAGTTTCTTTCATTTCATAGCAGACACCATAAAGTATTTCATAATCCTATGAAATCAGTTCATTATGAATATTTCAATCCAATTTCATGTCTATAACCAGGGCTCGAAAAATCCCAGTCGCCAGGTCGCCATGGCGACTAAAAATTTTAGCCTGGCGACTGTGATCTTTTGCTGTAATATTACCTTTTTTCTTAAGTTTGCATGTACGAAATTTTGAAGAGTGTAAGTTCAAATTACAGTACAGCTTAAGTTAGCAAATTATTATTTTTTATCAACGTTGTGAACATTCCATAGAATCAGTAACAATTTCATACTCTTTGTCTCCCAACCCCCCACTTCCCGCTTTCTCACATGATTTTGCGATGTTTTGAATACGGTGATGCTGAACTTCTTATACGAGTAGTATGCACAACTGACTGTAAGTGGTTTCCTGGCGCCTGATTTGAGCACTGTCTATAACCTTACATTTTATGTGAAAAATGTCACTGACATGACGCCGGAATTCCCCAAAACATTATTACGTATTAGTATTTCTTGTGCAAACACCTCAAGAAAGTGTACATAGAAACATCAGGATATATGTAAAGCAACTTTTATTTTCCTAGTTCTTCCAGTAAATCATCTTAACACATCTCTGAACAATTATTCACCAATAATCACTTACAAAAATGCAGGTCAGTAAAATATAGACAATAACTGTTGCATTAAAGTAAGTTGCTGATAAGGAAATCGAAACTCAGAACATCTGAAATAAATCTGAGTATTGTGCACTTCAAAGCACGTCTGAACAATCTAAATAAGTCACAGTGAACATCAAAGCTAATGTAAATCTTCATGATTTATCTGCTACACACAACTGTTTCAGTCTAAGATTATTGTGTACTAACCTGGCAGTCTTAACGAAAGTTCATTTTGACCTGATAAGAGTGACGAAATCTTTATAGCTAACTTTCCCATCGCGATCAAAATCAGCTACTTTCATCATTTCAAGAAGCTCTCGATCCGTCAACTCCTCGCCCAAATTGAGCATGATAGCTCTAAGTTCAGCCACAGTAATGTATCCATCGCCATCTTTGTCGAACACTTTGAAAGTCTCTCTAAGCTCGTCCTCAGCGCTTGGAGTCTTCAATCTTTTGCCCATCACTTGAAGAAACTCATGGAAGTCGATTGCGCCACTGGAATCCGCATCCGCTTCATTGATCAGCTCGTCAAGTTCTGTCTGTGTGAGATCCATACCTAGACATTTCATGAGTGGCCCGAATTCATTACTTGTAATTGTCCCATCACCACTTTTATCAAACAAGGAGAATACTTCCTTAAATTCTGCAATTTGTTCTTCTGTTAGTTGTTCAACCATCTTTGCAACTATGCGAGAGCAACTGAGATTTATATATTAAGGTTCAGTCACAGCCTCTGGAAAAGTGTTCATTAGCCATCAAAAACTGTCACACTTACTTCATCAACAAGTCAGGTTTCACGCAGAGCCTAGAGCTGAACATTTATTCTTTGCTCTTGCGTCAGCATGATCTTGAGATTAAACTCTAGTGCCACGCCCGTACTCAAAAGGGTCATGATCTCCCCTTCGAACTATGAAACATTTTAATGTGTGCCTAGAAAAATCTACGAAAATAACATTGACGATTCTTTTCAGATGTTGCAGAAATTTCGATTTTGTCCTTACATTAATGAATGGCTTGTTTGCGGATATCAGCAGTCTGCAATATTTGGTAATTTTAGTTACATATTGTGTAACATAGCCTAGTCTCCGTATTTTGCATGGCGACCATTCTCAAATTGATGCCACCTTCTGAAATGTATTTAACGACGCTGCCATATGGCAAACTTATTGTTACAGGTGAAGAAAATTCAAGGCATGAAAATTATTCTTTGTAGCAAACTTTGAAGTGTTGTTTGTTCTTTCATTCTTCGTGAACATTATACCGTAAATATTACTGTAGGAATTGAGTAAGAGTAGCATTTGAGTTGTTATTACAAATAATATGCAATAGTTATTTTCAGAATTACAAGCTTTGTGTGCAGTGGAATCCGTATTACCGTGCAAATTGTCCATGAACATTTTCATTATTTTTTCTCTTACATCTATGTGCTTTAAGCGATGGATATTTATGTATGCTGGTGCAGAAGTTGTCATCAGCTTGTCTTGAATTTTCGTTTAATTCTTGAAGCTCCTTGGGTCAAATGAAGTGCACGAACATGGTGATGGACAATTTGCACGGTAATCCTCATGAATCCCACTGTACATGGGCGAAAAAGGGCTTTGTTTAGGAGGATTTTCCTCTTGTTCAATCTACCTGTATTTTTATAACGGTCTCAAACTTTCTGAGTGGAACGAAAGTTACTCTACTAAAAACCGACACATGTGTGTTTTTAGTTCTTGTGTTTGCCCTTTCATCAGTCCCATCTGATCACATTTCATCCTCATCTTGTGATGAGCCAAGAGTGGTAGAAAAGTGAAGAATAATAAATCAAATTAAAATAATCTACGGGAAAATGCAGAATCATTCATAGACCGTCAGTTGTTCAAAATAGCTTCCGAACTCTTCTCGCTATCAATGATGAACCGGAAGATTCCGAAGCTCACCAATCAATCTATGGAATGAAAGAATCTGTTGACAGTACCTGGGATGTTTCAAATTACTCATTGTTCAACCGTTGAAAAGTTTTCTAAAGCCCGACCAACATGACTAATCCTCGGGACTTTTAACACCGGACGTGAATAATACGAACTGTCAGCTTCCAATCAGAAACAATCTCGGGAGGTTTAAGTCAAATACCATCCGCGTGTTTTGCATGGTTAGCAATGCCATAGCGGAAACGTCACTTGTCTCTTCATTCGAAGATATTCTTGAACCAACCTCATCAGGAGAATAGGTGTAAGTGAGATTAAAGTTTTGTTGCTACATAAAGTGAGCTGGTTTATATAATTATTGTCTTTGGTTAGGGTGACCGGGACACCATCCACATTTTAAAAATCTTCAATATGTCCCGTTTTATTAAAATCTAAACGTTAGCTCGAAAATTAAATCTAAATTTGAGACATTTCATGCTAAAATAAAGTCTATGGAATTTTTGAAACTAGCGTCATGGAAACGCTGTTTCATGGTATTCATAGAAATTGGTTATTTATATTTAACGTCGCTTATCTGCCACATTTGGCTACTTGCACATAACAATCCAAATGCTACAATTTCGTCGAGAAGATTCGGGTAGGAAGCAGTTTACTGTTAAGTTAGCTCGCGTCGCGGTTCTTATTGTTTTGTATAGGTTCCGTTATTTGTAGAGGAGTGAATAATTATGACCAAGAACCGTACGTGCAGTTTCAAGGCTGGCCTGCAGGAAGATTTTAAATTCTGCACAAACTCAACAGAAAATTCCTAACGAATTGGTGAATGCTAACATATTTTCTAGTTTAACTAATAATAATAATAATAATAATAGTTTTATGATTGCCGATTTTTCAGGACGGGGTAAGCTGACTTCCTTGAGACGTCCCGTTTTTGGGTCAAAATATTTTGGTCACCCTATTTTTGGTACATTATTATACCAAACGTTTCAAATGAGTATATAGAAACCTTCATAGATAAACACAATATTATTTCACATATATTAAATTGTATTAAATATGAGATATTTAAATAAGGCAAAACTGTAATACTTTATACACACCTGCACACATGTATTTACCTAAAATAAGTATTAAAAAGAAAGCTGATTGAGTACCCTTACAGGGTTTTTCTCGTACATTTTATCACTAATTATACAAGTAATAAAATACACAGAGAACTCGAAATGCATCAAAGCGAATTTGATGCACTTTTAGTGCATCAAATGACACACTTAAACGTGTAATCTTGGATTATTGGAAATTGTCTCAGAGTTTGATGCACTGGAATTTCGACTGTAGGGTGTGTCTTTTGATGAATCTAAGTGTGTCAATTGCCGTCCGATGGGATTTTATGCATCTAAATGAATATTTTTCAATTTATATATTTACATGCATAATTATTACGAAGCAAATTGATTAGTGATTTTTCTTACCTTATATAGAAAATAAATTTTAATGTATCAGCTCCCAAATTGATCGAAGTAAAAACTATAAAGAATCAAGAACAAAAGTAATATATTTGAAGTAACTATAATTATATTTCCTAATTCAAATGTCAAAATTGGTGCCACGATGCATGTACAAGACAATAATATTGTATTTTACTGTAAAAAAAATATCCGTTTTGCACATTTTTGGTGTAGCATAGATCTACGACTCGATTTTTAAGTTGCCCGACCCTGTGGCCGAGTGGTGGCGGCCCCTGTGGCGGAGTGGTTAGCACATCGCGCTACGACGCCAGGGGTCCCGGGTTCGATTCCCGGCTCGGCCATGGATGTTTGTGATTGTCTGTCCTGAAAAGTCTTGAAATTGAAATATGAAATGATATGAGTGAATGAAAAAAAAGTGGTTAGCACATCGCGCTGCGACGCCAAGGGTCCCGGGTTCGAATCCCGGTCGGGTATGGTTGTTTGTGAATGTCCATTTTCATCCATTTCATCATTTCATCAGTCATCCCCATCTTCGCACATTAGCCAAGAGGCACAAAACGCGAAGTAAAATAAACTAAATCAATCAATCAATCAATCAATCGATTTTTAAGTTATTATATTAAGCGCAGAATTTTTTTCACAGGGGGGAAGTAAGATTTCACGGCTTACCCTTCGTCATATAAACTTGAAATTTCCGTTTTATTAGTGTTATCAATGTTTTTCTTTTCTGGGAAGAAAGGTTCGTTGTAAACCATTGAGTCAAAGTGGAGACATCTTGTGAAGAAATTAGTGACAAAGTAGGTTCACAGACTCCCAATGCAAATGTCTTCTGCTCAAGTGCCTGACTGTGAGTAAGATATCTGGTGGCGTTTCACGTTGTATGAGTTATTATTAGGAACAAGTGAATAAATTATTACCAGACATTAGTACCGCACGCTGGATTTCTTCGGAGGGGGTTGGAATTGTAAAGGTCCAACGAAACGAGTAACATGACAGGAATGTGAAAAATCTTACAAGCACGAATTCGTTCATATAATAGCAATGTTAATAGGAAGGCAAGGTAAAAATTGTGACACTTCAAAAGAGAAAATTCGTCAGGATCTGGTACCGTGTTGTGCGACACGAACGAAGAAATACACGAAAAACATTCATGACCTTTATAGCTTTAATGTGTTGAGATTAGAAATAATATTGTGCTTACCATCAGTATTAAGGATTGAAAGAATGCATGTTAATATATTTCTTGAATTTAGTATTGCACACTCAGTCTTCTCTGGCAAATAGACTAGTTCTGTCTTATTCGCTGCATTACGTTAAGTTGTGCAGGAAATACATTTTTTTCCCGCAACAACTTCAAGCTTTAATATATGACAAAACTTGATTTCGAAGATCAAGTTAAGTTGCGATACAGTTGCAATGATAACTTGGAATATCTCACAATAGCAGAACAGTCAAATTGTCCGTCAGCGTATTTAGCCAATTCATATTTGCGATGGAAGATTCTAAAATTGAATAAAGATGGTCAAGAAGTCATTTGTCTAACATCACAAGCACAAATCCATAAGCGTAACTTGGCAGAGGCAAGGGGGGCACTTGCCCCACCAAAAATTTCAGACTTATTCCTGGAACCTGAGAAGCATGAGAAGCAAAGTATTGAAGAGGTTTTTTTTCTATGAATGCGCAAATGTAAGCTACTTAGCAAAATACAGTTCTTAACGCTATTTTTATGGTATTGAAAACTTATCAATTCTGCCCCCCAAAATTAAGTCCCAAGTTTGATTCTGCCCCCACCCCCAGGTTGTCCCAAGTTTGATTCTGACCCCCAAAAAGTTAAGTTCAAAGTTCGATTCCCCCCCCCCCCCCAAGTTAGGCCTCAACATACGCGTTACGCCCATGCACAAATCCACGTGTAAGCACATAGGATGCACAAATTAGTCACTGAAAACCGTAGTGGGTAATTTGTATCCACGTATCTTTGAACTTGGCTGTACAACTCTGGGTCGCCGTTGTTCGCTTTAAAAAAAGTGGCCCTTGCCATTTAAGGAGTTTCAGCCAGAGCTTCGACCATTTCTCAACCACTCCACGAGAGTGCGCCACTAGAGCTTCAAATCACTAAAATAAATACGAAACAGAGATCATATTTCACTTCTTCATGTCAAGATTTCCACCCTTTTCAAGTTTTTGTCACATTTCCGGGCATTAATGCTCTTCCCTTCAACAAGCTTAAACCTTGAAGTACGGGAATAATAGCTGTAATTTTCCCCACCAGATGTCTCATTACGGAAGGAAAGAAGTGACCCACACGCTGGTTCCTCTCCTCCTCCTTCACCTCACACGCACCTTGACTGAGAAAGCGAGATTTGTGGTACCTCCAAGTATTGCAGCCATGTTTAGGGTCACGAGTAACGTCCACCTTGTAATGTTGATGAGCGGAAGGAAAATAGATCCTTATGTTCATGTTAAGTGCCCTGAAACCGCACTCCTCAGTATCTTCGGCACGTCACGATCTGGTAAAGGTAATTATAGCCAAAAACTGATTTTACTCCGAAATTACCACTGAGTTCGTGTTTACACAGCCTAATAGGTATCTAGGAAACCATATATGTTCCTTGCTTCACAATGGTTTTCGTGATTATATCTCTTAACAATGCCCGGTAAAGAATAGTACGCGTCTTCATGCTTTCTTTGCATCTCACACAATGGACACAAACAGTATCCGAACATAATCGCATAAAAAGTTCTACCTACTTATCTTAACACAGACGAAGAAAATTGTTTTAAAATTGTCGCATTTTTGTTACTAAAATAAAATCCTGACGAATCTTACTCCAATTGCTTCACCTGGTAACGTTACATACAAGAAGAACAATTAATGAAACTTATCGGTGTTCCCAAGTAACACATTACTTTTAAACACGTAATCTTCTACAGACTGATCAGAGTGATAACGTTTAGAAACGGATCATTAGGATTAATCGCTATGAATCATTTTCTTACAATGTTTAGATTAGAAAGCACGTAAATAACCACAGCTTGGATTAAGACTGTGTGATTTTTTTTCTCGTAAGAGGAATTCAACAGCATTCATCTGACACAGTCGATATCAATTGCTACCTAAAAGTGATTGTTTCTAATGAAACGATGTGATATAAATAAAACTAATGGATGAAGCATTTGTCTTTAATATTATTGTTATGTAGTTATTATAGAAGAAATATATTATGAGGCAAACAGTTATATAAAAATTATAATTTTGGAAATATATTTGTTAATATTCATGGGCCAGCAAGTTCACTCGAAACTGTAAAGTGGTGCGTTCAATGAGGTCTAAACCTACTTTCTTCAGCTTCAGCGGGAGCATTTGACGCTTAGGAACTTCCCCAGATGGTCTTCGAAAAAAGACAGAGAAAAACATCCACTTCGCTTCGGCAGGAACGAACTCAATCGTAAAAGCAGCAAACAAACGGCTTACACTTGTTATTTAGCCCCTCTTGATAACCTACACAACGCAACATTCGAAGTAAATAAGAAAAAAAGCAACTCCTACCCTCATCAACAGTTCTGACCTTGCATCATGAAAAAGAACGACAGCAACTCCTTTACGATCGTTGCATTGAACAGGGACGAAGCTTCCTCGACTTTACTACAATCGCATTGAGTCGAGATAATTCTTCACGAACCATTTAGCTTCGGTTTTGCTTTTTTTGTTCGTCCTTCTCTGTCTCAAAGTCGTAAAACTCGCAGGTGCTCGATGTAGTGATCCTGTCTGGAAACGACAAGTGACATGCCGTTGCTATATTCCACCTCATCTCTTTTTTACTTTTTGTGTGTTTTGGCCACGTTATTTCCGTTCGTCTTCTTCCGCCGTTCTTTTGTTTGCGCTTGTCTTATTTTTTCACAGATTAGCTGTGGATTTCCTGTTACAAGATTGCTTCGTTTTTTGCCTGTTTCTTACTGCCTTGAAGACTTTTGACGCATATTGCTTCTATTATGGTTATATTCTTACAGAATGCAGGCTCGCATTTTATCAGATAATTTTGCAATGACTTAAGATATATTTATTTCTCTTCTTCTTTGGCCCCGGGTTGAGGCACATAGTGGTTCGGGTCCCACTTTCAACTGTAGGTCCAGTCCCAATTAGCCTTGCTGTGCATAAAGTGGACTTAAAACACCAAATCAATCAATCAACCTCTTCTTGTTTTAGTTGAACACCTTTAAAATATATCAAATTGTATGTATCCAATGAGTTCATTCTTTCACCTTTCTTTGTAGCATACCTACTTGTATTGAACTTAAAAACTTTCTAATAGTCTGGAGGGGAGAATGTTTGTGTATATAAATCGTCCTGTTTTTGTATCTTGTTACATTTGTACTTGGTGCAGAGTCTGAAGAAGACCTTGCTATAAGGTTGAAACGTTAGGTTTAGTTTATGTTTTATAATAAAATTAAATTACTGCCTTGGTCAGCATATTGAATTTTTATATTATGGAAACAAGGCTTAATGATGTTTTAATTTTGAATTTGTAGATAATTTTTAAAACCCGTGGCACGAAGATTTTTTGTTTTTAATATTATAAAGGTTGAAGGTATACTTTGTTCTTTATACATAACATAATATATACAGATAAGGTGATCAGTTTTGTTCAAGCTTTTCACCTTCAAAGGAGTTCACAAATTGATGATTTGTGATAGTAAATTTCCTTCAATTGCTCTATCAAGATCTTATTTTAATCCATGCGAGTTTGGCTGCAAGAAGTTATTGATGTACCATTTCTGTTTCTGTTGCTATTGGAGAAGAAAAGTAAGGCACACTAACTTTAGTTAAAAATGGAGGGAAAATGTAGCATTCGTGACAAAGGAATTGCTTCTCTGGCTAAATGTAAACCACCTTGGAGTCAGGCATCTCATGTAGTGGATGTTTTTCTTTAAAATCTCAGACTAAAGGCCGAATCACGCAGAACTGGATTTCCAGTAGGAATGCTCTAGTTGGAGCTGGACTGGCTCGACGGTGAGGCGTACGAGAGATGTCGTTGACCTCGTTGTCCATTTCACATCTGACCTGTCGTTCAACACCCATTATCAAGCCTTAGTGAAAAGGTGCATAAAGCTAGTTGGTTTCATTAGAATAAATTTTCTGTTTAATTTTTCTGTGCCTACGGTTGTAAAAATATACGCCACACTCGTTCGTCCAGTACTGGAATACTCCAGTCCCATATGGAATCCACAGTACAAAACAGGCAAGAGGAAGTGGAGAGCGTCCAAAGGCAGTTTGTGAAATGGCTGTGCTTCAGGGTGAACATTGAATATCGCAAAAAGAACTATACATCTTAATGCAAGCATTTAGGTCTGGAAACTTTGTTCAACAGAAGAGTCGTCAGTGATGTCATTTTTTTACAGAAACTGATTAATCACGGTTGTTAGAAAGTATAAACTTTAATGTAGGCCGACAGAGTGCAAGAAACCGAAAATTATTCTACACGGAGAGGTCAAGGGTCAACACGCATAGGTTTTCACCTGCAGTGCGCATGCAGGACACGGTGAATGAACTATTAAAAACTGTAGACTTTGATATGTTCACAGACTCACATAGTGTGCTGAAAAAAATATAATCACAACAATAAGTTCATAATTTGATGTAAATATTGTGTACATAGACGTTCATACTTTCATGTATTCTTTTTTCACTCTCTTCTATCTTGTTATTTATTCACAGTGTATTATGTTCAACATAATTTGGAAATGTATCCTGTGCTGAACAAATAAATAATAATAATAATAATAATAATAATAATAATAATAATAATAATGGCTACCAGGCTAGCTGGAAGATTGATTTTGACGACGTATTAAAATTGCAACTAGCTTTCTCTGCTAGATTCTGGCAACAGCCAATCAGAGCGAAAGTTTGGTCATGTTAAGCTAATCTGTAAGTTTTGCAAGAGAAAGCTATTTGCTTGTGGTTTCCGAGTGCTGGTTGCTTTGTTCACTGCTCGATGAAAGTAAAAATAACAAACTATGTGCATTCGTGTTCATTAATATTTAGGAAATTATCGAAAGCGATGAGATTTGAACACGACAAATGTGATTAACCGATAATTAAAATCCTTATTATAACCAGTGTATTAAATGTTTGACATGTTTACTTGAACTAATATTTCTTATGAATAAATCCTTCAAATCTCATGCATGAATACTATTACAGAGTTCATTAAAAAGCTTGTTGAGTACACTTTGATTACTATTTCTTTCGAGCCAATTTCTAGCCCATACTTTTCTCGTAATTTTTAATAACAGCAGTAGGTACTCTCCGGTACCGTTCTTCAAATAGCTCGTCCATCTTTCTAGCTTGTCTGCTGTCTGCAATGTCTTGTGGGAACAAAAGTAGCTATACCGACAAGTACGGCAGTATCCTGTGAGGTGAAAACTAGCACGTGAGCCAGTACCATACTACCACTTCAACTGAAAAATCCAGCAGGAGACCTAGCCAGAGTTGTTAAAGGTCAACGAATTTGAAATAAATTCAAATCCGGTCCAGGAGAGAAAATCGGCAACCGTAAATGGGTTCTGGACCGTAAAGAACCTTTTTATCTGTAAACTATTTCAATTCGGTCCAGGAACCTTTTTCCGGATTAGTTTATTTAATAGGGTCTAAGTTCCGTATTGAAATGAAACAATACGCAACTTAAACCGAATTTAAATTGTGTTAGAAAAAGAGTTCGGGTCCTGTTACGTAACCCAATAGAATCCATTAGAATTTATGCGTTCCTGGACCTTTAACAAACCTAAGTTCTAGCACCGTGTAATTCAGGCATAATACCACGATATCGTCATGAGTTCTTGCTTGGAAGCCAGTGGCCATGATATGCGGCTCCTTGCATCAACCCAACCTTCTTCAGAAGTTGCAGCCAGACCCTGATATCCGAAGGCAAGAGGCGAGCAGTGCAAAGGTCGTGCCTTCGTCACGGCAACACAGACTATAATAACCACCAAACATCCTCGCCCGTCACTTGTTTTAATAACGTCAACGCTCGCGGTTACGTTATAATGCAGCTGTTGAAATCTTCCATCCGCGAGGAATCACATTTGGAATCTGCTTGAATTATTCATATTTCTCTTTCTCTGCTTGTAACTCGCGTGTCTTACACTAGATGGAAACATCAGCATCCATTTCAAGGACATTTGATAAAACATTGATATGATCCATATTTTTATGTGACGTCACAACTTTAAAATATGTCACTGATATACTATATTTTTATGAAAGGACACGTAAATGTTGTTATTATATGTAATTTTGCACCTTGTTTGTAATGTATAACTTTTGTTTAATGTTTATTGTATTTTATGCTCTATTATGAGTAGTTTAATGTATCTTCGTGTTTGCGAGAGTGCACTATGTGAATTTGTATTTCTAAACATGTGTAGATGTCAGTTTTGTTGATAGTATCCTTTTGTAGATAGTGAGTGATTCATCTGTACTTGAATCTGTGTTCTCGAAAATAGTATAAAAGCCTAAAACCTAAAAAGAACTCCTCGGTGTTGTGCATACATCTTGGTATGGTAGTTCGGGGCGCAAGCTAGACCTATGTGACCATAGGTACGCCGATAGCCATGCATTGATGCTATACACAATACTGCAACCATTCTACGTTAAGAAATAAAGCTAGCCTAAGGATTAATTTGGAAATAAAAGGCTAAAGAGCAAATATTGGCTCAGTTATTATTGCATATCTCTTGGTGTGGTAGTTCGGGGCGCAAGCTAGGTCTATGTGATCATAGGCATGCCGATAGCCACGCATTGAGTTTATGCGTTTTAGTTGAGTCAATTCATCGACAAAGCGAAATCCTCGCCTTCGTCTCAAGTATATTTGCATTATAATTGCAATAAATAAAGAATAAAACCATTCAGTTTATACATACTGCAGTAATGTGGTTTTATTTCACTGTGCTGTGAATATTGTCTTTGTCTAACACTATCCCTGTACCTGAGAGGAGTCTGTGTACTTCATCGAGTCTCATCGTTCACCGCTGAGTATTATTAAGTTATTAATAAATATAATAATACGTTTAATAGTATAATAATACAGGCTTGCACGTATCAACATTTGAGGATTACTCATATCGACAAAATAATAATCCTAAACGTCATACAGATGGAAGTGCGTGATTGGCTACCTCTTTCGAGAAGGCGTGGTTGACGTGGTAGGAAACAAGGAAAGACATTGGTATCTGAAGCAACGGGCACCAGAAAATTTCAATTAAGCGTGGAATAAAGATGGAGATAAACATATTTATGTGAATTTTGATTTATTAATGCACCTTGCAATCTCAGTAAGTAGTGTTACAGTGTTGTTGGTAGTAGATTTCGATATATACATCTAGGCATCTTCCTTCACGTAGCATTCACGATCGATTTATAGCTAATGTTTACATCGGTAAATAGTTTTAATGTTTCATGTTTAATTTCCATCGCTTCTTCTACTGAAGAATCGATTTCACATAGATACGATTCTACATGTAATAATTTTTCATTTTTGTGTTATCAAACGTATCTTGTAGTTTAAAAAATCGTTCATAATACTAGCGTAATGTTCCATGTCGAGTTTTGAGGTGTATTGAACGTGTACTTTTACAAACTTTGTTCTGCAGAATATGCTCAGTAAACATCTACCAAAGTATATATATTTAGTAACATTAACATACTATATACTTCTCGCCTTTTATGTACATAGCGTAACGCTATTATTTTCATCATATTTCGCGATGAAATAGATGACAATCCCGCACCTCCACCATGTAACGCAATGTTAAAACTGCATTGAGATCAAACCAGAGACCCTGAGCCGTCTATTGGGCGGTGTAGTCATTCATCTTCCAGATAATAATCACTAGCTTGGCCTCATGTGATATATGCAAGAGGTTACATTTAAAGTTATGGCAAAAGAACTTACATGTACAATAATTGAGTTTTACACGCTCCATGACTGAACCGATATGGATGTACAGTCATGGAAAAAAGTTCTTCCCCATAAGGCTTTAATAGGAGCAAGTAATGCAGGAGGGTAGGCAACACATATTGCACCCTTCGATGATCGGGTGATTTTGCCTGTCTTAACACCGAGAAATGTCACGCGAAGCCACGCGAAGGTCAACATGACAGGAAAGCAAAGAGAGTCACGTGACTATTGGTTACGTGTAGTGTTGTGCTTCTCCACGTCCCCAGTTCTTGATCCACATTGCAGAAAAAGTAGAGCTGCATGCAATATATGAAAATAGGTTGTTTTCAACTACACGCTTAATTATGATTTTCCCAATTGTAAATCTATCAGACGTGTCTCCCGATTTAGTCGGGACAGTCTTTTACTTTGAATTCCTGTTCGTCATAGGCGTAACTTGACGGGAGCAGAAAGGGTATTTGTAACCCCCCCCCCAAATCAGGTTTCTTAAAGCTGCTAAAACAGGAATTAAATACTATGATTTGACGCGTCCAAAAAAAGTATTATATTGAAAGATTTTTCCCAAATACGTAGATAGCAATTTAATACCTTGAAAGTGTCTCAGATTTGTTTATTGTCATATCTTAGTGTGGCACAGGTCTACTACAAAAGTGGAATTTCGTAACAGAAATATGAACCCACTCCTTTTATTTCGTAGCCGATTTCATCTTGAAACTGAAATTAAGAATATTAGTTAACAATGTCATTGGTAAACAATAAAAAAATGTGTTAGACCCAATTCTTTAATACCTTATCATAATCTTTATCGCAAATTTAAATTTTGTTGTAAGTCCACTTTATGCAAAAAAAAAAAAAAATAAAGTTCTTACCTGTGCTTGGCGCTACGCCATGAAGGCGTACAGGGGGTGTGTGGGTAACGCCCCACACTTTCTTGATTCGTTCGTGAGTGGGGGTGATGTGATCAGCATCACGCCGCCCCACACTTTCTTGATTCGTTCGTGAGTGGGGGTGATGTGATCAGCATCACGCCCCTGACCGCTTTTACCCCCAGGGTTTCCCCCAGGTACCCATGTCATTCGACGCTGGGTGGGCGCTGGGGCCGCTTCCAACGTTAGAAAAGTTCCCGGGCTTGAACCGGCCGGGAATCGAACCCGGGGCCTATAGCATGGTAGTCAGACGCGTTACCGACTGAGTCACCGGCACAGATAGACTAATCTGAAGTGCATACAGTTTAAAGTGGGATCCGAACCACTATGTGCGATCACCTGGTATCGTACCCCAGACCCCTTGATTACAAGGCCTTACCACTACGCCATCAGTGAGGCGCACACAATCTTTGTATTTCGACCTTTTTAAACCTATATGTATCATATAAGAGGTTGTTTAACGTTGCTATGCCTCTATGGATTATATTTAGCAAGTATTCGAGCACATAGCGTCAGGTTTCATAGAATATAAGCTTCTCTTCCATGTTTATGGTTTCCTGTCTGCAGTAGAAAAACTGGCAGGTTCCCATTGCTTTTCTTTCAATAGTCTTCCAATGGTTGCATATCATATCCCTCAAATTTGATTCATTCGTTTCGAACACAATTCCCGATGGCGCAGTGGGATCGTGGGCGCCTTGTAATTAAGGGATCCCGGGTTCGATACTCGGTGGAGGAACATAGTGATTCGGATCCCCCTTTAAACTGTAAGTCCATTCACGATTAGCCTAACAGGACATAAAGTGGACTTAAGAGACCAAATCAAGCAACCAACACAATCCCGTTATTGTCCAGATTATCGAATCCAGAACCTTCGTCGCGAATAACATAAGCAGGAAGACAACGTGAAATAACCGAACAGAAACAGAACCTAAAACCTACATCGGATAGATTGGATTAAGTCGACGATACAGCACGGGTTCTGAAATGAAAAAGAATACGAAAGTTGAAGGACCTACCTCTATACGCACCCACTTTTCCTCCACTCAATGGGGAAGATATCCTTCTAGCTGAGAAGCCTTTACGTAGGAGTGCCCTGAGGGAACTTCAAGGCCACGACGATAAAGTGTTCTAAGTGTAATCACGGGACCAAAACATATGTCAGATAGCTGTGTTCCTCCTTATTTCGTACGCCATTGATAACTGGAACACGTGACCTCGTCTTTGGTAGAGCAGAAGCCTGCTTGCTTGCCACCACCCTTTAGTTCAGTGACCTTCGCCCGTAGTCAGCAAGAGTGAATGACTCACCATATACTTGTTGTCTGTGAGGCTACACAAGAATAGATATTTCGTTAGTGGCTGTAAGTATTGTTTCATCTGCAGTTATATCAGTTAACATTTCAATAGTTTCCTTCCTAATGGTTACGTTAGTGATAAACATGTAAATTAGTTCTCGAGAGTGAACGTTTTATCTATTTGAACGGGGGATTTTTATACAGCCTGCATGTATTATTTTTTCCTGAAACAAGAAGAAATTCGAAGACGCAAAAAGAGTTGTATAAGAGTAGTCAACAAAAGGAAAAAAGGAGAAGAAAACGAAAATGTAAATGCTGAAATAAATTATGGTAGAGATCGAGTGTATAACATTTTGTCATGGGTCCTCCTCGATGGCGTAGTGATAACGTCGTCGCCTTGTAATCAGTGGATCCCGGGTTTGATACACGGTGGATGCACATAGTGGTTAGTATCCCACTTTAAACTAAAGGTCGAGTCCAGATTAGCATATCTGTGCACCAAACCAAAACTAAGAAAGAAATTGTCACAGTGCAAGAAAATTTCATGTTCAACCAGATACGAAACAAAAGGGAATAATATATTGCAGGTTGGAGTTCACATCTGTAGCATCTAACCAGCACAATTATGAATCGCAATATATCGTATCAGATCCATTTTTATTATACATGTATGATAATATAAGAGAAGTAGAGGAAAGAGAAAACCAAGCGAAACACGGACGCCTTCTCCAGAATTTCAAATCTCGTTAGATAAGGTTCTGGGTTGGAGTCTAGAACAGGCATGACTTTCTTGTTCTTGCCCTTTTATCTGCTTCATTTCATCATAATTCATCGTTATGGTTTACCTGCAGGGGAAGAATAATGACAATAATTGTCAATACAAAACCAATGACAAACAGAACAACAACTCGATTACGGAGGTGCCAAGAAGAAACGAGACTTTACAGTTTCTCCGTCTCTCGGTTTGTCGAATTGAAAATTGCTCTCCCGTTCTCGGTCTCGATTAGTTAAATATAGAAATCGAAAATGTATGTGAATGAATATACATGTATTTTATATATTCCGGTTTTGTAGGAGATTTCGTGAGAGATGAAATAAGTACTCTTCCATCGTATTTATTTTTATAATTTTTATTCCCTGTTCGATGATCGCGACGATAAGGACGAGTGACCATTACATGAAATTGATGACGAAATAATCAAATACCCCCGACAAGGACGGTACTCAAACCCGGGAACTTTTGGGACGATATCGAATGTCAATCACTTAATGAGCTTGACCACCGAGCCTGCTTAATGTTGTTTCTGTCAGGTAATTCGTAATAATATCCCACATTCACTATCATTTGCTTCATAATTTATCTTATTGTTGTGATTAACCTGAATTCAAAGAATTAGTTGAAAGGCAAAAATGCAAGATTGAATGTCTCTGATGTTACTTCGTGCCGAATAATATGACGTGGTATTATGATATGAATTTATTAATCATATAATATGTCTATTCATTCCATTGATTGATCCCAATTGAGCACACAAAATATGCTATAATGTCCACTCCATGGAGGAGTGGTTAGCACAGCGCGCTACGATGCCATGGGTCCCTGGTTAGAATCTCGACTTGGGCGTGGGTGTCCTTGGTAAGTGTCCCTTCATCAATTTCATCATAGCATCACTCATCTTCATCGTCGCTATTTGCCAAAAGTGAAAGAATAGCAAATCTAAATAACAAACATCCAATCAAATCGAACATCTCTACCGATTTAATTCTATACGGTACCGAATTCCCACTTTATTACTGCATCTTAAGTCATTTTACAGCATCTCAATTGTTTTCCGATTCGAAAACATTTGGAATGTTGTTTTGTGCAGTTGATTGTGCATTGTTTCGTTGTTTGGATTGTTTAATTAACGTCGCATTAATTAGTTTTAGACCAATCGTGACGGGGGAAGCAAGAGCACAAAGAAAGCGAAACAAGGAAGAGACCACGGCTTTCTTTAAAGATAGCATCCCGTGAATACAACTCAAGTGACTGCAGAATATTATGAATAAAATTTATTTCGCTTTTTCCTTTTATTTCTGTTTCAGTTATTTTACTTCGCTTTTCTTCTACCACTCGCGTTACTTGTGTCGGTGAGGAAGAATTATAAACTCGTGAAATGGACGATGGTACAAAAAAATATATGCCTCTCCCACGGTTCGAAGCTGTCAGTACAAAATATTGTCTTATTTTTAAAATTTACGGGCAAATATGGTTTGTCACGTAGCAATTTTTGCTTATCTCTTTCTCAAGGGGTTCCATTGCCTCTCTGATGTCGTAGTGGTAACGTCTTCGCCATGTAATGAAACGCTTCCGAATTCAATACCAAATAGAGAGGCATTTGGTTCGGATCCCATTTTAATCTGTAGGTCCAGTGCGTGAACTGGACTTAAACAATTAACGTGTGGCATGTGGTCTGTGATGAGAACCATCATTTCAGCGAACCTTCTTGACGATGACTCTAATATCACTTGAAAGAATAGTATTTCCTTACGAGTAGCTCTTGTCAAGAAACCAGTTCCTGAAATTTTCTTCTGGAGGCATCGTAGCACCCAGCTGTTTGTTGTGGCTGGGGCACGAGCCATGTGACTCATGCTATCAAAGCTCAATCCTTCCCGAGAACTCAGAATCACCAGGCAAACTTAAGCGAATATTTTGTTATTTGGGTTGCATAAACAACAGGCTTTAAGACGTTACGAAATTCTAAGTCCCGTGGCCCAGGTATTTTTTTCTAAGACTGTACTTAGGAAAAGGACTTTACCTGCCTCTCGTCGATGTAGGTTATTTCCATAGATTGTCACATGTCACCGTCACATATCAATATCACTAACATTATTTGCCATCAAAGTCTTAAGAAACAACTAAATAACTTACTATTGTCCCAACAACTACATTAACCTTCATATATAAACAATTGCACCTGCACTTACACATCACACAATGCATACCTAACACCTTTCGCACACACACAATGAACTACTGAAGACTTATTACTTATCTTTTATACTTATCAATTCAATGTATCATTTTATTATTGTATAATCTTTATATTATCTCTATTGTATTATCATGATCAATGTTTTTTTCTTTGTTTTTATTCATTTATTGTATCTTTGACAACGGTTGGTTGTAAGAACGGCCCACGAGGCCGAAACAAGCCTGCTTAAATAAAGACCATTCTATTCTATTCTATATCTGACCCCCTGTCACAATCCCGTTCAATCGCCAAATGTTCAAAATCGTCCCTCACTTCCTTACTCTCTCTCGAACCCAGAACCTCACTCTATCTGGATCAGTTGCCAACTGTCCATCCTCTCTCGCTTCCAAATCTCATGCCACATACGCCTCTCAAGTCAATAACCTAACATTTGCCTGATTACTTATTCAGCATTCCCTTCTCTGCTTCCTGCTATGTTAAGACTTAACACTTCTACCCAATGCCTTGGGTACGATACGATCGTTTGAGTCTGTCTATTGCTTCCCATTCTACATTTATTTTGAAATTTTGAAGTGATACATTGCCGGTTGCAAATGGCAGCCATTACTCCGCTGTTACTCGCCGATTACGGAGAGTAAAGTTTATCCACGTTTTACTCCCAGCTTACCCGGCGTTTCTATTGGTGGAACAGATAATCAGCCGATTCGTGGGTTAGAATAGAGATAGAATAGAATGGTCTTTATTTAAGAAGGCGTGTTTCGGCCTCGTGGGCCGTTCTTACAACCAACCCTTGTCAAAGATACAATAAATGAATAAAAACATAGAAAAAAACACATTGATCATTCTAATACAATAAAGATAATATAAAGAATATACAATAATAAAATGATACATTCAATTGATAAGTATAAAAGATAAGTCTTCAGTAGTTAGTTCATTGTGTGTGGCGGGAAGGTGTTAGGCATGCATTGCGTGATGTGTAAGTGCAGGTGGAATTGTTTACATATGAAGGTTAATGTTGGGACAATAGTAAGTTCTTTAGTTGTTTCTTAAAACTTTGATGGGGAATAATGTTAGTCAATGGTGCAGGCAGTTTGTTCCATTCCCTTATCCGTGTAACAATGAAGGACTTGTTATATGTGGCGGTTTTATGTTTGGGGATTTTTAGATTGTGTTTCTTGCGGATATTATGTTCGACCGAAGTTCTACGAGAGCATTTCTTACGGAATAAGTATTTTGGGGGCGACTCTTAAGTATTTTGTGCATCAAGGTGAGTGTTAAGTATTTTCTTCTATTGTTAACGTTTAGCCAAGAAAGTTTCTTTAAGTAGGGGGATACATGATCTTTTCGTTTTAGGTTAAATATGACACGTATACAAGAGTTCTGAATTTTTTGAAGTTTATAGTTTAGGCCCTGGGAGATATTACTGTACGCTGGAGCGCAATAGTCTAGTGTGGATAGGACGAGTGTATTCTTCCTCGCGAGTAAATCGACGTTGGTGCAACCGGGCATCAGTTTCCCCCCGAAAACACACATTTGGCGCCTTTTCATCCCCAACTGCTCACAATCTGCGCCCTGTTGAGGAAAATTCTCATCGTCCTCTTGGCAGTCCCTGAACGGCGCTGCCTCCCTTCTGAAAAGCAGTGTTTGCAGCTCCATGTGTGTTTTGGAATGATTTCGTTCATTTAACATCCCATTTCAGACACTTTTGGCTAATCGCAACGATGGGGATGAATGGTGACTATGGTGAAATTAATGAAGGTTCAGTCACAAGTATAGGATGACGCCACAACACATGCCGCACAGAGGATTATGCTGACTCCATGTTCAGCTGCCAGAGCCTCATTGGGCTGCAATATTACGGCGCTGCACGTGCGCCTGCCTAAGTGTAAACACTGTTTGGCTGAGGAGGCAATTTGACAGGATGTAGAAACAAGAAAATGTCATACAAAGAGTCGCTTTAATAGCACACACGGACGACAGAAACGTATAGAGGACAGACATCAAGACAAGCAACTTTTCTCGGTAACATTTTTGACGTTGGTCCCTAGTTTCGGCGCTACAGTTGTTCGAAAAAGCCCGTTTTGCCGCTTGTATGCTGACAACATAACATTTGATCGCACCTGTGACGCAATTTCCTGTCGTGAAGCGGTGCGTGCTAAGGTTGCAAGAAACACACATATTCTGTGTAAAATGACGTAGCTATGAGCCAGCCACATTATGTACCGTAAAACAAAGCTACTAACACGTTCACTAACCCAACGGGAAATAAACCACCGATACAAGAAACGGTAGGAAAACAACGTATTTCAAAGTAAGTGGTTATGTCGAATTACGTCGCCTACCCAACGTATCATTTATTTGCAAGTCTCGTTGCACGATTGACATCTACGGGTTAGCCTATCCACTTGTCCTTCTGATACTGGTTGTCTGTAGACAGTAAACTAAAGTAAGACACGCAAAAATGATTATATGTAATATTTAAGAAGAATTATCGTTAATGTATATTGTTTTGGACCAGGAGCGTATATTCTAGGCTACTTAGGCTATCTGGGAAGCCTGAAGCCTAGAGAGTGAAATGCAGAAAGAAAAAAATAGCTTAGAAACAGTAAATAGAAATACTTATTTCAATAAGGCTATGATTGAGATACTGAAGTTAGCAACCTGACTTCTTAGGAGTTGGCAACCTGACTTCTTAGGGGTTGGCAACCTGACTTCTTAGGGGTTGGCAACCTCACTTCTTAGGGGTTGGCAACCTCACTTCTTACGGACCTGACTACTTAATAGTTGGCAAATCTGATTTCTTAAAAGTTTTGCAACCTAGCTGCCGTTCTCGAGTTAATTCAGCTTCTTAGGGGTTGGCAACCTCACTTCTTAGGGGTTGGCAACCTCACTTCTTAGGGGTTGGCAACCTCACTTCTTACGGGTTGGCAACCTCACTTCTTAGGGGTTGGCAACCTCACTTCTTACGGGTTGGCAACCTGACTACTTAATAGTTGGCAAATCTGATTTCTTAAAAGTTTTGCAACCTAGCTGCCGTTCTCGAGTTAAATCAGCTTCTTAGGGGTTGGCAACCTCACTTCTTAAGGGTTGGCAACCTCACTTCTTACGGGTTGGCAACCTCACTTCTTACGGGTTGGCAACCTCACTTCTTACGGGTTGGCAACCTGACTACTTAATAGTTGGCAAATCTGATTTCTTAAAAGTTTTGCAACCTAGCTGCCGTTCTCGAGTTAATTATAGTCTCATCCTTCTTTCATAGCCTAGAACCAAATATTGTTGTGAGATAGTCCACATCTTAGACTAAGCATACGCCACTGTTTTGGACTATGTTTAAGCGTGTGTGTGCATGTGTAAGAGCATGTGTGTGTGCCCGTGAATATGTTAGATTCCTATTCTAATATGTAATTCTGTCGTATTTTTTATGCCTTTGAAATTTTTATATTGTAACTTCCACATTCAAAAATTGTGTAAACATGGTCAAGTGGAAGGCTCCACAGCCTTAAATGCGCCATGGAAAACAAGATGAAATAAATAAACAGTTTACAAAAATTTAGAAAATGAACGAACTCAAAATTCCAAAGATCCATGGGCGCCATTAAAATGACACTGTATATTGTCCATATTTTTCATTGACGCTGGTGTTACAACGAAAGCTCAACAAGGGATTCCAAGGAATTGGGATACACACGATTACATTAATTCAAGTACCATAATTGAACCCATATAATTAATGACTTAATAATAACCAGAATCTGAAAATAACATATTCATGTATATCGTCTTGTCTTCCCGTCATTGTTAAAGGCTTAAAGACACAGAAGCGTAAGCACGATTTGAAGAAAGTGGAAGATATGAATCAACGTGTTGGAACGTATCCACTAGTATTGCTCGGCAAATTGTCCACGACTAGTTTAATTAATTCTTCTCTTACTTCCTATATGTTTTTAAGCGATGGACTTTTATGTATGCTGGTGAAGAAGTTGCCAACAGCTTGTCTGAGTTTTCTTCTAATTCTTGAAGCTCTTATTGAGCCAAATAAAGTGCACGAACATGGTGATGGACAATTTGCACGATAATACTCATGGATCCCACTTACCTGAACTCAGCAACTCTGGCTAGAAACCGCAAAAATGCGCGGTGTGAGCCAATAAAATGACGACGACGCATAAGCATGCGCCATTTCAAGATATTTGTATAACATCATTGAGGTCTGTAAAAACTATAATAGCCTAATAGTAAGGCGATGAAAACCTCACGACCTTGGCTAACACGAAAATAATTGCTTGCTCTTGCATTATTCATTGTGTAAACGAACATCTGTTTAGTTACCTCTAATCACCAAAGTCATTAGGATGTTATTAAATGTGTTTTATACGGCATTAAACACAAGGTAGTGGTGTGTGTGAAACTTAATAACAGTCCTTCCGAACAACAACACATTTTTCTAATGAGGTATTTGCTTGTGGCTATTGGGGAAATGTTGACACATGTAAGTTTACCTGGAAATAATGGCATTATTTCTTTATAAATAATTCTTCAATTATTTTACTGTCTCATGCTTCTCTTCTGCTTGTTAGCGGAATGAGATACAACAGTGGTTTCCAACTTCAAAAGGTCCGAGGGCCAAAATTATATCCAGCATTTGATTGGCGGGCCGCATTTACAATTACAAAAATTGTAAGTATTGAACTGAAAATGTAGTACTTTCGCATGACCTAAATTTCTTAAATGAGGCAATAAAAACAATGGAATCACAAATCAAAATTGTATAATTACAATTTATTTCACAAAAATCCAATACTTATGGATGAATTGAAAGAATTGAAAAACACACCATACAAATAAGAATCCTTCATAGTAAGTGTTCAATGTGAAAATTGAGGCCGATCTGCTTCTTTTATTAAAATTGGAATGTCCACTTCAATTTCTGTATTTGAAAGTCTCAGAAGGTGAAGCAGTGAAGAATCTGCCAGTCGGCTTCTGTAGCGGTTCTTGATGAACTTCACTGAAGAAAAAACACTTTCACACGTGTATGTGCTGCCGAACATCGATGTCATTCTTTGCCCAAAACTACGAAGGTTTGGAAAGCGTTCCCTTGAAAGGTATTTGAAAAAGTCTGGCCCCTTTTCTAGCCTAGTTTGAAGGAACACATCGCCTTGCAAATCACACAATTCAAGTTGGAGAAGCTTCTTGTTCTTCGATGTTAACGCCAAGAAGATTGCTGGATGCTGCTCATTTCATACGGCTCATTTCGATATTTGCACAAACTTTAACAATCAGTCACAGTACAATCCGAGTTGGAACACTCGAAATCTCTTCTTACTTCGTGCGTAGTAAAACAGATCTATATAGCGCAGCTCTGCAGTTTGTTTCTAAAGACAAAGAGTGAAGCCTTCGCGGAAGCGGGCGAGTTCATTCTGCATAGCGAAGGGGTTGAATGCATGGTGTGAAGAGAAAGTTACGTCACTTTAGATTCTTCTGTTGATCACTACTGACTGCAAAATCAATTCTACCTGTGATATTGTCTTTCTTCACAGAGCTTCCGTTCCTTTAGTAAAAAGAGAACGTACTTTAATAAAAATACATAAAATTAATGTATTTTGCAAACTGGCTTTGCGGGCCGCAAAAAAAGGCATCGCGGGCCGCCAGTTAGAAACCCCTGAGATACAGTACCAGATTTTTAAAAAATATTAAACGTATAAAGTAACATATCATCTAAGCTTCTTCGTAGGTGGCAACAGGTTGAAGGCAAAGTTCGCCGTGCATATAGCACCGTGCCATGAAGGCACATTTAGGAGATGTGGCTATTTTTGGAGGTGACGTGATCAGCACCACGCTCCGGCCGCCTTTAGCGTTGCGGGTAAGACTCTACGTCCTTTTCCTAAGGAATACGTGTCATATATCGTTGGAAAGCTTATGTATAAGGAATTCAACAACGTAAATCCCAAACCGAGGAACAATTACCTGGAGGAGGAAATCGATAAAAACCGATGTTGTCCTGATATGCGTAATTGAACGTACTGAGGAAATTTTTCGATGATGAAGCACATATTTAGGGGTGAAATGAGTGCAAATTGAACCTAACCTAACAGGCCTAACCTAACCTCATAGGCATACCTCGTCCCCGTGAATGGTTCGTGAGGCTATCGTGAATGGTTCGTGGGGCTATCGTAAACAGAAAGTGAAAAAAGAAAAAGGTACTTACCCGAAGAGATGTCGGCTGTCTGCAAGCACGGTTTTGAACGATGCACTAAATTATTACTGGGGATAAACGTATTTTACACTATCTACAAGTTTTTGGAACCTGTTCTTCATGCACCATACACACGCACAACGCACCGCGAACGCAAAGGAGCAATCACCACGCAGAACGCAAACGAGCAAAGCACACGCATTCACAACGCGGACACAAAGACGAGCCTGCAGTTTTGTTAACTCCCATCGGTTACCACCAAAAGGCAATAAGGACGTAACGTAGTCTAGCCGCGTTGCAACCCCAGGTACCAATTGATTTGAAGCTGGGTGAGCCCCAGAGTCGCTTTATGCGGGGACAAGACCTGGAAAAATTCCAACCTTAGATCACCCTCGCCATGAATCGAACTCGTGTCTCCCGTGTGGCAGTCAGACGCCCGACCGACTAGACGACCGCGGGGTGCATCTCTTTCACTTGGGTTAACACCCCTGTTTTCATCTCAATATTAATAATTGTGCCTAGGATTTTAATGCACAATAAAATACCAGAAAATGATGCATCAAAATGTAATACTAATGCCATAAAGAAACAAACACAAAAAATGCTCCATAACATTTTCACCAGTAATGCACTGCAATGCCCCTGCATGCAAATAGTCAAAGCAAAATGACTGCCGATTTACTCTTAACAAAAATTTAAACTTTATTCCTGTCCAGACTCCAGATATTATTAGAATAATTAAATCAAGAAGACTTAGGTGGGCAGGTCATGTGGCGCGAATAGGAGAGGAAAAAAGAGTTTGCAGGATTCTTGTTGGGAAACCTGATGGTAAGAGACCAGTTGGAAGGCCAAGACGAAGATGGAGGGATAACGTTGAGATGGACCTAAAGGAAATCGGTAGGGATGGAAAAGAGTGGATTGACGTTGCCCAGGATATTGACAGATGGAAACCTTCGGGTTTAAGAAGGCTAGGGAGTTAGTTAGTGAGTGATGATGCGCGTGGACTTTCTCTAAATCTCGTCGCGCTTAGCTTCCCTTCAACCGCCCACCCCTGTTGCTTAAGAGACCACTGGCTATTTGGAGACTTGGTCCAGCGGCACGTATAGCTCATAAAGAACGTCCCCAATAACTAACTATATATTCATTAACGTTGACATATCTGCCGTTATTACACTGAAGAATGGTAGCAACTCATTCCGTTGTCGCCGCTTGCTTCACGAGCCAAGTAGGGAAGTTGTAAATTGAAGATGGACGATATTTCATTTGCGCCCATTGAAAAGCCATGTCTCAAGGTTGGGAGGCCAAGTGGCCCGGAGTATCACAAAGGCATTGAGCTCTGCGGGGCTCATTTTTTAAACTGGAGATCAATTAATTAACTATGGAACGGTTTGATGTATTATTGCTTGAAGCTCTTAGGAGGATGTGGTTGGTTCCAACGTCTTTATTCTGTGCTTCTCGAAGACGCTTGGCTTCCAGCAATTCGATTCCTTTACGTCCTCCCTGTTCAAAACCTGTCATTAGGGGAAACGCGATGCAACTTGCATGTTTATTGCTGGTGCAAGGTATGATTTAAATGGCGACCTGCTGGAAATTATTGATTGGGAATTTCTATGTTCTCTTCGACAGCCATGATATGAGGAAATTCCCAAAGGGTGGTCGTGAATACGGTAACAGAGGTAACTGTGGACATTAAAACCCTTTGCCTTAATGAACCGAAAGAAAGAAGGACCTTTCCTCTCTCTCTCTCTCTCTCTTTTGTAGAAAGGAAGAAGAAAGAAAGAAGAAAGAAAGAAAGAAAGAGAGAGAGGAGGAAAAATAGTATATTCCTTTCCCGGATTCTCTGGAGTAAGAGAACGCGAACGCGTTCTGTGCGCATGTTGAAAGCTGTGCGCCTCGTCCAATGAACGCGCGGAGGGGAGGGGCATCCATGGGAGGGGGCTCATTCGCGGTCCAGTAGTTCCGTAGTAAACATGTTAGCTCCAAAGTCTAGGGGAACTCTGCATTCAGGAGAGCGCCTCATAGTGTTGAATGTGTTCGCGAACAACTTGTTTGAAAAGTTTAAAACACGTGGCTTTGTTGTTTTTTTTTTACAAATGTTTAAAACAAAGTGTTTGAAACATGTTTTTCAGACTTGTTTAAAACACATTTTGATACATGATGTTTCATAGTTTGTGGTTATTTGCATGTTTTTTGAAAATGTATGTTTAAATTTGTTTTAATTTTTTTCTGTTCTTCGTAGCATCAAAAGACAAATAAACGTGCAATATTATTTGTTATTTGTGTAAAACAATACACTGGCCATTGTTAAGAATAAAAGAAGAAATTGGCAGCAGAAAGCGTTTTGCTTTATGGCCGTTACACCGCGCAGCACTCCGTTGATTTCATCCCGCACCCTTCCCCACCCAGTCTGGCCCCACCCACAAGCTTTCCCCTCTGCGCGTCGTTACTCCAGAGAATCCGGAAAAGCAGTATAGGAGAAAGAGATTATCTCTCTCTCTTTTCAGGGAGAGAGAGGGAGAAAGAGAAAAAGAGAGGGAGAAGAGAGAGAAAGAAAAAGAGAGAGAGAGAGGAGAGAGAACAGAAAGGAAAAGAGGTGAGAGAAGGAACATTTCTTCCACCCTCTCTTCATACAGGCAGTCTCTCTCTCTGTCTCTCTCCCTCTCCCTTCTCTCTCTTTCCAAAAAAAGGAATAGAAAGAGAGAGAGAGAGAGAAGGAAAAGCGGTGAGAAAGGAGAGGAAAAGAAGATACTCTCTCTCTCTCACTGTACACTACACTGTAATTGTGGAAGAGTGCTCTCGTATGAACGTGTGGACTGCAGAGGGAGCAGTGGTGCTGTAGGGCGGAAAGGATGTAGGCAGGAGGCTTCGTCCAGTGGCGTGCCCAGGATTTTCGAAAGGGGGGGTTATGTGTACATTTTTGAAGTAATCAGTCCTCATTTCGCTATATTTTCCTGCGTGACGTTCTTTTTTTAGAAATACTGGACCAAAAGGGGAGGGTTATAACCCCCACCAACCCCCCCCCCGGGTACGGCACTGGCTTCGTCAGTCGCGTTCGTGCCCTAAGCAAGCGGGAAGCTCGATTGCTGGCTTGCACAAGTGCAAGCAAAAGGGTCCCGGGCTCTGAATAGGGGTTCATCGTGAATGCCTGTTCAGCATATCTTCACTTATTCTCCTCTTGACCCAGACCCGCACCCAAGAAGGGGCATGGGCGCCATGGCCTCCCCTCGAGCTATGAAAACGTTTAGTTTGAACGTATAAAAACCTACGAAAGTAACGTTGATGATTTTTAAAATTTTGCAAGTTCAACTTATACTACATGCTCACGGGCCAGACCTTAGAAGTATCTCCAAACTTCAAAGACTGGTTAGGTTCGGTGCAGGGTGAACATCCTCCTCTCACCCAAAGTCTATGGCGCCCTCACCAGATCATTCGTTATGCTCGTAAAGTATTTAATTACCACAGCATGTGTACTACTATCCTATTACTGAAAGTCACCTTTTCTGAAAGTAGCGCTGTTGCCACGTCGAAGCAGAAACCCGTGTGTTAAAGAGAATGAGATATCTCGTTGTGGAGTAGGTCTTTGTAATCCATGCGATACAAACTGACAGAATTTGACCGAAAGGTCAGGGATGACACAAAAGTGTCCCGGAGAGAGGTCAGTCTGGCGCTCGAACTAGGCAATGCAGCTCGGTTGACGTTGCCACACAGTGAGCGGGAACCAGCTACTTTTGTCCCGATCTCGCTTTGTTTATCGGCCTCGCCGATGGCTCAGTTGCCTTGCCTTGTGCAGCTTCGTACAACATATTTCTACAGAGTGCCAAAAGTCACAATGGGGTTATAACTGTGAATAACTTTTTTATTGATCATTAGTTTCCAATGACATTTCACAGACTTGAAGACCAAGGATGGGAGATTGTTTACACTTATTTGTGGAATAGAAGCTCAGGTAGATGTCGCCATCATGGGCCTCACAGATACGGGTGTATTGTGTGTCCTGCAGTGAAGAACATGCCTGAGATGTAGCCAAAGCACACACGACACGTGCTTCTGAGGACCATTTTCGGCCATCGCATCATCTCGAGAAACACTGACATCAACTGGCCATCCTGTTCGCCTGACCTCACTCCGCTTCATTATTTTCTTCGGGGCTTTCCGAAGGACAAAGTGTATGTGAACAAACCACAAACATTAGAACAGCTCAAGGACAATATTCGTGCAGAAATACGGGCACTCGGACCAGAAGTATTGACCCCTGTCATGCATCATGTGCTACACAGGGCCCGTATCTGTGAGGCCCATAATGGCGGACACCTACCTGAGATTATATTCCATACATAAGTGTAAACAATCTCCCATCCTTGGTCTTCAAGTCTGTGAAATCTCATTGGAAACTAATGATCAATAAAAAAAGTTATTCACAGTTATAACCCCTTCGTGACTTTTGGCCCACCCTGTACATTCCATTGGTCCCATTTTTTATATACTTCCATGACGATCAATCTCTCCAGAAGCATACTGTCTTGTGCTCAATCCCATATAGGCTCCAACTGCGTAAGATGTTTCAAACCTATATGGATTATCTATCGCAGCTTTGTATGTCATTGCTACTATAATACCAACTCCTTAGGAAAATATTTGGACCTAAAAGGGATGAGGAGACAGGTAAGTGGAGAAGGTTACATAATTTAGAACTACATAATTTGTATTCATGTCCAGATATTATTAGAATAATTAAATCAAGAAGACTTAGGTGGGCAGGCCATGTGGCACGAATGGGAGAGGAAAGAGGAGTTCACAGGATTCTTGTTGGGAAACCTGATGGTAAGAGACCTGTAGGAAGGCCAAGACGAAGATGGAGGGACAACGTTGAGATGGACCTAAAGGAAATCGGTAGGGATGGAAAAGAGTATATAGATCTTGCTCAAGATAGGGACAGATTGAAGGCCTGTGTTGCTGCAGCCATGAACCTTCTGGTTTAAGAAGGCTAGAGAGTTAGTTAGTTAGTTAGTTAGTTAGTTGTTACAGTAGTTAATAATTTGCAAACTTCGTCCTTTTTAATTTGCTCTGAAAGTATTTTGTCAAGTTTTCCTATTGCTTCCAAACTACGTATTAGTTCTTCAATTGAGTTCCTGCTAATTTTATCTAGACTACTAATTGCTTTTTGCACTTTTAAAGAGAAGCTTTCGACTCTGGCACCTTGACCAAGTTTTACCCCATGTATCTTCAATAACACTCTTATTGTTCCAATAATTTGATGTTTGCTGCACGTTAACTGTCTTCTGCATCCAAGTGCTATCTTAATCTGGCAAAATTTTATAGTTTAACTTTAGCTACCAATTCTATATATCTTCACACCAAAGTGGGGAGATTGTTTCGTTTGATTGACTTGTTATAGATTTTTAGTTATGTTAAGTACTTACACTAACAATGACAGTGAGCCTGAGCAGTTTTGTGTGTTTTATGTTAGCCAACATGAAAGTGAGCCGTGCATTTTCTTTCTTTACTCTTTTAATTTCAACTATAACTTGACAAGTTTAAAAACAAGACGCTGCAAATAGCTGTTGCGCAGCTCACACCACATTTCCCCACTCCATTCTCCGCAGCGACGTTGGTTCGCAGTGTTGCAACATGGAGGGAGCGGAATGGTCTGAGTATTTTCAACGAAATTTGTATTCGCTTTTTCCTGGGCTGTCGGAGTACAGAACGTCAGCTCACCTTTCGCCAACGACTCTCTTCCTTCTTTTAAAACTTGAACTCTCCGATGGCACAGTGGTAGCGTCGTTGCCTTGTAATGAAGGGGTCCCAGGTTCGATACCCGGTGGAGGCACTTAGTGGTTCAGATTCCACTTTAAACTGTAGGTCCAGTCCCGATTAGCCTTACTGTGCATAAAGTGGACTTAAAAACAGCAAATCAATCAATCAATCGCTTTGCTTTTCCCATACGTGGTACCAGCGCAATTCTGCCCAGTCGCCTATTTTAGATCGAAACTACGATTGAGGTCGGTGCATTTCGTTACATTACCACTCATTCGAGAAAAATGGCGGAATAAATACGAGCTTGCACCCTGCAAGTACGCTTGGAACCATGTCCGTCGCAGCTCGGAACAAGTATTGGAACCCTTGAGTTTTAGACAGGCGAATTAATTTGTTTTGAGTATCAGCATGGCTCGCTGCCATGTCGCGTGCAGGCATGCAAATACGCTCGTTACAAGCGCGTCACGATTCGCTAATATTGAAACAAGCAGTATAGAAGGAGCTCATGATTTATCGTTCTCCGCATCCACTTCTAGTGGCATTAATCAGTTCCAGGGTTCACATTTCATCAAAACGGCATACTTCATTGCGACTCCCCCGAGGAGAGAAGAAAGCGTGCATTTTATCACCTGCAGGAAGAATTAAGGACATCTTCAGGTTTTCACGCACGCATGGATGGGAGCAAGAAGATCTCAGCCGAGCAACTTCGAAGCCAGAAGAGTGATGAAGTTTGAACACCGACTAAGAAGTTTCCTGCGTGCTTCTTGTTACTTTCCCCGGATTATCTCAATGGATCAACTTACGTTTATTCCTCCACGGCGATCATGAGATTTATCAGCCTACTTTGAAGCCCTCATGTAGTGGGAAATCAGATAAGGATATGTTTGCGTAAACCTTACTAATCCTCGCACACGAAAAATATATTTAGATGTCAGTTAATGTTAATATATTACACTTGCACTCGCAATTAAACTTCTTATTACAAAAAAAATTGTATTAAGATCATAATAGTTCTTGACTACACAAATTAACACATTCACATTTTCCAAAATCACTTCCATTATCCAGCAACATTCATAATATCTCTCACCTCACAACCCACAATCAAATGTTTTAAGGTTAGTCCATAACCATAACAGACTACCCAATTGAGCAAAACAAATTACATCATCATAGACATTAACATATTAAAACACTTAAAATGATACAATAAGTGGGTGCGTATCACTAAAGAATACTAGTTCTGTATTCTCTTGACTGTTGAGCAGAACGTGTGTCTGATAAACCATCACGTCCAATATTACACATTTCCCATACAGCACAAATCTCCAAGGGGTATCCACAAATGTTCAGATCAGATCCATGAATATTATGGACATCCTGATGAAGTCTTGTTCAGGTGAATCAAGTCGCACTGATGTCCGAAAAATATCCAAAAGCGATCCATAGAATGTTCACAATATGTCCAAATATGATCCTTAGAATGTTCACAATATGTCCAAAAATGATCCATAGAATGTTCACAATATGTCCAAAAATGATCCATACAATGTTCACAATATGTCCAAAAATGATCCTTAGAATGTTCACAATATGTCCAAAAATGATCCATAGAATGTTCAAAATATATCGAAGTATGATCCATAGAATGTTCACAATATGCCCAAAAATGATCCATAGAATGTTCACAATATGTCCAAAAATGATCCATAGAATGTTCACAATATGTCCAAAAATGATCCACTGAATGTTCACAATATGTCCAAATATGATCCATAGAATGTTCACAATATGTCCAAAAATGATCCATTGAATGTTCACAATATGTCCAAATATGATCCATAGAATGTTCACATTATGTCCAAATATGATCCATAGAATGTTCACAATATGTCCAAAAATGATCCTTATAATGTTCACAATGTGTCCAAAAATGGTCCATAGAATGTTCACAATATGTCCAAAAATGATCCACAAAACCCCAAAAGCGTATCCAAAAATGTTGCACAGAATGTCCAAAATATATCCAAAATATCCAGAGAACATCTAAATCATATCCTTCCGGGATATTCATCCTATGAATGGCGGTTGGACATTCCTGGATGTCGCATGACTATCCAGAACTTCGACACGAATATCCAGAGTATATTCAAGATGTCTTCTGGTTACTTGTGTGCTGTATGGGTTATAGTGGGACCACAAGCAAAAGAACCTTCGCAGAACCGCGTGTCGTGTACACTCACCGGCAATAAAAGTGGGACACCAAGATCCTAAAATGCTCACTTCCCTGCAAGACGTTGTGAATATTGCTTAATTCTACGGCGTAAGTTGCCCTTATAATCGCCGTACAGTTAGGCAACACACACAACGCCTTGCAAGGAAGCGAGCATTTCAAGATCTTGGTGTCCCCCTTTTATTGCCGGTGAGTGTACATCGTACTCGCGCATGGAGGAGAGGGGAGGGGTAGTAGGCTTCCCTCTGGTCAGAACTGAACGGGTGGAGGGAAAGATGCGCGAAGGCTTCTGGCGAAATGTTCATTTGTTTGTGGTCGCTCTATAGTTACCAATTAAACTTTTTATAAATTCACAATTCATGTTTGTTTTACAGTGATATATGATTTTTAACTTGTCTCATATTGATGTACAGCCCGAGAAAGGATTATACTAGCTGTGAGCCCAGTCGCCAGACCCTCGCGAGTCTTCACTTCCAGTCAGGAGTGGAATGGAGGTTGACATTTGTGTGGCTTCGGAAAAGATCATCCCTTACTAAACTCCGTACCAGCTAACTGTAGACCAGGCGAACGAGAACAAGTCTCTGCGCAAGTAGTGACGCGAGACGGCTCCACCAATGAACAGTGAGAGAAAAGGGATTGCGTAATGGGCGACGGGAGTTACCCGATTTCCTCCTTCGCTATGCAGCGTTGCAAACTTTTGAAAAGGAAAGAACCGAACGCACATGGCAAAGGGACCGTATTTTTGTCTCCAGGTCAGTACGATTGGTTTAAGAATTTCTTAGGGAAATATTAGGGATACAACTGCAAAAGCAAATTTTGACAAGCCGTACATTTAGCGTACGGACTAAGGTCTAGACCGTACGGTTGGCAACACTGCACTTTCACCACTCGATTTTCCTTCTCCTCCTCTGCCGATACGTGCGGCCCTGCTCTACAGTTAGCTGGGACAGGGTATACATCCTAAATCCTAAAATGCCCGCTTCGCTGCGATGTGTGTTGCCTAACTCACAGGGGGTAGCAGAATGTCCTATTGAAAACTTGCTAGTAACCGTATAGTTAGGCAACACACATTGCAGGTAGCCACTGTTTTACAAGATTTTGGTCCTCGGACACAAATGTTGATTTTTAATGACGGTAAGGAGCTGGGTGCTCTTTGTGACTGCCCCTTCATCAGTTGCATCATATCATCACTCATCATCATCCTCGGTATGAGCCAAAAGTTGCAGAAAAGTCAAGTAAAATAAACGAAATGATAAAAGTTATACCACAATTAAAGGTGGTTATACTTACAACAGCGTCAGTTTTTTCATTACATAGCGCACACTTTTCAACAACGAACATTTTTACATTTCCCATTTGTTTGTTGTGCAAGTACTGGGTACCATTACAAAAAAAACATAGCTGGAAAACTACATGCAATAGAACAATGCTGTTGATTGCAAAATGAGCAAAAAGTTCCTGGACCGAATTTAAATTCATTCTTGAAAAAAGGTTCCTGGACCGAATTGAAATGATTTAAATGTGAAAAGGTTATTCACTGTCTAGAACTCATTTACCTTTGCTGATTTTCTCTCCCAATCCGGGATTGAACTTATTTACACTTCCTGAACCAGGTTGACCGATTAAAAGTTGCCTTCTAAAAATGTCCGCGAGTACGTTTTACATTGGAATGTCACGCTGCTGTTGTAGGAATAAATCATAACGCTGTTCTTCTCTCGTGGGCCAGGTTCAAAAATTCCCTTGTCGAAGAGTTACTGTACATAACGCAATGGACTATATTAGTGTGGCGTCAAATGGAGTTCAAACAAACACGTCAAATGTTGCTCCGGCATCCGATCCAGGAACCGCAGCCAATAGGAGCCGTCGATGAGGTGACGTCAGGCTGCTGTGTTCCCAAAAGATATCACAACAGGGAACCGGTAGTCTTGCTACTACCAAGTGAAGGAACGCGCGCGAGAGAATGGGGCTACATGGAGAGGGGTAACGTGACTGCAGCGTTTGCGTTTCGCCCATTTCTACCTTGTACCTTAGATTCTCGAGGCAGCCAGCACCTGGATTAGTCTTTCATGCTCACAAGTGGATAATTGTTTATCGTCAGGTCCGTATTCGATCCAAGTTGCGTATTGTTTCATTTCAATACGGAACTTGAACCCTATTTAAACTGATTCGGAAAAAAATGTTCCTGGAACGTATTGAAATTGAAACTGGAATAAAGGTTCCCGGACCGAATTTAAATTGATCGGGAGAAAAGGTTCCTGGACCGAATTGAAATATTTTACAGATAAAAAGGTTCCTTACGGTCCAGAACATATTTACGCTTGCTGCTTTTCTCTCCTGGACCGGAATTGAACTTATTTAAAATTCCTGGACCTTTATGAACACTTTTTAAAACTCAATTCAAAATTTAAAAAAAAAAAATATGTAACACCCCTCTTTCGAAAATCCTGGGTCCGATACTGTTCCTAGCGGAGCCACGGCCATTTGATACCGTTTGTTGACTTTCGGTGAATATCGGATCCCAGAAACGTTGATGCCGAAAAGAAGCGTGACCAACGAGCCGCTCCTTCGCGTGCGGCTGAGGCGACTTTCCAGGGGCAGGTCAGATCACGCAGCGGCACACATCCCCTCCCACCGATTAATTCTCCTCATCTCCCGTCACGCCAGTGTTGCCAGCCCCTTACAGCAAAATTCCCGTCCTGGTTGGTAAAATTTCCCAAACGCATTGCACTACAGTCACGCCATCGCTTTTGGAAAATCGCAAAATGATGAGTGATGATATGATGGCATTGATGAAGGGGCACTCGTAAAGAACACCCACGCCCAACCCGGGATTTGAATCCATTGATCCTGGCGTCGTAGCGTAAGTTCATTTGAAACAATATAATTGTTAAACACGACTGACATTATTAATAACTTATCAAGTAAAATGCTGGAACGATTCCCTTTTAATTATCAGTTTTAAAAGTAATTAGACATTGAATTTTCGCGATGCGCGAAATCGCGAAATGTGAAAAAAAGATGCAATTTTGAACATTCTGGACATAACTACACCCCCAATGATGAAATATGCATGAGTTTTATTCACGAAGTAATGCGAAATGTGAACGCCTTTTCGCGAAATAACCGTGAAATATCATCAAATTAAGTAGAAAACACGCAAAAACCGGCAATAGAGGTTGTTCGCGCAAACTGTCGACTTGTAACGAAACGTTTGCCTAAAGTTTCCTACCACTTGCAGCTGAGAACGTTTTATCTTCGATCACATCAGGAAGACGCTGCAAATTGGGATTTTCCATGCACATAATCTCAGTTCGAAAACTTCGCTCCCTGTCAAGCTGCATTCCTTTCTTTCCCCGAATGTCTACTCAACTTGCAGTTTCATTGAACTTGCTAGCTGTAGCAGCGATAAGATTAGTCTGTTGTTTTTTCCCACCGCTGGTATATACCGCTGATCTAACATTTTATTTACCGCTATCCTCGGTTTTTATTTACCATAAATTTGTCTCCCTAGTAATTAATTACTGAATTTGTTTTAATTCTTGGGTTCAGAATAATTAAAATGTGTCATGTGCATACAAACAAAAATGAAGACAAACACGTTTCAATTTTTTTTATCTGCATCAAAATATCATGTCTCATATTGCATACTGCTGAAGAAATATATGATATGCGAGTTGTTTTTTGTCATTTAGGTTTTGTCTTGATGTGACAAACAAATTATTGCATATGCTAGTTCACATAGGAGCAACCGTTTTCTATTCATCCATTCACGAATCGAAACGAAAATCGGTCGAACTCATTATGACTTCAGGATCAGGGGTGCCCACAGGGGGGCACCAATTCCATATATCTTCACACAACATAGTTTCTTTGATTAACTTGTTATGATTTTTAGTTGTTATTATGTACAGTTTATCTACCTACGTGTGGATGATCGCGGCGATGGATTTGAAATGAAATACCACCTCTTATGCTTTCTTTAGAATCGGTTTGGAAGGGGGGCGTGCTGTTCGCATCAATACAAGGTTAGTCGAGCAGTCAAACTGTTAAGAATAAAGTTCAGTACACTAACAATGGCAGTGAGCCTGAGCAGATTTGTGCGTTTTATATTGCTTAAATATGTCTGTATTGTTCCGCAAATTTCGTGATCAAATAATTTGAGTAAATACTTCGGCATAAGAAGGGGGTCTAGGAAAATAATCTACCTTTTGGGAGCGAGTGCGTCATAGGCCTTGGGAGGGGGGGGATGGGCACCTCTGATCAGGATTGCATGAAATATACATTAAATACATTATAAGCGTTCATGGATATATTGAATTTTCATTTGCCAGAGAATTTCTATAAGTTTTAGCCTTTCAGAGGGTAAGAAACCAATGCTCTTTACTGGTGCAAGCGTGTGGATAATGGACCATTTTTAAAATGACAAAAATTGTGTTTTGAAGCTCACTTTGTCAGTGTTGCAGCCTTGAGAGGTAGTTTTGTAAATAACAGTTGACACCTCATGCACATAATGTCTCAAAACTCGCGCAACCCAAACTTTCATGTCTTATAACGTGAAAACCATAAAATATATTTACACTGGATTTCCTTCAATATAAAGCCTCATCCATTGAGATATCTTTTAATGATTAATATTAACAGTTTACTCCAAGGAAAAATTTATATCAATTAAAAAATGGCGGAACAAGCTTTAAAATGTTTCCAGAACGCCACTTTTGGGTGAGAAAAATATGTAGGAAATTGTTGAAGGGTAATAATTAGACTTCTGATGCCATGTCAATCCGTCATTTGCGATCAATATTGATCATGTGCAGCATTTGATGGATTTGGAATTGGCGATTGTATGGGTTACGTGAAAAAGTACCATTTTTATGGGCATATATCCGTAGCTGGCAACACTAGCGGGTCGAAATTTTGTCAACAGACGTACGTAACATGTGCCTAAATATTGGCCATTCGTGTTTGACATTTTAAGGGTTATATTTGACTCTCCTCGAACATATGCATGCTGGTTCCTTTTAGAAGATCTAAAATTTCCCACTTGAGCGGTAAATTTTCCCTCCTGTGAACACTGCCTCGTCCTGCACCAATGAGAACAGCCGAGGCAGCAAAGACTCTCAAGGAAGCAGACAGCGATTAGGAGCCGCGTGACGTGGGTGTCAACGATTAGACCATCCGTCCGTTGCTTTTGGAGCCGATTCAAAAGAGTCCCTAATGGAATACAATCAGTGCGAGGATCTTAGCACGCGATTTAGACTAACACAACACGATTTTCAGTTTCCTACGTCACGCAGCTTCGTCTAATGTGCGAGATGATGACGCTCATCAACGAAAGATTTAAAATCCAATTAAGAACAAAGCTGGACCTACAGTTTCATGTGGCCGCTGCTGAAAAGAGCTACGCGTATCGAAAGAGGCGTCTGTAAAATTGATTGATTTGCTTTATTTTACATCGCGTTTTGTGCCACTTTGTGGCTAATTTGCGAAGATGGGGATGAGTGATGATGTGATGAAATCTTTGAATGGACACTCACAAACATGCATGCCCAGTCCCGGATTCGAACCCAGAACCCCTGGCGTCGTAGCGCGATGTGCTAACCTCTCCGCCACGGGAGCCGGCTCTGTAAAATCGAGAAGAGAAGGACATCTGCTTCCCGATGTTCTCATATTTTTACTAGTAGATTCTGAGGTGCCACCTTTGAAATCTACAAGATTAATAACTCAATATTTTACACTTTATAAGATTATGAATTACTTAGATTCGCCTGAAGTGTTGTAATATTTTAAACTTAGTGTTAAGCCAATAAATTTTAGGTGTCTCCTTCCTTTTTTTATTGATAAATCGAAAAATAATACACATAAATCTTCAGTTGTTATCAGACTATGCAGAAATTATAACAAACTTGTTCAAAAGGGAATTAAAGTAGACTTCGCGCTTCCTTTTATAACATATAGTTCAATAATAAAAATATATACACCGTGTCCATAAATATACTGTCATATTTTAAAGTGGTATTACGTCGCTTTGGATAATCGTATTTAAATGAAATTGGTGACATTTGAAAGAAAAACTCAAATATTTTATTTTACAACTCATAGACATTGAATGTGGCCCCCACGAGTGGCCCTGCAGACATCAAGGCGACATTCCCATTCATGCCACACACGCTCCAACATATCCACAGGGATGGACTGGATTGCAGAAGTGATGCGAATTTGCAGTTCTTGCAGATTTTGAGGCAATGGGGGTACATAGACACAATCTTTTATGTAACCCCATGAAAACACACCAACTACGTTTCTTGTGGGGTCGCCATAACCACTTCAGTCCGAACGCTGAACCTTCACCAAACTCTGCGTGGAATGATAAAACACACCAACATGTTCACCAAACTCTGCGTCTAATGATATTCTAAAACACACCAACTACGTTCTTAAACCTTCTGTAATAACAACATAATTTTAAAGGAAAACATTCACATGTAACCTGCCTGCCTGTTAAATATCAAACAATGAACCCGCATCGTCCATTGTTGTTAGGAGTAAATTTATTTCAGTTTCTATGTTTGATCTCGTTCATTGTTGTCCATTGCTGATATTGGTGTCCATTGTTGACGTGCACAAAAATATTAGAGTTTTTCTTTCAAATGTCACCAATTTTATTTAAATACGGTTATCCAAAGCGATGTAATACCAATTTAAAGTATGACAGTATATTTATGGACAGGGTGTATATTGTCATTGCCTAATATTTAAATTTTATTGTATTGAAATTATTCAGTGTTTAGTGAAGCTGTGTTTTGTATTATATTATTTTTATCGATACTATGTATTTAAAGTCATGCTTCATTTACTCTCATATGGATTTGATATTTGTACAATTTGTGTAGTTAATCTTAGCGTACATCGACTATTGTGCGATGTATCATATGTTTGTATTTGAAAGTATTTAGCGATAGTCTGTTGTGATTGTGCTATATTGTGTTTCTATTTTGTTCTGTAATTTTGTATAACATACCTACTGCCTTTTCTATTCCCTATTTTCTGTATCCTTTTCTTTGTATTTTGTATTTTTTTAATTCTGTAGTTCTGTAATTTTTAAAATGTATATTTATTCTTTATTATAAATGTTTTTAATATGATCCTTTATTATTGGAACATTATGTTCTGTTAAGGATCTTTGCAAAATAAATAAATAAATATTTCAGTAAATGAAAGTGTAAAGTAGGTGAAAATATAATTCAAATCAAAGTTGCTCTATCATGCAACATATTCAAGCATACTTAAGTCGGTCCCCGTGGCGGAGTGGTTAACACATCTCGCTACGACTCCAGGGGTCACGGGTTCGAATCCTGACCTGTATGCAGTGCATGTGATAGTTTCTTAAACCGAAGTGGTACAATGCTTCCTCCCACTGTCCCACCCCAAAAAATAGAAAAAAAAATGGTTGATTATATGACCAAATTACCACCAAAAATACATGCACTTTACGTGTCATCTGGTATGCTCTCTTCCAACTTATTCACTATGAAAATGTTCCTACCATTTCATTACTGCAGTTCATTCACCAGTTTCTTCTGTCTTCGTTCCTTCTTTAGTTTTCAAAATGACATCCCATCCCTTTCCTCGCGTTCCTGTGTTGCAGATTAGGACCTTTCACACAAATATTCGTCGGCAAACCGTCTATATTGGGTACACAGTTGTAAACAAAATGTAAAATATGAATCGACAATGTCTACGAATGATACTTACGTTCCGGTGTGCAGAATGGCTCCGGGTGACTCCAGACTCCCCTGTTGCAATACGCGGCACCAGCACCAACGAGTTTGTAGCCGAGGTTGCACCGATAGTGCACCAAATCACCTGCAGGACTCTGAATTATTCTTCCGTTCGCAGGATTACGTCGCGTTGGACACGGAACGTTTGGAACACCATCTGTAGGAGAAATATACAAACATTTGTTAATATCTTTGACTTTGCTTTCCTGGAAAGAATGTCTGTATGTGCAAATGTAACATTCATTTTACTCTTGTGATAGAGCGTTCTTGTAACATTAAACATGTAGTCAAGATATAGGGTGACCATAATATTTTGACCCAAAATCGGGACATCCCAAGGAGATCAGTTTAAACCCGCCCCCTCCGAAAAATCTGTTTGGCCTAATTATAAAATTATTGCTATTATTAAAGTATTAACAAACTAACTGTCTAGCCTTCTCAAACACGAAGGTTTATGGCTGCAGTAACACAAGCCTTCCATGTGCTCCTATCCTGCGTAAGATCAATCCAATCTTTTATTATTAACGTATTGTTATTATTTATTAAAGGATGGATAACATAAATGATACATCGTAAACAATAAATGAAATATGATCTCCCGTTCTCAAAAGGTATTCATTGTTTGAATATTGGTACGACTGACATAGTGTTGCTTCTGATCAATCAACCTTTGACGTTAGTTCTAAGGTGAAGTTGAATAATGCCAGAAGTATTTAGCAGAAGCACCAATCTTCTTGAGAGCAGCTTTATTCTTCATCTGCCGTTTATATAAACTTCCCGAAAGCCTTACCCCAAATATCAGACACACAACTTCATAATTTATTTTGAGTTTGTGTAGGAACATCAAATTATTGTTGCAATTCCGTAAAGAAAGTACATGCTTATTATCTGCTGAAAATCTCAATATGCTGACCAAAGCAGAAATTTATTTTATTATAAAACATAAACTACTTAGTGCAGAGTCTGAAGAAGACCTTGCTATAAGGTTGAAACGTTACGTTTAGTAATGTTTTATAATAAAATAAATTTCTGCCTTGCTCAGCATATTGAATCTTTCATATCATGGAAACAAGGCTTAATGGTGTTATAGTTATTAACTGCTCTACAAATATCGGAACACGCACAAAAAAATACATCCCTTCTAGCATGAAATGTCTCAAATTTAGACTTGATTTTCAAGATAACTCCTACACTTTTAAAACGGGACAAATAGTGGCTTTTTAAAAATTTGGACAGCACCACCGGGACACGCCTCTGAAACGGGACTGTCCCGGTCAAAACGGAACGTATGGTCACCCTAGATATAGTTCCAAACTACATACTAATAGACACTTTTGTTAAGTTTAAAAAATTACGTTACAAAGATTAAAGCATGTACGGTGAGTCACATAATTATTCGGACAGATAAGATTTCTGAATATTTACTGACGTAGTCGTGATATAATACGATGATAAATGTTTAATATTTATTTAACAAACAAAACACAATATGAGCACACTGTTAATTATCTTCAATTATGTTTAATATAATATATTAGTAAAATATTTTCATTAAACAAAACAAACATTTTTTGTGGGTTAAACAAAATTATTCGGACACATGGAAGGAGAAACAGGAAAACACGATTGAAAAGCAACGAACAGAAATGTCAGTATCTGGTAGGCATCCCATTCATTTTTAACACCTCGGATAAACGATTTGGCATACTTTCTACCAATTTTCTGGTGTACACTGGCGATATGTTGGCCCATTCATGTTGAAGTCTCTCCTTGAGGTCTGCCTTCGAGGTTATAGGTGTTTTCCTCACTTCTTTCTCCAACTTACACCAGAGGTGGTCAATGACGTTCAAGTCTGGAGACTGCGGTGGAGGATGAAGCACTTTTGGGCAGTTGTACAATAACCATTCTTGTACTACGCGGGAAGTGTTCTTCGGGCCATTATCTTGATAAAACATAAAGTTACAGAGAATGCCCATCATTTCAGCACTGGTCTTTAGATTTTACTTCAGAATGTCAAGGTAACGACGGTACCTGTCCATTGTCTGTTCGATGAAAGCCAATTTACCAACGCCTTGGGCCGACATGCAACCCCAAACCATTACGTGACCACCCCCGTGCTTCACTGTTGCTTGCAAATTTTTCCCTCGGAGCTCCTCATTTGGTTTACGCCACACTGTTACCCTCCCATCTGACTCACAAATATTGAATTTACTCTCGTCAGTGAAAATTACCCGATTCCACCATGTCTTATCCCTTCCTAAGTGTTCCTTTGCGAACACCAGTCTTTTTGTCCTGTTTGGCTTACTTACAAATGGCTTTCTCCTGGCTACACGGCCATGATACGAGGGGCGATCAGGTTGCTCTGACCCTAACATAGAAAGAGCGGCAATAGGGTTTCAATTTTTTTATTATTTTTCAACATACTCCCCTGCAACTCCAAAGCACTTTTCCCATCGGTGCTCCAACACCTGGATACCTTGCAAAAAAAATTCTTCCGACTGGTCCTCCAACCATGAGTCCACAGCCCTTATCACCTCAGAATCATCAGAAAATTTTTGCCCACAAATGTCACTCTTCAAATGTTTGAACAAATGGAAATCACTGGGGGTCAAATCTAGGGAATAGGGTGGGTGGGGCAACAATTGGAACGATGCATCTGCGATAGCGGCCCTCGCAATGCGTGAGGTGTGGACAGGTGCATTGTCCTGGTGAAGGAGCACACCACGGGTCAACATCCCACGCCTCTTTTTCTTGATGGAATCACGTAATTTCTTGATTAGGTCACTGTAGTATGTGCCAGTGATGGTTTGCCATCTTTGTAGATAGTCCACAAGTAGGACACGCTTGCAGTCCCAGAAAATTGAGGCCATCACCTTTTTTGCTGACGTTTGCACCTTGAACTTCTTCTTGGTGGAGAATGTGGGTGTTTCCACTCCATGCTTTGTGATTTTGTTTCTGGGTCGAAGTGATAGACCCATGTTTCATCCATAGTTACAAATCGGGGAAGGAAATCGTCTATATCAGCACGAAAGTTGTCAAGAAGTTCTTGACTGATGAGCACTCGGGTGAGCTTCTGATGTGGGGTGAAGTTTCGAGGGACCCATCTTGCAGCAATTTTTTTCATTTGCAATTTCTGGGTTATTATGTCTTGCACAGTGCCATATGACAGGCCACACATCTCAGCAACATGACGGATAGTGATTCGACGATCCTTCAGCACGATATCGTGCACTTTGTTAATGTTTTCTGTCGTCATGACAGTTTTTGGTGCTCCACCTCCATATTCATCCTCACACGACTCTCTCCCACAATTAAACTCACGACACCATCTCTTCACCATATTGTATGAAGGAGTACTGTCCCCTAGTGTATCCACCAAGTCCTCATGAATTTTGGATACCGTGCACTTCTTCTTCACAAAATATTTGATCACCGCTCTCACCTCAGTTTTCTCCATTCTGGCACATTGACACAACTTCACTCAGTTAAACCCCTGTAAAAAGAAAACTGTACGCTACTCAGACTTACAATTCAGAATGAAAGCATATAAAGGATCACTAAACAATAGCAAAATAAAAAATCAATCGTGACGTCATTCCTTCTATGTTAGGGTCGGAGCAACCTGATCGCCCCTCGTAGTTTGCCCTTCTGAGCACTCTTCGTATAGTTTGAGGATGACTATGTTTTCCACACACCTCAGCTACCTCAGCACACACCATTGGGTTGTTTTTTTTTTAATTTTCCTCACAATTACTGTCTCTTCTCGGAGGGAAAAATTCTTGGTCTCCCTGTATGACCGTGGGACTCGATCCTGTCTTCATCTTTAAATCGCTTAATAATATCTGCAACTGTACTTTTTTCATTTTCAACATTGAGGCAATTGCACGGTAAGTTTTACCCTTAGCGTGGTGCCATATCACTAACTGACGTTGTTCAAATGAACTTTCCTTTCTTCTTCGCCCCATTTCTACATAGAAAATGTTCTTATATCACAACTTTGTTAAACAAAACGCGATCGTAATTGCTATAGAAACCTACAGGAAACCAGAGTTAATATATATGAACAGAGTATACATACATCAATCAATCCGTAAATCGAAATTGTCACTGTATCGCAAACTTACGTTAACATTTACTATGTGTTCAAATAATTTTGTGGCACTATTTTTGCAACGGTAGGGATTCATCCTTCGTTATATTGTTGCTGATGTTCGTTTTTTAACATTTTATCGTCCAATTTTGTGCTAAACATGACATTTTTTAAACGAAAATCAACTTCAACGCTGTACACAGATTTCACTCCCTTTCAGCTCTTAAACGTTAGAAATTTACTGTGTGTCCGAATAATTATGTGACTCACTGTATATTGACAGACCGATTTAGGTACCTTACCTAATCATGAAAGAGTTACACAGATTTGACATTGTCCTGGATGTCATAGTACTTGTGAGATAGGAGAGTATTCTAAGTTCGAGTCCTGTACCTTGCTTTAAATCACCATTCATCCCCATCGTTGCGATTAGCCCCAAGAAGCATAAAATAAGTACTAACATACAGATATGGTAATAACTAACAATATCGATTTGAAGGAATACAAGTTGAATTTTTGACAAGAACACTTGATCTTTCTACTTTAATGTGTAGGTGTAGTCAACATTAGCCTATTTGGGAAGAAGTTTGTGCAACCAGTACAACCTAAGGACTAGATATCGTTGTATTGGAAGAGAACAGTGCAATAGCGAGAGATCGGTGTGTGGATTCAATAGGTTAGGTTGCCTCTCAATCATGATGAATGGACAATACAAGTAGCATCTTCTAAACATGCTGAAGTTCATTACAGAAGGTTCTTGGGTGAGCTCAGTTTTGATGGTCACGTGATTCTCTCATTTTCCTTCTATTCCACTCTATCTATCTATCTCTTTCTCCATCCTTTTAGTATCTTATGTTTTTATTTTTCTCTTGCAGTTTCTATATTATTTGTCCTTCTTGTGTGAATTGGTTTGCCATAAAGTTTCTCCCTTTTTTTCTTTTGGGTAACATTATAGTATACAGGTGACGGATTTCTTCAAATTTACAGGAGAAAGTACTTACGGAAATCATTTTCTGTAGCGTTGTGGAAGTTCGTGAATGTAGTTTTGATCCATTTTAATGCGAATGCATGTTGTTTTCTGCGAAAATCTCTGTCCGACACGCTGTTGCTGCTGCCGCCATTTGCTTTCTGCATGAGAGCAGAATGTTCCGTGTGTTAGATGACGTAACCCCGTAGTCAGTGTTTCAAACTCGCCGTGTTTTCACTAGAACATGACGTGTCGAGTATTTTTTTTAACTATGCTTGCCTAACCTAACCTAACCTTACGGAAAATGGTTTTTGGGGCTAACGTGAATGGTTTGTGGGGTTAACGTCAATGGTTTGTGAGGCTAACGTCAATTGTTTGTGAGGTATTAGCATAATTTCAAATCCGGGCACGAAAGTAGGTATTTTCCGGTGAACGAGGTTGCAACACTTCATAAATAGACAAAACACTCGCACAACGCGCGATGAACCAGTACACTGTTGCCATAATGTGTGTTACAGAATCGAAATAACAAGTAACAGTAAGTATTCGTAAATGTAAGAAATAGACATTATCTTAGTTAGAAATGCATTATTTCACCTTAGGAAATGTTCCGCATTCCAAAATAGTACATTAACAATGTAAAAAAGTGCGAAATATATGATCTATAGGTGTCACCCCCATACTATAATACTACCGTCTTTTGTTCCTTCCCTCTTCACTCCTTCCTTTCAATTCCTTTTTCAACTTCTCTGTCCTTCTCTCTCTCTCTCTCACTCACTCACAACTTTCCTCATTACTTTTTATCTCTCTCTCTCTCTCTCTCTCTCTCTCTCTCTCTCTCTCTCTTTCTATCTCTTCATTCTCTTCCTCACCCTCTCTATCAATCTCTCTATCATCCTTTTAATTGTATTCCTCTCTCTATTTTTCTCTTGCAGTGTCTATATTCTTTTTCCTTCTTGTGTGTATTGGTTTTCCATAACGTTTCTCCCTTTGTCCTTTTATTTTTCCTTCTTTTCTCTTTTCTTTCAATTATTTTTCTTTTTCTCTGTTCTTCCCTATTTATTATTCTCTCACTCCATGATTGATTGATTGATTGATTTAGTTTATTTTACTTCGCGGTTTGTGCCTCTTGGCTAATTTGCGAAGATGGGGATGAGTGATGAAATGATGAAATTGATGAATGGACATTCACAAACAACCAAGCCCGACCGGGATTCGAACCCGGGACCCTCTCACTCCATGAGTTTGAGCTTTTGCTTTGGTGGGGGGGGGGCAGACTCTGGGAGAAGCATATGATGTACATGAGGCTTATTTATTGTTTATTTATTTATTGATTTAGTTTATTTTACTTTGCGTTTTGTGCCTCTTGGCTAATTTGCGAAGATGGGCTTGAGTGATGAAATGATGAAATTGATGAATGGACATTCACAAACAACCAAGCCCGACCGGGATTCGAACCCGGGACCCTTGGCGTCGCAGCGCCATGTGCTAACCACTCGGCCACAGGGTCGGGCATGAGGCTTATTGAATATCCCCTAGTTTATAAGGGGTCCGGAGGCCTTCCCCCGGAAATAAAAAAAAAACAACTTAAAAACACTTAGTTTTAGGCCTTTTAGATTTGAAAATGTTAAATTTCCTCGCTTAAGTAAACAAACATTAATTAGTTAGTATATTGGTTGTTAGTTTTGAAAGAAGCAAAACAGTACGATTATTGCATTTTGCATTTCATTAAATTTTTATTGATACAAAACTCTTATTACTTTAATAATGTTACGGTACAATAGTAAGCTTCATAAATTTTAGAAAAATTAAATTGAAAAGTTCTTTTGATGCCCCAGCAGTAACTGTTGACTCAACACAAAGTCATTTTTCTTTCTTCAATCAAATCGCCTAACACCCGCTATTGCGCCGTAATTACCGTGCATGACAACATGCCAAACGTCAATATTTGCGGTATGGCTTCATAACAAAAATGTAGTAACTGAACTTATTTTTTAGTCTCTTTTAAGTCGGGGAGGCAGGCCCCCTCTGGCCCCTCCAGAACTCCGCCTATGTCTCACTCACAATTCCTATCTTTACCTTTCTCTCTCTCTCTCTCTCTCTCTCTCTCTCTTGTTCTCCTCTCACTATTCTTTTCTTTCCCTTCGTGTTCTATATGTCAGCCTATTTTTGGTACGATAAAATGTGGAGTGAATTAATCTCTCACAAACACACGACGGAGTTGTGCATGCAGGTGCCACCAAGGCTACTGACGGATTGAAAATTATAGATACTCGAGTTTGAACTCTAGTTAAAAATTAACCAGTAGACCTACAAAAATAACAGTTACATCAAACTCTAGCTTATTCAATTCTGCGTTAATCTATGCTAACCATTTTTTTCGAGTATGCCTTCTATTTTTATGGTTGTGAGAACAAAAAAGGACCAGTTGTTTTGAGTTTTGCAAATGATCGCTATTTTTAAAATTCTGTAAATCAATAACGTGTTGTCAGATAGTTATGAAATTTTAGTAGGGTACAGACAGAAAGGTTTTAAACACAATTATTAATTTTCAGGTTTTCAAAGTTTCTCAAAAAAACGTTACTTTGAATTTTGCCAAACAACTTTCTCTTGGTATTGTAGTCCTACGAATACAATATTGTTCTTGTTTTGAAGTTCTTTGCATCTCGTTTTAAAAAGCATCATCATTGTCAATTCACATTGCGTAACTGATTTTATACATATTCTTATTCAGCGGAGTATAGCTGTACGCGGAACTTGGCAACACCGCAATCATTGATTCGCAGCACCCACCGGCAGTTTCCACTGTCCAATGAACATCGCTGTGTGCAGTGTTGCCACGTTCTGCGAACAGCTTTACGGCTGCCAAAGGTCCTGTATGATCTCTGGTGGAGGAAATTGCACAGGGGTTCATTTTGCAGGCTCGGTCCAGATTAGTCTATCTGTGTATAAAGTGGCCGGACGAGACGGCTGGGTCTCTTTTAAATCATGGCTTCATCTGACTGGACACTGAATGTGTCAATCATCCCGTCGTTGCCACATGTTACGGCCTAACTGTCGCCCTCAGCCCATAAGCATTTATACTGACCGCAAACCCAACTCGTGGCTGGTCTATTTTTTGCTACGTCTTCGGAGGTGTGTGCCTCGATGAGTGTCAACAAACTCAGTTGCGAAGCAAAAGCTGTAGGGGTAACATCGCTCTCCGTTACAACGTTGCCAAGCGTCTCTGTTTTTGTCAGTTGTTTTCATTTGCTTGTTTCTAGTGTATGGGTGTTTTGTAGGGATGGACGATATCGGAAATTTGATATCGCGGTATATCGTCAGAGACGATACGATATTTTTTTCCGTATCGTCATATCGGCGATATATCGTCTCCATGATATATATCGCCAAATATCGTGACTATATATCACTGGCACTATATTATATATCGCCAAAATATCGTGAAGATATATCGCCAACACGATATATATCGCCAAATATCGTGACTATATATCGCTGGCACTATATTATATATTGCCAAAATATCGTGAAGATATATCGCCAACACGATATATATCGCCAAATATCGTGACTATATATCGCTGGCACTATATTATATATCGCCAAAATATCGTGAAGATATATCGCCAACACGATATATATCGCCAAATATCGTGACTATATATCGCTGGTACTATATTATATATCGCGATAAGATATATCGCCGTCGCGATATATATCGCCAAAATATCTTCTTCTTCTTCTTCTTTTCCCTTATGCCCACTTAGGCGTCGGGTCCTTTCAGCCACTTCTTGAAAGAAGTTCTATCCTGTGCCAGTCTTTTCACTTCGTCCGGTGTCTTCCCTCTCTTCTGTGCCAGTCCATAAATGTACTGGTTCCAGTTCAACCTGGGTCGTCCCCTTCCTCTCTTTCCTTCTGGTCGGGCCTCAAATATTTGTTTCGGTTTACGCTCTTCCTCCATCCTAATAAGATGTCCCAGCCAGCCTAATTCCCTCTTCTCGATGATTTCAATCAGTGGTTCCTGATTCAGGCATTCTCTTCTTATTGTTGTGTTTCGTATCATATCTCTCCTTGTCTTTCCTACAGTTTTTCTTAAGAATTTCATTTCTGTAGCAGTAAGTCTGCTCTCCAATTTAGTTTGCATTATCCAGCTTTCTGATCCATATAATAGCGTGGGGAGATAGACTGTTTTATATATTTTCATTTTTGTTTCTTTACTAATCTCCTTTTTACCTATAATGGTGTTACTAATATTATAGTACAGATTATTTGCTTTCTGAATTCTGTGATTAATTTCAGAGTCCATTTTCCCGTCCGCAGTTAGTATGGTTCCTAAATATTCAAACTGTTCTACTTGTTCCAAGGTCTTATTATTCCAATGAATGCGCATCCTTGCTGGTTCTTGTTTAGTGAAGTGCATGACTTTCGTCTTGCTAACATTGATTTCCATCTTTCGTTCTTTGAATGCTCGGCCCCACTCTAGGACAGCATTTTGTAGGCTGTTGCTATCTTTTGCTAGGATAACAATATCATCAGCGTATACTAATGTTTGTACCCATACCGGTTTCATCTTATAATTTCCAATTTTGCATTTTCTTGTTCTTCTTTTGCATTGCTTTATAATTTGATCCATGAATAATATGAAAAGAAGAGGACTAAGTCCATCACCTTGTTTTACTCCTTTTCCCATATTAAATTCCTTGGAGGATTGTCCATTTATTCTAACCGTTCCTTTAACGTTCTTATATAGACTTTGAATTATTCTAGTCAGTTTTGACGTTACTTGGAACTGATGAAGGGCCTTCCATATTTGTCCTCTTGGTACTCTGTCGAAGGCAGACTTTAAGTCAATAAAAGCTGTAAATATTTCCCCTCCTCTGCTTAATATCTTCTCTATTGCGTTCCTCAGGGAGAAGATTAGATCTTGAGTTTGACGATGAGGCCTGAAACCTGCTTGTTCTTCTTCCAATTTATCTTCCACTTGTTGCCTTAATCTTTTTTCTATAATGTGTGAATATAGTTTCTGGGCCACTGGCGCTAAGCATATTGCTCTATAGTTTGAGCAATCGAGGGTACTTCCTTTTTTATGTATAGGAATTATTACATTCTGTTCCCAATCTTTTGGTATTTTCTCTGTTGCCCATATTAGTCTGTATAAATCCCATATCCATTTTACTATTTCCTTTCCTCCATATTTTATTAATTCTGGATGTATATTATCCCAACCGGGTGCTTTACCAGTTTTTAAAGATTTAATTGCCTCTTGTACTTCTTTTAGTTGGATTTCTTCCTCAGCTTCCACGTTCTCATTTTCTTCCCTCATGAGTCTTTCCTCATACAATTCCTCTTCTTCTCTAAAGGTTTCCGCATAATATTCATTCCACGTATCTAAAATTTCCTTCATATTGGTTTTCACCTCGTTATTCTTGTTTTTGATATTCCTTATTTTCTTTCCTCGTTTTCCTTTCAGATTTTTCAGCACATGCCAAAATTTTCTTGGATTATTTTTATGATTTTCTTCTATTTCCTTTCCAAATTGTTCCCAGGTTTCCTTCTTCGCTGTTCTCACTATCGCCAACACGATATATATCGCCAAATATCGTGACTATATATCGCTGGCACTATATTATATATTGCCAAAATATCGTGAAGATATATCGCCAACACGATATATATCGCCAAATATCGTGACTATATATCGCTGGCACTATATTATATATCGCCAAAATATCGTGAAGATATATCGCCAACACGATATATATCGCCAAATATCGTGACTATATATCGCTGGTACTATATTATATATCGCGATAAGATATATCGCCGTCGCGATATATATCGCCAAAATATCGTGAGGATATATCGTCAAAATATCGTGAAGACATATCACCAACACGATATATATCGCAAAATATCGTGACTATATATCGCCGACGCAATATATATAGGTAAAATATCGTGAAGATATATCGCAGACACAATATACAAAATATCGCCAAAATATCGTGACGATATATCGCCCAAAAACTAGTGTTTTGTGTACTAACGGCGCTGATCAACCCACCCACCCCCCCGTTTTACAGTACGTTTGGCAACATACTGTGTATCCGACGCTCATTTGTTTCATTCATCCCGCCAGCAACATTCGGTGCCTTGTGACACGAAAATGCCCGATGTTAGTCGAAGAGAATTCAACTCATCGCTGAGTCGTTGCTTGCAAGCAGCAATTGGAAATACGATCGGATGTAGCAACAGCGCATGGGCGTGGCTTCAATACTAGAAAGGGAGGAGTCACGCCTGGAATTTGGAGCAACTCGATACTATAGTTCCTTGCCTCGATCTCTCGTGAAGCTTGAACGCCTTGGTACTCTCCTAATTAAGAGCATGCATACATGCATGACTTTCGAAAATTGACTCGTTGCTAAGGAGTTCGGGGGGAAAGAGGGGCAAGATCTCCCGCGATCTAAATAAGATGCATCTGAAGCCGGCGTGGGTGGAGATCCGTTCCAGCCTTCACCTCTGATGCGTATCAATTGCGTCCCTCGGAAGGCTGTGAAAACTTCATTTGGGGCCCACCCCACTTATCGGGCGCTCCGATCTCGGCTGCCATTGACAGCCTAGCATTATCGGTTGCTCCCAGCACGACCGCCGGGCCATAGGTGGTGCGGTGCCCATCATTCTCCAGAGATAAACGATCGAAGGAGCCTTTCAACGCCGCAGACACGCATCAAATGTTCCCCGTTGCCATTTGGAACATGTTGGAAGGGTGTAAATGTGGAAATTAAATTACACTTGGAGGAAAAGGGATGCTTCTCGCATTACCGGACGTAACTTGATCCGTGGTCGGATACCTTCACGCACTGGAATGATTACACTGTCAAGACAACCAATTCTGAAAGTTTCTTGATTTCTGTAAGGTCTCCTTGTAAGGTGCCATATATCCTTTAGACCGCCGAGCTGGTTTTCGAAAGTAACCTCTCTCTGGCCGCCGCCTTTGCGCGCGATTTTAAAAATTTTACACTTATTTCAGAAAAACGTTATATCTCTGAGACTATTTGAGCAATCTACTTGGGGTAACTTTTGTTTTGCAGCTAGAACACCAGTGCATGCAACCGTGCCGAAATAAAAACGCGAAAGCCAATAAGAGGGGTTGGGTGGGTTGCGGCCGCCAACTTTCAATGAAAAAATCATAAAAATGGGGAGTTTTTTCACACATTCTATAATGTAATGCACCCAGTAACATGAAATGACTTCTTTCATTCGGTTGAGAAGGACTCTTCTTTGAAAATAAGGCTAAAGTTTGCCTCCCCTTCCAAAAATAGCGGGGAAAGAGGGGACAAACTCCCTTTTTATGATTTTTTCATTGAAAGCTGGGGGCCGCGGCCCACCCAACCCCTCTTATTGGCTTTGGCGTCTTGATTCCTGCACGGGTGCATGCCCTGATGTTCTAGCTGCAAGGCAAAAGTTACCCGAAGTAGATTGGTCAAATAGTGTACGAGTTATAACATTTTTTGTCAAATAAGTGTACGAATTTAAAATTCGCGCCAGCTTCCATACGTAACTTTGGAGTCGGGGGGGGAGGGGTGTCCTGGGTGGGTGGGTTTTCTTCCACATGATATTTCAAAGTTTTACCTCAACATCTGTCAGCGTTTACAACCTCACATACAAGTATGAAGGTGCTAAAAGCACATGAACTTTTAAATCAACACGATGGGTCACCAGTGACCCATAGGCGGACTACGCCTATATTTTCTATGGGTCACATGTGACCCATTGGCCGAGTAAAGGATATGTTTCGTTTTACACGTGGCAAAAGAAAAATACTGTACAGTCACCTTCAATAAAAATGGAACAACTACATCCTGAAATACTTGCTTCCTTGCAAGGCATTGTGTGTGTTGCCTACCTCTAAGGCGGTTGTAGAACTTGCCATTGAAAATTTGCTATTAACATCCATCACAGAGCTCCTTGCAAGAAAGCGAGCATTTCAGGCGGGGGATCCGAACCAAGTGTCTCAGGAATAATAATAATAATAATGTTTAAATTAAAAATAATCATATTAAATCAAATGAATACTAATTACAATACATAAAAATACTGTATAAGAATAGAGATATAACAGCGCATATTCATTACGTAGCTTACCTGTAGTTAAGATCGGAATACATAAAAACAAGTGCCCTGGCAATGAAATTAATGTCAAATAGATAAATAATTGAATATTTATTGAATAACAAAAATGATGTTACATGTAGTTGGAGAAAAGTAAGTTTCTGATTAATATTTTATGCATATTATTTTGAGTAGTAGTGTACATAAATCTTCTTTGTAATGTCATTCAAAGCCGTATGATCCCAATATAATCCTTGCCTTCTAAAAAGTCCAAAGGGAATTAAGGGCATGCGATACAGTTTCCACGGGACTCTTCCCAAGCTCTTCCGTCCATGGCAGTGTGCCAACTTAGCTCTCTTGGAGCCAGATCTGGCTCTTTGGTGCACTGGTTCGGCTGTGAACCTGGATGCCCACCCCTGTGTTCCACTATGATGCCATCACTGGTTTTGGGCCCACATAGACCAACTTTCGTCATAATTATACATTTCACACGTGACGTGATATTGTTATATTGGCTCCGTCGCCCCACTCCGTCTTATCTCCCCAGCTACTTCTTTATATCGCCGTGTTTGACGTGAAATTGACATAAAATTGTTATCAGGGAATTATTTATTTTTGATTTCATACAACCATCGGTGGATTATTGAGATGTGCGATACCGCTGGATATAGATGTTGAAAACAGAATAAATTGTCATAAATTTAGAGTTAACGATAATAACCCCTTTGACAACTAACATTACCCTAGGAGGCACTTTATCCAACCTTCGTAAATCTAGCTGGTTGAAGTCAGTCTTAACTCCATTTAAGGTGAAACTTAGTTCTTTTATGCGCATCAAGTTTGGCAACACTGAAATGAGGCTAGGAGAAAAGCATTGATCTTATGGGAGTATGATTTGATTCGTTCTCCTGGGAATATGAAACTTCCGATGAAATAGAAAAATATGTCAACGGGAAGAGGGCAGTTTGAAGATGAATTTCACCAGCGGAAAAGTCGAAACTTCCATTTGATTAGCCGTAACTTGATGTTGAAATTGATTCCCCATAAGTAGGGACATTCAATTTTCGCGATGCGCGAAATCACGAAATGTGAAAAAAAGATGCAATTTTGAATATTCTGCACGTAACTACACCCCCAATGATGAAATATGCATGAGTTTTATTCGCGAAGTAATGCGAAATGTGTGCTTTTCTACGAAATGAACGCTTTTTCGCGAAATAACCGTGAAATATCATCAAATTAAGTAGAAAACACGCAAAAACCGGCAATTGATGTTGTGCGCGAAAACTGTAGATTTGTAACGAAACGTTTGCCTAAAGTTTCCTACCACTTGAACCTGAAAAACGTTTTATCTTCGATCACATCAGGAAGACCCTGCAAATTGGGATTTCCCATGAACATAATCTCAGTTCGAAAACTTCGCTCCCTGTCAAGCTGCATTCCTTTCTTCCCCCGAATTTCTACTCAACTTCCAGTTTCATTGAACTTGCTAGCTGTAGCAGCGATAAGATTAGTCTGTTCCTGCACATCAAGGGAAACAATGGTGTCATTTGTGTTCAGTCATGAATGAATTTAGTTTATCATCATGTGATTTTCAACATGTGTTTGTGTATGTGCAGTAGTGATTATTTTATTTGTTGGACAGCAAGGTTATCCTTTAAATACATACAATGAATAAATCACTTGAGATATGCAATTTAGAAATGAAGTGATTTTGTGTTGATGTTTTCTTTTTGGTTGGACAGCTAAGTACTTGTGCATGTGTACAATATATAAAAATGAAGTTGTTTATCAATTTATAGCTCTTTTGTATGTTGTTTCCTCTCATGATGAAAAAGTGTGTGCCATTTTTTTTTCACCGCTGGTATATACCGCTGATCTATCATTTTATTTACCGCTCTCCTCAGTTTTTATTTACCATAAATTTGTGTCCCTACCCATAAGAAATACATGGGAATCCGAAAATTCTTATTCATCATATTTTTCAAACATTATGTCTAGCGTAATATTCAACACAAAAAAACACTTCCACTTGCAACATGGTGAGAAATTCATACTCTTGGATACACCCAGGTTTCTTTTTAGTAGCAGTGCCCATTCGGGCGATATTGAAATAAATGCACAATTGGTGCGTAACTGTATCTCCTCCCCTTAATAACCATCGATTATGCATCAAATGCTAATATTTTCATTACTTAATTTTAGTACTTCGTAAGTCTTTTGGGAGGGGTCCGCACCCCTGGACCTCCCTAAATACGCCCTTCCTGTCCTTCAAAGCCGTATGATCTCAATATAATCCTTGTTTTCCAATAAATTCAGAGGAAATTATACAACAAAGGCTAAAAGAATATATTTTTCATTATTTAATTTTAGTACCCCTGAAACCACCTAAATACGTCCTTGATTTCAGGATTTAAATGTCCCAGTTTTATTGACGCTGACTGTACATCTTTTTTGTGCAGACACAAAACAAGGGGAAGAAAGGTAATTTTGACCAGGGCAGGGAGTCTTCGGGTGCAATAAAAAATTATGGAGGAGGGGGAGAATCTAAAATAACCGATTGTGGTGATTTTCCTTGTAGAATTCTGGATATTTTCTTTTACAGTACTTATCACTCAATTATTATCTTAATTTACTACTATTAAGATATAATTATACATTTTAATAATGATGATAATTCAACATAGTAGTTATAATCATTCAAAATGACTCTCGACTGTTTATTAAAAATTACGAAATAGTTGAGATAAATTATAAATATTGTCATGTTTCACATTTAAACATGTAGGAATTATTAGATTAGATTCGATTTTTGTTATATAGCGTCGCTTCTCTGTCACATTTGGTTGATCGCGACGGTGAGGATGAGTGATGATGTGAAATTGATTCAGTCGTCTCTGTTTCAAATGTGAAAAAAATAGGCCTAGAACGGAAAGACTATTTCACACCAAACACCTCAATGCAGGGGGGGCGACTTGTCAAAATTATTGGGGGGGGCCCTCTGATCACTGAAATAAATTAGTGAATGACTCACACTCTCCCTTTTTTAAGTTTTGGCCTCAGTGTTCGGAATCTCGTAAATGCCCATGAATTCCTAAAAAATATCAAAATGTTCATTTACAGTTCGAATGCAAAATGTCAATTGTCCACGGATGGATATGTCACAAGTTTCGTCAACCATAATAGCAAAATATTCCCGACTTTTAAAATCTGTTACCACGGAACGCAAAACAGATCTCCCTAATATATCAATGATCTCGTTCTGAATGTCATGTGAGAGCCATTTGTAGCCCGAAGGTCCCATCCACTCTCTTAGTTCATGCACATCTTCTTTTGAAACTCTTTTTAGTAAAAATGTTAACAATACTCATAATTATATACTTAGTATATAGTAATAAGTCATGTGTTTTGCTGTCTCTGATCACAGCCCCCCAAAAGTTGATGCTTTAGCGGTCTCAGCCCCCCAAAGTTGATGGTCTAGAAAATTTCAAATGTGTATTTAAAGTTAAGTTCATGTGGCACATTTCAGAGTAAACTTTACAAGAGAAGCAAAATATTACATTAGATTCTCTTAAGCAAAATTATTTGGGGGGCTCTGCGCCCACATCGATAACATTGGGGGGGCTCGAGCCCCCCAAGCTCCATGCAGTCGGCGCCTATGCCTCAATGCGCATTTAAGTACTCTACCAACAACAGCGTTAATTTAGTTTCACACGGGAATACAAAATTTACATGATTTTGCTGTACGATAATAGGCTATAATACAGCCATAAGTTGACCAGTTGTCAATTGTTGCTTCATTTCCAGGTAATCTTTATGAATAATGAAGTTTAGTGAAAGTTCATCTTGGATTGCCCTTGTACATAGATAAAGAACCTGTGGCCAGGTATATCTGGTGCATGTTTATGGCGATCCGTTACGCCGGATTAACTTTGTTGTCTGTGCAAGGGCAACTCCTAATTCTTCATTTCTTGATTCTTTGATTCAAGACCAGTCACGAAATGTATACAGCCATAACTAAGAGTAGCTAGAGATAAACTTTTATGGCAGTGTAGACAAGCAACTAAAGTTCTAGTAGCTTATCAATCGAAGCCAAGAGCAACACTTTTACGACTGCAACTCGTCTAAGATGAAGGGGAAACAGGTTAAGGAATGAAGGATCTTTACCACATCATAATCCTTCTTTGCTGTTTAGTAGCAAGCAGTATGTGTCCTGCTGCTTACTTATAGAAATATTAGTAGACAAAGTGTCCATCACTATGTAGTCTAAGGAGCATGGATTGAAATAAAATTGCCAATACGTAACATTAGATTGAATATCAGCGCAATTCCATTCCTCAAATCAACATAGGTCACACAATTAAAAATAACGAAGATAGTGATGGTCAATTTCATATCTTAGCCTCAGATTGTTAGTCACTCGTTATTCATTGTTTATGTTTCAAGTCTTGAACCCCATGTTGCGGAAAACAATAAATAAATATAATTTGCCTGGTATTGTATTTGTCTCTGGCTGTAGTGGGATCCATGAGTATTACCGTGCAAATTGTCTGTGACTATTTTCATCAATTTTTCTTTACATCCCATGTAAGCATTCCTTAAAAGCAATGGATTTGTATGTATGCTGGTGCAGAAGTTGTCAACAGCTTGTTTTGAGTTTTCATTTAATTCTTGAAGCTCTGCTTGGGTCAAATAAAATGCACGAATATGGTGATGGACTATTTGCACGGTAATACTCATGGATCGTACTGTACATACAGTACGAATTGTCAAAGTATGTTAAAAGTAAACCCCTTATGCCCAGATAAGCTAATCAGGACTGGATCTACAATGTAAGTTGGATTTAAGTTCTAAACATCATTTGCATCAACAATGAAATAAATCAATAGTACAGATATTTCTACATCAGTAACTCACTTCCAGTTCGAGGCAAGTCATATAGGCACAACTCGACCGTTGTAGCGCCGTAAGGATGCTTAATAGTGCCGTGATTCATTTCTTTATACAACATGTTTGTTCAAGGTGCAGTTCGATCAACATTGGACAAAAATGCTGTAAAAAAAGCTAAGTGAGATGACTTCTGCGCACCTTGGTTTGCAGAAGGCAGGTGTAGAAACGACAGCCTCCATGTTAATAACATTCCTCTTGATGTCCTTTATACACTGTGAAAGTTTGTCAGTGTTTGGCACTGTATATATTGCGCAATTCTTGAGTCTGAGTTTTGTTTTCTAGTCTATTTTATGCACAGAAATGTTAATTGAGAGTAGACCTACAGTTTAAAGTGGTATCCGAATCACTATGCACCTCAACCGGCTATAAAACCCGGGATCTTGAATTACAAGGCGACGACGTTACCACTACGCCATCTAGTATCTGGGAGGCTCATTGCGGCAATTATGTCAAGATGAACAATTAGATAAGTTGCGCATTGGCCTGGTGAATCGACGATAATCCAGAAGAGATTATGTCATTGGGCCAGACTTCTACACTCACAAATACCAAGTTACTTTTTCTATTGTACACATATTTATAAACTAACAGGCACTCAATGAGTTCAAGAAAGCTGTATCAATGATAATGTTTTCAAGTTCTTCATTTCGATCCGTTTTTGTTTGGTAGGAAGATTGACTTCAAGCAATATGTGTTAAAATGCAACCTGAATTTGTAACTGACTATTTCGAGTGAAATAATGTACCTTAAGAAATATGAAGATGAACTATATTTTTAACTCTTGAAATGTAACTTGTGTAACATCATATTGTACAAAAGTCTGTATTTTGTTCTAGTTATTAATACTCACGTTACATTAGTTGAAGTGAAAACTCAATATGCTGACCAAGGCAGAAATTTATTTTAGTATAAAACATAAACTAAACGTAACATTTCAACCTTCTAGCAAGGCCTTCTTCAGAATATTTATATATGTCCTGTTCTTGTACCTTGTTATATTTGTACTTGGTACATATTCTGAAGAAGGCCTTGCTAGAAGGTTGAAACGTTACGTTTAGTTTATGTTTTATAATAAAATAAATTTCTGCCTTGGTCAGCATATTGAGTTTTTCATATCATGGAAACAAGGCTTAATGGTGTTATAGTTGAAGTGCTTTATTGCACTTAAATTCAATATGAAACTACAGCGTTACTGTGGCCGTTATTGCTTCAGCCATGTTTACTGCGACAGTGGTGCCAGTCCCTTACTCTATAATGCACCATTCACTTCACAAATATTACAGTCTGCTCGTCGTTCGCGTATCGTACTAACTAGAAATTTAGTGTAATATACAGTTGCGCCATTACATATTCGACGAATGGACGGACAGCCATACAGGACAAACTTCCTCATCAGACAGACAGCTAAAAATCGCTCCTTCAATCAGTAGTAATTAGCAACAGCTTGACTAACGGCCCTTCCAACCCTCAGTCTCCTACTTGCTGACACTAACAGATTGTCTCCTCTTCACTAACCTTTCGTGATAATTGACTCCGGGCTACCTCCGCAAGGACCAGGGGCGGAGATTAGGATCACACATGATTACTTTCTCAGGGAATGATAAAGAGTTCTGCATGCGGAGATTTATGTTCTTTGAAGGCGGTCACGAAGAGAAAAGGGGCTTTTTTGACTCCTCCCCTGCTTTACCCTCGTTTTCGGGACGTATAAGCTATTGTGGTAGGCATTCTCTCTTTGATCAGCGATGCCTTCAACAGCTAAAGTAGCTCAAGCGCGTTCTCTTCTAGAACTGTTAGGATCATCTGTTAACAACTCATTTGAACCAGTTTCCAAATTCAAATACTTAGGAGTAATATTAACAAATGAAAATTATATTAAAGAGGAAATAAAAAGAAGGCTTAATTCAGGAAATGCATGTTACTTCTCTCTTCATAAACTTTTGTCTTCTCGTTTAATATCTAAGAAACTAAAAGTTAAAATATACAAAACAGTAATTTTGCCTGTAGTATTATATGGGTTTGAAACTTGGTCCCTTACATTGAAAGAGGAACATAAATTGAGAGTATTTGAAAATAAGATCCTTAGGAAAATATTTGGACCTAAAAGGGATGAGGAGGCAGATAAGTGGAGAAGGTTACATAATTTGTATTCATGTGCAGATATTATTAGAATGATTAAATCAAGAAGACTTAGGTGGGAAGGCCATGTGGCACGAATGAGAGAGGAAAGAGGAGTTTACAGGATTCTTGTTGGGAAACCTGATGGTAAGAGACCTGCAAGAAGACGAAGATGGAGGGACAACGTTGAGATGGACCTAAAGGAAATCGGTAGGGATGGAAAAGAGTATATAGATCTTGCTCAGGATAGGTACAAATGGAAGACCTGTGTTGCTGCAGCCATGCACCTTCGGGTTTAAGAAGGCTAGAGAGTTAGTTAGTTAGTTAGGATCATCTGTATCAAGATTTAACACAGCCAGGTTGACGATGTTTGCAGATTGTATGTCACCACGTTTCATAATCTTTTCGGTTATTTTACGTTGCTTTCTTCCTCTAGGGAAGAAATTAGATTCGAGTCTGAACATGTTTATACAACGCCAAAGTATTTTCAATTCAATTTGAAATTTATGATTTGCAAAGTAGTAGCACCAGCAATAATAATAATAATAATAATAATAACCTGGCCGTGGGCAGGAAAAATTTTCGGAGGGGTTCATTCATAATTGTTCCCATGGGCGTCGTCAGAAATTTGACTAATAGAAATAATAACTATACAATAATTAAAATTTCATAATAAAACAATTTTATTCCATAATAATAATAATAATAATTATTATTATTATAATTCCTTGAGGGGGCTTACTCAATCCAGCAGATGAATTAATATCCAGTACAAGGCTTTTTATTCTGTTTTCTTCTTTTTTACGTTTCATACAGTGTGTAGTGAAATATACAATTATTATTCGTTATTAAATTTTAGACCTTCAAGGAAAAGCTTTAAAAGTTAGATGGAAATTTTAGTCATAAAGTTTTTGTTGTTTGACCTTAAAACTTCATTTTTGGAATTTTGAAGTGTGGAACCAGTTATTATTTTTAAAAAAACAGCCTGGTGCATGGATTGTAACCTCAATCACGAACGTACGAAACTGGAGATCCTAGGTTTGAACTCCTATCAGGGGGGATTTTCGACTTTATCGGACGGGGAATTTGAAAGTTGGAAAGGGAATTTTGGGACAATCATAAGGGAATTTTCAGTCTATATTCCTTGTGACGCAGGAACAACACTGGAAAGATGACAGCAGAAGTGATAATGGAGGGGTCGCGGGTGGGCGTCGATTCCGAGAATAAATCCTGTTTCACTAAAGTTTCAGAATTCCAAATGTATGACAATTCTAGCTCGATCGTCTCAACATTGTCTCCTTGTATTTTTGTGATGCTTCGAAACAGATTTTGGTTTCTGAACTTCCATTAATCCAACATGTCAGAAGTTTCGGGGGGGGAGGGGTTGAACCCTAGAAACCCCACTCTAAATACGGCCATGATAATAACTACAGTACAACAACAACAACAAAAATAATAGCAATGAAAATAACAGTAATCATATTAATAGTTTCTATGACTCTGCCCCCTGAGAAAAAATTCCTGCCGACCCCCTTGTATCATAGCGCAATTGTTCATGAAGATGAACAGTTCATTCTCGAACGACTCATCTGAACGTGAGCTGTCACCCACAGCACGTATCGTCTCTGTTCAAATCCGAATGGCTTTCAGCTCTCACTTTTTAGCAGGTAGGTCTATTCTGACCCTCGCCAGGGCTTGTCTGGCTCTTTATTAATGTGCTGGGAGACCGACCGTCCCACATTGTGCTGTCCGGCAGCGCTATCTGCAATCAAGGCGTGACTCGACCGCCAGGAGGCGCGCTTTGGGCCGGAATGCATCCAGCGTGAAGCGCGTGATTTTACATTGTCATGCGATAAGATGGAGGGAGCCGACTGCGCCACATAGATATTTATTCACCCTTCAGAGCGTCAGCGAAGGGAATTAACAAAAAGTTGCAACTGAGAGAGAGACAAGCTACCACGCTCACGAGGGAGGTTATCTAAGTGTCCCCCTCCGATTAGTGTTGCCCACGAGACGAGACTTTGGCCTGTCTCGTCTCGTGGAGTCTCGTGGAAATGCTGTCTCGTCTCGAAAATATTCGTTTGTCTTATGACACATGGTCAATCTCGTCTCGTCTCGAATTTTTAAAAGCCTGTCACGTCTCGTCCCGTGGGCAACACTACCTCCGATTTACATGAAATTTGGCAGGTGTATGGAGGGGCCCTATGCCCCCTGTTTCTTCCTATGCCATATTTACGTGGTTTCGGGGTCAGATCCCCACTTCAATTTCTCCTCATCTTGACATTGGGGGGGGGGGGTTGCTCCTTAAAACCGTTTTTTAGGTGAAACACAAAAACACGTACTTCTTCCTTTGGGCCCCTCCATACACCTGCCAAGTTTCATGGAAATCGGAGGGGGCACAAGGGTCAATTCCCACTTCAATTTGTCCTCATCTTGACATTTGAGAGGGGGTTGCCCCCTAAAACAGTTTTTTAGCCGAAACAAAAAAACACGTATTTCTTCCTTTGGTCCCCTCTATACAGCTGCCAAGTTTCATGGAAATCGGAGGGGGACACAGGGGTCAGATCCCCGCGTCAATTTGTCCTCATCTTGACATATGAAGCGAGGGGGGGTTGCCCCCTAAAAACGCTTTTGTAGCTGAAACACAAAACAGGTATTTCTTCCTTTGGGTTCCTCTATACACCTGCCAAGTTTCATGGAAATCGGTGGGGGATCCAGGGGTCAATTCCCACTTCAACTTGTCCTCACCTTGACATTTGAGGGTGGGGGGTTGCCCCCTAAAAACTTTTTTTTATTTTTTTTTTTTAGCTGAAACACAAAAACACGTATTTCTTCCTTTGGGCTCCCCTATACACCTGCCAAGTTTCATGGAAATCGGAGGGGGGCACAGGGGTCAATTCCCACTTCAATTTGTCCTCATCTTGACATTTGAGGGGGGTTGCCCCCTAAAACAGTTTTTTAGCTGAAACAAAAAAAACACGTATTTCTTCCTTTGGTTCCCTCTATACAGCTGCCAAGTTTCATGGAAATCGGAGGGGGAAACAGGGGTCAGATCCCCGCGTCAATTTGTCCTCAACTTGACATTTGAGGTGGGGGGTTTGCTCCTTAAAACAGTTTTTTAGGTGAAACACAAAAACACGTACTTCTTCCTTTGGGCCCCTAAATACACCTGCCAAGTTTCATGGAAATCGGAGGGGGGCACAGGGGTCAATTCCCACTTCAATTTGTCCTCATCTTGACATTTGAGGGGGGTTGCCCCCTAAAACAGTTTTTTAGCTGAAACAAAAAAACACGTATTTCTTCCTTTGGGTCCCTCTATACAGCTGCCAAGTTTCATGGAAATCGGAGGGGGACACTTAGATAACCTCCCTTGTCAGTATGCGACTCCAGAAGGCTTCGATCTGTGACGGAGGAAGGTACAAATTACTTACACCCTTGCAAGCCCTCGTTGTGACCATCCTCGACAAAAAGTCGTATTATTTATTTCTTTATTATACAAATGATGCCACAGAACATTGTTCCATTGAGGCGTACATACATTTTGTGCATTACATTTGTGCATATCAAATTCTTTTAATAATTCCTATACAGACGAACCCCTCACCCCTTTCCCCAATGAGCCAGTAGGACTCTTTTGAATGATTGAAATGACAGACTGTTTATATCAACGCTCGGATCATTTGCTACCACTTCATTATAAGTTTTACCCATTTTCCACATCGGAGATATCTTTACATAATTTGTTCTAGATTTTGGTACATGAAACAAACCGGGTTTCGGTCTGGTTCTCATTTGAGGTAAACGATATTGTAATGCAGATACTAACCCCGTAGAGTCTATTTTGTTATTTGCAATTTTATATCGTATCAATCTCCTCTAAATAGAGAATCATATCAAGCCAGTCATCGGCCGTTGCTCTGTCAGGCATTCAAAGAATGCCATGTCAGGTATTAACAAATCTTCCTGGTTTACTAGAGTTAAGGTGCTGAGCAACTGGCATTTGCAGGACAATGACCAGGGTTACAGGGAAGCAGAGGCGTCTCGTGAAAGCATGCGGTGAATGCTGCGCATGCGTCAATTGTGGGAAAGAGGACAGCTTGCTCTGCAACGACATTAATGAGCATTTCTACATTCTAATTTCTTCATATAGGAGAAGTATTTATTTTACACCAGAGCGCTCAACTAAGCTTATATTACATTTCTTGGATCTGAAGTGAAAGAAAGTGATAATTCTTTTCCCACAATTGACGCATGCGTCACTTCAGATCCAAGGAATGTAATATAAGCTTAGTTCAGCGCTCTCGTGTAAAAAAAATATTTTTCCTATATGAAGAAATTAGAATGTAGAAATGCTCATGAATGTCGTCGCAGAGCAAGCTTTCCTTTTTCCCACAATTGACGCATGCGCAGCATGCACCATATGCGTTCACGAGACGCCTGTGCAGGGTAAAGGTAAAAAAAAGGCCGTGTCCGAAAGGTCATACAGTACTTGAAGCGAGAATCCTCCAAGAATTCTCCAAGTTCTTTCGCACGGAAAGATAAACGCCTCTTCAGGTTAAAAAAAAAATTGAAGCTGATGTATTTAAAATGTTGATACTCATCTTCTCAAAAAACAATCATTTAATGTCTTTCAAAAAATTATATTATATATATGTAGTATAGTCCCGCCGTCTTTATATCCGGCTGGGAAACCACCTTTATGGCAGTGGCCCTCTGTTGCCGCGTTTACCTACGAAGAAACTTGCGGTCAAACAACCAATTAGGCCTAATGCTTGGGCAAGAAGCGGCAATATTAAAAATCCCCCCCGCCCCAACGCAGCCAGAAGGGAAACAGGATTTTGTCAATTGATTGATTTGTTGTTTAAAGTCCACTTTACGCACAGTAAGGCTAATTGGGACTGGGCCTACAGTTTAAAGTGGGATCCGAACCACTTGTGCCTCCACCGGGATTACAAGGCGACGACGCTACCACTGCGCCATCGGGGAGGCCCTGGGAGGATTTTGTCAAAATAACTGTTCTGCGCTGTGAATGGACACCGGTTGCTACGACGGCCGGAATATACTGTACAAAATTTAAAAACGGAGCAGAAGTAGTATAAAAGTATATACAACCAGCACGAGAAAGTATGAACCCCCCTCAGGCAGATTTGCCTACACTTAAAACTTGCTCAACATGCCCATATGAGCTTTTTGCTCAAGTGTGGAACCCCGTCTAATCCAAGATTTTTGTAAAAATGCCCTCGGGAATTTCCTGAGAAAGTATGACCCCCCTCAGATTGATTTGCCTACACTTATAAAAGGCACTTCTGTGAGATTGTTGTCCATAAGCTTGTTAAAAATAAGCCCCTCTTGATATTTTTTTTGGATACACCTAAAACTAAGCCCTAGCATCATGTTTTGCATCAAATTATGATGCAAGAGCTTTTGTTTTATGCAACAAATTATGATGCAAGAGCTTTTGTATTATGCAACAAATTATGATGCAAGAGTTTTTGCATTGTGCAACAAATTATGATGCAAGAGCTTTTGCATTACACATCAGTTAGTATTGTGAGAGTGGCTGAGGAGTACAGATGTGTTGTTGCATTGCTCCTCTTATTTTTTTTAAATATCGCAGATTTGTATAAATTGAATTATAGGTTTGTTTGATTCAATATATAGAATTTTCTAATATATTGAACAAAGGGTTTATATTTGCCCTAGTTTGTTTTACAAGATCAATACATGACACATGGTATTAGGTCAATGCCTTTCCATGCACATCACGACATGCCTGTGCAGACATGCAATTGAGAAAGGTCATTGCTTCAGTGGATCGATACTTATTCTATCTTTGTGCATGTAGGCAATTCTGTACAACCTGTCATAGGTTTATTAAGTATAGAGTTTTGATTTGAACCCCAAGAAATTTTTTATAAATACCAAAGCCAAAAATATTAACACACATACACACACATATACACACACTAGGTATACAAAACACACTGCTGAACCCAACTGATATTTTTTATTAAGCATAGAATTTTGATTTGGACCCCAGGAAATCTTATATAATAAACAACAACAAAAATGCCAAATCAAAAATATTGTAATCAATGCAATAAGAATATATCCAGCCCCAATTGGGCTAAGCATCAAAAGATTTGTAATCCAGACAAATGCAGAACTCCCACAAAAATTTGCCCTAAATGCCATAGAAAATATAATCTGGAATATTTCACATATAAACATAAAGGTACTTGTTCTGCACAGTCATCAACATTGCCCCCACAACCATCTACATCTGGTCTGAAAAGGAAGCATGAAACACCTGTTAATGCTGGACCAGCAAAGCAGCCACGCTATGAACCCATCCATAGCAGTTTTGCTGGCCAATTAAGGGATCACCGGTTTGTATCAGAGCCAAGATGTGACATTAAGAATTTTTTGAACAGTATAAATCCATATGTGCAGGCAATTCTAAATGCACAAAATGGCTCTTATAAGCTGTCCCTCAAATTGTTTACACAATATAAGAAGCCAAATGGCACAAAATTTACACAGCCCCACATAACAGAAACTGTACCGGTATATTCAAATGCAAATTCAGACAAAATAATAAGCAGTTTGATAGATCAATTGAATATTAAACACTCTGAATTTGCAGCAAAAGAGTCTGGATGGAGCCTATGCGGTTCTCCACACAAGCTCTATGTTAATATTTCTGAATTCAGCCCATTACAAGGATCTACATATCTGCCATTACCTGCCAATATCAAAAACAAAACAGTCGTGGTTAATATAAAAAATAATGACCAGAAATGCTTTTTGTGGTGTATTTTAGCTGCTTTGTATCCAGTTTCAAGGAATCCTCAGAGAATAAGTTATTATAAACAGCATGAACATACTTTTAATGAAGCAATGGAGGGTTTAGAATATCCAATGCCTGTTCAGAATATTGATAAATTTGAAAAAAAGGCCAGGCATATCAATGGCAAACAATTATCTATTAATGTATTTACTTGTTCTACTGGCCGTGGCAATTGCTTGATAGATCCTCTCAGAATCAGTACACTTGATGATGATTCTGCTGTTCCGATTGATCTGCTCTTAATTGAAAAGGATGGCACATATCATTACACTCTGATACACAGTCTTGAAGCTTTAGTCAGAACACAACTAGACAAAACTCATAAAATATTCAAGTTGTGTAGAAGATGTTTGTCTGTATTTGATGTAAAAAAAATAATAAATGGGGTTCGGGAAGTGAATGCAGAAATTGCTAAAAACAAGTTAATTGAGCATCTGAAATACTGTGGCAATCATAAACCTGTTCATATGGTGATGCCAATGCCAAATGAAAATGCCAAATTCAAAAAATTTGAAGCCTTGTTGGAACACCCAGCATATATAGTCTGTGATTTTGAATCAAATCTCAAACCTCTTGCATTCTGTAGCCCAGATCCTGAGGAATCTTCAATTACATCATACCAGCTACATGAACCTTCTAGTTTTTATTATGTGGTTGTACAGGATGGGGTTGTTAGTAAAGAAAATTTATACATGGGAGCAGATGCCATCAAAGAATTTGCAGATAGAATAGAAAATGAGTGCCATGACATAGCATCTAATGTCTTATTAAAATCAAAACCTATGTTGCCTTTAACAGAGGATCAGATTGAAGATTTCAACAATGCAGAAAAATGCCCGGTATGTGATTCTGAATTTTCAGATGCAAATATCAAGGTTCATCACCATTCTCATACAGATGGTAAATTCTTAATGGCCCTGTGTAATAGCTGTAATATTAAGATCCAGAGACCAAAATTTGTCCCTATATTTTGCCATGGTGCATCCAATTATGATTTTCATCATTTGATCAGGTACGAGGGGTTTGACAAGCAGAATTTAAATATTTTAGCTGAAAATAATGAGAAATATATTGCCATTAGCAAAATAATTAAAGTTAATGGTGTTCCTATTCACTTAAGATTTCTTGATTCATACAGAATTCTGTCTGCTAGCCTGGCTACACTGGCCACTCAATTATCTGATGATCAATTCAAAATCACATGTGCTTTGTTTCCAAATCAGGACCTGAAATTAATTAGGCGGAAGGGTGTATATCCATATGATTATGTTACAGATTTTTCTAAATTTCATGAGTGTTCTCTGCCACCACAACAAGAGTTTTACAGCAAAATCAGAGCATCTGGAATCACTGATGAAGATTATCACCATGCCCAGTTGATGTGGAACAATTTAAAATGCCAGACATTTGGTGATTATCACAAGGCTTATTTAAAACTTGATGTCACTCTCTTAGCTGATATATTGCAGGCATTCAGAAAATCTTCCATGCAAAATTATAAGCTGGATCCAATGTATTTTTACAGTGCTCCGGGCCTAGCATGGTCTGCAATGTTTTTAAACACTAAAATGCAATTGGATCTGATCCAGGATCAAGATATGTATCTGTTTATGGAACAATGTATAAGAGGAGGCATGGTGCAATGTTCTCAGAGATATGCCAGAGCAAATAACAAATATATTCCTGATTATGATCCAACACTGCCATCAAATTATATACTGTATGTAGATGCCAATAGCCTCTATGGTTATGCTATGATGGATAAATTGCCATATGCAGGGCTTGAGTGGGTTGAAGATTTCAACATTGAGGATCTTCAACCCACTCAAGCCCTGCATATGGCAATTTATCCATCATAGCATAACCATAGAGGCTATTGGCATCTACATACAGTATATAATTTGGTGGCAGTGCTGGATCATAATCAGGAATATATTTGTTATTTGCTCTGGCATATCTCTGAGAACATTGCACCATGCCTCCTCTTATACATTGTTCCATAAACAGATACATATCTTGATCCTGGATCAGATCCAATTGCATTTTAGTGTTTAAAAACATTGCAGACCATGCTAGGCCCGGAGCACTGTAAAAATACATTGGATCCAGCTTATAATTTTCCATGGAAGATTTTCTGAATGCCTGCAGTATATCAGCTAAGAGGGTCACATCAAGTTTTAAATATGCCTTGTGATAATCACCAAATGTCTGGCATTTTAAATTGTTCCACTTCAACTGGGCATGGTGATAATCTTCATCAGTGATTCCAGATGCTCTGATTTTGCTGTAAAACTCTTGTTGTGGTGGCAGAGAACACTCATGAAATTTAGAAAAATCTGTAACATAATCATATGGATATACACCCTTCCGCCTAATTAATTTCAGGTCCTGATTTGGAAACAAAGCACATGTGATTTTGAATTGATCATCAGATAATTGAGTGGCCAGTGTAGCCAGGCTAGCAGACAGAATTCTGTATGAATCAAGAAATCTTAAGTGAATAGGAACACCATTAACTTTAATTATTTTGCTAATGGCAATATATTTCTCATTATTTTCAGCTAAAATATTTAAATTCTGCTTGTCAAACCCCTCGTACCTGATCAAATGATGAAAATCATAATTGGATGCACCATGGCAAAATATAGGGACAAATTTTGGTCTCTGGATCTTAATATTACAGCTATTACACAGGGCCATTAAGAATTTACCATCTGTATGAGAATGGTGATGAACCTTGATATTTGTATCTGAAAATTCAGAATCACATACCGGGCATTTTTCTGCATTGTTGAAATCTTCAATCTGTTTCTCTGTTAAAGGCAACATAGGTTTTGATTTTAATAAGACATTAGATGCTATGTCATGGCACTCATTTTCTATTCTATCTGCAAATTTTTTGATGGCATCTGCTCCCATGTATAAATTTTCTTTACTAACAACCCCATCCTGTACAACCACATAATAAAAACTAGAAGGTTCATGTAGCTGGTATGATGTAATTGAAGATTCCTCAGGATCTGGGCTACAGAATGCAAGAGGTTTGAGATTTGATTCAAAATCACAGACTATATATGCTGGGTGTTCCAACAAGGCTTCAAATTTTTTGAATTTGGCATTTTCATTTGGCATTGGCATCACCATATGAACAGGTTTATGATTGCCACAGTATTTCAGATGCTCAATTAACTTGTTTTTAGCAATTTCTGCATTCACTTCCCGAACCCCATTTATTATTTTTTTTACATCAAATACAGACAAACATCTTCTACACAACTTGAATATTTTATGAGTTTTGTCTAGTTGTGTTCTGACTAAAGCTTCAAGACTGTGTATCAGAGTGTAATGATATGTGCCATCCTTTTCAATTAAGAGCAGATCAATCGGAACAGCAGAATCATCATCAAGTGTACTGATTCTGAGAGGATCTATCAAGCAATTGCCACGGCCAGTAGAACAAGTAAATACATTAATAGATAATTGTTTGCCATTGATATGCCTGGCCTTTTTTTCAAATTTATCAATATTCTGAACAGGCATTGGATATTCTAAACCCTCCATTGCTTCATTAAAAGTATGTTCATGCTGTTTATAATAACTTATTCTCTGAGGATTCCTTGAAACTGGATACAAAGCAGCTAAAATACACCACAAAAAGCATTTCTGGTCATTATTTTTTATATTAACCACGGCTGTTTTGTTTTTGATATTGGCAGGTAATGGCAGATATGTAGATCCTTGTAATGGGCTGAATTCAGAAATATTAACATAGAGCTTGTGTGGAGAACCGCATAGGCTCCATCCAGACTCTTTTGCTGCAAATTCAGAGTGTTTAATATTCAATTGATCTATCAAACTGCTTATTATTTTGTCTGAATTTGCATTTGAATATACCGGTACAGTTTCTGTTATGTGGGGCTGTGTAAATTTTGTGCCATTTGGCTTCTTATATTGTGTAAACAATTTGAGGGACAGCTTATAAGAGCCATTTTGTGCATTTAGAATTGCCTGCACATATGGATTTATACTGTTCAAAAAATTCTTAATGTCACATCTTGGCTCTGATACAAACCGGTGATCCCTTAATTGGCCAGCAAAACTGCTATGGATGGGTTCATAGCGTGGCTGCTTTGCTGGTCCAGCATTAACAGGTGTTTCATGCTTCCTTTTCAGACCAGATGTAGATGGTTGTGGGGGCAATGTTGATGACTGTGCAGAACAAGTACCTTTATGTTTATATGTGAAATATTCCAGATTATATTTTCTATGGCATTTAGGGCAAATTTTTGTGGGAGTTCTGCATTTGTCTGGATTACAAATCTTTTGATGCTTAGCCCAATTGGGGCTGGATATATTCTTATTGCATTGATTACAATATTTTTGATTTGGCATTTTTGTTGTTGTTTATTATATAAGATTTCCTGGGGTCCAAATCAAAATTCTATGCTTAATAAAAAATATCAGTTGGGTTCAGCAGTGTGTTTTGTATACCTAGTGTGTGTATATGTGTGTGTATGTGTGTTAATATTTTTGGCTTTGGTATTTATAAAAAATTTCTTGGGGTTCAAATCAAAACTCTATACTTAATAAACCTATGACAGGTTGTACAGAATTGCCTACATGCACAAAGATAGAATAAGTATCGATCCACTGAAGCAATGACCTTTCTCAATTGCATGTCTGCACAGGCATGTCGTGATGTGCATGGAAAGGCATTGACCTAATACCATGTGTCGTGTATTGATCTTGTAAAACAAACTAGGGCAAATATAAACCCTTTGTTCAATATATTAGAAAATTCTATATATTGAATCAAACAAACCTATAATTCAATTTATACAAATCTGCGATATTTAAAAAAAATAAGAGGAGCAATGCAACAACACATCTGTACTCCTCAGCCACTCTCACAATACTAACTGATGTGTAATGCAAAAGCTCTTGCATCATAATTTGTTGCACAATGCAAAAACTCTTGCATCATAATTTGATGCAAAACATGATGCTAGGGCTTAGTTTTAAGTGTAGCCAAAAAAAAATATCAAGAGGGGCTTATTTTTAACAAATTTATGGACAACAATCTCACAGAAGTGCCTTTTATAAGTGTAGGCAAATCAATCTGAGGGGGGTCATACTTTCACAGGAAATTCCCGAGGGCATTTTTACAAAAATCTTGGATTAGACAGGGTTCCACACTTGAGCAAAAAGCTCATATGGGCATGTTGAGCTTGTTTTAAGTGTAGGCAAATCTGCCTGAGGGGGGTTCATACTTTCTCGTGCTGGTTGTATATACTTTTATACTACTAGCAGAAAATGCCAAATTTGTGAAAAATTACTACAGCTTTTCACAAAGTCCCAATTTATGGTCATTTTGCCTCAAAATTTGCCCTTACACTTAAATTCAGACTTCCCGACGAAATAGAAAATTCTGGATAAATCCCTGTTCTCGGATATACAGTGAGTTCGATTTGAGTCTGGGCCGAGATAGCGAGTCAACAACTTTCAGCGACTCTTATAACACAGGTTAGTACTCGTTATGCAATATCAATATAATTGCCTACATGCTAAAGATTATGAAAAACTAAATATGCTGACCAAGGCAGTAATTTATTTTATTAAAAACATAACTTTTGTACTTGATACAGAGTCTGAAGAAGACCTTGCTAGAAGGTTGAAACGTTACGTTTAGTTTATGTTTTTAATAAAATAAATTACTGCCTTGGTCAGCATATTTAGTTTTTCATAATCATGGAAACAAGGCTTAATGGTGTTATGCTAAAGATATGTGCGTAAATAAGTGAGACATTACGGAACGAAAATGCCGGCATCTGTGGCATGTCACGCGCTATCTCGGCCCAGAACCAAAACGAACGCACTGTAGTTCTTTGAACAATAAAAAGAATTTCTGAGCGGCGCAACCACGAATTTTTGTCTGGGGGTGGCAAGTACCAGGATAAACGTACCACTAATAATAATAATAATAATGATAATAAAAATAATAATAATGTTATTATTATAACATTATTATTATTGATTTGCTTTATTTTACTTCGCTTCTTGTGCCACTTTTGGCTATTTTGCGAAGATGGGGATGAGTGATGATATGATGAAATTAATGAATGGACACTCGTAAACATCCATGCCCAAGCCAGGATTCGAACCCAAGACCAACATTACTATTATTATTAGTAATAGTAGTATTAGCAGCGGTAGTATCAAATACGTTATTACCCTCGTAAATTATGCAAAAAAGGCGGTAAAAGTTGATACTTAAGCATTTGTGTTAGAACAAACGATTTGAATTATTTTTTCAACACGTTCAATTTCACATTAATAACGGAAAACAAGCACATAAACTATTTTTGAAAGACAGAAAGTGCTTGATAAATGCATTCCAAATATAATTCTTTTTTACATTAACATGTATAACTTTCATGCACGATATATGTTTCACATATATTCAACATGGACATTAAAATGCATTGCAGAGAAGAGTATTGGGAGCGAAGCGAACAAGAAAATTTTTGGATCCAATTTTTTTGCAGGCTGTAATCAATATTGATTTAATAGGGCGCAAATAAATTCACGAGACGCCAATGGATTCACTCTTTTACAACTTTTGTGCCTCGCCGATGGTGTAGTGGTAACATCGTCGCGTTGTAATGAAGAGGTCCCGGGTTCGATACTCGGTGGAGGCACATGGCACAGTGGGTCGGATCCCACTTTAAACTGTTGGTCCAGTCCCGATTAGCCTTTCAGTGTGTAAAGTGGACTTTAAAGCAAAAATCAAATCTTACAACTTATTTCCATTAAGATCGTTCGGCGCCCAGGGCCGACTCCCGCCGCTCCCTAGCTACGTTTCTGAACTTGATAAGACTAAGAAAAGAAGAAAAGTTTACGAAAAGTATTTTTATTTGCATAAAATTTGAAGTTGCGGGCGGTAATTGTCCCCTGCAGGTGCACTTGACCGTCAATGTTTGCCCCACTTGCCCCCATAGAACTCATTTCAGTCCAAGGTTGGGGGGCAATACCTCCTGCCCCCTTGTGGTTGCGCCACTGAGTCCAGACCGATTGGATTCACCTCCTATACGCGCCCAGAAAAAAATCCCCTCCACTTATCACTGCTTCACACCCGAGGCCAAAAGGTATGCTTCAAAATGCACCGTAAGTCATCCGAGGATGCAGAAGCATTGCAGGTCCCCGGGAAAAAAGATGTTACAAGCGACCCTTGTAAGCTGTAAGGAATTACGGGGCTTCCTAATATCGCAACGGAAGATTTCTACGAGATATTCTTCTTCCTTAAACAAAAAACGAAGCTGAATTAAAAATAAGCCCTCCTTTTACATTCTCTTAGCACAGGGGCCTCTTAATCACCCGTAGCGAAGGTTCCAATCTCCGTGGTGAAAACCGCAGGGGTTTCATCGCATTTTTAACAAGGGGTTGATTTATTTATTTTCCGGTGTCGTTTTCACTGCCCAAAACATTTCGGTGGATAAGACTACTGCATACACCTACCCCCCATAGAATTGACCACACAGGGAAAGCAGGGTTGCCAGATGGTGGCCACACCTGCGTTAACAGCCACTAAATATCCACGTCAGAGAGACAATCGAGGGGTTGTTTAAGCGTCATCAGATAGGCGCCTGTCACTCGTAGCTCACACGGAAGCAAGTTGGTTTGGTGGGGGGGGGGGGCTGAAAGGGAGGGTTAAAAACAGACGGTAAACATTCAAAACTCTCAACCTGTAACAATGTTCTGTTGAATCAGATTAACATATCAATAAATAATGGCCGTTGGAAAACAATATACAGGGTGTTCAAAAAATCTTGAACGATTTATTGATTGATTTTTCGATTTCTTTCACTTTAGTTCACTTTTCTGAGCTGTTGGCTAATTGCGAGTATGAGGACGAATTTATTTATTTAGTGAAATTTCCAGTACAGCAAAACCTATTTTAAACCGGAAATAAACAATAATAATAAACAATAAAACAAAACAAAACAGTACCAAGATTAACAGAGCTCAGTTTCACAATTTCATTACTTATGTACAATTTTTTGTAGGTTGGTGATAAAAGACGAACAGCAGCTGAAAATATCTATTTGGTTTGAGATGTTAAACTGATTAGGAAGCTTTATATGGAATAATAACCGTTGTATGAGTGAGAGTCAGGGAGTTGTAGTGTGGAAAGTTTCCTTGCTTCGTGTTTTATGTCTGGGCACTCTGAGGGTGAGTTCGTGGATTGGGATGATACATCACAAGTTTCAAATTTCATATCTGCAATGTATCTACGTGATTTTGTGGTACTACTCTGGCTGCCTTAGCTGAGACCATGGACGGAACTGCGCATGCGCCAACTGGACGTGTTCATTGGCAAAATAGGGGTGACGGCACTTGGGTCAGGAAGTGGGTTCCGTGAAAATGGTCTGCTGTGGAAACAACAATGAAGTTTCAAACGTAGTAACATCCGCCAAAATATGTAGAGATGTTTACGAATTATGTAAGGGTGCAGAATGGAAAAAATAGCCATCCATGTACTATATAAGCAAACAGAATATATCAGGAAAGTATTCATCACGTCACATTAATAGATAAACTTGTTTGTAAAATTGTAAACCAGTAGCTTTATTATAGATCATTCAATTAAATTGATCTCCTTAGTAAATATTATAATTTGTCCAAATGTACAAAGCAGTAATCAGGATAGTATTCACTAATAAGAGTATGTATTATAGTATATAGTATATATACTATAGTATATATAGTATTATAATAGTATTATAAATATAATAAAGAAAATGTAGTAACTGAATGCTTTGTGGCATTGTGAATTATATCGATGGCGTTTTGTAGAATGTGCAACAGAGACCTACGACACAGTTTTCTTTGTTCCACTTCGAAACGGTTTGTTACGAATTGTAAGAGATATTACAAACATAACAAAGTAAGCAGTAATAAACACAACAAGCAAACCCATGCAAGCAAAATGCCACGTTTGATGAGTGTTCTACCTGCTTCCCCTCTCACGTTTGGAATCGTACTTTCCAGCTAATTTCATTTCCCTTGGCCGGACTGTATTAATGTGTAAATTTTCGAGCAGATCTCTCTTAGGTTGGCAGGGGCGACACAACCACTGACAACCGCAAAGTTTGTCTCTGCTAGTGAAGGTACGCCATCGTCTCAAGATTCCATTCCACTTGAAACAGCGTAAATGTAAACCCTTGTTCGATCCAAATTGCGCAGACGACAGGCATTTCCTTTCCCACGCCATGGAAATTACTCATAAATTTTGTGCATGCGTTCCTCCTGAGCCAAAATTCCATGGGAAAAATTCCTCCGACGCGTCTACCTACCATTCGGCCGTTAACAAATCCACGCGCCCATTCGAAGGTTGACACCGAATATTGTTGTACAACATTTACGTTCGGAGAGTCAACATGCCATTGTTTGCCTTGTCTTCACAGACGACATCATAGAGCTATTTCTGATACGCCTCGTTGTTGGGTGTGGGAGAAGGCTTGTGACTGGAATACACAAGCAGAATTGGGGCTATTCTATCTGCTTACTTGAGCCTCTCTATTTTCAAGAACATGCTTAAACAGCAACTAACTCTCTAGCCTTCTTAAACCCGAAGGTTCGTGGCTGCAGCAACACAGGCCTTCCATCTGTCCCTATCCTGAGCAAGATCTATATACTCTTTTCCATCCCTACCGATTTCCTTTAGGTCCATCTCAACATTATCCCTCAGTCTTCGTCTTGGCCTTCCTACAGGTCTCTTACCATCAGTTTTCCCAACAAGAATCCTGTGAACTCCTCTTTCCTCTCCCATTCGTGCCACATGGCCTGCCCACCTAAGTCTTCTTGATTTAATCATTCTAATTATATCTGGACATGAATACAAATTATGTACTTCTAAAGGTAATTATGCGATATAGCCCGAGCACCTCTCACTCGTTTATTTTGTTCATTTTAGCATTGATACTTACATATTCTGCATTGCGGAAGATTCTTTAAGGTGAAGTTATGCCTTTTTACATAAAATAGTGTCAACTTTTCATATTACGAGTCATTATTTGTCTTCCTTGTTCAGCTTGGGTAACAGACAATATGGCGTGCACTGGTCATGGATCATCGCGCGTCGTGCTTGTGTTTTGTCGATTTGAAGTGGGTATGCAGTGTTTCAACCTTCTTAACCGAAAAAAAATACCTACTTTCGTGTTCATTATGTCATCACAAACCATTGACGGATAGCCCCAAAAAACCATTCACGATAGACCCACAAACCATTGACGGATAGTCCCGAAAACCATTCACGATAGCCCCAAAAACCATTCACGATAGCCCCAAAAACCATTCACGATAGCCCCACGGACCATTTCCGGCTAGGTTAGATTAGGTTGGGTTAGGTTAGGTAAGCATAGTTAAAAAAAAATATCGTAAAAAAGGCACGTTTGGAAACACGGATGAGACTGTGACTTCCGACGCTCGCGCCATCTGCAGGCACATAATGGAAACAACGGCATAATGTTGTCGCTTTACAGAAAATGCAAGTTCCTTATATAAAAAGTGATTATTTCTTGTTCTGCAGCATTCTAAGGTGAAGTTTTCAGTTTCCGCGAAAGAAAATACCTCGAAGAACTTCGACAATGCAACAGAAACTGATTTCAGTATCCTGTAAATCCTGTAAATTTGAAGAAATACGTTCGGGCTCTATCGCATATTTACCGTACTAAATTATGTAACCTTCTCCACTCACCTGTCTCCTCATCCCTTTTAGGTCCAAATATTTTCCTAAGGATCATATTTTCAAATACTCTCAATTGATGTTCCTCTTTCAATGTAAGGGACCAAGTGTCTAAAATGAACTGCTGGTATTGCTCAAACAGCAATATACTACATTGTCACTAATCAATGGTGGCATTCAGTAACACTCATATGTTGCAGAAAGGCTGCGTGGAAGCTTAAATGGAATTGAGCGCAGTTCAATTTAATAGCATGTAGAAGGAGGTTTGCGACTGGAAGACAAGCAGAATTGGGACGATTGTCCTCTGTACATCCAAGGACAAACTGAAGCAGCAATATACTACATTGTCACTAATCAATGGTGGCATCCAGTAACACTCACCTGTTGCAGCAAGGCTGAGTAGAATCTGAAATGGAACTGAGCACAGTTCTCTGTTGAATAAAATGAAGGATAACTTCCAAACTATTGACCTGGGGTGCCCACTGGGTATATTATGGCGCAGGTTGCCCCATCGAGATTTGGGGGGGGGATTTTCCCCTTCAAATAATATAAAATTCAACATTTATTACTTTTTCCAAAATATATGTAAAGATTTTTACACTTTAAATGCACCATATTTAATCCATTAGATGAAGAAAAGAAAGTGTTTGAGGGTATTATCGAAAGGCGGGGGGGGGGGGGGGGAGATATCCAACTTTTACATATTAGGCCTTAATTGGGAGGATTCTGAATTAAATTTTTGGGGAGACAGTATCCAACTGCGGGTATTTTAGTTAGAAGGAGATTGAGCATTAAATTGAGGGGGTATCCAATTCTTGTGTATTGCTATTGTCTTAGACTGTTGCGGAAATCCTGGTGTGGAGATTGAAAATTATTTTTTGGAGGAGATAATATCCACTCTTCAATATCAACAGTAAGTCTAAAATTGATTGAGTATTAAATTTAAAGGGGGAGATATGAAGCTCTTGATACAGTGTTAAATCTAAGATTGTCAAGGGATTTCTGTAGAGAAGAGAGAGTTCGAACATTAAATTTTGGAGACTGTATTTAGCGATCCACACGCTTTCGACCCCGAACGTGCCAAAAGAGAAGCTGGAAAAGACTGAGAAAGTATTGATATGCTATTAAATTAATATTTTTGAAAAACCTGCAAAGAAATGGATGTAAAAATTTTCTTGCTCGTTTCGCTGGCAATATTGAGTTGCTACGATGCGTGTTTGGTGCTTTAATGAGGTGAATGTGAAGTTTTTAAACTATAGCTGGATTACAAGATAAGCGATATTCTCGATTATGATCAACGATTTTAGGGGGGTCTTGAGTGATGGGCCCCCTGTTATCGTAATTAAATCGTGCGGATTGCGATATGGTTTGAGGGCGCGAATGATATGATTTGGGGGGGATGCGCCATTGGCCTTTGGGGGGATGGGCACCCTTGCTATTGACTGAGTGTAGAAGGTAAGCAGTTAACTTACAATGGGAAATAGGCAGCTGTGCTACAGAGACGACGATAGAGGAATGGGGGTGGGGCAAAGTCCGCTTCCTTACCAACCAGAGGGAACAACAACTAAACGCTCTTTTGGCCCCAAAATAACAAACTAATTCATCCACTGATAATGCAACTGTTGAATGTACTGGAAAGATCCGATAATCGAATTGGCATAAAATATGTAAGACGTGTACAGGGTAGCCCAAAAGTATTTGTCACACACTGCTTGAACATGTCAGCATAGGCTACCCTGTGTGAACTCATTTGTCGTTTCACGTTGTTTTGATGCCTAATTATAGAAATACTCTTCAATAATTATATTGTATTGCTTTACTACCTCTGTGAGGGTGGATAAAATGATCAAGAAAATCATTGATTAAAAACATCCATTCCTTACTCCAGGTCCAGATTCGAAATCAGTTGCTATGACGCCAGGGGTCCCAGGTTCGAATCCCGGCCAAGAAGTGGATGTTACTTAGGAGTGTCCCTTCATCAATTTCATCTTCGCGATTAGTCAAAAGTGGCAAAAAAACGAAGTAAAATAAACCCAATGAATCATTCAATCGTGTCCGTGTGAGTATACACATAATTAGGCTTACCATATTTTTTTGAGTCCAACCCAGGACAAATTGGCGATCAACTCGTTACTGCTGAATTTCAGTTAAAGCCTTAACATTTTATTGGAACATTAAACTATAAATTGTACAAGAAAAAATATTAACATTATTTTCTAAAATCAATCAATTAATTTTCAAATGTTTTATTGAATAATACATTTTCTGATGTTTTGGAAACCTCTCTGTTCTAGGTAGCATTATCTGTTGGTTGACTCAGTTGCACCTTTCACTAGACATGACTTTTTTTCAGAAATGGCTGGTTTGTTTTAATAACATCATAAAATTCACAACATGAAAGTTATGAATTAATTTTAACATTCAGCAGACGTTTAACAGTGGATACTAGAAGTCTACCGCTTTTTTCAGACCAAATATTCCCCATAATTGAAAATACTCTCTCAACTGGAGCAGATGTTTCAGGCAAAGACATAGCAAACTCAACCATTTTAGAAATGTTGTTACGTGAAATATCAGTCTTTTGAAACATCTTAAAAATTGCTTGCCACTTCTCTTCAATGCGTTACATAATAATGATGATGACAAGTTTCCAGCAACAACCAGCCCCCCGAAGTTAACGATCTGTTTTGGTGTGCTTTAAAGACGAATAGTTCGATTTAAGAAAATCTATATTTCTTCGGAACATTCAACTTGCTCGTTCTTCCATTTTAATGAGATTTATCCAATTATCCAATTGGTACATTAAACAAAAATGTATTGATATTTATGATGCAATGCGATTTCCATGCGTTCTAGGAAAAAAAAATAGTTATATTTTGTTATTGTTTAATGTTGCTTGCTTTCAAGTGTGTTACTGCTTTATATAATGAAATTGATTTATGTTCATAAGATATTCATTTGTCAAAAAAGTATAAAATAAGAATCGACATGACCAACAACACAAAAGGAAATCATGTGCTACAAAGTGCACAAGAAGTGTACAGACTTACTTTAAACAAAAGTGTACAGAAAGCGTTGAAGAAGTGCACACAACTTTGAATGTGTCCCCAAAGTGTGCAACAAGTGTACAAAATTTCGTCATATCGGGTCGCACACATCTAGAACACTTTAAGTACACTTTTGCAACACCTTCAGTACACATCTTGTGCATATTATATGCAAGAAAGTGTACCAAAAGTGTACAAGAAGTGTATTTTTTTACAGTGTAGTACCTGGTACTTTTTCAGAACTTGAACCACAACCTACCTTTTGGTTTTGAATAACCTCGTTCAACAATGTAGTTTTGGTCGTGAATATTCTATACCGGTAGCTATTTTCATGTTCAGATTCTCAAAACCTGGACATTTTGCAATCCAGGACGTATGGTAAGCCTACACATAATGCAAGTTTTCTTTTGTACCGAACTTCTCTCCAAGAACCTGTTTATATAAGAGAAAAAACTGAAGTTCATAAACATGGAACCCTTTAAAAAACGAAGCTCTTTCTTCCAATAATCAAGCTGTGTCCTTTGACAAGTTCGTATGCAAGCAGCGCCGCCTGTTGGCCATCTGGTGCAGCCAGACGAGATTCATTTGTTTTCTGTCTCGGGGTTCCTCGTGGTTTGCGGCTTGACCTTCGTGACTTCCGACGAATCAACCTAATTGAGTGTTGCTTTAAAAATGCATGGATTAGCCGCTGGGGGCACCTCGATGCACTGATTGATGTAGCGTCGGGTTACAAGGAGTTAATCTTCCAACCACACACGCTCTCTTGCAACTTCGCCGCTCGGCAGAGTTCTTGGATAAGCATCCGACGCACGCAAGCGTTCTCTCAAGGAATTGTTCCAGACTTCATTTTTAGGTGGCCATTCTTATTTTTATACTGCCGTGGTCTACCCGTTGGCGCAGTGGTAGCGTCGTCACCTTGTTAGCCAAGGGGCAGTGATTTGCGTCTACGTGTAAACAACGATAGTCTACATTCTACACGTAGGTTACGTAAGCAATGTAAACAAAATGCCGAAAGGTGATAACTTAGCAAAGGACGCCGTGGAATTAAAAGAAAATTATACTGCGTATCAGTTGCTAATGTGTAAGAATAACTTATCATATTCATTCTTCCAAATTCGAACAATTTCTCACCTAGGAAGAAACCTAATATAGGATATATTTTAGTGTTTTATGGGGAAAATACCACTTTTGCCTCACGACTGCCATCTGTTGTTGTTTTTTGCATACTATTTATCTTCTTCCATAGTTGATAATAGAAGAGAAGAGAAATTTTGTTTTAAATAGGATTCTTTTCATTTCGTTAGGAACCAATATAGTTGAAAATGTCACTTTTTCCATGAAATCCTTGAAAATTAATTTTAATGCACTTTAGATTGTCTACGTAGTCTATGTAAACTACAACCCAATGTAATCTACGCGAGATTACGTGTAGACAACGCATGTAGACGTAAACGTATAGTCTACGGCACATCACTGCCAAGGGGTCCCGGGTTCGATACCCGGGGCAGGTACAAGTGGTTCGGATCCCACTTTAAACTGTAGGTCCAGTCCCGATTAGCCTTACTGTGTCTAAAGTGGACTTAAAACATCAAATCAATCAATTTTATGTCGCCGCAATAATACGCACGAACATTGACACCTTCTAAAGAATTCAGGTTTTTATTTAGTACTTACAGCCCGATTTCAAATTTCTTCTTGAGATCGAAAATGCTGAATAATTTAGTGGTGAACTTGTTTCCTGCTAGTACAGTAAACCCTCGTTAACACGAATATCAAGGGACCGCAAAATCAAGAGTTCGTGTTAAAAAAAAATCATGCTAACCGGGGACTCAAATTTTATTGTTGCAATTGTTCTTTTTACACATTAACCATTTACAATACGTATTTTGTATGTCATCATAGAAAACAGTACTACAGTAATTAACTTCTAAAGAAAGTACTCGCAGATCATTTTCTGGTGAAAAATTCCTATCTTACGCTGTCCTAGATGGGAACGCAAATGCCTGATAACTTCACGGCCAACTGTACTCATAGCTTCAGTAAAACTAGCGGTCAATTCGGATCAAACGTACTGCCTACGTTTTAAAGAATAGAAAAACACATCTGAACACAAAACTGAATTTTGTTGGTTAAATATGTATAAGCTCATTGTTGACGCGATTCTCGAGCAATTGCACCCAAGTTTTAATCTTGATGTTGCTCGTACTGGCTATGTTTTAAAGAATAGAAAAACACATTTGAATACATTGTTGATCTGAATCTGTTGGTTACAATACTGTATAAGTTGATTGTTGACAAGATGATAGAGATTGTTGAGCGATTTCTTACATACCTAGCAGAGGAACGACAGAGGAACAACAGAATAAAAATATGAAAAACTTTGGAAGTTCGTGTTAAATGAGATCTAATGACGCAATGGACTAAAAACCAGTTCGTAATTCGTGGTAACCGAAATTCGCGTTAACCGATAAAACTTTCTATAAGATATAATACATCCCTGCCAGGGCCAACGTTTTGTTCATGTTAACCGAGTGTTCGTCTTAAGCGAGTTTGTGTTAACGAGGGTGTACTGTATTTTAAAAGTAACGCAAAGTAGAGTAAGATTATTTCCATAACATCCCTGACTGTTGTGCATTTGCAGCTTGGGAGCGAGTCGCAACTTCCGAGGCAGCCAACCTCGCTGACAATCTTCCTCACGCTCTTCGCTGTCGGTAGGCTCACTAGCTAGACTCGCGCAGTCAGCCGGAGCTGTTCCGAAAGTAAACTGACTCTACCAATTAGGTCAGTACGCAGAGGGAGCTGCAGGAGCTACAGCCCCCTCCGAAATTGAGAAAATGAACATTTTCAAACAAACGCAGTAAAGAATTCGGGGAAACCCAGAGCGGTAAATGCAAACTCGCCTTAAAATGACCCCTAATTGTCATTTTTGAGAGTGGAAAGTTTTTTAATATACGAATTATCTTATTGTGTATATCGCCCACCTAAAAAGCTGATCTGTACTATCCAACTTTACAATTCCAGCCGCTCCCGAAAATAAATCCTGCGTACGCCAGTGAATGTCGAAGCAACAAGCAGTGGTGATAAATAACAATTTAAAAAAAATAAAAACATCGAAAAATTCCAATTGGTCAATAAAATACAGATACTAAAAACGATTAATCGAATTTCAAAACAGCAGTCTTGGAAGTTTTCTTTACAAAGTATGACACATACAAAGATGATTGACATTGATTCATAAAAAGAACCAGGAACTGATCGAGTTTCATGTGACACACACCAGGAGGCAGCACGATTGCAGTGCCATTACAAAATGGTGACAATGCATGAGAAACCGATGGTTGAAAACAGGGCCGGACTGGGACTGTCAAGAGGACGGTGGCAATTTTCCTCAACAGGCCGACAAATTGCGAGCAGTTGAGTATAAAATGGCGCCAAATGTGTTCTTTCGGATGGCACTGAGGGGGTGTATCGCACTGGCGCAACCATCTACGTAAGTCAATTCTAGGGGAGCAATGGGGCAATTGCCCCCCTGGACTTCAATTTTATGCAAATGAAAATACATTTCGTAAAATTTTCTTGCTCGCTTTGCTCGCAATGTGGTTGTTTTCTGTAATGCATTTAAATAATATGTATGTGTTGTATATATGTATTGAATAAACTTTGAATACGTACACAATTAATGATAGCATGTTGCACATGTATTTTTTTCTTTTATGTCGCTCCATGTTGCATCTGTGTAAAACATGTTGGAAATGAAAGTTATATATGTTATATGTACAAAAAGAATTATCTTCCGAATGCATTTCTTATTCATTTTCTGCCAATCAAAAATACAGTTTGTGTGCTTGTTTTCCATTATTAGCTAATGTGAAATTGAACGTGTTGAAAAAATATTTAAAATCTGTTCCAAACAAATGCTTTAGCACCGACTTCTACCCCCTTTTGCGTACGAGCATAATAACGTCTTTGATATTACTACTACTACCACTAGTAGTAATAATAATATTGGTACGTTTATCCTGGTACTCCCCCCCACCCCCAGACAAAAAAATCGTGGTTACGCCTATTGGGTACCGGGATTTTGCTCGGTGGGCCAGTCAGGCTCTGGTTGAAAAACACTGGTCGATATTATTCTGTAATGGCCGAGCATGCGCTTACTTTTTCATGGCCTGTACATACTTCAAGATCTTCAATACTTCGCTAATTACAAGCAAAACATTCACAATAGATTGTCACTGTTCATCATATCACTACAGATCTCTAAGACTCGTTGAACTGACAACTATGTGGACAAGAGCTAAAACGGATTTTGAACTGGCAACTATGTGGACAAGAGCTAAAACGCATTCTCAACTAGGCAACTATGTGGGCAAGAGCTAAAACGGATTTTGAACTGGCAACTATGTGGGCAAGAGCTAAAACGGATTTTGAACTGGGAACTATGTGGGCAAGAGCTAAAACGGATTTTGAACTGGCAACTATGTGGGCAAGAGCTAAAACTGATTTTGAACTGGCAACTATGTCGGCAAGAGCTAAAACGGATTTTGAACTGGCAACTATGTGGGCAAGAGCTAAAACGGATTTTGAACTGGCAACTATGTGGGCAAGAGCTAAAACGGATTTTGAACTGGCAACTATGTGGACAAGAGCTAAAACTGATTTTGAACTGGCAACTATGTGGACAAGAGCTAAAACTGATTTTGAACTGGCAACTATGTCGGCAAGAGCTAAAACTGATTTTGAACTGGCAACTATGTGGGCAAGAGCTAAAACTGATTTTGAACTGGCAACTATGTCGGCAAGAGCTAAAACGGATTTTGAACTGGCAACTATGTGGGCAAGAGCTAAAACTGATTTTGAACTGGCAACTATGTGGGCAAGAGCTAAAACGGATTTTGAACTGGCAACTATGTGGGCAAGAGCTAAAACGGATTTTGAACTGGCAACTATGTGGGCAAGAGCTAAAACTGATTTTGAACTGGCAACTATGTCGGCAAGAGCTAAAACGGATTTTGAACTGGCAACTATGTGGACAAGAGCTAAAACGGTTTTTGAACTGGCAACTATGTGGACAAGAGCTAAAACGGATTTTGAACTGGCAACTATGTGGACAAGAGCTAAAACGGGTTTTGAACTGGCAACTATGTGGACAAGAGCTAAAACGGTTTTTGAACTGGCAACTATGTGGACAAGAGCTAAAACAGATTTTGAACTGGCAACTATGTGGACAAGAGCTAAAACGGTTTTTGAACTGGCAACTATGTGGACAAGAGCTAAAACGGATTTTGAACTGGCAACTATGTGGACAAGAGCTAAAACGGGTTTTGAACTGGCAACTATGTGGACAAGAGCTAAAACGGTTTTTGAACTGGCAACTATGTGGACAAGAGCTAAAACGGATTTTGAACTGGCAACTATGTGGACAAGAGCTAAAACGGATTTTGAACTGGCAACTATGTGGACAAGAGCTAAAACGGGTTTTGAACTGGCAACTATGTGGACAAGAGCTAAAACGGTTTTTGAACTGGCAACTATGTGGACAAGAGCTAAAACGGATTTTGAACTGGCAACTATGTGGACAAGAGCTAAAACGGTTTTTGAACAATCAACTATGTGGACAAGAGCTAAAACGGATTTTGAACTGGCAACTATGTGGACAAGAGCTAAAACGGGTTTTGAACTGGCAACTATGTGGACAAGAGCTAAAACGGTTTTTGAACTGGCAACTATGTGGACAAGAGCTAAAACGGATTTTGAACTGGCAACTATGTGGACAAGAGCTAAAACGGTTTTTGAACTGGCAACTATGTGGACAAGAGCTAAAACGGATTTTGAACTGGCAACTATGTGGACAAGAGCTAAAACGGGTTTTGAACTGGCAACTATGTGGACAAGAGCTAAAACGGATTTTGAACTGGCAACTATGTGGACAAGAGCTAAAACGGATTTTGAACTGGCAACTATGTGGACAAAAGCTAAAACGGATTTTGAACTGGCAACTATGTGGACCAGACTAAAACGGATTTGCAGGATTACGACTCCAAAGATAATCCTTTACAGATCTCACGACGCCAAACATAAAAAGGTGTAACAACCAAACAGAATGGTTAGATAACGCTACGAGAGACCTTTCTCCTTCCCCTTCTGTTCCCACCACAACCCTATTGTTCTTACCGCTGTCTCTCAGCTATGTTCTTTCGTTTTGCTTTTTTTGTTCTTGTTTCAGTTGTATCTTTCGTGCTTTGTTTTCCTTACATTACCTCCCCCAATGCGCACTTTCTTACCTTGAGATCATTTGTCACGCTTCCTGTTCCTCTTTTCTTCTTTTCGAAATCTCAACTGTTCACGTAGTCGTTTGTAACCTTCCGATATGGACTTCATTTACTAAACCACTCCGACTGCAGGTATCTTCAGAGTTAAACAATGTACACGAAAACACACTTCTGATTCCATGTACTTTTACTGAATCAAATGAAAAACCTCTTTTAGCTGTTTAGGATGAGTTCTCAAACCAAATGTTTTTCTAGTTGCTATTCTAAGGCTCTATCGGAAAGGTTCATAAAGCAGGACGCAGGTACGTAGCCACGGGGAGGGCTAAGGGGGCTGATGCCCACCCCGAAATCCTACAAATATCTAATTTAAATAGTGTATATTGGTAATTAATTTTACTTCCTTAGCAAGATTAACACTTACAGTGCTGACCTCTAAGTCGCTTTCCGTCCCAAGAATGCTGACCATTTTCACTACTTTTTGAAAAATCATATCTCAGTAATTAGAAATGGAAAATATATGAAAAGTTTGATTCTTCCTCTTTATTTTGATATATGATATGTTACATTATAACCGCATGGCTACCTTGGACGTTTCATCATAAATGATATGAAATGTACTAAAAATAAAAAGTTGACCAGAACCGTTATGATCACTTGCTCACCATCTAGTGGCAGTATGAGGAATATTCAAACATTACTCAGGATTGCTAACTCCGTAAATGTACGGCAAATGACCGTTGAAATAAATTTTGAATTCAACTCCGTATATACGTATAGGCTACGTGATCCACACACTAGAGAAGTTCGTGAACTCCGTATATATACGTGATTAGCACTCTCATTAGATCGAAAAAAGTTTAGTGTATAATAGAGAAAACAGGATATATTTTTATATTCTGCCATTTAGTCCAAATAAAAAATGGATCCACAGCTTCTAAAATTTATAGTTTCCTTTGTGACAGATCACACAATATAAACTTTATGAGTAAAATTTGTCCCTAACTTTTAAAGCCTTTTTTTGAACGGAATGTGTAAAAGTTAATAACAAGATACAATAACTATGAATTTCAGTACACTAACTACAAAATGTAAGGAAAATAATGAACGATAGTTTTGTTGGATATTCACTCATACGGTTGATCGAGTAGCAAGGTCCATTTATATAATAATAATAATAATAATAATAATAAATTTGGATTAAAATTTGTTTATTTTAATAACTTATAACGGTTATTATTGTTCTACTTTTTTAAAAATTTGATACCACTTAATGCACCATGTTGTACAATAGGTGAATGAATTACAAGTCGACTTGTTAGCGCCAGACCTTATTATCTGAAAGAGTTTCAGCCTTGCATGCGTCGAATTTTAAAAACCGTCGTTGCTTGATTTACAATAACGTTCGAATATTTTATTTCAACATTCATAACGAAGCAACGGGGCTGCAATGCACAAAGACCCGTGAAACTGGATGCTTGGCGTTAACAAAAGACTCAAAACTCGCACTTTTGAATAATCTAGCACGGTTGTCTCATATTTCATAAGGTGGTTTTGCACGGCGGTTCTCCCCGTGCTGACGCGAGGCAGTTTTGGCCCATGGCAGAACGAAAGGGAAAGATATATTGGCCCATTCTAACGCAACATATTCTCATAGTTTCCCACGGAATGTACGACGTATGTAGATACATGCTGCGTGATCCCTGTGTATCGAGAGTGAACACTGGGACTGTCACAGACGTGTTGTGCTATTTACATATGTGAAAAGCAAAGACATGAATTTAAGGTGTAGTTGAAAGGTCAGTTAATTCAAGATTCTTATCAGACCAATGGTTACTTTCGCCTGAGTGGTATCGCAATACCTTTCAATTACAACCAAAGGAAACTATGAACAGTGCAAAACAAAACTATTGTTACCATGCAAATTGTCCATCGCTATGTTTTTTCTTTGTTTTCTACAATGAGAGTTTCAAGAATGGAAACAAATGTCCAACAATCTGCTGACAATCTCTTCACCAGCATATGCAATAAACCAATAATACATTACTAAAACACGTAGGATGCAAGAGAAAAATTAATGACTATAGTCTTGCCGAGCAATACTTGCTCATTCCACTTTATATGTATGACAAATGTTACATGAAAAACTACCTTTCAAGGTATTCTGGACACTGGTATTCCTTTATGAGTGTTCGTTAATCAAATTCTCTAATCATCATTTTTCACATCGTTACAATTAGTGTAAAGAGGAGGAAAAGCGCGTTAAACAAGAAAAATCCACAAAAACCTCTATTTGGTGCAAGGAGCATAAATCTTAATCAACCTCAGCTAGCTTATCTACAGGGTAGGGTTCTTTGTAGACAATGAAACCAGACAGGATGCCTTAAAATGGAGACGTTTAAACGGATATATTATACAGGGTGGTGCAAAATTCCGTTTACAACGCTTGGGAGGTGATTCGACAAGTAAAAACAAGGAAAAAATGCCATGTGAAAAAATGTCGAAATCGGCACCGTTTTCGAGTGACAGGCGTGCGAAAATCGCCTCACACCATGTTTATAGCACAATAACTCAAGAAGGAAGAAAGATATCAATGTCGGAATAAAATAATACAAACAAAATCGTACCTGACGAATACAATGGTGCAGCAATTGAGGCCCAGTGTAAATTGCGCAAGGGGACTCTCAAAGAAAGTGGGGAATTTCCTGATGGAAAATACAGGAAATTTACTACTATTTTCTACATAATGTTGAGATCGGAATGTAGGCAGTAAAAATGACGACGTATGTCCACATGTCCTACTACATAACTGAAACTTGGCTTAAGGCTAATGTAACGGACTCTGAATTTAGCGATAATGGGTATGTAATTTTTCGTCAGGATAGAATGGATAAAAGGGGTGGAGGTGCTTTAATGGCTGTAAAAAGTAATTATTATGTAAGAAACATAGACGTTAATATTGAAAATGTTGAGATTGTATGCATTAAGATTGGGCTTGAAATTTACTCTTTAATTGTAATTTGTGTATACTTCCCGCCAAAGTCAAATGTTATAGCTTATCAAACATTTTATGCATTTGTAGAAGATATGTTTAATATATGTAGCTGTAAAATTATAATAATTGGAGACTTTAATATTCCGTCTATTATTGAGTCGACTCATGATTTGACACAGGGGAATCAAATTGAAATGGAATTGCATAATTTTGTGTCTCTGACTGGTCTTGTTAGCATAAAAATCATTAAAAATATCAATAATAATGATTGGTCTGGTAATGTTAAGTTGAGAAAGAGAGCTAATGATTTGGTGGTCCATATATTAAATTCAATAAATGATGTCATCAACTTGAAATAAAGGTATGGCCGAAACCGACAACTATTTTTCAGATACTAGTGAACTATCTGTCTATTACCAGAATGTTAGAGGGTTAAATACAAAATTACATAAATTATACTCTAGTATATCCCTCGAAAATTATGATATAATCACACTAACAGAAACTTGGTTAAATGTGGGTGTATACGATGGCGAGCTCATAGATAACCGATACAATGTTTATCGCCAAGATCGGGTCCATAAGGGAGGGGGTGGTGTCTTGGTTGCTGTAGCAAACAAATATTCTGTTGAGCAATTTAAAATCACTATAGAATATGTAGAAATAGTATGTATCAAATTTATATTTGAACATACAAGCTACTTCTTTTTATCAGTATATTTTCCACCAAAATCACCAATTAAGAAGTATCAGGATTTTTTTGAATTTGTTGAGGAGATTGCTAACCGGCATAGTTCTAAAGTAATTATTGTTGGTGATTTTAATATTACCACGATAATAGATGATCAATATAATTTATTGGAAGGTGGACCTATTAGTATTTCTCTTGCTAATTTTTTATCAATGGGAAATTTTAAATCTGTCAATCATGTTAAAAATAAAAATGGGAAAACCCTAGATTTACTATTGACAAATATAAGTGATAGCATGAATCTTACTAGAAATTTACACCCGTTGCTTGAGGAAGACCACCACCACCCGTCACTACATATTCAGGTCTTTTTAAACAAAAAGGTTACTAGTGTTAAATCAAATCCAGTTACTGTATACAATTATGCAAGGGCTGACTTCTACAATATGTACAAACACTTGGAAAATGAAATATGGGACAATTTAGCTACTTACAAGAATCCCAATGAAGCCTTAGACTATTTTTACAAGGTAATTAATGGTGTGATAGACATATATGTGCCGAAAATATCAATATGTAAAAAACGTTCTTACCCATGTTGGTTTACATCTGATATAATAAGAAACTTAAAAGAAAAAGAAACATACAGAAGAAAGATGAAATATTCAGACTACTATCAAACTAAATTTGCTGAATTACGTAGAAAACTAAAAAGAATGATAAATATAGCATATAAAACATATGTATCAGAAATAGAGAACAATTTAATAAGCAACATTAAACCATTTTGGAATTTTATAAGAAATAAGAAAAAAACGAATAGGAAACTAGCCTATATGATGTATAAGGGTAATAGATTGGAAACGAACGTATTAATTACTAATGGTTTTGCTGAATATTTTCAAACAGTGTATGCTTCAAATCCTTCAACATATAACATTATTGAACCCTCTGACATGATAGTATCTCAGTCGCTGGTGGTAGATTCAATCACCGACGCAGAATGCAATGAAGCCATAAAAAAACTAAAATCAACCAAATCCAGTGGTCCTGATCAATTGCCAACATACATATTCAAAGGTTGTGCCGAATTATTATGCACCCCTTTGTGTTATATTTATAATATTGTTTTAAAAACTCAAATTTTTCCTGATCTTTGGAAAATCAGCAAAATTTGTCCTGTTCTAAAAAAGGGAGACCCATGCGAAATTACAAATTACCGACCCATTTCTCTAATCTCAGCTCCTTCAAAAATATTTGAATATATACTATATAACAGGATATTCAACCATGTTAAACCTTATATATCAATAGATCAACATGGATTTTGTCCTGGAAAGTCTACTTCAACTAATTTGGTCAATTTCACACAGAGTATATCCGATTCCCTTGATGATAGGAATTCTGTTGATGCAATATATATGGACTTCGCCAAAGCCTTTGATACTCTTGACCACGATGTATTGTTAAGTAAATTGTCTAAGTTTGGTCTCTCTCATAACTTTCTTACGTTAATATCTTCTTACCTATGCAATCGAATGCAATTTGTAGCATACAATCAAGCTAAGTCATACACTTACAAAGTTTGTTCTGGTGTACCGCAAGGCTCCAATCTTGGACCATTATTCTTTCTATTATACATCAATGATCTACCCACAATTTTTAAATACTCAAAATGCTTACTTTTTGCTGATGACTTAAAATTGTATAAAGTAATGAAAGATTCAAATGATGCACATAAGTTACAAAAAGACTTGGAAAATGCACAAAGATGGAGCATAGAAAATAAATTAAACTTTAATGTCACAAAATGTTTTGCAATAACTTTTTCCAGGCAAATCAGACCTAATATTTATCAGTATACAATGAACAACCGTGCATTACAAAGAGTAAATCAGATAAATGACTTAGGAGTTACATTAAATAATAAATTATATTTTAGAACACACATTGATCAGATTTGTAATGATGCTTACAGAACGTTAGGGTTTCTAATTAGAAGTTCACAAGACATGCATAATGAAAGAGCTCTGACAAGCCTTTTTAATTGCCTTGTTCGAACCAAATTAGAATACGCAAGTGTAGTCTGGTCACCTCACACTCAATGTAATAGCAAGAAAATAGAAATAATTCAGAAGAAATTTGTGCGTTACTTATATTACAAAAAACACAAAAGATCATCTTTTCAGGATCAGGTATCATATAAACAATTACTCAGAGAATTCAATGTTACACCTCTGTACGAAAGGAGAGTAATATCTCATCAATTATTTTTATATAAGTTAGTCAACGGGCTGGTTGACAGTCCAAGTCTCCTCCAAACATTAAAATTTAATGCTAAGAAGGACATGTTGCGGTTCAGGCAGCCTTTTTATTACAGTAAATACAATTCAACAGAACACCAGAATTCCCCCATTCTAAGACTATGTATTAAACATAATGAAATAGTCAGAAACGGTGGAGACTTGGATTTTGCTATGCCATTCATGCAATTCCTGTCTGTCCTTCGAAGAAAGTCATGAATCATGAATAAATAATAAATAATTATAGATGTTTTCTGTGTATATGGGTATGTTTATAAATACAATTTGCTTGTATGTGTGTATATTTGTTTATATATGAGTATTTGCATGTGCATAGTTATAAATGCCTCAGTCTGTATATAGATATGTACCTTGTTCTACCTCAGTGAATATCACTTTTGGATTTATGTTCTCTAGAATACCTATGCTGGTGTCTTTTTTATGAAACCATTATTGTAGTTTTGCTCTCCTTTTTCTTCTATTGTTATTGTATTGTATTGTATTGTTGGAATTATAATTTTTTAATTGTTTAAAATATGTATATATGCAAGCCTATTGTAATTGGAGCGAAAGCTCTGTTATAGGTGTAATATATAATAATAATAATAATAATAATAATGCTGGGACACCGTCCCACACTCGGGAAATAGGAAATTCACCCGAAAATGACGCTATGCCGTCAGATTACGCTGAGATTGATTTCAGCTAATTGATACAGAAAGCCCCACTAGAGGCGCTGTGGGAGTGTAGGTCACCTGTTACGTATTAGTGTTGGTGGATACTACGTAGAGAGTGTAGTCGACCGTTGTTCTTCCTGTCTGTTCTGCGTGTCGCAGCGTAGGGTTTAGTCTGGCGTGTGTGTGTGGTTGAATTGCTCCAAGGAATATGAAGCATGGCGTTCGTATCACGAAAGTTTTCCCAATAGGCGGTTACCAGCACATGCACTCTTTCAAAGACTTGATGCTCGACTGCGTGAAACTGGATCTCTACTACCCCGTAGGTGGGATTGTAGAAGACCCCGCACTGTGCGCACTGTGCAATTTGAAGAGGACGTGTTGGACGCGATACGAGACCGTCCTGACACCAGCACACGTGTCATTGCTCGTACGCAACAATCCCACCATAGCAATATGTTCCGCGTTATTCAGGAGGAGGGATTGCACCCATACCAATTGCATAAGGTGCACTACATACTGCCCACGGACTTTCCCCTACGCATGGATTTCTGCCAATGGTACGTGCAACAAACTCTTGCCATTCCAGATTTCCCAACAAGAGTTTTGTGGACCGATGACGCAATGTTCACCAGAGACGGCATGTTCAATAGCCACAACAGCCACGTCTGGGATATGGACAATCCGAATGCAATCATTGTGCGCCATCATCAACATAGGTTCGCAGTGAATGTGTGGTGTTGCTTAGTAGGTGACCACTTGATAGGCCCGTACATTTTGCCCTCTACTTTGTGTGTTGGGAATAATCGGGTGTTTCTACATGACGTATTACCTGAACTTTTGGTAAACGTGCCACTGGCAGGCAGACAACGTATCTGGTTTCACCCCGCGGCGCCCCCGCACAATTCGACCGGGGAGCCAGGGCCTTACTCAACGATATTTACGGCGATCGTTGGATTGGCAAGGGTGGACCTTTACCGTGGCCACCTCGTTCCCCCGACCTCACACCACTGGATTTCTCTGTGTGGGGAGAAATGAAAAGGCTCGTGTATGGAACCCATGTGGAAAGTGCTGAGGATCTCGTTGCTCGTGTAAGTAGGGGCATTTAGAGATTTCTGAGTCCTCATTTGGCGCTCGAATCATCATTTGGAGCTCAGTGTTGCCAACTCACCCCACGAAAATTTCACCAACTGATATTTTGAAGCTTTTTACGGTGTATGTTAACCTCACAAGCAGTGTTGCCAACTCGGGCGAGGCGTAGCCTTTTATGGTGTATGTTAACCTCACCAGCAGTGTTTTTAACTCGGCGTAGCTTTTTACGGTGTATATTTTTTTAGCTTTTTGTGTGAGTGTACATGTGTTCGGGCGAGGCGTAGCTTTTTACGGTGTATGTTAACTTTACTAGCCTCAGCGTACATGAGAGTTCTGAATTTTTTTTGAGGCTCGAATCATCATGTGGAGCTAGTCGTAGCTTTTTATGATGTATATTTTGAGGGCAGAGTTGGCAACACTGTGGGTTTTTTTACTGTAGCTTTTATGAGGGGGGTCTATTGCCCTCTGTTTACATCTGGCTCGAAATTATTATTTGAGGCTTGAAATTATTATTTGATGCTCGTCGGTGTTGCCTACCCACTCTACAAAAATTCTACTATATGATTTTTTCACTAGCTAAGCTAACCCTACAAATAGGAGTTGGCAGCACTGACTTATAAACTCATTGGGTTCTCTTGACATGTTTTTTCATGATGTGTTGCTAGGCTATTGGGCATCTTGGCGTATACAATGTATATATTTTGAGAGGGGGGGGGGGTTATGGCTTTTTATGCTGTACGAATACTGGGAGCTTGACAGTGACAACCAACAGAGTAGGTAAACCTACATCCAGGAACTGGCAACACTAGTTTCTGACAGTGAATTTGAAATAAAATATTAAACAAAATACATGAGTTAGCACTGTGGGTACAAATAGTACCAGTGTTGTGCCCCCAACTCCAACTGGACAACTGGGGAAAATAATTGTACAACAATTTGTACCTAATTGTACAATACTTGTACCTAATTGTACAACATATACACAGACATAAAAGAGAGAGCCTTCCCGTAACTTACTTCATGTACAATTTATATGATTTTACAACTGTGAAAAGAAAGCATATGTGTTCTGTATGCACATATTTATTCTTATTTTTCGAAGTTGAATGAAAGCACATGTTTTTACGCCTCTCGTAATACTGACCTTGCTCCACTGATTTTAAATTGCTTCCATCCGCTTTTTTTTTTCTGTGTTATTTCCGTATGCACGCAACATTCGCTTTCAATAGACAGAAGGAATGTTAGTATAGCAGGCTCCGAGTTTACAATTTATTAAATTAAACAATAATTTATGTAAGAATATACTTGTACTTACCGAACACAAAATAATAAAAAGCACATGTGAATGTTTGTGTGTGTTCATGTTATATGACGACTGAGTAAAAAAATAATGTTGACTCCCCGAAAAATAAAAGTTCCTAGTTCGACACCAGATGCATGCAAATTTTATGTTTTGCTCTCCAAAATCTTGATTTTTATGTTTGTGCTATTTGCCATACAGCAGAGGAGAAGAGGGGAGAGGGAGGGGAGGGGGTACTATTAGCGCCATCTATTAGCAAACAATAGAAATAAAAAGTAGGGTCAAACTTTTTCAACACCCAAAAATTTTAAACGTCCTCGTTTAGTAATACGATCTAGCTGAAGATGTTTAAAAGAGTACTCTTAGTCGACGAAGCTAATTGCTAGGGCCCTTATATTACTAAAATATTCTTTAATTTGCATATTTCTCATACCGCCATATGTTGTTCTAGTTGACTTCTTCCAAAAAAATGCTAATTAGCGAGAGTTAATTAAGCAAGGCAAGTAAAAGAAGCAAAATAGAACAGCATATGTGCCGGCGTGAGAATATGTAAAAATTCGATTCAGAGGTGGATCGAATTAAAGTTGGGGGATATTTTGCATTTTTTTCCTATAATGTACAAAACATTTACCGCACATAATTTTTTCTATTTACAACAGTATAAAATAAGAGGAATGTGTGACAATATCCATATTAATTAGGAAGGTATGTTGTATGCTAGGTTAGCTAATTGTGTCTTCTACAGCTTCACTGTATAGAGGAAAGATCGAAAAAGAGAGCTCTACGGAAACTGACGCTCTTAACAATATTGTACGTTCGTGAAAATTATATATATAAATAAGGCATAAGCGTATTATCTGCTTTCATGTCAGATTTTCCCAACCTGTAAGCTGTAGTGTTTAGGTGACAAGCGACCTGCTCAAATATGATACTGTTGACAATATTGTACGCCCGTGAAAATTATATATAAATAAGGCATAAGCGTATTATCTGCTTTCATGTCAGATTTTCCCAACCTGTGAGCTGTAGTGTTTAGGTGACAAGCGACCTGCTCAAATATAATACTGTTGACAATATTGTACGCCCGTGAAAATTATATATAAATAAGGCATAAGCGTATCATCTGCTTTCATGTCAGATTTTCCCAACCTGTGAGCTGTAGTGTTTAGGTGACAAGCGACCTGCTCAAATATGATACTGTTGACAAATATTGTACGCCCGTGAAAATTATATATAAATAAGGCATAAGCGTATCATCTGCTTTCATGTCAGATTTTCCCAACCTGTGAGCTGTAGTGTTTAGGTGACAAGCGACCTGCTCAAATATGATACTGTTGACAAATATTGTACGCCCGTGAAAATTATATATAAATAAGGCATAAGCGTATCATCTGCTTTCATGTCAGATTTTCCCAACCTGTGAGCTGTAGTGTTTAGGTGACAAGCGACCTGCTCAAATATAATACTGTTGACAATATTGAACGCCCCGTGAAAATTATATATAAATAAGGCATAAGCGTATTATCTGCTTTCATGTCAGATTTTCCCAACCTGTAAGCTGTAGTGTTTAGGTGACAAGCGACCTGCTCAAATATGATACTGTTGACAATATTGTGCGCCCGTGAAAATTATATATAAATAAGGCATAAGCGTATTATCTGCTTTCATGTCAGATTTTCCCAACCTGTGAGCTGTAGTGTTTAGGTGACAAGCGACCTGCTCAAATATGATACTGTTGACAAATATTGTACGCCCGTGAAAATTATATATAAATAAGGCATAAGCGTATCATCTGCTTTCATGTCAGATTTTCCCAACCTGTGAGCTGTAGTGTTTAGGTGACAAGCGACCTGCTCAAATATGATACTGTTGACAAATATTGTACGCCCGTGAAAATTATATATAAATAAGGCATAAGCGTATCATCTGCTTTCATGTCAGATTTTCCCAACCTGTGAGCTGTAGTGTTTAGGTGACAAGCGACCTGCTCAAATATGATACTGTTGACAATATTGTACGCCCGTGAAAATTATATATAAATAAGGCATAAGCGTATCATCTGCTTTCATGTCAGATTTTACCAACCTGTGAGCTGTAGTGTTTAGGTGACAAGCGACCTGCTCAAATATAATACTGTTGACAATATTGTACGTATATTGTATTGTATAGGAGACTAGAAGCATATAATTTGGCGAAAAAAAACCCAAATAAGGTCATAGAGAATAGTTAAAAAAAGTGAACAATTATATTTTGCATTGCACAGCATTAGGTATTAAATAACATACCCCCAAAAAATCTCTGCATTATGCGTTCTGTAAAAAATTGCCCTACGTGCCAAATTGCTATGTCAAGTGAACATTTTCAAAGGCACTGTCGTACTTGTGTGCCGGGAAAGCGAATATGTGCAACCAAACTGTGCTCTAAGTGTGGGAAAAATAAATCTATTGCCAACTTCAAGCGACACCAGCTTACTTGCAAGAGTACTGGAACATCTCTACCGCAACCTTCCAAGCGAAAGGTAGAAGTAACCTCCCTCGATGCATCGCCACCTGCCAAACGCGTCAAGCTGGCGAAGAAAGCAGACCAATTTGCATTTGAGCATTTATTAGAAGACTTTAACATAACATCAGACAGCTTCTGCGATGTGCGTAGTTTTCTGGAGAGCGAGCGAGCTAAGATAATATCCATCCTCAACGATGCATTGGCTACATACTCCACTAAATTCTATGCTGTGCTATGCTGCAAGTATAAGAAACCGTCTGATGAAATATATAAATTCTTCCATGCCACAAAAGCAAAAACACTGCATCAGGCAGATATCACTGACCTCGACAGCATCTACGACAAGTTTGTCGAGGAGCTTGTGGCAAAGCACGAGGAGCATCAGGCTGAAGGCTCGGGCGGTTCGCTGTGTGGCGACCCCCACGAACTTTGTCTGACACTTAGCAAGTTCCTGCCACTGGCAGGGTCTAGCTATATTGCCCTGCCACCCGAGGTTGAAGCAAGGAAAGCTGTTCTCAATATTCAGAACAAAGACACTAAATGCTTCCTCTGGTCGGTGCTGGCAGCATTGCACCCTATACCTAGGGAAAACAGTCCACGCCGTGTTAACCACTACACGCAGTATGAGTCGGAACTGGAGGATGCAATGGCCGGGATTGCCTACCCTGTAGAAGTCTCGCATATTCGCAAGTTTGAGGTTCGTGCTCGTGACTTGTTGGGCCTACAATTAGCCATCAATGTTTACGGTCTCACCGAGAACGAAAATGAGGTCCACCCCATCCGGGTGAGCAACGTGAGCAACAACAACGAGGTACGAGAAATCAACCTCCTGCTCATCAAGGACGAGACCCATCACCATTACACCCTTATCCGTTCCCTCTCTCGGCTTGTTTCAAATCAGAAAAATAGACATAATGGTCACATCGTGGTGTGTCGCAGGTGCCTGTCCACTTTCGACAACCAAAACCATTATAAATTTAAACACTCTCGAGGACCCAATATTGCTGCTGAGAAGCTAGCTCGCCACATGTTCTACTGTGGTACCAACAAGCCTGCACGAATTATCCTGCCCGAACCTGGTGCAGTAGAGTGCTTTCGCATGCACAGTGCTATGGTGAAGCATCCTGCCTATATTGTAGCAGACTTCGAGGCCTTTCTTCAACCTCTGTCTACCTGCGAGCCCAACCCCGAAACATCCTCTACCATTCCTTTCCAAATCCACGAGGCCTCGAGTTACTCCTATGTTGTGGTGTGGCGAGACCAACATATTGCCTCCGAGCCCTATGTGTATCGTGGTCCCGACCCGGTCAAACACTTCCTGGAGAGAATGCAACAGGAAGCCATCAAGATAGGGAAGGTGCTGTTGGCCCCCAAGCCCATGCTGCCTCTGTCTCCCAAAAACAAGCATCAGCACGAAATAGCTCTAAATTGTCCTGTTTGCAACTCGGTCTTCACTGACGATAACAAAAAGGTCCACCACCATGACCATTATGGGACCGGAAGCTACATTGGCCCGTGGTGCAACAGGTGTAACTTGAGAGCCAGGGACCCGCGCTTCATACCGGTCTTTTTTCACAATGGCTCGGGATATGATTTCCATCACTTGGTCACACATCTAGGGTACGACAATGCAAGAATCAATGTCCTGGCACAGAACGAGGAGCATTATATTAGCATCAGCAAGTGGGTGCCGATCCCCGACTCAAGCAGCAGCATCGAGCTTCGGTTCCTCGACTCTCTGAGGTTCCTCCAGGCAAGCCTCGATGCTCTTGCTGGGAAGCTCAGAGACGACCAACTAGCCATTACCACATCAAGTTTCCCGAACTTAGATGTCGCACTCATCAGACGTAAAGGGGTCTACCCCTACGAATACGTCACCGACCCTTCCAAGTTCGAAGAAGAGTTGCTGCCTCCCCAGGATAAGTTCTACAGCCAACTGAGAGGTTCTGGTATTACCGACGAGGAGTACAAGCATGCTCAGTCTATGTGGGTCAAGTTGGGTTGCCGAACTTTCGGTGATTACCACGATGCATACCTGAAGCTTGATGTGACGCTTCTTGCCGATGTGTTCCAGGCGTTTCGGGCGACTGCGATAAATATTTACAACCTGGACCCTGTATATTTTTACAGCCTTCCTGGACTGGCATGGTCGGCCATGCTCCTGCTGACTAAAGTTAAACTTTCACTTATCTCCGATAATGATATCATGCTTTTCATCGAGAGAGCTATCCGGGGCGGCATGGTCCAAGTGTCGCAACGCTTCGCACACGCCAACAATCACCACATGGCCACTGGTTACGACCCCTCCCAACCATCAAGCTACATCATGTACACTGACGTGAATAATCTTTACGGGCACTCCATGATGCAGCCACTCCCAACAGGACAGTTTGAGTGGGTTGATCCTTTATACCACGACATCGAAAAAGAGTGCGACGAGTTTGGGTTTTTTGCCGAGGTGGACCTTGACTTCCCCGAGAAGCTGCAGGATACATTCTGTGACCTTTCGCCTGCTCCGGAATTCAAGTGTCCACCTGGCTCGGATCAACCGAAGCTCGTCATGGACTTGGAGCCCAAAAAGCATTATGTGCTACACTACCGGAACCTCCAGTGGTTAATGCAGCAAGGGGTCTCGGTCAAAGCAGTTTACCACGTACTCTTGTTCAGGCAGTCTCCATGGTTGAAGCCGTACATCGAACTGAACACCAAACATCGCACTGATGCCACTTCGGAACTTGATCGCGATTTTTTCAAATTAATGAACAATGCGGTATTTGGGAAGACCATGGAGAATGTGCGAAATCGCGTTGATGTGAGGTTGGTGACGAAGAAAACACAGTGTCGTCGACTTGTTGCAAGCCCGCTGTTCAGGTCTCGAACAATTTACAACGAACAGATGTCTCTGATTCACATGAACCGGGGCAAGGTGCTACTCAACAAGCCCATCTATGTGGGAGCTGCAGTTTTGGATCTGAGCAAGTTGTGCATGTTCGAGACATATTACGGCATACTACGTGCACACTACAACCACAATATCTCGCTCCTCTACACAGACACAGACAGCTTGGTGTACCATGTTCGCACGGCCGATGCGTATGGTGATATAGCCAAAGTTCCAGCTCTTGTCAAGCTCTTCGACACATCGGGCTATCCCCAGCTAAACCGGTATGGAATTCTGCCCCGGAACAAAAAAATACCCGGCAAACTCAAGGACGAGAAAGACGGGGATGTGATTGTGGAGTTTGCTGGACTTCGTGCCAAAGCCTATGCGATCCGGGCTGAGGGTTCTGTAACAAAAAAGGCAAAGGGTGTAAGCAGGCAAGTGGTTCGGGAGCACCTCAAGTTTGAGGATTACCTCGAGTGCCTCAGAACAAAATCGCCCATTCTACAAAAAGAGTATCGTATCCAAAGCGTCGATCATGTGCTTACAACTAATATTGTCAGGAAAGTTGCTCTGGATGCACACGACGACAAGAGGTGTATTCTTGAATGTGGGGTCCATACACTTCCGTGGGGCCACTATCGCCTCCAAACTAGTAAGACCTGCTCAGAGTGTAACAAAAAATAATAGGCAATGCGAAAAAAAAAAAACAATTTTAATTTACATCCACTTCCTCGATTACATGCATGCATGGCACAGCAAAATTAAACTTCTGGAAACTGCTAATTGCAATTTGTACTTATATATATAAAATTCCACATTTCTTATTGTGTGCTATTTTTTTTTTATTTATTTAAAACTGTTCAGTTACTCTTTCATTCTTGACGTCATACACAAATGTTTTCTCTGCAATAAGAATGACACTGCACAGAGTATCTGCAGGCAAGGCATCGTGGAACTCGCATACGATCTTGATGTTGGTACGATCGTTGACCACCACTTGCTTCCTCTTAGATGTGTTGATGACGGTCATGGGTCTCCGTGCTTTGAATTCGCTGGGCGCGTAGTACACGTCCACGCTTCCTTCGGTCACGCGTTTGTAAGCCGTGTAAGCTTCGTAAAGTTTGAGGTAATCGTCTTTGGTCATGTCGAGGTTGTAATTCTCGCGCGGGAACACTTTGTTCCTACCGTTCTTCAGATAAACGTTCTTGATCTTGCAGTCGTCGAACTTGCTGGAATCTTTTTCCTGATCGTTATCGCGTCCGGTCTGAAAAAGCACTACGACGAAATCTGGCATGTCGAACTGTATGTTGTTGAACTGTGTCGTCACGTCAAATTCCATGTGACTTCCCGACGCCATCTTCTGCACGCACTGGTAACCGTGAAAGTGAATCGGCACCTGCGGACTTTTCAAGATCTCCGCTTTGTACTTGAGGGCGTAGTTCGTTTCGTATTCCACCACCGGCATTCTCAATTCCATGCTCCGGATGACGCATTTCGCTGCTTCGGGTAAAGTGTTGGCTATCGGCGTGGTGCCGTCCGGACCCAAAGTAGCGTATCGCATCAGTGCGTCGTTGTCGTTGGCCGCTCTTCGAAACGTGACCCTCAGTCCTCCCTTCCACATGCTCTCCTTGTAGTCCGAGAAGAAACCAGGCAGCAGACGCATGGGAAAAAGCACCGTGTGACTTCTCGTCGATATTTTGGTCCCGGCTTCGAATCCCCCGGCCTGGTAGTACGCTGCGTCCGTTTTGGATAATTTCAATGTTCCCACTGCCGTCGACGTGATGCCTGGATAATCTATTCTGTCGATGACGGTGTTGTGTTTCCTCACCTCCACCTGCGAGAACAGGTGAGGCACGAAGTTGTCCACGAGTATCAAGTTTGCTGCTGCGGGAAACGCGTCTCCGCTTTCCTTCTTCACCACGTCGAATTGAAGGTAGAGGTCCGCTCTGTGAGGATGAATGAACCCGTCGCCTACGTCCACGTCGTATTCGATCTCCCTGTTCGCTTCGTTCAGATTGGCGAACGTGCGACGGTTGGGAGGGAAAGACTGCAATTCGTAACTTTCGATTTGCTCCATTTTACATGTATGGTTATTTATTATACGTTGATCTCCACGATGGCCGTCGTAGTGGCACCTGCGAAATCCACCACGTCTCCTTTCTCGTTCGTCACCACCAACTCTATGTCGTCTATGCGGTTGCGACATACTGGAAAATAGATCGGCGAAGAGGGCGTGTAGATGATCGGTTCCATGAACTCAGAACTTGGTTTGAAAGTGGCTATGATTCCCGTCTGCTTGTGACTTCCTAATAATCCGTCCGAAGATTTCGTGATCATGCCTTCCGCCACGTTGCAGTGTACGTTCAGAGTCTCTATGGCCAAGAATTTAGGAATGTTGGTTGCTACGTGCTTGATGCCAGCTTCGAGTTTGGTGTCGTTCTCGAAACCTAAAAGTTCTCCCATGGTGCCCAGGTCCACGGTCTCCGTCGCGGATAGGATTTCCACTCTGTGCGTGACCGAATTTTGAGAAAGGTATGTGCCTTTGGGTAATTGAGCTTGCAAAGTGGAAAGATTGTATTGTCCTGGCGTGACGACGATGTGTTCGCTTCCGACGCTAATTTTGTTGTTGTGCTGGGTGACGTTAGGTATGAGGTACATGCTGTAGAATGCACGCAGAGCCACGGATTTAGGATAGACGATGTCGTCGTGCAGCGTGAGTTTCAAGATTGAAGATTCGCTCGTGAGATGGAACACGCCCATCCTAGTGATGCTGTTTCAGGTTCCACAGTACTTTCTGGAAATCTTCGACCGTAGGGTTATTTATTTTAGAGAGAAACGCGAGCACAGAGAGGCAGAGATGACCGCAGTTCACGTCTCCGAAATCTTGAATGCGTTCGTCGTTGTAGTATATAGAGGTTTTGCTCGTTTTCAGATAATAAATTAAATTTGTAGGTGGAACACCTCCGAAAGAATCGAAAACAAATGCTTTATCATCATTTTTGTGGTAACATATCCAATGCGTGCCTGGATTTTCTTGACCGTCCAACTTGACTACTCCGCATTCTCTTCTTTTAACGGTTGAAGGTAACGAGTCGGACATGAAAACTCCTCTGAAGTGTTTAATTTGTAACGGTTCGATCAGAGATTCAATGACTCGGTTGGTGAGTGCTTCTGTTTCTTTTTTTTAAACTTTCTCATGACGCCCTTCCCCTTTTTCTTCTCCATGGCCAGGTTGTGACGTTTCTGTTCTTCCAACTCGGCCTTGTTCTTCTTCGAGTCGATGACGGTTTTCGCGATGGCGGCACTTCCGCCGGCCAAACTTCCAACGGCCCCCAATGCTGCCAGGATGGCCGGGATGCTGAATATGAAACCTCCGATCTTTTGCTGTTTCCGCGAACGCTGCAAGCGTCTCAATTGAGGTGTGCTGAGAAGTAATTTCATTCCATGTCCTTTTGACAAGCAAGAACGTTTCTTCTCACGTTGTTTCTTGGTAAGTAACCCATCGAGGGCACCTAGATTTTTAAGATTGGAGTATGGTATCTGGTACACGACACCCTTGGGCTTCATGTTGATGCTCTATGTGTTATTTTCACGGTATGTTATTTATATATATATTCTGAGATTTTTTTTCAAGGCCTCGCAGTCGTTACACAAATTCTATTACGTGCTTCGTTTTCTTGCCAAGAAGTTCCTTTGTTCCCTTGTACACGATTCGAGTTTTGTTCTCAATTAAAATAGATAGCTTCTCGTCGGATAACATGTTAGCGTATCGATCTGGTAAAAATAGACTGTATTGTGCGTTGAGCAACAGGCGTACCTTGGGACCATACTGGGTAGAAACGATTGAACCGGAAGTTATCGTGTAAGGTTTGTCGACTTCCAATTCCTGAATTTTTACATACTCGACTGACAAATTTAGCATTTGTTTTAATGCTTGGAGATCACTTATTTTTTCAGTCGTCATATCAAAGAAAAATTTCAAAGTGTTAGAGAGAAATTTAATTGTTTTCACGATGTGTGTTATTTATATATACCGAAGATTATTTTTTTTCACGATGTGTGTTATTTATATATCAAGTTTTTTTTGACACGTATATATATTATTATTTTTTTAACAGAGGAAGAAAGTCCGTGCTTCGGAAAACGCGATGATGTGCGTAATGATATCTTCCGTCTCCTGCTTAGACTTGCGCCAATCTACTGTGTACCGTCTTCTTCCCTGCCTTGCCTCGTGCAATTCATCTAACCTTTCGTTTAATTTTTCCCCTGCAGCCGAAAGCAGAATGTTGAGATCACCGCACCTCAGGCCGCTGATCTCCCGAAGATGGTCCTTGAGAACCATTTCACAAGGGGTGCGAAATTCCGGCGTCGTTCTTGCTATGATTACAAGTTTCCCTACATCTCCGTTTACTACTTTTTTGAATATTTTAGATAGTAGCTCGGGTGGCAAATTGGTTATATGAGACATGTTGTTATTATTATTATTTTTTACTCTATGTTATTTATATACCCCACCCCAATTTTTGTTTTGTGTTCATGGCGATGGTGGTACCCAGTGCGGCGACCCGTTCACCCAACGAAGCGTCTCTGCTCACGAACCTTTCGAAAGCTGCGTGCTCTAACTTTCTGTCTGCTTCGTGACGTGCGTCCAGATCCGTCTGCGTGGTGTTGTAGGCGATGTCGTGATCTTTGCATGCCGCGTCCAACGGATTCACACCCTTGTCTCCTCTCTCCAATCTTTTCTCGAGTTTGGTACCCGGTCCGCAGTACTGGTAGCCAGGTAAATGCATCTCGAAAGGTAACTTGTTGATGATGTCGTTCACGAGTCCTTTTCCTTCGGCCACGTTCCAAAATTTCGGAGGCAGTGTGTTGATGATTTTGATCAGGTAACCTATGCCCTTGTCGTCGTTCACGATGAAGTTGGAAAGTTTCGTGCTGATCATGTCCACGATGCCAACCTTCTCGTTGTAGAAATTACGATTGCCTGCATTCTCTTCGCCGGCTATCACCAATAATCGGTCCACGAGTTTCCTAACGTCGTCCACCCAAACGAATTCTTTGGGTAACGTGTTGTAGCGTTTGACGCCGCTGCCTGTTTTGACCTGGTTCCAAATCGGTTTGATGAGATTCCTGTACTTCTCGCCGCTGCTCGATTTCACCCTATTCTGCGAGGCGTCGTTGTTCTGGTACAAGGCATCCGTCATGATCAGAATTTCCTTGTAACTTTGGTAATCTTCGTCGGTGTAATCTTTCGGCTGCTTTTTGGCGACGAGTTCCCACAGTCCCACCGTACCCGGATACCTGTTCCAACTATCCTTGTCGCCTAAATTGACTTTAATGTCGTTGCCTTCGAAGGTCACCTTCGATTTCCCAATCTTCCACACCACACCGCCGCCTTCGCTGGTTTCCATGCTGGGATACAATCCGAACACTTCATCCTTGTCGAATTTCCCCGTGCTCAGGTAGTCTCGTGCCAAAGGTCCCAACTCGATTTTATCCGAAGACGTGCTGCCTATGGCTCGACGTCGTGCCGGTGCATCCTTCAGTTCGAACGGCGTCGAAGGAATGCTCGAAATAGGCGTGGGTACGGCGTAACTTTTAGCTGCGAGCGGTACGAGTTCGTTGATCAAATTTTTATTTTGTTCCGTGACACTTTTAATTTCTTTACCTAGACTGCTGATGGCATCGATCACGGGTTGATCCTGACGTTTCTTCTCTTCGTAGAATCCGCGATTCTCGGATTTCCAACCTTTGAAGCGTTTCGCGAGGTAATCGCGAAGCTTGAGATTTTCGTCTTCGATTTTTCGTTTCGTCATGACGTTATTTATACACGTCGTTTCTCACAACGTTGCAACGTTTAGAAAGTCGTTGATTTTGTTTCTGTATTTTCCGTCGTTGGGTTTCCTCGTCATGTCGATCGTCGCGAATCCGAAATCGTCACCGTTCCAGCAAGTAGAGCAGCAGCGTTCCGAAAATTGATTGTAGTTCATGTCTCCGCCTACGTAGTCATCGTACGCGTGCTTGAGGTTGGTGTGATCTTGACGAAACAAACATATGAAATTAGCGTTGTCGCGTACTAACTGTTTTGGAATTTTGGAAAACGTTTGAGCTAGGTAGAAGCAATCCATTCCTTTGTGACGACCTTGCGTGAAAAAGTTGCGAATTTCATTTTGATTTTCCAGGATGGCGTCGTCGAACACAACGACTGAATTTTCACGACAATCGTCGAGTGGTTTTATTTCCGAGGCGAACGTTGCAATATCCAGACCATCGTACAGTTTCATCAGTTGCTGGTATTTGGATTGCTCCAAACTTTTCGAGAACACGTACAGGTGCCTGTTCTTCCAATCTAACCAATTCGGTGCGAGGAGAAAATTGTCCACGAGCAGTGTCGTTTTCCCACACCCCGAAGGACCTACGATCAGACAGCGGATGCTGTCGGGAAGCAACTTGCCGTTCTTTTTTTTTCTCGTTTGACTTTCCGGATCCGGTAGACGCTTCACCACGTTCCACGTACTCACAAGATCACTTCGTTCGCGTCGATCCAACTCTTTTCCGGAAGTCCCAGCCATTTGACAAACAGTTTGTCACCTTTCCTACGCAATACTTTCTCGATGAGGTACGTGTCGGGGTGTTTTGTTTTAGAGAGTTCCTCTTCGTAAAATCTTCCTTTCAAAATCTCGCCGCTACTATCTTTTATTATATACGTGTGTCGGTTTCCGGGTAGAACTCGAACCACCGTAAAGAGTTCCGTGCTCCAATTTTTTGTGAATCCCTTCTCGAAGGTGCGTTTGAATTTGCTGATCCTCACCTGGTCTCCAATTTTGTATTTAGCTTTTTTTGTCGTGGGTGTGTACTTTGGACAGTAAACTGTAGAAATTAAACGCTGCTCGTCGGACTTGGTAACGTCGGCTGGCTTCATGCCTATCGTTCTGTGTACCGTATCATTATAGGTGTCGACGAGTTCCGGCAGGATGTCGACCCATTTGTAATTTCCCCGAAGCGTGAATCGTTTCCACATGTGTGTTTTCAAGGTTCGATTGAATCTTTCCACGATGCTGGCTTTGATGTGACTGAAGGTCGAATAATGTCGAATCTTGTGTTTTTGAATAAACTTTTGGAATACGGCGTTGTAAAATTCTTTACCGTTGTCCGTTTGCAGAAACCGTGGTTGTCTGCCGCCGCTTTCGCGAAAAATTAATTTGAATGCTTCCGTGACGCATGTTCCCGTTTTCGCCTTCAAAGGTAGAGCCCATGCGAATTTCGAAAATGTGTCTATGACGGTGAGGAGGTACTTGTTGCCCTTGTTCAATTTATGTACGTTTTTCAAATTGCCGCTACTCATCTCCACGAGGTCACTTTGCCAGAGGTCGTCGATGCCCTTGGTTACCACAGCCAAACGTTCGTAGTTACGGCGTGCAGGTTTATGCAATTCTTCGACGATGGCTTGCCTAGACATTTTTTTTAGAGATTACGTTTCAAGAGAAGCACAAGCGTGATGGGATTCAAAGAGGGTGGCACTTCGCTCGTGTTTTGAATGATCAGCTTATCGCCGGCACTCACGTCGAAAACGGTGAGATCTTCGTCTTCGTGTATTTCATATATGTTGCGCGTTTCGTTCCAACGTGCCAGAGGAATGTTTCCTGCTTTCTGGACACCACGATTCGATATCAAAGTCATGGTAGGAACGCTAGCTTTTCTACCGTGAGACCAGTACGAAAATTCGTTTATCTGAATCGTGCCATCGAGGAGAAACTTGTAGTACGGATGATAAGGATGCAACATGTACAGTTTGTTACCTTCGACGAACGTGGAGATTCTCTGTTGATTGGGTACGCTGTTGATTTCGATGGCTTGCAGAGAATGCAGTTTAGCGAATTTAGTGTCGACACCGAGCAGATTACTGTGAACTTGTCCGAGTTTATTTTCGATGGGCAGCAAATGCTCGACTATGGTATCCGTTACGGCAGAAAACGACGGTTTGATTTTCACTTCCACGTTCAACTGCTTGTAGTTTTCGTTGAGTTCTTGCAACTTGGCACCGAAAGAGGCCAGCGTCGATTCCTGCGTGGATTCCAACACTCCAACTTGATCTCTGATGTTGACGACAATATTCTGAAGGTTCTCGACTTGATTCAATTTCGAGCTCTTCTCGGTAAGATCGTTCACGATGCTTCGCATCTCTGTAAACTGCGTGTGAAGATCGGCGACGCTCTGCGAAGTGGGTAGCGTCGACACCAGCGAACTAATTTCGTCTCGAATCTGTTCCACGTTCGCCGTTTCCGTTTCCAGTCGTTTCAGCATTCGAGATATGTTTCTTTTCAAAGCGTGCAATTCTTTGGAGGTGGGGAGATTGGCCACCCTACTCTCGAGATCGCTCAATGAATTTTTGATGTCGCTCGATTCGGATAGTGCCGTCACCGCCGTTTTCAATTTTTCTAAATCTTCGCTCGAAGGCACGCTCGTCCGTAACGATTCCAAGTCACCCTGTATGTTGTCGAGTACGTGATGAAAATGAGCGAGATTGGATTCGACGTTCAAATTTTCTAAATATTCGATTTTATGCTGAACCGTGCTCAACGTGTCTTGAATGCTCGTCAACGCTCTCGCTTCGGCGTGAATATTTTTAATTTCTTCGTTGATCAATTCCAAGGACGCCTGAAGCGTAGCGATGGTGGTTTGAATGTGTTCGAAATCTTGATAGGCCTCCAATTGAATTTTTATGTTCGCGACGCTTTTACCGATGACCTGCAGTTCGTCCGACGATGGTAGGTTCGTCATGGTATCTTCCAAAGTCTGCAACTTGGATTTAATTTCTTCCAACGTGCCGGTGAATTCTTCTTGTAATTTGGAAACGACGACGTGCAAGCGTTCTGCGTCTATATCGTTCACCACGGTTTGAAGTTCGGAGAAATTCTTTTCTATTGCGGAAGTTCGTTCTTCGATTTCGAGTTTCAGTTTTTCCAAATCTTCATTTTTCGATTGAAATTGCTGTAATTTGGCCAAATCATTTTGAAGCGAATCCACGCTCAACTGTATATTTTGAACGCTGTCGTAAGAAGGTACGTCGACATAATTTTTTATGAGCGTTTTCAGTTCGGAATCGATTTTCAGAATGGGGTCGAGACATTGCGTTTGGAGCGTAGCGATTTCCGACTCTAAACTTTTGTTTAAGGTCTCCTGCAAAGCGATCAAATCGGTCCTCAACTTCTTAACTCGAATGTCCAACATGAGAATCTCTTCTGCGTGGTCTACACGCTTGGTGTTGCCGAAAATGTCGTTAGGCATTTTTGGTTAACGGTTATTTATAATAGGATAGACGATTCGTAATTCTACAAAGAGAGGAATGAGTTTGTCGTAATCTCCGAGAAGTTCCATGTAAAGATAATCTCCTGCAGAAACATCGTACGTAATGTTAGAAAGCATCTTGTCGTGCTTGATTCGAAAAATATTCTTGCCGGTAGAAATTTTGATTTCGCCTGCGTTTTCCGGATTCACGGTGATTTGAAGTTTCCCGTCGATCGGAATTTCGTAGAAATGTAAATTGTTATTAAAAACATAAAACATCTTGCCCACATCGTCATTCAGTTTCGTCCAAATGCTGTTGAGATGAACAATCAGTAAACCATTGAGTTTAGATAATACGGAAGGTAAGAGGTTATTGGAATTTGGCGGTGCAGTCTCCATGTTGATCTGTTTGCGGAAGCCAAAAAGATTCATTGTCTTTGTTAGTTATTTAAGAATACGGTCAAAGTTTTTTTTTGTAATGACACGCAAAGTTTTCTTTTGTTTGCTTGCGTCACAATACAGGCACGCGCGCGCACGTGTGTGTGTGCGACACATTGTTCCCGAAAGAGGTTTACAAAAGTCACGATATATAAACATTTGGTCCCACAGTTGGAAAATTACGATAAGTTGGATTCATCCTTCAAGGATGAGAGAGTGCATTCGTCACAATACACGCGTGCGCGTGTAAAAATTATACACCGTGAAAAACTACGCCGAGTTAAAAACACTGCTGGTGAGGTTAACATACACCATAAAAGGCTACGCCTCGCCCGAGTTGGCAACACTGCTTGTGAGGTTAACATACACCGTAAAAAGCTTCAAAATATCAGTTGGTGAAATTTTCGTGGGGTGAGTTGGCAACACTGAGCTCCAAATGATGATTCGAGCGCCAAATGAGGACTCAGAAATCTCTAAATGCCCCTACTCGTGTAAGTGCCGCTGCTGGGACAATTGTTGACAGGCCAGAGGTATTTTCGCTTACCAGACAATCAGTGCTTCGCCGATGTCATCTTTGTCTTCAAGTCAATGGCGGACTTTTTCAACAAAGTCTCTGAGTATACCGGTCTTTGTGAGCCCCTAACAGCATAGCATAGTGTCCTTTAGTGAAAGGTGCGAGTGAAGATGCTGGAGATCGCTGTACTTCATACCATCGATCTGCATGTGCGGAGGTTGTGCGCTTCTCAGTGGAATCCCTTCAAGATGTGCTGTGTCCGGAAATGTTACATGCCATTGTGTGCGTTTTCTCGCCATTCTCCTTCTTCATTCCTTCGAGGATTACCCTCTTTCTTTCTGGAGCTCTCTTGTAGTATGTACAGCCTGACGACATGTGGCCATTGTTTAACTTTTGTTTTTTGTACTGCAAAGTAGTGTGTCAACATTAAGGGATTGAAAACGTTTTTTTGGTGTTTTCTCGTATTTTTTCCATTTGGAATTGTGTCCCATCAGTAGTGGGACATGCGACAAATTGGTTTCTTTTCTTCTTCGTACCGCAATGTGAACCGTGTACAACAGGAAATTTGCAGTTATTTTCCTATTTCCCGAGTGTGGGACGGTGTCCCAGCAGTAGTTGGACATGTGGACATACGTCGTCATTTTTTACTGCCTACATTCCGATCTCAACATTATGTAGAAAATAGTAGTAAATTTCCTGTATTTTCCATCAGGAAATTCCCCACTTTCTTTGAGAGTCCCCTTGCGCAATTTACACTGGGCCTCAATTGCTGCACCATTGTATTCGTCAGGTACGATTTTGTTTGTATTATTTTATTTCGACATTGATATCTTTCTTCCTTCTTGAGTTATTGTGCTATAAACATGGTGTGAGGCGATTTTCGCACGCCTGTCACTCGAAAACGGTGCCGATTTCGACATTTTTTCACATGGCATTTTTTCCTTGTTTTTACTTGTCGAATCACCTCCCAAGCGTTGTAAACGGAATTTTGCACCACCCTGTATAAACAAGGATACATGGAAATATAATATTTACATGATGAGCTACTTTTCTCTAGAATTCTCATTTACAGTCAATTTTCATCTCAATATGCTTTTTATTATTTCTTTTCTCTATTTGAATATGCTTCTATCTGGACTTCCTTCGTAATGGACGATCTGGATCTGGACTTCCTCCTCAATGGAGGGTCTGGATCTGGACTTCCTTCTCATTGGACAGGTCTGGACTTCCTTCTGGATTTCTTACGTGAGCTTCCTTCTTAATGGACGGTCTGGATCTGGACTTCCTTCTTAATGGATGGTCTGGATCTGGACTTCCTTCTTAATGGACAGATCTTGACTTCCCTCTGGATTTTCTTCTATTTCAGCTATTTGACGATTTATGAAATCATATATCCTTTTTCCAACTTTTTCCCTTAAGCTTTGAGAAATATACTAATCTCCTCCCTTGCGGCTGCGATTGGAACGCGCCAAACTAACTGGGTACAACAGAGTGTATACTTGGTGCCAAACGATTGATATGCGCAACCAAAAGTGCTGTGGGGCGTCGATTGGAACGCGCCGCCACTGATGTAAACAAAATTTCCGCTATGGGAATGATAAATCAATCAGACAGATGCAATATCTGTTCAAAGACACAAATTTGTATCAGTGCTTTGACTCCTTTAGTTCTCTGATCAATTTACATATGATCACTGGTTTAATTTATCGCGTATCCTCCCTTGCGGCTGCGATTGGAACGCGCCAAACTAACTGGGTACAACAGAGTGTATACTTGGTGCCAAACGATTGATATGCGCAACCAAAAGTGCTGTGGGGCGTCGATTGGAACGCGCCGCCACTGATGTAAACAAAATTTCCGCTATGGGAATGATAAATCAATCAGACAGATGCAATATCTGTTCAAAGACACAAATTTGTATCAGTGCTTTGACTCCTTTAGTTCTCTGATCAATTTACATATGATCACTGGTTTAATTTATCGCGTATATACATTAATTTATTTCTTTTATATTTATTCTTTATCTTCTTATAGTAGATTCTATTGTTTTTCATCTTTCCAATTTGCTTTGTTCTTATTACAAGGTGATTCACATATATTATGCTAATTCTTAGTCTTGCACGCCCGGTGCTGCCATCTCTATTCCTCTTTGGCAAACTATTTACATTATTTGGTCCTATTGGGTACGTAACAATATGTTTTTCTTTATACGTACAATTTCCACATTTACTATTTTCAAATTCACCTTACAAACAAATATTTCCATTTTGTGTTACTCGTACCAAAATTTAAATATTTTGGGAAATCCAAAATATATCAGTAATTTAATGGAAAGGTGAACATTAGATGTAGATCAATACGTTTGAGAATTCGTTTTACACACACACATGTACACATGTGTGCGTGTGTCTGTGTAAGTACACAACTTAATGATTTATTTAAAGCTAAAGGCACTGGGAGAACGATTTAACCTACATAGAAAGAAGTGATGTTTTTGAATTAACAAAACGTGTTTGGTGGTTAGGCTTCTTGATGACCACAAACAAAAGATTCGATATATTTGGTAATTTTGATCAAATTTTTGGTAACACTAAATAAGTGTGAACTATTACTCTAAATAATTTGGTACTGGTACACAATCGTTAGTTTGTCACCTATTTAAACATACAGGGTGTATCATGAGTAATAGCGCAAACTGACACAGTTGAAAGTAAACGATAATAGAAGCAAAAAAGTCTCAGCAAACGTGGGTCCGCAAACGAGCCGTTTTAGAGATAATTGCGAATGTGTGATTACAAGCCGCCACTGACTTCATTGTTTGTAAACGTCGTCCTAGTTGGTAAAATGCTAATAATGTCTGCGAACGTGTGGTTAGAAGCGGTCACTGATTGCATTTTGTAAACACCGAGTGCTCTACTCCCTGCGCGTTTCGAGGTTTGCTATTTATTTACAAAACAGAACATTTCCGAGAGGTGCCGTTGTAATCAAACACGATGGATACAATCAGTACAGAGAATTGTACCGGGGGTGTTCGAAAGAATTCCAAACTCAATGCGGAATCGCGTACAATATTGCATCCAGATGCAAGGACGACCCTTTGAACACCTCCTTTAACATGTACGTAAAAAAAGGTAAAGTGCTGCCCTGTGCATAGCACCACGCCATGAAGGCGTATAGGGGGTGTGGGTGGGGGTGATGTGATCAGCATCACGCCCCTGACCGCCTTTACCCTTCAAGGTTTCCCCCCCCCCCAGGTACCCATGTTATTCTACGCTGGGAGGGCGCCGGGGCCGCTTCCAACGTTAGAAAAGTTCCCGGATTTGAACCGGCCGGGGATCGAACCCGGGACCTTTAGCATGGTAGTCAGACGTGTTACCGACTGAGCCACCGCGGCCATTTTTTAACAGGTACGTGTGTACAGTAATTGTAACATGTAACATACTAACGTTTGTTAAAATAAGTAGAATGTTCAATTAAAGCAATGAGATCTCCAATGACTTTTCTTAGCATTTTACCAACTAGGACGACGTTTACAAAAAGTTTGAAACCTAAATGAAGTCAGTGGTGGCTTGTAACCACACATTCGTAATTATCTCGAGAACGGCTCGTTTGCGGACCCATGTTTACTGAGACTTTTTTGCTTCTACTATCGTGTACTTTCAACTGTGCCAGTTTGCGCTATTACTTATGATACGCCCTGTATATTTGGTTACCAGGATCATTCTTGTTATTCCAAACAAATATTTGTCTCTGTGTGAGGTTTAACAGAACGTTTTTCTGCAAAAACGCTAGAGTCACATGCTAAAGCAGAACTGTTGCAATGTTAGCAGAAACAATGGACAATTACAGGGAAGACTAATGGGAAAAAACACTATCCAATTCAACCACTTATACCCAAAGAACCTTGGTATCAAGATATTAATATTTCAAGAAATTCTTTAACAAGCCTTCTTAGATGTCGGCTAAATTACACCCTAGCCCCTAAAGACTTGTACACTAGGAAGATTGTTCAATCCCCAATCTGTCAGTGTGGTGCAACTGAAGGAACACCTGATCATATTATATTTGAATGTCGTCTTAATGTAACTACACGTGATTATTTCTTAAGAGATATAAAAGAAGCAGGTTATAATGGCGCATACGCGTTGTCTACACTTTTGAGGAACCCGACTAAGGAAATAATATACGTACTTACCAACTATATTATAAGAGAAAATATTGTATTATAAAATTATGAAATTGTAAAATTATGAAATGTAAAACAAATGTAACTGGTACATAGCTGAAAAGCTAAAACAAAATATATATATTTATACAAAAAATAACAGGAAGTTAAATGCTGTTGACATGTAGGTTGAAAATTTTATACATTGATTTTCGAAGTAAAGTTTTATAACATTATTATAATTCAGGATTAATCCTAATTTGTTATTCTGCATGACGCGTATATTAAACCGAAAATTAATCTAATTAAACCACCATAAATAGCCCTTTTACCACAAGTAATGAAGAAAAGCGCTGATCCGAAATTCAGTACATAAAATACAGACCACACCAACATATCGCCATGTCCATCTTGGGAACTGACAATTTTACACCGATTCTGAATGCCTTAGCAAGCATTCAAAATCAAGCACAAGGCAATCACATAAAGAACCGACAATGTAATATGTTGTAATTTATGTTTCAACTGTTGCCAGAAGAGTCATATAAATCCCCCTACGCGATCCCTCACGATGAAGACAGCTGGGTGGTGGCCGTGTATAATAAAATCTGAAAATGGCCCCTTAGAGAGCATAAAAAGCATGTTTATGGGCCTCCTATGCTGGTTTAGCAGACGAGATAAGGATGGTAATAAAGTAACTCTGGAATACTTTGTTATTTACGGCCTATTTTTGTGCTCGCATATGTCAATATTTGTCTGTTATGTGGGCTAATGAGGTAAGGATACGCTAAGAGGTATAAACGTGAACTATATTTTTCCAGGAATTCAATCCGTCAAACATATTTTGCACGCGACACTTTCGCAAGTAATTTTTCTATTCTTGGAACTATACCTGCCGTGTAGTAGGGTAAGATGCTTAAACTGAGGCGGGGGGGAGGCAAGGTCACTTTACTTTGGTAGATAAGGTTTAGCATAGTGTGTGGGCAAAAGTGAGGGGCAACTGCCCCCCTAAAACATGCCAAATAATGAAATTGCAATTCTAAACTTCGAAAGCACTTCCAGCACGCAACCCCCAAGCACTTCAGCCCTCTTCTGCCGAAGAGCTTCCCCTCGCAAAGTGCCAGAAATATAACACTCACTTCCGCCCTTGTTTTGCGTAAATCCTGGCACGGGATTCGGAAAACAAAGAGCCGCCCCGCTGCTAGTGACACCTAGGGGCGGTGGCAAATCCTTGTTAATTGTCGCATCGTGCTTCGGAACAACGGTTGGAGGAAAAGAAACAAGAGGCTTCCTTCCAAACTATTCCAGAGGAATTCGAGTCACAAGATGGGGGAGGGTGGATTACTGCTAGAAGAGGGCACAGTTTGTAAGTTTCCTCGACAAACTACACCCTTCTACGGTAAGCGTACTGCAGTGGAAATTTTTGAAAGGAATTCTCGAAACAAAGTAGCTACAGATACGTTTTTGGCACACTGAATGTGTAATCGTTATACAGGGTGATTCAAAAGTCCCTTAACACCCCATATAAAGTGTAAAGGAGTTAGACAGGGTACTATTGGTCATGATTAGAGCTCGGAAGTTGAAGACCTATAAATTACCAAAAAAAAAGACCTAAAAATATCAAAAAAAGGACCTAAAAACGAAAAAAGGACGTATAAATGTGATCCAAATTAATTAATAACTTCAGTTTTAATTATGTATTTAATGAATAAAAAAATAAAAAATTCTGGTGGTATGGAACACACAGTGCGAAAAAACTATATGAATGAAATGCATCTTCTTTCAGTCCAAAAATGTTTTTTCTCTCGTTTCAGGGATGGTTCAAATATATTTATTTATATATTTTTTTCCTTTTTTTTTACTACAGAAAAGATGTTTAAGAGGTGTTGAATGAATTCGAATTGAGAATGGGCAGTAAAAACGTAGTCGAAAGAAGGTGAGTTGGAAAAAGAAGCCGTTAAGACATAAAAAAGGCTAAAAAAGGACCAATAAGCCAAAAAAACGCCGAAAAAGGCAAAAAAGGACAAATAAAACCCACCTTTTTCTGGCCTACAATAACTCAAAATGAATATATTGGGCCTCGTCTTCGGACACTAGGAAAAGAAAAGGATTTTTCCTCAAATTCCGAGCACTACTCATGATAGAAACAGGTTACGCCTAGAAGAAACCATATTGGTGTGTTCGAAGCAGACGTCCGCCATATTGAATTCAATTTAAAATTTTTAAATGGGAAGGGGGTGATGTGATATATCAAATCAGGCTATAATTTCACGAGAAATGCCAAAAAATGGAGATCTTTCTTTCACAATTTGAAGAAATGGTGTCCTAATCAGACTTGTTAAAGTTACAGATACCCATAAATTCTAATGAGTTCTATTGGGTTCCGTAACGGGACCGGAACCTTTTAGCTCTGAGAATTAAATTTCGGTCCAAGTTACATTATGTTTCATTTCAGTACCGAACTCTGACCGTATTTAAGTTGATCCGGAAAAAAAAAGGTTCCTGGACACTATTTATATTGATCTGGGAAAAAAGTTCCTGGACCGAATTGACTTTACAGATAAAAAAATAAGTTATTTACGGTCCAGAACCTATTTAAGCTTACTGATTTTCGCCCCCGGACCGGAATTGAATTTATGACCTTTAACAATCATGTCTATAATTGCTTTCATTTTTTACTAATAAAAAGTAGAAATGCAGTGCTATGCGATAAGATGGAAAACACACAGTACTTCTCTTAGCCTAATAGATTAGATTCACTTCCATTTATTGTTCTGGACATGAAAGAAAAACTGGTTTGTTATCTCAGTCTGTGTGCTGTAGCTTGGCTGATATCATAAACGTTGCGCTGGACATTTTGCAGTGCTATAATCTAAACATTACCACTTTCTTGCACCTAGCAAAGATATATTCAAGACCAGAGAAAGAAGAAGTGAATGGAACAGTTTGGTATTCTGTGACGTTCTTGCAATTTGCTAAGAAGAGAGAATAGCGTGTGATTTATGACGTTTAAGCACACTATTATAATCTGTGACATGAAGGCACTGATCCTAATTAAGTGATAGTTTACAAACTAACTAACAGAATTCTTTATCGAAGCTTGTAACACAGTGTGCGCAGAAATCCAAACAAACCAAACAGCCATTAATAATAACAGAGGAACGTTTTAATCCCAGATCAAGGAAGACAGGAAACTTGTTTTCGATCAAGGACAGCTAAGTAATCACGGTCGCTCAAAGCGAAAATTCTGGTTTTTCAAGAACTTATATCTACCTTCCGTTTAATTACTTTCTTGGTGCCACGATTGAGTTAATGTCTGTATTGGCTCTCGACGATCAGTATAAGTCATCGGAAACTTCTAATTTGTGGTTGCAATGCTAAAAAAGTGTAGGAACCAAGGGCGTTCACAGAGGGAGGGAGAGGGCACTTGCCTTCTCCCCTCCGAGATATCAGGGAAAACTTCATGTCATTCGAATGGTGAAATTGTAGCGTGAAAAAATGCATGAAGTGTGTAATGAAAGGCAGCAGAATACGTTGTCTTTGAGCATCGTGAAAAAGTACAAAAAAGACAAAGAACTGTTCGATCCTAGACTAGGTTAATCGGGACTGGGCCTACAGTTTAAAGTGGGATCCGAACCACTATGTGCCTCCACCGGATATCGACCCACTTTATTCTCTTATACAAAGGAGGATAGGATCATGGCGAGGCACTACTCCGTCTTGAGAAGTATGTCCAAAAGAAACATTAAACTTTATTGCACGCTCAAGTTCTTATCTCATAATAGTACACTCACACACACAGGGACAAAGGTAAAAGCAGTTGTTAAGCAAGCTAGCAGCTATAAAAACTCGTTCAGGGTGTGTATGGAGAATTCAAGCACAATAACACTGAATGCTTCACCGAGTTCTCTGATGGCAGAGGACAGTCCCAACGCTATGCTGCAAAGCAATAATGGTTTGATTTACTCCATAGGCTTGCAACAAATGTACTGTAAAGCAGTGGCGCAACCACAAGCCCCCGCCCCCCCCCCCGGTGGAAATTAATTCTAGGGGGGTAAACATTGACGGCCAAGGGCACCTTCAGTGGGGCACAGAGGGAATAGACTTGATTTCAAATTTTATGCAAATAAAAATACATTTTGTAAAATTTTCTTACTCGCTTCGCTCGCATTGTCTGCTTTTCTTAGTCTCGTCAAGTTCATAGCCTTAGCTAGGGGGCGGCAGGAGTCGAACCTGGGCACCGAACAATCTAAATGAAAAAAGTTGCAAAGGAGAGAATGCCATGGTGCCCTGTGAAATTATTTGCGCCCTATTAAATCAATATATTGTTTCAAGTTTGCAAAAATTGGATCTGAAAATTTTCTATAATGCATTGAAAATTACTGGAGAGAGAAGTAAGACCAAAAGAATGGCTTATTGCAGAAAGGGACCTGAGTCACTTTTGCACAATTCTGAGAAAAACAAGAAAAATCGTATAATATTGATAGTGTAAGAAAGAAATGTACCGCTGTTGGCTCAAATATTCAGCATAAAGAAAAGTTAATTTTGCAACCCTCAATGCTCCCTCCTGCAGTATGCTGCTAGAGACAGTGGAGATGAAAAGATTGTGACTCCGGTACCTTTCTGCAATAAAAGTGGAAACTGTGAGAAATAAAACGAGAAATATCCTACAAACGGCCTTTTGGCTTTGCCACATAAGCTAGGTTAGGTTAGGTTATCTTATATATGCCACAGAAAATTATAGATTCAGCAATAAATGACAGTGTATTGCACTTTCTGGACTTTATTGTCGGTGTTTGAAGTACAATAATGTACGAGTTCATACATGCATGTGTTACTCTACATCTGAGTCTGTTTCATTGCCGTGTGTAGTGGGCCACTGAAGAATATCTTCAAAAATTCCTTTGACGTCGTCTGGTACATACGATAAGGCAGTTCGTATGTCCTTCAATTTAGTAAGCTTGATCGGCATACATGCAACTGGGAACGTACGTGGCGTAGGAATTACAATTCTTGCACGTTTGGACAGATAGAAGGTGTCAGACGTCAAACCTTTGATGAATTCGGAAACTTCGACAGTACCCTTATGTTAAACACAATATTCAAAGTAATGATACTTGGAAATCTGAAAATACTGCCTATTCTTGTAGGAACACATGGTAGTTTTCACAGATGGCACATTTTTTTTGTAGACATGAGGTCACCACGTTGGGAGACCAATAATGTTACTGGTGTCAATAAGTTTGACAGTACTTTTACCGCCCCGAGCTGCATTACAGATTAGCGTACACAGTTCGTACAACGTATAAATACGGCTAAGTTTATTGCAGAAAAGGACCCGAGTCAGTAACTCAGATACCTTTCTGCATTAAAGTACACTTTTCACTTTGCATTTTCTTGGCTATAGCCTCGTGTGACTGACGTCCTTTCTGCACTAAAAGATGTGTCTGTAACTAGGATAATCAAAAATACCATTAACTCCGATACCTCAAAAATGTGACTCAGGTCCCTTTCTGCAATAAGCCATTCAAATATGTTCTTCAGACTGTCGTTGCTAAACAGTCTAAACAGTTTGGTTTTAAATGTATGAACAATTGTTTTGAGGAAAAGGAGCACACACGTGTGAGAGACAATTTATATCATTTTTGCTGTTGGTTTGTTATGAGGTGGATGAATTGATTATGTAATGTATTTAAATAATACACTTATGTGTATTAAAGAAACATTAAATACATGCACACTTTTGTGTTAACATGTTGCATATGTATTTTCTTATTTTACGTCGCTCCATTTTGCATATGTGTAAACATATGTTCTACGTGAATGTTACACATGCCATATGTACAAAAGGAATTAAATTCTTCATTTTGTCTTTCAAAAATACAGTTTGTGCGCTTGTTTTCCATTTTTAGCTAATGCGATATTGAACGTGTTGAAAAAGTACCAACAACAACAATAAATATTATTATTATTCCTATTATTACTGGCACGTTTATCCTCCTGGTACTTGCCCCGCCCAGACAAACTTCGTGGTTGCACCTCTGCTGTAAAGTGTCAGCCTGCACACAGTGGGAGAAAGTCAGAGCTATTACTGCGTTCAGTGGCGGTGATTGGATGGGGTAAAGCGGGTAGTTGCCACCCAAACTATGGCACTTTTGGCCCCCATACTGTGGCCTCTTAAAAGCTAAGCTCTGTCTACCAAGATAAGGCAAACTTCCTTCCCCACCATCTAGTTTTGGCACCCATCCGCCACTGACTGCGTTTTCATCTAAGCATTTTTCTTAACATTTCTGATGTGGTAGAATTCTGCCATGTAAAGTGAAGAATTCTTTTATCACCTTTGTGGGATAGCATATCCCATAACATATTTTACATATAGAGCCGGTCCTAATTTCTTTAGCATTTCGCGTAGCGTAACCAATCAGAAGCGAGCTCTAGGTCACGTGTGCAGCTGTAATGGCGACCGAGTGAGATGTAAACAATGCATCCACTCATACGTGTGTTAAATCGTAAGTCATGGCAACTTTTTTTTTCTCGCGAACAGGGGACGACACGAAAAATCTAAGATATACGTTTGATAGTGTATGGAATGTACTTTCGAAAGAAGCCACCAGATGGTGTATGTGAATAACGATGGTAGTAAGCACGCAAGCAAGTTCAGTCGGTGAGTGACAGCGTTCGAAAATGGAGATCATGAATCAGGAGCAAAGTTCGTACGTTAAAATAGCGGTTCTCCATGGCAGAAATGCACGGGAATGCCATACAGAGCTACGGGAAGCACTGGGTGTGCATGCCATGCCCTATCGAACAGTGGATAATCTAGGTGAATACTCTGAAGGTTGTTAAACAGTGTAGTCTTGTGTACTTGTTGTTCATGCCATAACAAAACACTGTTGTCCAAAGTCCTTTGTTCTGACTCTTCCCTACGAGAGTCTCCTGCATCGAGACTTCATCTGGTGGCTTCATTCGAAGGTACGTTCCATACACTTTCAAACGTATATCTTAGATTTTTCATGTTGTCCCCTGCTCGCGAGAAAAAAAATAGTTGCCATGACTTATGACTTAACCCTCGTATTTTTAAAGTCGATAACTAGGGAGACAAATTTATGGTAAATAAAAACTGAGGAGAGCGGCAAATAAAATGTTACATCAGCGGTATATACCAGCGGTGGAAAAAATATAAATTGGCACACACTTTTTCATCATGAGAGGAAACAACATACAAAAGAGCTATAAATTGATAAACTACATCATTTTTATATACTGTACACATGCACAAGTACTTAGCTGTCCAACCAAAAAGAAAACATCAACACAAAATCACTTCATTTCTAAATTGCATATCTCAAGTGATTTATTCATTGTATGTATTTAAAGGATATCCTTGCTGTCCAACAAATAAAATAATCACTACAGCACATACACAAACACATGTTGAAAATCACATGATGATAAACAAAATCCATTCAGGACTGAACACAAATGACACCATTGATTCCCTTGATGTGCAGGAACAGACTAATCTTATCGCTGCTACAGCTAGCAAGTTCAATGAAACTGGAAGTTTAGTAAACATTCGGGCGAAGAAAGGAATGCAGCTTGACAGGGAGCGAAGTTTTCGAACTGAGATTATGTTCATGGGAAATCCCAATTTGCAGCGTCTTCCTGGTGTGATCGAAGATAAAACGTTCTTCAGCTGCAAGTGGTAGGAAACGTTAGGCAAACGTTTCGTTACAAATCGACGGTTTGCGCGCACAACCTCAATTGCCGGTTTTTGCGTGTTTTCTACTTAATTTGATGATATTTCACGGTTATTTCGCGAAAAAGCGTTCATTTGATGGAGAAGCACACATTTCGCATTACTTCGCGAATAAAACTCATGCATATTTCATCATTGGGGGGTGTAGTTACGTGCAGAATGTTTAAAATTGCACGAATATCCCAATATTTACGTAAGACTGATAGTTACTTAATGTTACGAAGAAAGGTTAGAGTTTAAATTTGTTTACACGATACTAGTGAATTAGCACCAAAACAACAACTAGCCGAGTCGGTATTTTTTAAAGTACACTTTATGCACAGTAAGGTTAATTGGAACTGGACCTACAGTTTAAAGTGGGATCCGAACCACTATGTGCCTCCACCGGGTATCGAACCCGGGACCCCTTGATTACAAGGCGACGACGCTACCACTGAATCATCAGGAAGGCCGTAACAACTACTCGAGTCAATAAAAATCTGTTGGGCCCCAGCCCCCCCCCCCAAAAAAAAAAGTATCTTGGTTCGACCCTACAAGCATGGGACATAGCCTAAGTTTTTTCTCTCAATTTAGCACTCTTTTGGAAAAACGCGAGTAAAAGGTTAATTTTTAAAAATGGATTTCCTCTAGCAACAGTACCATTTAGAGAAGTATAGAAAATAACCCGGATTCAGTGATTTTTTGACCAAGTTAAGAAAATACAGTGAAATAAAAAACGTCAGTAGTGCATATTGATTGTTTCAACGCAATACTTGGTACGAGTGTTTTTGTAGCCTTTTTTTTATCAATTGAAAATCAGTTTTTGACATATAATGACAATTTTTTGTCATGTTTTGTCGATGTTTTAGCGCTTAGCGATGTTTTAGCAAAATTTCCTATTTTTCTCTTTTTTTCGCACTCATACTTGGTACGAACGCCACGATCTTATGTGATATAACTTAACCTATTTATATTTTTTTTACGTATAGGTGTACATGATGAATCCCCATACAGATTTTTCCTAAGTTTTACGGTTTCCAAGATAATCCCACTTCCGGTTGCCATTTTGGATTTCCGAGAATAGGTTTTATTCATATTTTACTTACATATAGGCGTACGTGACAAATCTGCAAACAGATTTTTTCTAAGTTTTACCGTTTCCAAGATAACCCCACTTCCGGTCGCCATTTTGGATTTCCGAGCATAGGTTTTATTCATATTTTACTTACATATAGGCGCACATGACGAATCCGCAAACAGATTTTTTCTAAGTCTTACCGTTTCCAAGATAACCCCACTTCCGGTCGCCATTTTGGATTTCCGAGCATAGGTTTTATTCATATTTTACTTACATATAGGCGCACATGACGAATCCGCAAACAGATTTTTCCTAAGTCTCACTGTTTCCAAGATAACTAGTAGTCCAATCAGCCCGGTTGAACGTCCTCATTTGGGGCTCAGGGGGCTCGCCGTGTTGCCAGCTGCTTATTTGAAAAAATCACCAAGGTTTTTGGTCTAACCTAACCTAAAACAGCAAGGAGCTGGCAATTTTGCTTGAGAGTTCACAAACCGGAAGTGGGGCTCGGTGGGGCTCGGTGGAGCTCGCCACACACACACACTCACTTTCTCTCCACGTTCCGCGCCTTATTTATTGCGCTGACGATGTTTCACAGCGTAGAAAACAACACCAAAACATCAAAAACTCATTTTGATTATTTGGAACTCGCCAAAACCTCAAAAAAACTTATTTTTATTAATTGAGGTTCACCAAAACCTCAAAAACTCCCACTTTCTCTCCATGTTCAGCGCTTTTATTTATTGCGCTGACACAGCGTGATGAGTAAATAATGTACTCTCTCATCCTTGAAGGATGAACGCACCTTATCGTAATTTTCCAAGTCCCGGTCAAATGTTTATATATCGTGACCTTTGTAAACCTCTCGGAACGATGTGATCTCTCTGCCACACACACACACGCCTCTTATTATTTCTGTATTGTGACGTGTTTATTTTGGTATGGGAGGACAGAGGACACCGAGACTCGATCGACACACTAAACCCAACCTCTCTACGCGTACTCTACGTCACCAAAAAAAAGGTTAAAGGTTCCAAATAACAATAGTTAAGAGTTTCGCCAATCTAGTAAAGTGGATTGGTTGAAATCTCCAAGGCGTATTTTTGCATTTTTTTTAAATATGAACACGTTAAAACTGAACTGTCTTGGATTTTTGAGTTTTGTATTCCCCCTGAGAAAATTCTATATAAAATAACATACCTGAAAATTATATTTGCAGTAGATTGATTTTTTTTTTGAGTTTTGTAATCACCTCAAGAAATTCTATATAAAATAACATACCTGAAAATTGTATTCACAGTAGATTGAATTCTTGAGTTTTTTGTATTCGCACACAAGAAATTATATATAAATAACATACCCGAAATTCTATTTACAGTAGATTGAATTTTTGAGTTTTGTAATCACTCTAAGAAATTCTATATAAAATAACATACCTGAAAATTGTATCGCTAGACACTTTTTGATTTCTGTGATTTTTTGGAGAAAGCATAATGGCATCCACCACCAGTTTCAATCGAAAAAATGATAAAACTGAATGTGTTACTTGCGAAAAATTAATATCTAAAACTAATATTAGCAAGCACAGGGCAAGATGTAGCGAAACAGATTCGAGAATTAATCGTTTGTTATCTTCTAAGTCTTGTGCTCGATGTGGAAAGATGATCAGCATTGCAAATTTAAGTAAACACCTCAAAATTTGCAAACTATCGATCGAACGAGGAACATTGAAAAGGAAAATCGATAATGCAGATACGGAAGCTTCCACTTCCAAGCAAATTAAATTATCTAATGAACGCAAACCAATTAGATCTGCATTCAACGACCAACTCCAGGATTTTTCAATTAGGTCAGAACCAGGCCGTGACATCCTTAGTTTCTTGGACGAAACGAAAACATCTGTACTAAATATTCTAAAAAATAAACTTGAAAACAACTCTATAAAAGTATATGTTGTTCTGTTTTCTGAATACGAGAAAGTTGATGGCACAACGAGTATTTTTTATCATTGTACAAAAAACCAGACTCTTCATTTGGCGGACGTCGAAAATTTGGACAACTTCTATTATAAAGTTACCAATGAGCTGGTTAAGAAACATGACGATTTCGAGGCTAAAGGGTCGGGATGGTCTCTGTGTGGAAGTCCTCACACGTTAACCGTTTACGTGAACCGATTCTCGCCTCTTCGCGCTTCCAGCTACGTTCCTCTTCCACCGAACATTCAACACAAGAGGGCTGTGTTAAATATACAGAACAGCGATAACAAGTGTTTTTTCTGGTGTATATTGGCTGCACTGCATCCTGTTCATTGGTTAAATCATCCAGAACAGGTTTCTCATTACAAGCAATACGAGTCCGAGTTTGAAAGTGTAATGTCTGGCATCGAATACCCGGTGACATTGTCGGATATAACAAAGTTCGAAAATCGTGCGGGAAAACGCATCGCTATTAATGTATATTCCTTCACGTCAGATAAATATCTCGTGCATCCCGTCAGGATAAGCGATATCGACGATGACGATGCTCGTGTGATTAATCTTCTTCTTATTTCAAACGAGGATGTTCATCATTACACGCTAATTCGTTCTCTATCACGTTTGGTCAGAAGTCAAACTACCAAGTATGCAAACAACATCGAAGTTTGCCCGAGATGCCTAACCACGTTCGACGATCGAAAACAACTCAATTATCGAAATTACACCGGACGTCAAATTGCTATCGAGAAACTTGCAGAACATAAAATTTATTGCGGCGACAACAGACCGGCTAGAATGTTGATGCCCGAAACGAACGAAGTCGAAGAATTCAAAATGCACAAGGCATTGTTGGAACATCCGGCCATCATCGTTGCTGATTTCGAGGCGTTCCTGAAACCACTCTCCTACTGCGAACCGGATCCTGAAATTTCCTCCACAACGCCGTACCAGCTTCATCAACCAAACAGTTTCGGCTATGTTGTTGTGCGACGTGATAAAATAAATGAGGCATATATATACCGCGGGCCAAATGTAATCGAACACTTCCTGGAAAAAATGGTGGAGGAGGTTGAGGTAATTGGTAGCGTATTGTTTACATCAAAACCGATGGCACCTTTAACTGAAAATGAACTTCAAGATTACAATTCCACTGAGGTGTGTCCGGTATGTGATCAAAGTTTCACTGATGAGAACAAAAAAGTATTCCACCACGATCATTTCAGCGGAAACTACATAGGTGGAATTTGCAATACGTGCAATCTTAAAATCCAGAAACCTAAATTCATCCCCATATTCTTTCACAACGGAAGCGGATATGATTTTCACCACCTGGTGAGACATCTTGGCTACGATCCGAAACGTATAGGTGTCTTGGCCGAGAATGAGGAACGCTACATTAGTCTCAGCAAGCAAGTGTCGATTCCGGGAACGAAAAATACAATCGAGATGCGCTTCCTGGATTCGTATAGATTTCTCTCTGCAAGTCTGGATGCTTTAGCGAACAAACTCACCGACGATCAATTCAAAATAACTAGAGCTAGTTTTCCCAACGTGGACATAGAACTCGTTAGACGTAAAGGGATTTATCCTTACGAATACGTCAGTGATGATTCTAAATTTAACGACGACGTTCTCCCACCTCCAAGGGATTTTTACAGCAGACTCAGAGAGAAAGGAATCACGGACGAAGAATACCAACACGCGCAACTCATGTGGGAGAAATTAGAATGTAGGACACTCGGAGACTACCACGACGCATACTTAAAATTAGACGTGACGATACTCGCGGATGTTTTTCAAGCGTTCAGGAAAACGGCAACGAATATTTATAAATTAGATCCAGCGTATTTCTACAGTCTACCGGGATTAGCGTGGTCGGCAATGTTATTCCAGACAAAGGTCAAGCTGGAACTGATATCGGACGTTGACATGTTGCTATTTATCGAAAGAGGGATACGAGGTGGAATGGTGCAATGCGTACAGAGACATGCGAAAGCTAATAACGTACACATGAAAGAAGATTACGATTCAAATCGAGCATCGAATTACATCTTCTACGCCGACGTTAATAATCTCTACGGACATGCCATGGTTCAGAAACTTCCTTACGGGGGATTCGAATGGTTAGATCCCACTTCGATAGACATTATTCATTTCGACGATAGCGAGTGTGGTTTCTTCGCAGAGGTAGATCTCCAATTCTCCGACCACCTGCACGACACGTTTTCGGATTTGCCTCCGACTCCCGAAATCAAATGTCCACCCGACTCGGTTCAAGACAAGCTTTTGTTAACATTGAACCGTAAACAGAGATACGTCGTCCACTACAAGAATCTCCGGTTTTTGATTGGGAAGGGTGTTGAGATAGTAAATGTTAGAAGAATACTAAAGTTTAAACATTCCACGTGGTTAAGACCTTACATAGAAACTAACACACAACATAGAACAGCTGCCACTTCCGATTTAGACAAGGACTTCTTTAAATTAATGAACAATGCGGTGTACGGAAAGACCATGGAGAATGTTAGAAAGCACGTAGACGTGAAATTAATTTCCGATAAGAATAAATGTCGGAAGTGGATAGCCGATCCTAGATTCAAGTCGAGAAAAATTTACAACGAGAATTTGGCACTTTTCAATCTAGATATAAAATTGATGAAATTCAGAAAGCCAATTTACGTTGGCGCAACGGTTCTCGACTTGTCGAAACTTTACATGTTCGAATTTCATTACGACGTGATGAAGCCCTTCTACAATGATAAAATATCACTTTTGTACACGGACACCGACAGCTTCATTTACAGCATACAAACACCTAACCTATACGAAGACATAAAAAATCCTTCCATGCTCGAGTATTTCGATACGTCTGCGTATCCTCAACCCAACAGATTTGGAATTCCATCTCGTAACAAAAAAGTCCTAGGTAAACTGAAAGATGAATGTAACGGTGATGTTATTGTCGAGTTCGCGGGTTTGCGTTCGAAGATGTATGCCATGAGAACAGAGACTAGCGTCACGAAGAAAGCAAAAGGTGTGGGCAAGAATACGGTAGAGAACAAACTCACCTTCCACGATTACATCGATTGCCTTTACTCACAATCGACGATACTAAGTATAGAACAAAGAATCCAAAGCGCAGACCACGTGATTACAACAAACGAAGTTAGGAAAGTAGCATTAGATCCGCATGACGATAAAAGATGTATTTTGTCTTGTGGAATCCACACGTTGCCTTGGGGGCACTATCGTTTAGAAATTAGTAAAAATTGTAGGCAATGCAATTGAAAAAAAAACTTAAAATAACTATAACTAAAATAAATAAAAAAAAAACTTTAACTGTCTCAAATTATCACATACACAATAAATAACTAGCAAGGACAATGAACCTCTTTGGTTTCCGAAAGCAAACAATGGAGACTGTACACCGCACGGCAGATCATGAATTTCTACCTTCCATGTTATCTAAACTCAACGGCCTGTTGATCAATCAATTTTCGGAACGCTGCTCTTCTTGCTGGAACAGTGACGATTTCGGATTCGCGACGATCGGCATGACGAGGAAACCCAACGACGAAAAATACAGAAACAAAATCAACGACTTTCTAAACGTTGCAACGTTGTGAGAAACGTTTCTCACAACGTTGCAACGTTTAGAAAGTCGTTGATTTTGTTTCTGTATTTTTCGTCGTTGGGTTTCCTCGTCATGCCGATCGTCGCGAATCCGAAATCGTCACTGTTCCAGCAAGAAGAGCAGCGTTCCGAAAATTGATTGATCAACAGGCCGTTGAGTTTAGATAACATGGAAGGTAGAAATTCATGATCTGCCGTGCGGTGTACAGTCTCCATTGTTTGCTTTCGGAAACCAAAGAGGTTCATTGTCCTTGCTAGTTATTTATTGTGTATGTGATAATTTGAGACAGTTAAAGTTTTTTTTTTATTTATTTTAGTTATAGTTATTTTAAGTTTTTTTTTCAATTGCATTGCCTACAATTTTTACTAATTTCTAAACGATAGTGCCCCCAAGGCAACGTGTGGATTCCACAAGACAAAATACATCTTTTATCGTCATGCGGATCTAATGCTACTTTCCTAACTTCGTTTGTTGTAATCACGTGGTCTGCGCTTTGGATTCTTTGTTCTATACTTAGTATCGTCGATTGTGAGTAAAGGCAATCGATGTAATCGTGGAAGGTGAGTTTGTTCTCTACCGTATTCTTGCCCACACCTTTTGCTTTCTTCGTGACGCTAGTCTCTGTTCTCATGGCATACATCTTCGAACGCAAACCCGCGAACTCGACAATAACATCACCGTTACATTCATCTTTCAGTTTACCTAGGACTTTTTTGTTACGAGATGGAATTCCAAATCTGTTGGGTTGAGGATACGCAGACGTATCGAAATACTCGAGCATGGAAGGATTTTTTATGTCTTCGTATAGGTTAGGTGTTTGTATGCTGTAAATGAAGCTGTCGGTGTCCGTGTACAAAAGTGATATTTTATCATTGTAGAAGGGCTTCATCACGTCGTAATGAAATTCGAACATGTAAAGTTTCGACAAGTCGAGAACCGTTGCGCCAACGTAAATTGGCTTTCTGAATTTCATCAATTTTATATCTAGATTGAAAAGTGCCAAATTCTCGTTGTAAATTTTTCTCGACTTGAATCTAGGATCGGCTATCCACTTCCGACATTTATTCTTATCGGAAATTAATTTCACGTCTACGTGCTTTCTAACATTCTCCATGGTCTTTCCGTACACCGCATTGTTCATTAATTTAAAGAAGTCCTTGTCTAAATCGGAAGTGGCAGCTGTTCTATGTTGTGTGTTAGTTTCTATGTAAGGTCTTAACCACGTGGAATGTTTAAACTTTAGTATTCTTCTAACATTTACTATCTCAACACCCTTCCCAATCAAAAACCGGAGATTCTTGTAGTGGACGACGTATCTCTGTTTACGGTTCAATGTTAACAAAAGCTTGTCTTGAACCGAGTCGGGTGGACATTTGATTTCGGGAGTCGGAGGCAAATCCGAAAACGTGTCGTGCAGGTGGTCGGAGAATTGGAGATCTACCTCTGCGAAGAAACCACACTCGCTATCGTCGAAATGAATAATGTCTATCGAAGTGGGATCTAACCATTCGAATCCCCCGTAAGGAAGTTTCTGAACCATGGCATGTCCGTAGAGATTATTAACGTCGGCGTAGAAGATGTAATTCGATGCTCGATTTGAATCGTAATCTTCTTTCATGTGTACGTTATTAGCTTTCGCATGTCTCTGTACGCATTGCACCATTCCACCTCGTATCCCTCTTTCGATAAATAGCAACATGTCAACGTCCGATATCAGTTCCAGCTTGACCTTTGTCTGGAATAACATTGCCGACCACGCTAATCCCGGTAGACTGTAGAAATACGCTGGATCTAATTTATAAATATTCGTTGCCGTTTTCCTGAACGCTTGAAAAACATCCGCGAGTATCGTCACGTCTAATTTTAAGTATGCGTCGTGGTAGTCTCCGAGTGTCCTACATTCTAATTTCTCCCACATGAGTTGCGCGTGTTGGTATTCTTCGTCCGTGATTCCTTTCTCTCTGAGTCTGCTGTAAAAATCCCTTGGAGGTGGGAGAACGTCGTCGTTAAATTTAGAATCATCACTGACGTATTCGTAAGGATAAATCCCTTTACGTCTAACGAGTTCTATGTCCACGTTGGGAAAACTAGCTCTAGTTATTTTGAATTGATCGTCGGTGAGTTTGTTCGCTAAAGCATCCAGACTTGCAGAGAGAAATCTATACGAATCCAGGAAGCGCATCTCGATTGTATTTTTCGTTCCCGGAATCGACACTTGCTTGCTGAGACTAATGTAGCGTTCCTCATTCTCGGCCAAGACACCTATACGTTTCGGATCGTAGCCAAGATGTCTCACCAGGTGGTGAAAATCATATCCGCTTCCGTTGTGAAAGAATATGGGGATGAATTTAGGTTTCTGGATTTTAAGATTGCACGTATTGCAAATTCCACCTATGTAGTTTCCGCTGAAATGATCGTGGTGGAATACTTTTTTGTTCTCATCAGTGAAACTTTGATCACATACCGGACACACCTCAGTGGAATTGTAATCTTGAAGTTCATTTTCAGTTAAAGGTGCCATCGGTTTTGATGTAAACAATACGCTACCAATTACCTCAACCTCCTCCACCATTTTTTCCAGGAAGTGTTCGATTACATTTGGCCCGCGGTATATATATGCCTCATTTATTTTATCACGTCGCACAACAACATAGCCGAAACTGTTTGGTTGATGAAGCTGGTACGGCGTTGTGGAGGAAATTTCAGGATCCGGTTCGCAGTAGGAGAGTGGTTTCAGGAACGCCTCGAAATCAGCAACGATGATGGCCGGATGTTCCAACAATGCCTTGTGCATTTTGAATTCTTCGACTTCGTTCGTTTCGGGCATCAACATTCTAGCCGGTCTGTTGTCGCCGCAATAAATTTTATGTTCTGCAAGTTTCTCGATAGCAATTTGACGTCCGGTGTAATTTCGATAATTGAGTTGTTTTCGATCGTCGAACGTGGTTAGGCATCTCGGGCAAACTTCGATGTTGTTTGCATACTTGGTAGTTTGACTTCTGACCAAACGTGATAGAGAACGAATTAGCGTGTAATGATGAACATCCTCGTTTGAAATAAGAAGAAGATTAATCACACGAGCATCGTCATCGTCGATATCGCTTATCCTGACGGGATGCACGAGATATTTATCTGACGTGAAGGAATATACATTAATAGCGATGCGTTTTCCCGCACGATTTTCGAACTTTGTTATATCCGACAATGTCACCGGGTATTCGATGCCAGACATTACACTTTCAAACTCGGACTCGTATTGCTTGTAATGAGAAACCTGTTCTGGATGATTTAACCAATGAACAGGATGCAGTGCAGCCAATATACACCAGAAAAAACACTTGTTATCGCTGTTCTGTATATTTAACACAGCCCTCTTGTGTTGAATGTTCGGTGGAAGAGGAACGTAGCTGGAAGCGCGAAGAGGCGAGAATCGGTTCACGTAAACGGTTAACGTGTGAGGACTTCCACACAGAGACCATCCCGACCCTTTAGCCTCGAAATCGTCATGTTTCTTAACCAGCTCATTGGTAACTTTATAATAGAAGTTGTCCAAATTTTCGACGTCCGCCAAATGAAGAGTCTGGTTTTTTGTACAATGATAAAAAATACTCGTTGTGCCATCAACTTTCTCGTATTCAGAAAACAGAACAACATATACTTTTATAGAGTTGTTTTCAAGTTTATTTTTTAGAATATTTAGTACAGATGTTTTCGTTTCGTCCAAGAAACTAAGGATGTCACGGCCTGGTTCTGACCTAATTGAAAAATCCTGGAGTTGGTCGTTGAATGCAGATCTAATTGGTTTGCGTTCATTAGATAATTTAATTTGCTTGGAAGTGGAAGCTTCCGTATCTGCATTATCGATTTTCCTTTTCAATGTTCCTCGTTCGATCGATAGTTTGCAAATTTTGAGGTGTTTACTTAAATTTGCAATGCTGATCATCTTTCCACATCGAGCACAAGACTTAGAAGATAACAAACGATTAATTCTCGAATCTGTTTCGCTACATCTTGCCCTGTGCTTGCTAATATTAGTTTTAGATATTAATTTTTCGCAAGTAACACATTCAGTTTTATCATTTTTTCGATTGAAACTGGTGGTGGATGCCATTATGCTTTCTCCAAAAAATCACAGAAATCAAAAAGTGTCTAGCGATACAATTTTCAGGTATGTTATTTTATATAGAATTTCTTAGAGTGATTACAAAACTCAAAAATTCAATCTACTGTAAATAGAATTTCGGGTATGTTATTTATATATAATTTCTTGTGTGCGAATACAAAAAACTCAAGAATTCAATCTACTGTGAATACAATTTTCAGGTATGTTATTTTATATAGAATTTCTTGAGGTGATTACAAAACTCAAAAAAAAAATCAATCTACTGCAAATATAATTTTCAGGTATGTTATTTTATATAGAATTTTCTCAGGGGGAATACAAAACTCAAAAATCCAAGACAGTTCAGTTTTAACGTGTTCATATTTAAAAAAAATGCAAAAATACGCCTTGGAGATTTCAACCAATCCACTTTACTAGATTGGCGAAACTCTTAACTATTGTTATTTGGAACCTTTAACCTTTTTTTTGGTGACGTAGAGTACGCGTAGAGAGGTTGGGTTTAGTGTGTCGATCGAGTCTCGGTGTCCTCTGTCCTCCCATACCAAAATAAACACGTCACAATACAGAAATAATAAGAGGCGTGTGTGTGTGTGGCAGAGAGATCACATCGTTCCGAGAGGTTTACAAAGGTCACGATATATAAACATTTGACCGGGACTTGGAAAATTACGATAAGGTGCGTTCATCCTTCAAGGATGAGAGAGTACATTATTTACTCATCACGCTGTGTCAGCGCAATAAATAAAAGCGCTGAACATGGAGAGAAAGTGGGAGTTTTTGAGGTTTTGGTGAACCTCAATTAATAAAAATAAGTTTTTTTGAGGTTTTGGCGAGTTCCAAATAATCAAAATGAGTTTTTGATGTTTTGGTGTTGTTTTCTACGCTGTGAAACATCGTCAGCGCAATAAATAAGGCGCGGAACGTGGAGAGAAAGTGAGTGTGTGTGTGTGGCGAGCTCCACCGAGCCCCACCGAGCCCCACTTCCGGTTTGTGAACTCTCAAGCAAAATTGCCAGCTCCTTGCTGTTTTAGGTTAGGTTAGACCAAAAACCTTGGTGATTTTTTCAAATAAGCAGCTGGCAACACGGCGAGCCCCCTGAGCCCCAAATGAGGACGTTCAACCGGGCTGATTGGACTACTAGTTATCTTGGAAACAGTGAGACTTAGGAAAAATCTGTTTGCGGATTCGTCATGTGCGCCTATATGTAAGTAAAATATGAATAAAACCTATGCTCGGAAATCCAAAATGGCGACCGGAAGTGGGGTTATCTTGGAAACGGTAAGACTTAGAAAAAATCTGTTTGCGGATTCGTCATGTGCGCCTATATGTAAGTAAAATATGAATAAAACCTATGCTCGGAAATCCAAAATGGCGACCGGAAGTGGGGTTATCTTGGAAACGGTAAAACTTAGAAAAAATCTGTTTGCAGATTTGTCACGTACGCCTATATGTAAGTAAAATATGAATAAAACCTATTCTCGGAAATCCAAAATGGCAACCGGAAGTGGGATTATCTTGGAAACCGTAAAACTTAGGAAAAATCTGTATGGGGATTCATCATGTACACCTATACGTAAAAAAAATATAAATAGGTTAAGTTATATCACATAAGATCGTGGCGTTCGTACCAAGTATGAGTGCGAAAAAAAGAGAAAAATAGGAAATTTTGCTAAAACATCGCTAAGCGCTAAAACATCGACAAAACATGACAAAAAATTGTCATTATATGTCAAAAACTGATTTTCAATTGATAAAAAAAAGGCTACAAAAACACTCGTACCAAGTATTGCGTTGAAACAATCAATATGCACTACTAACGTCACATACAATGCAGAGGCTGCGAAGTGCAGAGGAGTTTCCTGAACGCATGCGGTGCATGCGTCATTTGTGGGAAAAAGGACAGCTTGCTCTGCGATGACATTAATGAGCATTTCTACATTCTAATTTCTTCATATAGGAGAAGTATTTATTTTATACGAGATCGCTGAACTACAGCGCCTTGAATAACGTAGTGTGGAAAACGGCACGGTTCTGTGCTCTCTGGCTGGTTCCACTCGAAAATGATCCGCTAGAGGCGCTGGTGTTGGACCCGGTGCTTGGTATTCGACTGCTTATAATGGAAGTAAATGGAGTTTTCGCAACGTCTGATTCTTTTACATGAAGCATTTCTATGAATGTGATAATTGCTATGATATTTGGTACAGTGGTCGCGAAGATATTAACGAACATTCTAGACAGTCGACCACATCCTGTTATCGTCATACTTTCGTTAATAATACGGGAGAAAAAATACGCGTGGAATGCTCTTGGCAACTAAATTTTTGTGTATGAATTAGGTTCATTATTATTATCCTCATCATCATTTCTTTTAAAGATATACACGCTGAAGCATTTGTATTTTTGGTATTTACTGTCTCTTTTCTTCCGCTTTAAACTAATCGCGGCGATGATGATAATTATGATTGCATGAAACGACAAGGGGAACCCCACAAAACATTCTTAGTGCCATCGACATCAGTGTAAGGAAACTTTCAAACCAATGGGACAAGCGACACGGGATGTTCACACTGTCACACTAGTGACACACACTTCCAGACTGTAAAATAGCATTCATTGCACATGAGGGTCCAAACAGCAAACGACACGTTCATATGGCGTATTCGCGTGCTACTTGTTACTTCGGTCGGAAAGCTCCTTAACGGAAGGGTGCTCAGACCGAAGCGACGCGCTACAGGGGGAGTTCCCAACTAAGTGACAAGCGACATGGTGCCTTCAGTCTATTGGCAAGCGTTCGCTGCTAATTGTGCTAACAACAGATAGGCGACACGAAAAACCGCACATTACAACAAGTCACACGTGTCGCTTTGTCGCTTCTGCGTCGCTCAAACTGGGCCATTTCCTCAATAGCTTGCAACATGTTGCCGCGGTTTGTTGTTCTCGCATGCGCGATGCAATGAGTGTCTTGCTTTAGGGAGATTGAGCACCAAAGCGACAAGGGGCACGCGACACTTATCGCTTGAGGATTTCACCAACCGAACGCTGGCCTATGCTGCCCGTCATGCCGCTACGATGTGAAATGTTGCTCTTGATTGGCTCGTTTCCAAGCAACATGTGTCGCTTCGGTATGAAAGTTGCCTTGGACCGAAGGACCCGTGTCGCTTTGGTTTGAAATCCTCGTATCGTTTGTCGCGTGTCGCTTTGGTGTAAAATCTCCTTGAGGAAACGGTGGAGTCAGAGCTTGTGTCCCTACGGTTCGAAAGGCTGCATTGATTACGGACTGCTCGCTTCCGAGCGACACTTGTGGTTTGTCGCCTCGGTATGAAATATCTCTCAGGATACTATTTATATTCTAGTACCATAGAAAAATAAAACTCTAGTACACAATCCAACATCTGACGTCCGGAATCACTTCGCGATGTTTCTTCTTGTGTTACGCATGCTATTTATTTATTAATTTTATTTTACTTTTCTTTCCAAATTTATGTAATTTCGTGACTGCAAATCACTCCACAAATATAACTGTTTGCATCAATTCACTTACCGCCTTTCTAGACAAACAAATCTACACAACATATTCCAAAAACTAACTAAGCCGCATTACTTCCATATCAAAATTAGCACCTGGTCCGATCGCACTGCCATCTATGTTTGTCATCCGTCTGGGGAACTAGTTTCTTGGGTCGTTTTCCACACTACGTTATTCAAGGCGCTGTAGCTGAACTAAGTTTATATTACATTTCTTGGATCTGAAGTGACAAAAAGTAATAATTATTTTCCCACAATTGACGCATGCGTCACTTCAGATCCAAGAAATGTAATATAAGCTTAGTTCAGCGCTCTCGTATAAAATAAATACTTCTCCTATATGAAGAAATTAGAATGTAGAAATGCTCATTAATGTCGTCGCAGAGCAAGCTGTCCTTTTTCCCACAATTGACGCATGCGTTCAGGAGACGCCTCTGGCGAGGTGTTACGTCACGTGACACGGGATCTAGGCGTTCGATGTGGAGATGGGGAGAACCATTCATATTCCCGTGAGCTGGCGTTTCCTTATTTATGGCTCTTCCGTTCTTTATGAAGTGGTTTCCAATGAATAAAACATGTAAGAAGAGATAGACTTACCATTTATAAATTAAAAAGGACTACTGTCGATACACTTGCGAACAAAAGTTCCGTAAGCTTGCTCCTTGTAATGAAAAGTGAGCGTCTGCTTTGATTGGCTGATTTAGTTTATCTTACTTCGCTTTTCTGCCACTTTTGTCTAAGCGCGAAGACGAGGTTGACAAGGGAGGTTATCTAAGTGTCCCTCTCCGATTTCCATGAAACTTTGCAAGTGTATAGAGGGGCCCGAAGGAAGAAATACGTGTTTTTGTGTTTCAGCTAAAAAACTGTTTTAGGGGGCAACCCCCCCACCCCACCCCAATGTCAAAATGAGGGGAAATTGAAGTGGGTATCTGGCCCCGAAACCACGTAAATATGGCATAGGAAGAACACGCACATATAATTGGAACACACACAGCACAGAACTGTAGGATTGTAGGTACCAAACGCAAGTGCTATTGTGAAGGACGATGGCGGTTGAAGTTCTGTGCTAATAGTACTGGCAGATACACAAGTGGGACACTTGAGATATGAAGAGCATATCACTGGCAAACACAGCTCTGTGCTCTGTGTGTTCCAATTATATGTGCGTGTTCTTCCTATGCCATATTTGCGTGGTTTCGGGGTCAGATCCCCACTTCTAGAAGAGAAAACTAAATATATGCTTACAGGCCGAAACCAAGTGTTAGGTAATAATCAAAATCTAATTATTGATAACAACTCGTTTGAACCAGTTTCCAAATTCAAATACTTAGGAGTAATATTAACAAATGAAAATTATATTAAAGAGGAAATAAAAAGTAGGCTTAATTCAGGAAATGCATGTTACTTCTCTCTTCATAAACTTTTGTCTTCTCGTTTAATATCTAAGAAACTAAAAGTTAAAATATACAAAACAGTAATTTTGCCTGTAGTATTATATGGATGTGAAACTTGGTCCCTTACATTAAAAGAGGAACATAAATTGAGAGTATTTGAAAATAAGATCCTTAGGAAAATCTTTGGACCTAAAAGGGATGAGGAGACAGGTGAGTGGAGAAGGTTGCATAATTTAGAACTACATAATTTGTATTCATGTCCAGATATTATTAGAATAATTAAATCAAGAAGACTTAGGTGGGCAGGCCATGTGGCACGAATGGGAGAGGAAAGAGGAGTTTACAGGATTCTTGTTGGGAAACCAGATGGTAAGAGACCTGTAGGAAGGCCAAGATGAAGATGGAGGGACAACGTTGAGATGGACCTAAGGGAAATCGGTAGGGATGGAAAAGAGTATATAGAAGTTGCTCAAGATAGGGACAGATGGAAGGCCTGTGTCGCTGCAGCCATGAACCTTCAGGTTTGAGAAGGCTAGAGAGTTAGTTAGTTTAGTTAGATCCCCAATTCCATTTGTCCTCATCTTGACATTTGAGGGGGGATTTTGTCCCCTAAAACCGTTTTTTTAGCCGAAACAAAAAAACACGTATTTCTTCCTTTGAGCCCCTCTATACACCTGCAAAGTTTCATGGAAATCGGAAGGGGACACTTAGATAACCTCCCTTGTGAGTGATATGATAAAATTGCTGAAGGGACACTCAGAAAGAACAACCGTGCCCTGAGTGGGATTCGAATGCTGGACACCTGACATCGTAGCGCGCTGTGCTAACCACTTCGGTATTTAATCGTTTGCCCTCACGCAACAGAGGTAATTTTTTATGCGTTGTATTCATTAGCAAAATGTCGAAGTCCATATCGCAAATGCTGCACCCAGTTATAGGCCTTCCTTAGTGTTCCACGTTTATTAAAATTTACATCTTGGGGGTATTTCTTAACCTTTTGGAACCTGAGGTTCAAATCCCCCCCCCCCCCAAGTTAAGCTTTCCAGGTTAATTAATAACTGGAGAAATGTTTGCGGTGTCAGTGTTTTCTACATTGTGTATACAGAGTCTCCCAGAATAAATGATTGGGTTTCATGAGGTCTCTGTGAAGTATGTACAGGGTGGCCCAAAAAAGGGTACCGAAATGTAGAACCGTTGTATTGTGTTTGGTTACCTTTTCTTGGGCCAGCCTGTATTATGTGTAATAGATTGAAAGTGCTTTTATTTAATTCAGTCACTCAGAAAAATTGTGTTCATGTGTTCCTATTTTCTGTCATTGGTGTAATAATAAAGTCATTGTTGTTACATTTAGCATTTTAGTTTCAGATGTTTAACCTTTAAAACAATTACAGATCAATTGAAGCATGGCCAACTAGAATTTTAAAAAATATGCACGCGTAAGAACTCAAATCGTCGCCTTGTATTCCAGGGGTCCCGGGTTCGATACTCGGTGGAGGCACATAGTGGTTCGGATCCCACTTTAAACTGTAGGTCCAGTCCCGATTAGCCTTTTTGTGCATAAAGTGAACTTAAAACAACTATTCAATCAATCAATCTCAAAGAACTCAAACGAAACACGCCCCCCCCCCCCCCAATGGCTTGATTGTTTCTTGGCACACACTTGGAGCACCGCCTTACTTTGCTAACCATGTGCGATAAGTGTTGAATCGTCAATTTCCATAACTGTGGATTGGCAGAAGTGGACCGCAAGGTGTCCTGATCTTATCCATTAGATTTCTTCCTCTGGGACAATGTCAAAAATGAGGTTTACAGTGAAAGAATTGATTAATCTTGACCAAATCACGAAAAGAGTCAGAGAAGCAATTATAAGCGTTACTCAAGCGTTGTTTACAGAGTGTGGAACGAAATTTAATATCCTTATGGCGTGTGTCGTGCTGTTAATGGTGAGCATATTGAAACTTGTTAATGTTGTTCGTAATATTTTTGAGTGGCAGAATAAAATAAAAGCACTTTCAATCCATTAAACATAATACTGTACATACTTCACAGAGACCTCATAAAACCTCACCATTCATTCTCGGAGACCCTGTATATAATGTGGTTACCAAATGTTATGGATGAATATGTGCTAACACCTATCTTGCATGGAAAGAAATGGAAACGTTTATCAATAAATAAGATAAGTATCCAGTGGCGTGCCCAGGATATTCGAAAGGGAGGGGTTACTTCTTCTTGGTAGTCAGCCCTGATTTTGGCATACTATCCTACCATTGATGTTCTTTTTAGGAATACTTTGCCAAAGGGGGGTATAACCCCCACCAATCCCCTCTTGGGTACGCCACTGTAAGTATCCCACTTATGTAATGTTATATGTAGATAGCCTATGCAGCACGTAGAAGTCTCCCTCAAACGGTTTTTCTAGAATTTTACAATAACTCGTTTACATTACACAAATATTTGGGCCTCCCAGGTGGCGCAGTGGTAGCGTTGTCGCCTTGTAATCAAGGGGTCCCGGGTTCGATTCCCGGTGGAGGCACATGGTTCGGATCGCACTTTAAACTGTAGGTCGTCCCGAATAGCCTTTCTGTGCATAAAGAGGACTTAAAACACCAAATCAAACCAAACAAATATCATTACCTGCATCCGTGATAGAAAACTTTGATTGAGTTTGTGTCTTAAGTCCACTTTATGCACAGATAGGCTAATCGGGACTAGACCTACAGTTTAAAGTGGGATCCGAACCATTATGTACCTCCACCCGGCATCGAACCCAGGACCCCTTGATTACAAGGCGACGACGTTACCACTACTCCATCGGGAGGCCCTGGAAGAAAAGAAAAATAAATAAAAGCAACCCGAAAGAGATGAAAAGAAGAAAGGGGGAGAAATGAGTGTGCAAGAGAAAAATAATAAGTAACAGAGAGAGAAACACAAAATAAACAGAGACAGACAAACATAAAATAAATAAGAAAGAGAAAAACATAAAATATACAGAGAAGGAGTGAGAAGAAAACACATGAAAGAAAAAGAGAGAGAGAAAACATGAAATAAGCAGAGAGAGAGGAAAGCAAAATAAGAGAAACAGAGAGAGAAAGAAACACAATACAGAGAAAGGAAGAGAAAACAACAGAAAAGAGAGAGAAAAACACAAAACAAAGAAAGGCCGAGGAAAACAAAGGGAAAAGAGAGTCAGATATAGAGAAAAACACAAAAATAAATAGAAAACACACAAAATAGAGAAGAGGAACACAAGATAAACAGAGAAACAGAGGGAGAGAGTGAAACACAACATAAACAGAGAGAGACATAAAACAGATAGAGAGAAATAGATAAAAATAAACAGAGAAAGACAGAACTAAAAGAAACAAGAAAAAGTAATAAAAACAAAGAGCGTAGTTACATAGCAAAAGAAACTGGAGAAAGATAAAGTAAGATATACGCGCACGAGAGAGAAAAGAGAGAGAGGAATAAAAATAAAAAAGATTATAAACAGTGGCGTAGCAAGATATCGCCAGGCCACATCCGTTCTTTAAATGTGAAATCTGAATGTGAATCGCTACAAAATCTTCAGGGATACGTCAGTAAATTATCACATACAAATAAGAGTAATAAATTACAGACGAAAATGATATTTAATAATTTCATTCACACTGAAAATGTATTTGTCTGTCTTCTGGAAGCTGAAATCTGAAGCTGTAGGAAGGAACCATATCCTCCATGGGTTAAAAAGAACGCAAGCATTTAAATGCTTCATACTTGCTTCGTGGCAGTTGGAGGTGCTTTATTGTTAAAATAATAAAATTGGGAGTGGAAGGTCAAGAGAAAAAAGAAAAGACAAGACAAATTGCTTTTTATTCAAAAAAAAGAATATATGGGTAAAACTTTCGAAGCAAGTTAGCGTGAATTTTTACGTAAATGCTCCACATGCGACAATACTGTTTTCTTTCTTCGGGCCCCTTTAAATTTAGGACCCTGTGGGTTACGGCCCTGATTTGACGTACAATAACGTTTAACTAGAATTTAAAGCCAGATAAAAACACAATGTTTTAATTTTATTGGCCATAAAAATTAGTATTTTTCATATTTTTTCTGACTTCTATTTATTACTTTATTCGTATCAACCCCTTGGAACGTGAGGCCCCGGGCCGTCGCCCACTTAGCCCCCCCCCCTTGCTACGCCACTGATTATAAATAAATAAATGAGAGAAATGCGCTACAGAAAGGGAAATAATAGAAAAACAGAGAAAGATAGAGAGAGAAAAATTAAAGAAACAAGAAATATACAGTAAAACCTCGTTAATCCGGACTTCGCTAAATCAGGACAGGCAAAAGGCCCCCCAAAAAAACAGAATTTTAGGTTTTAAATGTGGCTAGAAGTCAACATGAGAACTTCCCAAAGAAAAGGCAGTCAACCACTGATGAAATTCTGTTTCCCGCCGACTTTGTACTGTACTGTATAGTGTATTTAGGCCTATGCCCTTTAAATATAACGTAATAAACATGTTCTCTTGCTATAAACGGAGTCTTAATGCACTTTCTACTGTTATTTTAGGTTATTTCAGTTAATCCGGACTTTCGTTAAAACGATCAACTTATCCCCCCATTAGTCCGGATTAACGAGGTTTTACTGTGAATATTAAAAGAAATAACCAACAATAGAAAGAGCGAAAGTCTAGAAAGGTCAGAAAACGCAGAGGAAAACTATTACAAATTGAAATAAGGAATAGAGGAATTCTCATTTTCTTTTTCTGTTTAGGAAGGCAGTCAGTCAAGCGACCCTTCTTCTTCTGGGTGACTACTTACCCTTGCTATATCTTTAGAGGCACGACTAAAGCCCCTATCACATGGAACTGGATGTCTAGTAGGAATGCCCTAGTTGGCGCTGAACTGGCTTTCTAGGTGGAAATCATGGCCGCCTGGCTGCCTGCTTGACTGGTTTGGAGGAATATGACATGGTCTAATTGCTACTAGCTTTCCTCGACTGGATTCTGTGGAACAGCCAATCAGAGCAAACTTTCGGCATGTGAAGATAATATGTGAGTTTGCAAAGGAGCGTTTTTTGTCTGTGCTGTGGATTCCGAGTTTACGTTATACTATGGTTATAGTTTGTCCGTTTGTCGATAAAAAAACAAAAACAAGTAAAGATATGACGTGCAGTGCATTCGTGTTCAGTTCATTAATATTTAGGTATTTATGCAAAGCGATGAGATGTACGTGACAAATGTGATTAGCCGAAAATGACAATCCTTAAATTACAAGTGTATTAATAAATGTTTGACTTTTATCTTGTGAATGAATCTTGCGAATCTCATGTATGAATAATGCAAACCCGAGTTAAAAAGCTTGTTTTGTACGCAATGATTATCATATCTTTTTTCAAGCCAATCTCTAGTCCATACTTTTCCTACTTTTCCTTTTTTATTAAAAGCAGTAATTCTCCTACAACATTCTTAAAATCGTTCGTCCACCTTTAAGCAGGCTTTAGACGAAAGCATTTTCATTAACATCCAAAAATCTTATAACAGAAAGTACTTTACAGTTTTGCACTAAAGCATTTCATGGATCATTTCGGTTAGCTGTTTCAATTACATGTATAATACATACAGCACGAAAGGCACGTCGAGTTACACCGTCTATGGTGAGTGCACGGTGTTTACAATAGAAAAAGCTAAAATATTCTCCCATACGTGTACACTAAACATTGTAAAGTATGTATATTATCAGTGCCTTTTTTCTCTACCTAAAACCATTTAATACGAAGCGATATTCCTCTCGGTTGAATAGTTATCGTATTTTAAAAGTGTGAAGTGATACGTTGTTTACATCTCACGCTGCCGCCATTATGGGAACAAAAGACTATCGACAAGTACGGTGTAATAAGTACCGTGTGAGGCGAAAACTAGCAAATGGGTAGCCAGTCCAGCGTCAACTGGAACATTCCAAATGGATCGGGAGACAAATTTATGGTAAATAAAAACTGAGGAGAGCGGTAAATAAAATGTTAAATCAACGGTATATACCAGCGGTGAAAAAAAAATGGCACACACTTTTTCATCATGAGAGGAAACAACATACAAAAGAGCTACAAATTGATAAACTACATCATTTTTATATACTGTACACATGCACAAGTACTTAGCTGTCCAACCAGAAAGAAAACATCAACACAAAATCACTTCATTTCTAAATTGCATATCTCAAGTGATTTATTCATTGTATGTATTTAAAGGATATCCTTGCTGTCCAACAAATAAAATAATCACTACTGCACATACACAAACACACGTTGAAAATCACATGATGATAAACAAAATCCATTCAGGACTGAACACAAATGACACCATTGATTCCCTTGATGTGCAGGAACAGACAAATCTTATCGCTGCTACAGCCAGCAAGTTCAATGAAACTGGAAGTTTAGTAAACATTCGGGGGAAGAAAGGAATGCAGCTTGACAGGGAGCGAAGTTTTCCAACTGAGATTATGTGCATGGGAAATCCCAATTTGCAGCGTATTCCTGATGTGATCGAAGATAAAACGTTCTTCAGCTGCAAGTGGTAGGAAACTTTAGGCAAACGTTTCGTTACAAATCGACAGTTTGCGCGCACAACCTCGATTGCCGTTTTTTGCGTGTTTTCTACTTAATTTGATGATATTTCAAGGTTATTTAGCGAAAAGCGTTCATTTCGTGGAAAAGCACACATTTGGCATTACTTCGCGAATAAAACTCATGCATATTTCATCATTGGGGGTGTAGTTACGTGCAGAATGTTCAAAATTGCATATTTTTTCACATTTCGCGTATCACGAAAATGCTATTGTCCCTACTAATGGATATCCAGTTCCGTGTGATTCAGGCTTAAGATATATACGGAATCACGGCCCTACAGAAGAGCGACTAATCCTTGACATCGCTCTAAGAACTTGTATTCCTTCTCACCTTGTTGGGTCGAGACGGATCACCTTGAAGGCGCGTCTATCGTTGGCAAAAACCATTAAAACCCGTCGTCAGACAATTCCTTAAACAAATAGCTTCACGAACTCGTAACCGCGGCCTTGCACTTTCAATGGCTGGCAACAGGTCGCCGCAAAGGATGAGTCGATTCGCTACAACAGAAGCTTCATAAACACCGTGTCCGTTAATCTTAATTTACTAAACAAAAAACTGAGCTGCTGTTTCCTGGATTTTCTGGGCAGGAGTACGTACAGTGCAACTTCAATAAGTGTGACACGTTCTTTGGTCAAAAGAACATGATTTAACTACCAGAGCAAATAATAAACACACGTGATGCCTCTCACGGTATGGGGTAATATTTCTCTTCGTTGTTCAAACCAAATACAAATCAAAGTTAAGTTTGTTCTAAGAAAAAGGAAGTCTATTTTACTTCTTTGCAAACTAAATATTTATATGCCTAACATATAATCCATGTCACTCAAAGAAATTAAACTTCTTATAATTCAACTTGATCACTCTATTCAAAAACCGAGCCCGAACTTTAAAGTCAAGACAAAACACAATCGTAATGGCCATGGTAAGAGCCCTTACAAGATAAGTATATACAGGTTAGTCACTATCCTGACATTATCAGTGATAGGTAAATTACAGAAATTAAGATTAAAGAACAATAAACATTTGTACAAGAGAAAAGGTAAATACTAACAATAAATATTTGTGCAATTGGGAAAGGACGTGTCAAGTGTATCTGACGTCTGTAATTGGAGATTTTACCTCTACTGAGGATAGTAATTAAATAAATAAATTCTCCACAATTACCCTCAATTATGCGGGAACAGCACACACAAGCATGGTTCATCAATACAAAATTGTCAAGCGCACGTACCGTCACGGACACAACTGGGTTGTAATAATGCCATTATCTTTCAATGGAATTGTTACAACTTAGAAGTGTCCGTGACTGTACAGGGTCAACGAAGTTAGTAATAAGTTGTGTTTTATACAGCGTATATTGATACACCTGTAGATTGAATTGTATCTTCTGCATATATGCTGTATGTATAAAGAAACAAACTGCCGGAGTATATTTTATACTTGTTGATGCCAGTGTACAACCAATAATTTTATAAGGAGAGCAGTGGAGACGATTATAGGGGAAATTGCGCCTCCCCAACTTTTTGCCTTTTAATGCTAAGCCCTTGTCTACCAGTAAAAAGTAAATTTTACTTGCGCCCCCCCTATTTTGGCACCCAATCGCCGCCATTGGAAGGTAGGGTTCGACCAAGGACGTATTTAGAGGTGGGAGACTCATCCGCCCCCCAGAAAGACTTACGAAGTATTAAAACTGAACAATCAAAATACGTCTGTTGTATAATCGAGGGTTTATTTTCGCCGAACCTAAGCAAGGATCATACGGCTTTGTATGGACGGTAGACTACTTAAGAATTTATATACACACTGCTTCACTTTTTATCAACTGGACATAATCAATTTTCTTATCCAATAAATATTGAATTTTAACTTTTTGACATTAATTTCCTTGTTCTTATTAAAATTTTTAGTGATCTTAACTACACGTAAGCTATAGATAATGAATAATTACTGTTATATCCCTATTCTTACGCCGTATTTTAACCTTTCCTATTTTAATAATTACTATTAATAATAGGTATTAATTTCACACAGTATTCTATTTTTATACTAATTTTATTATTATTTGTCAGATACTTGATTCGAACCCCTACCAAATCATGCGATCAAGCCTGCAACGATCCGTGCTCCGAGCTGCGGTCTAGATTGCTCGTGTACTTGGCGCTTTCGAACTGCACTAGATGACGTCACTTCCGCCAAGACTGTACTTCCAGTCTGCACTTCGGACAGCCACGGATCTTATTTTTGTAAATAAATTTTAAATTCTCCAAACAATGTACCCAGTAGTGTGTTTAGGTTTCCATGTGGCCCAATGCTGTGTTTTGGTAGGTAACAGTACGACTGCACCTGGTGCCGTCACTATGCTCGGTGCAGCTGGGACGGGGGAATGAATCTCCGTCGATGAGTTGCATAGCCTTGGTGATTCCACCGAAGGAAGGTCACCCCAGCGCCTGGCGCCCTCTGAGGATGTTGCAGACGATCATTGACAACAAGATCCTCCTTATTTGGTCAAGGCTTCCCCCCTGCGATGGCGGTGATTCACGGTTTGACCATGGCGGAATTAAAAGTTATTCTAACACGCTTTCGATCTTCGTTCAGCATGTCAAAACACAATTAGCATCCGTTGGGTATCAGGAAAGGGTATTGTAAGGACAACGCGACAAGCATACCAACGTTTCTGGACTTTTCTTGCAGTGAAACATTTCCACACACGCTTGTTGTTTTCAGTACTATGCAGGGCCGGATTAACCTATGGGCAACTGGGGCAGTTGCCCCGGGGCCCCCATCAAAAGGAAGCTGTGAAGAGCCTCCACCAAAAATCTTTTAACCAGCTGGCTATGCTTCTGAAAAATTACATAAGAAGTTGTATTCGAAAAATCAAAAAACTTCCTTATTGTCGTGTCTACACTCTTCTGAATCCAATTGTAGTATTGCTCTCAGTCGATCTGTTTGTAGATATCTGAAGCTCAGTATACTTTATACCATGGATTGATTTTTCTGTGGTGTGGAAATAAGGCACACTTATTCAAACAATCAATTCTCAGATACGATTAATATAATAAATAATCCTGAAGTACATAACTTTGTTTCGTGGAACTGTCTATGTATAATATTGTATGCAAGAACACGTTCCGCAGTACATTTCCCAATGTAGAAATTCTCTTTAGAATGCATTTGGTGTTAATGGTAACAAACAAATGATCTTTCTCAAAAATGAATTATTGAACAACAGGCTTCGTGCTGCCATGGGACAGGATCGCTTATCCAATCTTTGTTTATTAAGCATTGATCATGAACTTCTTCGTGAATTGGACTTCGATGATATAGTAGATGAATTTTCGGCGAAAAAGGCAAGAAAAGTGTGTCTAAGTGTTAAGCCTTTGGGAATTTTCTTGAAGAAAGTGTAGTTACTACAATTTCCACAATGAAACTGTCGGTAATTGTCCAGTAGCTGGACCGTGCATATGACATATTTACTCTTAATTGTAAATAATATCATTTATAATAAATTATGTACATAAGTACAGTCTACTGTTCAGTTCTATGTTTCCGTCTGAACTCCATTAGTATTTACTATATATTGTAGTTACGGTGTTTACTCTTCGTAATATACTGTAGAAATTTAGACTCAGAATTTTACTGCTGCTACAGCGCTACAATTTTCGTCCTTTAACTTTATTTTACTGCGCAATTCTCCCTGCAAACCTATCTGCGATATGTTCGATTGTGAATGACTACTGATTCTAAAATCAGGTCTACCATTTCAACTGCTGAAAATTGGTGGTTAACATATTGAGCTAATAAAGCTCCTAGTAAATATTAATAAAAAAATGGGGGCCCCCACAAAATATTTTGCCCAGGAGCCTCCACAAACCTTGATACGGCCCTGGTACTACGCACATTCCGCCCGAGATTTCGTTCATTCTTCCCTGCTTAGATCATTCGAGTTGAAGAGAAGAAATACGACATTAATGCACAAACACTAGTGTTAGCATATGCAGACGCACACAAAGCGGTTTGAAGTTCTTTGCGAGTACGCACAAGAGTATTTATTTTCTTGTCTGCTTGCATCGACCGCCACACAATCTTATCCACAAGAAAAGACCTACACGCACGTACAATGCTCATCTTCCACAAATCGCTTTCGACCAGCTTTGCAAAGTCATCACCTATTTCTATCGGAACCATTGTTGGCACCGAGATTGACGAGCATCCAGAAGAAAGAAGCCAGTAACAATGCAGAAACTCGCTGGACTGAAAAGAAGTCACAGGCTCACATCTGTTCATCTTCTTCCATTAGTGTCCTTTCCCTTTACAAGATGAAGACAGTGTTTGGAAAAGAAGAAAAAGAAGGCAGCAACAATATTCATGCCAGTGAAAAATTGCGATGCACCCATCAGAACCGATTGAAGTCAGATCCTCATGTGAGAGCACCGTAGAACTAGTTCAGCTTTAACCCAAGTGGGTGGTCTTTTGCATAAACGAAAGACGTCTACAGAAATGAAAGTTGAATTTTGCGATAAGCAAGCCAGTTCTACATGCAGTGGTACGTACAGTGGGATCCATGAGAATTACCGTGCAAATTGTCCATGGCTATTTTCATTAATTTTTCTCTTACATCCTATATGTTTTTAAGCGATGGATTTTTATGTATGTTGGTGCAGAAGTTGTCAACATCTTGTTTTGAGTTTTCGTTTAATTCTTGAAGCTCTTATTGGGACAAATAAAGTGCACGAACACGGTGGTGGACAATTTACACGGTAATACTCATGGATCCCACTGTACGTGTTTCAAGACTGATGTCTTGAATCAGTTATTTCTTCCAGCAGCAATCACCTCGTGATTTCTTACGATACTAGTCAGTCATGTTGAAACACGTTATTCTTCTTCCTCTAAAAATTAGTGCCTTTCTGCCTTAATTCTTAAGTAAGGCCCGCGTTACACGGAAGCAGTTCCTTTAACATTTTTTCTAGCATAATTGCTACGAAAATTCTTCCAAAAATCTTATAGCAGATAATACTTTACACGGAGGCAAAGGTAAAAAAAAAAGGTAAAGTGCTCCCCTGTGCATAGCACCACGCCATGGAGGCGTATAGGGGGTGTGGGGGTAACGCCCCACACTTTCTTGATCCGGTCGTGAGTGGGGGTGATGTGATCAGCATCACGCCCCTGACCGCCTTTACCCCCCAGGGTTTCCCCCAGGTACCCATGTTATTCGACGCTGGGTAGGCGCCGGAGCCGCTTCCAACGTTAGAAAAGTTCCCGGATTTGAACCGGCCGGGGATCGAACCCGGGACCTTGAGCATGGTAGTCAGACGCGTTACCGACTGAGCCACGGAGGCATTTCATGTAATATTTCGGTAAGCTTTTGTAATTACAATGTATGTATAATACGAGGGGATATCAAAAAGTTTTGCCTGTTGAGGTATAATTTGTTTAATAATGGAGAGAAACCGAAAGTGTGGACATGACAAGGAGTGGCAGGCCATCAACATCGTTAACCGACGACAACCGCCACAGGGATGATGAGCTCGTTCGAGAGGATAGACGCATCACCACCCTATGGGTCAGCACTTGCAATGATTGAGAGTCTGGGATACCATGAAGTCTGAGCTAAGTCTGTGCTTCGTGGCATGAGATTCGATGACCTACAGGAGGTTAAAACAGCTTTGAAACGGTGCGGCAGGGAATGTTCTGTGCAATTTTTCCAAACTGGTTTTGAGGGTTCGATAAGACGCTCGCTCAAATGCATCGAACGTGATGGGAACTATGTGTAAGGGTAACGCTGAGTAGAAGACACTACAGGCAAACTATATGTATGTTTATTGATTCAATCTTTCCATTATTAAACAAATTATACCTCAACAGGCAAAACTTTTTGATACCACCTCGTTTATACAGCACGAAGGGCACGTCGAATTACACCATCTATGCTGAGTGCAGCGTGTTTACAATTAAAACAACTAAAATATTCTTCCAATAGTGTACAGTAAATCTTGTAAAGTATGTATTTAAGCAGCGCCATTGTTTTGTACCTAATACCGTTATATATAAAACGTTATTCCTCTCGGTTGAATAGTTATCGTTATTTAAAAATTCAAAGTGATACATTGTTTACATCTCACTAGGCCGCCATTACATCTGCACTCGTGACCTAGAGGTAGCTTCTGATTGGTTATGCTACGAAAAATGGTACGGAAATAGGATCGATCCTATGCTTGAGAAATGCCGTGAAATGTGCCATAACTAGAGAGCGGAAGTTGATGACATAAAAAATATAGGTATATGACCTATAGAATGTCCTAAAATATTGTGAAAAATGATGTAAAAGTTGCAAAAAATGACCATTACATTTGTTAGTTTCAGGTTAAAAATTGAAATTAAAAGGAAATTTAACAAAATGCAATCTTGCCTTCATAAAAGGAAAGGCACCAAATGATACCACATGCACATTCAATTAGAATATGCAACGAGGATTTCCAATGGAAACAACCGAATAATTTTAAAACAATTTAATGAAAAAGTCTTGTACACTGAGTGAATTGGTGTCACCAGTTCAGCATTCCTTATGCTCGTAAATTGCAATCCTGCGAGATATATATATAGGCCTATGTTCACCTTGGTGAAAAGACTCAAGAATATTACCAAAATGAAAGAAGTGACAAAATATGACTAAACAATACACAGAATATTGCGAAAATTGTCGAAATTCGGGGAAAATGACTTAAAATTTGAAAATTAAAAAAAATGCACGTTAGAATTACCTTTTTTGGGTTCTAGGCGAAGCGTAATATTGTGTATATTTAATGGGCATCGTGTCGAGATGTCAGAAAAAGAGATAGCATTTCATCAACTTCCGCTTCCTAGCCATAACATTTTTCACTTTACACGGTAGCGCTTGAACATCTAGTCTCAGATAAGAGTAATTTTTTGCTTTGTGCATTTTTCTCGTAAGGTTTCGAAAATGCTCCGGAATTCCCCATACAAATAAGTAGCCTAGACATGCGAGAAGAAAGTGTTCCGAAGCGTTCCATGTGTACAGTGCTTTGATCGAATCAGATTCAATTATAATTAGTCCAATCCAGAGAGACTGGAGTGGTTGGTTTTACGTATGAATCTATAACATGGTGTCGATCGAAATAACAAATCCAAAGTTCTTGATATTTCCATGACTTTTTCTTGACCACCCCACTTTTCTTAGCATTAATTTAATCGCCCCCTACTTATGTATAGTTGGAAATTAAGAAAATATATATTTTTATTTAATGAAAAACCCCAGCCACGAGGCCGGTTTAGATGAAGACTGAAGCTGTACTTTAAAAAGATATATAGACTTGTATTAATGCTTCAGACTTCATCCTGAATGCGGAATGGCCACATTACTTTATTTAATATTATTACAAAACTTCATGCAAGAACGAAATTCTTAAGAAACGGAGTCAAAAAATCATAACCACAACTAAATACAATGTTAGATTTCCAAATATTCAATTTTATCAAATCCCAGTACAGCTATATAACAATGTAAATTCACTATACTGTAAAAAATATCAAAAATTCTTGACCACAAGCATAATTTCTTGACTTTTTCGTGACCTACATGTTGATTTTTTGACTCTCTTGACTTGCAGACACCTTGTATAATCTTATTTTCTTTTACATCTACGAAGATCTTTAACGTCAGTTTATCAAATCGAAAACGAATGGAAAAAATCCTTGATCACGACTAGCACACTAAGACTTCACGAGTCTTGAAAATGGCAGTGTTCTACTTGATACCTAAGTCAATCCAACGTCTGTTTCCACTGAAGATAGAGCTGATTGTCAATTGTTGCTCTTACAATTCGTGAGAAACAACTTGGAATGTTTATTTTGTGCCTAACAGATCAGGAATGGAAGATCTGTAATTCCAACGGTGCTCAATTACCGACAGAACAGTCATGTCTGCGTCTCATCAAGATACAGCAATCAAGTGCATTCCCAGTTCACAAGGCTTTAATCTTTAAATCGACTTTCGAAGCTCAAAATGCTGCGAACTGATAAGAAATCAAGCTAACGAAGTCTGCTGCATGTACAAAAAGAGAATTTAAACCCAGCTTCGTAAACAAAAGAAGGTAATTTAAGCAGCAGTCGAAACAAAAACAAATGCAAGAGACTTGCCTATCATGGCGCCACGTGTAATGGAATGAGGAATTTGTTTATATTGTGTCTAATACCTTTACATCCTAACAGAGACTACCTGATGATAAACTCATGCTGTGGCCAAGCCAAGATATTCCTTCAAGTAAACGGCAGTGAAGTTCTTCCTGATCAAATCTTCCAAGCTCAGAGGAAGATAGTTGTGTAGAGTGGAACCCTTCGATTGCACTATGCACAAACATGGACTTTCGGAAGGGGAAGCAGAAAGGTACTGGCGCCTGAAAAATCCATTTCAACCCAACTTTATATATTTCACACTTTCACGCATATAATTTCGTTTCAGTCACAATAATTATTAGAAGGACGTTGCATGAACATGGTTAATGGTTAGCTTCAAACTGAAGTTGTATTGTTTATGGGGCAACGCTATTAATGGGGGAAACCAGTGACGGCGATTTGGGGGCGTGGGGGGCAGTTTCCCTCTCCCCCACGTTTTGCCACTTTTGTTCCACACTATGGTAAACCTCATATACAAACGCAAAGTAAACTGTCCTTGCCCCCCCAGTTTTGGAACCCAATCGCCGCCACTGGGGGAAACTATGCCCCGTTTGCCCTCATTGAAAAAATCAATGTGCACAAGTATGCCTTGTTCTCCAGTCTCTTCCCTTGTAGCCTGTAGTTAAACTAAGGATGTCAAATGACGTAAGAAATCATAAAATGTATCATTTAAGAACTACTGATCAGAAACTCGTAACAAAGCTGTAGACAACATTATCATTATAGTGCGCGTCAAATCTCCTGCATATGGCGATAGCCAATAGCAGCGCACTGCAGCGGTGCCATGTCGAAATCTCACACGGAAAAGAGACAGCGTGGTTGAGCGAAACGCCTTGTCACGGAGAACCCGGAACATTAGATAATATAACATATAATAAACTTAATGGGAGAAAAAAACATACCTGATTATGCCAGAGGGACTGCATAATTGTTTCAATATTCTCAAGGTGGAAGTTGTATAGCCTTTGTAAGATATTTTGTCCCGTAAAGAGTACGTTATCTTTTTGGCAGTAGAAAATTCGCCACAATCGTAAATTTCAAAGACGGTTCTACGAACTACGTCTTTTTCAAAGTTATGTAAGTTTGTCGTTCTTTTTTGGTACGTTAATGTGCTTTCTAGGTGATTGAAACATTTGAGCAGGCCCCGATCCACATTGTTTTGCCCCCGAACATATCCGAGAAACGGTAGCTTGATTCACACCACACGCTTGAGCTGTTAGAGCCTGGCACTTCTTAAAGTCAATTTTACTGATCTCTTCTTCACTCGAACATTTTTTTTTTTTAAAAATTGTACACCTGAAAAATCACCTGTAGTGCCTGGCTTCGTACAACACTGTATTGTTCTCTCTTCTCTCGCTATCACTACCACTTGGTTTACTCAACGACATGCTGCACACACACACTAAAGACGTGGGAAAAACGAACAGTGACGGTATCCTCTTCGTCAATTTCTTCTTCTACCATCACTGGAAACGAACCTGCCCTGTTCCCTTCGCTAATCGGAAAGTTTCGGAATGCAACAGGAACGAAGGGAGAACAAAAACGATACAATGCAAATACGTTTATAATAACATTGCTTCTACAGAGGGAACGGTATAAGCTACAATCACGCTTGTTTTTCGTACATACTCGCAAATTCATTATCTTTCCATCTGTTGAACTACTGATACTTGAAATAATATATTTATATCCGAGCGCCAGGTACAGGATTTAGTAGCGAGGTGAAACAGGTTCTGAACTAGGCAACGCCGCACGTCTGCGATTCGCTGGTGCTGTTCAGCAGTTCAAGGCCATATGCAGGAGATTTGACGCGCACTCTAATAGTAAGTATTGAAGCTTTTCTGGCGACGAATGATGGACTATGGACCAGGTGAGTATTACTTGTATGTATATGACTTCTATTAGTGGTTGCTTACCGATATACAGCTAATTTACGTTCGAATCGAAACCTACATTGTTCCACCATGGCCCTGAAGGATTTTCTGTAAGCCGCACAGGACACTAAAATTTATCTTCTCAGTTCTAAAATATAGATAGCTAATTCTGTACTGGAGTATCTCCAGTGGGGTGCGAAGGGGTGTTTCCGCACCCCTTAAATTTCTTCCACACCCTTTTTCGAAACTAATTATCATCCAAAAATAGATATTAACTTTTGCATTTTCGTGTTACGTTACGACTTATTAGAATTATGTCCTCATATTGAGCGTAGAATTTTAGATATTTAAATTAGACCAATAGTACACTGCTCCACAAAACTTAAGGAACACCAAGGGATTATAAGAGCAACTAGAGTACTAGAGAATATTGTAAATCTTGAGAATAACATTACAATAAAATATATAATTTGCACATCATCATTCGAAGTTTATTTAAGCTTTGTCACGCTACACTGGCGTACGCAGAGAGGGGTTCATGAGGCTTCAGCCCAATCCAAAATTGGGAAAACCAGCATTTGGTCCGGAGTTCCTGTTTATGGATGACAATGCTCGCTCGCACCGCGCACGTATTGTGTCGAAATTCCTGGAAATGGAAGACATCACCCGTATTGAGTGGCCTGAATGCTCACCGGACCTCAATCCTATACAACATATTTGGGATGCTCTTGATGAGGGCTTATGAACACCAATAAGGTACAGATGCAACATGCAACGAACATGACTATTAACATTGCAGAATGGTACACAGGGTGATCCCTGTTTTTGTTTTTGTTTCCTTCTGTTCCCTTGGTGTTCCTTAAGTTTTGTGGAGCAGTGTATATACACAACAGGCAAGATATTTTTTTTTCTAATCTGAAAGGTAAGCTGCATATACTTTCCTGTACATTTGGTTGTTATGGTCAAAGAAAGTAAAAATGAAGCAAGTCGAGAATAGTTTTCAAAAAAAGTCTAAAAATTGATTGATGTTTAATGTAGTTGCTAAAGCATGTTTCATGTTTGCTTTATTTTGAAGACCGCGCCCCTAAATTGAATTCCGCACTGTCTCAGCACCTAGATCATTAATCCTGGCACCGCCACTGTATGCTTCTGACCAACGTGTTGCAATTGGCAGGAAGTGCGTTGAATTGTACATTGATTTGCGAGTCGCTGCAACATGCAGCTCTTGTGAATCTTAATAGCGCTTAGCCATTGTCATTTTGGTTCTGCCAACAATGTTATCAGATTAAACACAATACTTCAAATGCTATTTCACCAGTCATATGGCTGCACAAATCCTTCCATCGACAGAAATGCAAAAATCTTATGAATAATTGTTACACAAATATAAAGGCACGTCATAATTGCGTAATGAAAGCTGCTTTTTTTAAAAAAAAACACTATGTTGCTTGCAAAATGAAACAAGGCTTTAAAACAGTTTGAAACTATGAGATAATCTGTGCATAAAGTGGACTTAAAACAACAAATCAAATCATTTCTATACCAGTCACCAATTGGTACTTTTCTCGCACACACTGTCTGCCCTATTTAATATTTTATAGATAATATTGAAAATATAGACCGTATATATAAAATATCTATCAAATTTCCGCAATTGTCATTGGAATTTCACATTTCTTGCAGTATTCTATGTAAAAAAAGGTGCTTATATTTTAAATGGTAGGCATAGATATAGGTACAGTCAAAGGAGTAAATCTCTCTTTGGACCTTATATATTCTCTGATATATTTAAATTCACTGTAACTGACAAGATCTGGATGTCTGGTGTTCACATGTGGAACACTTAGCAATTAAGAATGCAACTGACCTTTCTGGTTTGAAGTAGCTATAATGGCTAATATAAAGGTTCATTTCATATTCTTGTGCTATAACTTTACTAACACTAGAAGACTTTATTTTATAAAGTCTACAAGCAATCGTCTACAGTAATAGTACTTCAATTTATTGTATAAGAGTACATATTATTTATAATTTCGCTATGATACGATAACTTGTTATAATATGATGCACCTAATCGGTTTATGTCATATTAGTTTCCGCGCAATATTATTTGAAATTGCAAAATCCGTGCAGAAAAATATATAATCAGAAATAAATCCAGATGCAAAGACGATTTAAAAATTCTGGGTGATAGAAACGGTGATAAATAGTGGGTAGTGGAATTTCTAAAAACAGGCATTATATTAGTGGATAGCAAAATAGAGAGATTGACCTAACTGGTATTAATAGTTTTATATTGTTTTTACTAGTTATCTATAAATATATACGATTCAATATAATTATTCATTGATAAAATTTTCTGGTTAGAAAGAAATCCAGCACTAAGTTGCAAAGTACATAATGAAATAATTCGCACTTTGACTACATATAATGCATTGCCCAGTGTTTCTTGGACGGGACTACGTAAATTAACGGTTGCGTAAAAACAGACAGTATTGACTTCAACCAGATTTCTATCTTAAGAAGTGAAACGTGGATTGTACTACTGAGTAATTAAAGAGAAGCCTGCTACAGATAAACATCTGTTCTAATAGTACAACCTCATTCGTTTTCAATTTCTGATTAATGACATTTTAAGTGGCTTACTACGAGTGGAAATCTGATTAAATCTTTAATTAAATGGTCCTGGATTTAATTATCTGGGAGAAGGAACAAGTTGTCCTTCCTCACCAAAAGCAGAGATAAATCTTGTATGTCTTTACACGTTTTCTTGTTTTCTATGCAAAATCATGAATGTTTCTCACACTTCACTTCCCACGACCGTGGTCAAATCCATAGAATGATTAACAGTTGAAGGATGCCAAAGCTACTGTGGCGCCTCTGGTGGGAAATAGTGAGTTCTTCAATGGCTGTTTGCTAGAGTACTGCAGTGGAACACTTTCGTTCGCTCAAATTCGATCGAATCTCCCACGCTCGGGCGTGATTCGTTCGAATATATAGAACATCAAATATCATTTCAATGTGACAATAACCGTACAAATATGTATGTAAAAATTCGTCCTGGTAGTTTCAGCCCATAATTAGGCTTACCATACGTCCGGGATTAGCCCGGACAGTCCTGTTTTTTTAGTGCTGTTCGGGGTTGCAAAATGTCCAGGGTTTCGAGAATCTGAACATGAAAATAGCTACCGGTATTGAATATTCACGACCAGAATTTATGACCGGCAAGGATCGATCGATTATAAGGATCGATTATACCTTTTCGAGATATCGACTTCCGAGCGGTTCCGTTTCCGTACTCCCCTGAGCGTCTTGGTGGTCTTGCAAGCATGTGAAGTAACTCGTCTACACATTTTTGATAATTATAAGTATTTACAAGGGCTTTGCATTTGGCAATGGGCAAAATAAAGTGTGTATTTAACGTTTACAAAAAAGTATTATCCCATAGCAGCACAAGGTTCCTTAGTTTGTTGCCTGCAATAGGAAGAATTCTTGCCATTTTTGATGGGCTAAAATCATACTTCCTGTCTTGTGACAAACGCCCAAAATTATTATTAGATTTTTTTGAAAATCCAGAAAGTGAATTGTATTTGCAATTTTTGCATGGTTCTCTACAGTTATATAATAATTTAGTTTTGAAATTGGAAGCTAATTCTATCACAGCAACGGAAGCATTTCAGACATATTCTCAATTAATTTGTCAACTTCAGGAAAGAAAAACTCATAAATTTATACCATCTTCTGCCAAAGAATTGCTATGCACTTGAAAAGAAAATAATGATGTTCAGGAACAAAAATTATTCTCAAGCGTAGACAATTTTAATAATTCTAGTATCCAATACTTAGAGTTGTGGAGAAACAATAATAATAATTAATAACATTAATAATGTTCCAATAAAATGTTAAGGCTTTTAAGTAATTTCAATTTATTTTTGTAAAAAAAACCATGAAATTCAACAGTAATGAGTTGATCGCGATTATGTTCTGGATTGGACCCAAAAAAATATGGTAAGCCTACCCATAATCATCTATTCATTTTCATATATTGCTATGTATTGGTAAGATATACTAAATTACATTTTAACATGGAGATGGTGACTATGATCACTTTAATTTCAATTTCACTGCATCTATCACTTCACGAAGTATATTTGAAGGCCACTACTACAGAAATATTACGGTTACACGTGAACTACTGGACTTCGAGCGTACACCAATCGTATGCCTGTTCGAGCGTTATTGTGTAGGCTTAATCCCGATTAGCCTATTTGTACATAAAGTAGACTTAAAACAAAGCATCAAGTTCTATAAATGAACCCTGTTGGTCGCAAACAACAGATTAACATGGAGTCTCACAAAACTTGGAATTGTGTCCTCTAGATAATATATCTTGTTTTCTCCTCCGAAATTAGCATTCTGAAAACAAAAATGCGTCGGAGCATCTACTTATTTCTAGAAGTTCTGGCAATCAAATGAATTAAGTCCCATAATACAGATAAACCACATGTAATATCCTGTAGTTCTAGTTTTGTAAGCAATAAAACTTAAGGTTTGCCGAAGTTTGATAAACTTCACATATCGGTTGTACAAAGCCACAGGAATAGCATAGCCATGGGCGTATTTAAGGGGGGTTAACGGGTCCAAATCCCCACCCCCATTTTGGTTCAGTAAAATTACCAGATTACCTGTTCTATCCGCTTGTTCATAAAAATTTCTTCGGACTTATTTTGCTTTTCTAAATTCGAGACGTATAGGATGAGATATGGAAGGAAATTACGTGATTCCACACACCAGATGGGACTGCTGACCAAATGTCTGCAATTTCCTGAACGTTTCGGAATTTCTACGATAAGAAACTACATTGGGGCTGTCAAATCAGTAATCATTTTTTCCCCTCGAGTCTTCTTAAAGAAATTTGGTTTTTAAAAACGAAGTGCAAGAAAACCAGGTGAACATCGTAACATCCTCAAGTTGTTTGACACAAGATGAACAGAAAAGTATCAATACTAAGTAGCGTGACTTCGTGACTACATACACACAACTTTGTCGGGCCCAGCTCTCCAACAAGCTTCCGGTCGGCAGTGTCCTGGATTTTCATTTATGAAGAAAAGCAACTTTAATCATACCAAAAGTTGAACCACCCCCCCTATATATACGCCCATGCCTGGAAGTATATCATTAATGAACAGTGGCGGCAATTGGGTCCCAAAACTGGGGGGGGAGCAAAGACAGTATATTTCCCTTTGTAGATAAGGTTTAGCATAGTGCGGGGACAAAAGTGGCGAAAAGTGGGGAGGCACCTGCCCCCCCCCCAATAATCGCCCCCACTGCTAATGAAATGTAACTCACAGAGTTGAAACATTCATGTTGAAAAGTTTACATTGTGGCGTTGCCATTAATTTACCCAATCTCGTTGCATTACGAGACATTAAACCCTTCTCACGTAGGAAGGTCTATATCCTCACTATCGCGTGGGTTTACAACTTGCACAGTGGGATATGAAATCACCTCGTAAAAGTGCCTACGTGAAAATCGCTTCTCCGTAGGTGGAAAAGGAACATTGGCTGCATACTGAAAGAACGGACGCTTTAAAATTCGCTGCATGCATACAAGAACGGGATCTTACGCGCCAATCAACTGATCGGGAATTTTCCAGTTAGACAGATGCTTCCTCGTTTGTCCTCACGATACAGAATTAACATGCTTCTCCGCCGAAAATTGAGCATGGGACATTTTGTATAGTCACCGTCAATACAAATCGGGCGCCTATATCCTGAAATGCTCACTTCCTTACACGGCGTTGTGGCTTTTAATAGTAAATCTTCAATCGCAACTTCTACCAGCCCCCGTAGAGCTAGGCAACCCACATAACGCCTTGCAAAGAAGCGAGTATTTTATTGCCGATGACTGTACCTAAGATTACTCAAAGATTGCTTGCTTGTAAAGCTGTTTTTTCTTCAATTCAGTTAAACAGCTTCAGAGCATGCAGGACAGTCTCCGTCCGGATTTTCCCTCCGAGTCAGTGCTGCCAACTTAGCTCTCTTGGAGCCAGATCTGGCTTTTTTCGTGCACTCGTTTGCATGTGAACTGGGTCGCCCGCCCCAGTGCATCACTATGATACCATCACTGGTTCCGGCCCACATAAACCAACTTTTGCCATGATTATACATTTTGCACGGGACGTGATATTGTCTTATATTGGCTGCGTCGCCCCACCCCCCTCTTATAGCGCAGTGTTGACGTGAAATTGGCACAATATTGTTATCAGGGAATCCTTTATTTTCGATTTCGTACGACCATGAGATGGGTGATGCCGCCGGATCTAGACGGTGAAAACTAAGAATAAATTGTCATCAATTTAGAGTTAACGGTAGCAGCGCCCCACCCCGTTTACAACTAACATTACTCTAGGAAGCACTTCGTAAATCTAGCTCCTTGAAAGTCAGTTTTTACTCCATTTAGTGAAATTTAGCTCTTTTATGCGCACCAGATTTGGCAACACTGCCAGGAGGCAAGGAGAAATGCATTGGGCATATGGGAGTATTTTTTTGATTTGTTATCTTGGGAATATCAAACTTCCGATGGAATAGAAAATGATATCAACGGGAAGAGGGCAGTTTGAAGAAGTGATTGCCCAGCAGAAAAGTCGAAACTCCCATTCGATTAGCCGTAACTTGATGTTGAAGTTGATTCCCCATAAGGAATTCATGGGATTCCGAAAATTCGTATTCGTCATATTTTTACAGGTCGTATCTAGCTTAATAATCAACTTCGAAAAACGCTTCGACCTGCCACATGTGGAGAAATTCATACTCTCTTGTATCCCCACGTTTTTGTTCAGTAGCATTGCCCATTCCGGCGAAATTCAAATAAATACACACATGGTGCGTAACTGTATCTCCTCGCCTTAAGGAAGAAAGAAATCAATTCGACTTAGATGGGCAGGCCATATGGCACGAATGGGAGAGGAAAGAGGAGTTTACAGGATTCTTGTTGGGAAACCTGATGGTAAGAGACCTCTAAGTAGGCCAAGAGGAAGATGGAAGGGCAACGTTGAGATAGATCTAAAGGAAGTCGGTAAGGATGGTTAGTTGGTTGGTTGATTTATTGTTTGAAGTCCACTTTATGCACAGTAAGGCTAATCGGGACTGGACCTACAGTTTAAAGTGATTACAAGGCGACGACGCTACCACTGCGCCATCGGGGAGGTTCGGTAAGGATAGAAAAGATTGGATACATCTTGCCCAGATTAGGGACAGATGGAAAGCTTGTGTTGCTGCAGCCATAAACCTTCGGGTTTAGGAAGGCTAGAGAGTTAGTTAAGGAAGAGAGAAGCGGTTTCCTTCACGAAGAGCGAAGGGTCTAAGAAGAAGGAGAACTACAGCTTGCCCAAGGTGAGATAAACCCCCGCTTTTCTGTCACTTTTTTATAATCGCGAAGGTGAGAATGAGTGACGATATGGTGGAATTGATGGACACTCACAAAGAACACCGATGCCCAGGCCAGGATTCAAACCCTGTATCCCTGGCGTCGTAGTGCGGTGTGCTAACCACTTCACCACGGATGTCAACTATCTGGTGGATCGACTAGAATGGTCTCTTCATGATCTTGCACGCCTGGTGCTGCCATCTCTATTCCTCTTTGGCAAACTATTTACATTACTTGGTCCTATTGGGTACATAACATGTTGGAGAAACTAAGGCCACACTGACTTCACACTTATCGAACCCAGGACCCCTTAATTACAAGGCGAAGACTTTACCACATTTATTTTAAGGAAGACCCTTAATCGGCAGCTCACACATCAAACTCACATCAAATTATCTCAATTCTCTTTTTCATTGAGGACAAGACGAACACAAACATCCATGTCCAAACCGGGATTCGAACACGAGCCACCTGGCGTCGTAGCCACGGAGGTCGACTAACCACTAAGCCATCGGTGAAGCCTAAAATTAGCGTATTATTATGCTATTAGTATATTTGTTGTTGTATAATAATAACCATACCCGTAAAACAAATATTTATTATTGCTATAAGTATTATCAATGACCTCTAGAACCATGATAAAATCCAAGTATAATTTCCGTTTTTCAAGGCGAACTTTCCAAATATTCAAGGGTACAAGCAGAGGCTTTCTCTACTTCAATCTTACGTATTACGGCCTCTCCCCCCCCCCCCAGACAAAAATATATTAACAATACAAAGAATCCGTGCGATTACGCTCCTCTTTACGAAACATTATTAATTGTACAAGGATTTCATACTCAAATTTACCTAACGAACTTCAAGATATCGAGTGTTTCAAAATAAAATCCTTAGTCCTAAAACGTATGAGGAAACAGGTGATAGGAGAACGTAACATAATATAAAACTGCACAATTTCTATCATGTCCAGATATAATTAGAATAATTAAATCATAGATGGGCATGCCATGTGGCACGAATGGGAGAGGAAAGAAGAGTTTATAGGATTCTTGTTGGGAAGCCTGATGGTAAGAGACCTGTAGGAAGGCCAAGACGAAGATGGAGGGACAACGTTGAGATGGACCTAAAGGAAATCGGTAGTGATGGAAAAGAGTATATAGATCTTGCTCAGGATAGGGACAGATGGAAGGCCTGTTTTGTTGCAGCCATGAACCTTCGGGTTTAAGAAGCTAGAGAGTTAGTTACTTAACTTCAAGATACGTGTCTTACGTGGCAATAATCTTCCGTCTATTATTCCTTCCTCGATACAAATAAAAGCCAAACTTTGAAAAACTTGCCTCAGTGCATTTATAAATATGTATAAATTCAATGGGATTTGGATTAATAAAAGTTTTTCAAGTCCGCGGACAAAAATTCACTCATAATTCCCGGGATTCAAGGAGTAGCCACCCTGTGTAGGTAATTATAATGAAACTGTCTCTCTGTGCAGGAGACGGACAATGTAGGAAAATTGTTCAAGGTTCGAAAATCGATGAACAGACTATACATCTGTCTTTCCTAGTGTCAGTATAATTCTTCTGCTTATAAAAGCACATGACGTGGAAAAATAATGAATATAGCAATGAACAATTTACCTATTACAATTCTTCACCTTCTGTATAATTTGGTACAAATTCCCCACATAATTATGAGCGGCAATTTTCTCGCAAACGGCGTGAATACAAGTGCTTGTTTCCTCAAAACATGTACGCATCGTGATTATCATACGCACACGCTCATTACTAGCCGTAAAAACACAATGTCCACTTTGTCCCCGATTGTCCACGGCACGAACTTGAAAATTATTATGATTAACCCAGCCACACATGGCGGAAGGTGGGGTAAATTACCCCTCCGCTACAAAAACCAAACATTCGGGCACTGATGAATACGGGGTCCTGCACCGGGGCGCGTGATGAATTGGGAACACCAATCTTTTCGTTTCCTCCCGAACGTTCGGAGCAGCTGGTTGCGCTAACAGACTCCGTAGGCAGAAGAGGGGCTGCGAGCGACTGCACGTGACGCGTCGTTGAAAGCGCCAAAGAGCATTGCGGTGCTCGATGACACGTGTGCACGCGGCCTACAGCTAGAGTTGCTCATCTGCTGGCTTTCTGTCCAAAAATAGTATTTTCTTGTTTTTTTTTTAGTCCGCTTTTGTGCTCGTGTGTCAATCGGGACTGGACAAGATTCATTTCGGGTGGGACCCAAGTTTTGATAGAAGGAAAGAACAACAAAGTGTTGGAAAATTGATTGAATTGTTGTTTTAACACTGAACCACTATGTGCCTCGACCGGCTATTTTTATTACAAGACGACGACGCTATCACTGCGCCATCGGAGAGGCCCAATGTGTTGGAGAACTGTTAGAACATGTCACTAAGGACATTCTTAGGGGGGGAGGTCCAGAGGATCCGCCCCCCCCCCCCAAAATAATACTAAGTACTAAAATTAAATAATAATAAATGCTTATTTAACATTTGTTGTTTAGTCGATGCTTATTTAAGCCCAACTTATTGGAAGGCAAAGATTACATTGGGATCATAACTTTGATTGACAGTAACAAAGAAGATTTAGGAACACTACTACTTATAATAAAATGCATAAAATATTAATCATGAACTTCACTTTTCGTCAACTGGATCTAATACTATTCAGCTAAAATACACCACAAATATTATAAATTATCATAAATAGTATATGTTTGATTGATTTGCATTATCCTACTTCACCTTTTGTGCCACTTTTGGCTAATTTTCGAAGATGGGGATGAGTAATGACATGATTAAATTGATGAATGGACACTCACAAACATGCCCAGGCCGGGATTCAAACCTTGACTACAAGAATAAAGAAGAAGCAATGGAGGGTTTAGAATATCCAATCCCGGTGGAGGCACATAGTGGTTCGGATCTCACTATAAACTGTAGGTTCAGTCCCGATTAGCCTTACCGTGCATAAAATGAACTTAAAACACAAAATCAATCAACCGGGACCCCTGGTGTCGTAGCACGATGTGCTAACCACTCCGCCACGGGGACCGACTATAAACTATATGTAATCTAGATAATGAATACGTGACGTTATGTCTCATATTTTATAACGTCTTGTGACCTACTCATGTAAAAATATTAATTAATGTACATATTAATTTAATTTAATTATTTTGAATACGCGACAAAACGTACCATCGACGAAACGTACCTACCACCTGACCGGCTACCTGCGAAGGGTCTTCTAACGAGTCTTAAAATATTTGCGATGCGACAAAACGTACCACTTGATGGGACGGCATCAAAAATCATTTACCGAAATTACGATTTTCTCTAGTTTTGCTGATTTCCATCACACTGTATCCACGCTTTGGACTGACAAAATTACAATATAATGCATATATAGCTATTTTGACGTGTTTAAAATCAGCTGTGGTTAAGCTGTCGTCCACATTTTTATTTTATTTTATCTATATTTTAGTTGTGTCAGTTCTAACCTAGCCTAACCTCACCTCACCTAGCCTTTGTCGTGTAGGTTGCCTAGAGTATCGTTGTAAATCTTGGTAATTAGCGTGTCTTCCTCTCGGACCCTTTCCTTCGCCTCTTGCATACGCTTCTTCACACCTAACTGAGCATCATTCGGGACTCCATAAACGTGTGGCAGATAGCGCACCGTATTGGAATGTCTGACATGTTCAAGCGTTTTCCTTGGAGTGCTACGTTTTGTCGCGGAGTAAATATTTTGAAGGTAGGTGTATATCTGAGTGGTACGTTTTGTCGGGACACCAATTATTTTAATTTAAACTATTATTATTATGAGACATTTGGTTCGAACCCCTCTCCCTCAAGAAATATATTTCTATATACGTGACTGCCTGTCACTACGTGCACCGAAAGATGGTAAGCACAGCGAGCTATGACGCCAGGGGTCCCGGGTTCGAATCTTGACCTGGGCATGCTCTTTGTGAGTGTCCATTCATCACTTTCATCATATCATCACTCATCCTCATCTTCGCGATTAGACAAGAATGGCAGAAAAGCGAGGTAAAAATTAATCACTAATAAATTAAACCCAGCTGCAAAAGAAATAGTAGGCGAATTGTCCATTAACATTTTAAATCAGTATCCCACGAAGACAAAACCACCTTCTCCAGAATGTTAGCAAAAGTTAATATATGGAAATTTTGGTGCTAAATTGTCCATTATGTTGTCTCTCAAATTGCCTCTAGAATGAAAATTCTTAATAAACCTCTGGTGAGAACCATCCAAGCCTGCCTCCACAAGATATGAAACCCGAAATCTCTTGATTACGAGACAACAGTAGGTTATCAATGAGGCAGCTGGTAAACAATAGTTGCATTGTCTCTGCCAGGGATTGGTTTGTTCTTCTCTCCTGTGGCAACAGCTTAAAGAACAGGCGAGTCATGCACCAGCCTGTTTTCCTCCTCAAAATCCTTAGTAAGCACAGTGGAGCCACTTTCACCTTGTACAACTGGAACTAAAAGTGTCCTCATAGGCGTAACTGAACGGCGGCAAAAGGGCCACTCGCCCCCCAAAATTTCCAGGATTATTAGTGGAATAATTTTTTCTAACCTTCTGGAACATGAGCATCATACTCTTTATGTCTCCTCAAGCAAAATACAGTCGAGAAACAAATTTCCAACCTCTAATGCTGCAGAATGACATACCAAATGGCTTCAGTAACAGGGGCTTATTTTCTCCAACATGTTACGTACCCAATAGGACCAAGTAATGTAAATAGTTTGCCAAAGCGGAACAGAGATGGCAGCACCAGGCGTGCAAGATTAAGAATTAGCATAATATATGTGAATAACCTTATAAATAAGAACAAAGCAAATTGGAAAGATGAAAAACAATAGAATACATTATAAGAAGACAAAGAATAAATATAAAAGAAATAAATTAATGTATATACTTGATAAATCAAACTAGTGATCATATGTAAATTGATCAGAAAACTAAAGAAGTCAAAGCACTCCTACAAATGTGTGTCTTTGAACAGATCTTGAATCTGTCTGATTTGATTTACCTTTCCAATAGTGGTGGCGCGTTCCAGTCGACGCCCCGCAGCACTTTTGGTTGCGCGTGTCAGTCGTTTGGCACCAAGTACACACTAGATTGGACATATTTAGTGTTGGCGCGTTCCAATTGCAGCATCAAGGGAGGAAGTTAGCACAGTTCCCAAAGCCCAAAGGTAAAAGCTGTAAAAATGATAAAGGAATTTCCAAATCGTAGAAAAAGCGGAAATAGAAGGAAATTAAGAAGAATATTCCATTAAGAAGGAAGTCCAGATCCAAACCACCCATTAAGAAGGAAGTCCAGATCCAGATTGTCCATTAAGAAGGAAGTACAGATAGAAGAATATACAAATCAAGAAAAGAAATAACAAAATATATATAAAGATAAAACGTGATAGTAAACAAGAATTACAGAAGAACGTAGCTTACCATGTAAATATTCTTATTCCATGTATCCTGTGTTCAAATACTATATTCGTTTAAACGTCTCCATTGGAAGGCATCCTGTCTGGTTTCGTTGCCTACAAAGAACCCTACCCTGTAGATATTATAGCTGATGTTTAAAATTAAGATTTAAGTACATTTGCACAAATGGAGGTAGCAAATAACACTGAAATAACTTCAATGAGAGTGAAGTCAGTGTTGCCTTATTTTCTCCAACAACACTGAAATGACTTCAATAAGAGTTATGTCAGTGTGGGCCCCACACATTCTCGATCTCGGCCATTTTTTGGAGGTAATGTGATCAGCACCACGCTCCGGCCACCTTTACCTTTGCCCCCAGCTACCCATTGATCTGATGAGCTCCAGGGCCGCTTTATCACCCACCTCGGGAACAGAATCCCGGTCTCCCGTGTAGCAATCAGACGCTTTACCGACTAGATTACCGCGGCCACACATTCACAGGGGTATCTTTACCTTGTAATGCTTTCTGATATGTAATTCATTCAATTTACTTGGCATTCTTTAATTTTCATGCCTTGCCCAGAATTCGAACACGGGACTCGGCGTCGTGGAACGATCACCTGTCTGATTGCTACGCGGGAGACCGGGATGGGTGATAAAGCGGCTTTGCAGCGCATCAGATCAATGGGTAACGGGGGAGCAAAGGTAAAGGCGGCCGGAGCGTGGTGCTGATCACATCACCTCCAAAAATGGCCTAAATCGAGAATGTGTGGGGCCCACACATGCCCCAAATGTGCCTTCACGGCACGGTACTATGTGCATTGCTTACCCAGGAGGAGACATGTATAGCAATTGTCAATTAACAATTTTGGGTAAGCAGTGTTCCCCTGCGCATGCATATGCATACATGACATGAAGGCATATGGGGTGTTGTGGAGGTAAACGGCTCCTCGTATTCTTCATCTCGGCCAGTTGGGATGATGTGATCAGCATCACGACCGGCCGCCTTTACCCCTCAGGTTTGGCCCCAGGTAGCCATTTACAAAGCTGGATGGGCCCCAGAGCCGCGCAGCAGAGAATGACTGGAATAATTCCTGGTTCAGATCACCTGCCCCGGGATTCGAACCAGGGACTTCCGCGTGGTAGCCATACGCTCCACCAGCTGAGTCACCACGGCTCTAGCATATAGAAACAATAATTTAGGGGGAAAATAACTATTAGCTATGAAATAAATAATTACCAGATTCGATTCTTAAACTTCCGCGGTGTAGTGCTCGACGTAACTCATTACGAAGACAAAGGCTCCATGTTCGATTCCCGGAAAAGCCATAGACATAACATCATTTATCCTCATCGTTGCAATTAATCTAAAAGGTAGAAAAGACTCGTAAAATAACTAAATTAGATATTGATTATGGATGAGGGATACAAAATTGGGATGTTGACTTGGGGAAGGGAATTACTTCGAAGGAATAACAGTACATAGCTGTCTAGAAAACAAAAAAACAGCGGTGTCTTTCATGGATTTTCGTGGTTTTATTTAAGGCCGTACTAGAGACAATTTTGTGGTAATTTTTCGATAACAGATGCCAGCACCGTTTGCCATGGCAACCGAGGGCCATGTTGCCAGATCTCCGCGTAATCAAGGTAGATACATACCGGTTGGTCTATTAGGGTACTCGATGTAAGATGACGCCATATTGGTTAGAGGTGAGTTAGCGCATTAAATAGAAATAGTAGTAAATCAGGGAAATTGATAATCATGAGATTTTAGTTATATGTTCTTATTAGAGAAATAAGCAATATATGATCAGTGGAAGGTAGTAATAGTCGAAATATTAATATAAAATCAGTTGTTTTATAAGTATTTATTGTAATATTTAGAACGCAGAGAAAGAAAGTACAATAATAAGTGTAGTTAATTCAAACACGAAACGGGCAAAGTGAAAAAATATGCGGAAAATCGGATAAACATACATATTGGATGAAGGATTTGTAGTGAATGACGAATAAGCACGAAGAACATGAATAAAAAATGTATGGAGAGCCAGAAAAACGGATAGAAAATTATCAAATACACGGATAAAATTTGGCCCTCCCTCGTGTTAAAGAGTATAAACACTTAATTTATAAAAATAATTATTTATTTTCACCGTACAACATGTACAGTCTTAGAAAAAATACCTGGGCCACGGGACGTAAAATTTCGTAACGTCTTAAAGCCTGTTGTTTATGCAACCCAAATAACAAAATATTCGCTTAAGTTTGCCTGGTGATTCTGAGTTCTCGGGAAGGATTGAGCTTTGATAGCATGAGTCACATGACTCGTGCCCCAGCCACAACAAACAGCTGGGTGCTACGATGCCTCCAGAAGAAAATTTCAGGAACTGGTTTCTTGACAAGAGCTACTCGTAAGGAAATACTATTCTATCAAGTGATATTAGAGTCATTGTCAAGAAGGTTCGCTGAAATGATGGTTCTCATCACAGACCACATGCCACACGTTAATTGTTTAAGTCCAGTTCATGCACTGGACCTACAGATTAAAATGGGATTCGAACCAAATGCCTCTCTATTTGGTATTGAATTCGGAAGCCTTTCATTACATGCCGAAGACGTTACCACTACGACATCAGAGAGGCAATGGAACCCCTTGAGAAAGAGATAAGCGAAAATTGCTACGTGACAAACCATATTTGCCCGTAACTTTTAAAAATAAGACAATATTTTGTACTGACAGTTTCGAACCGTGGGAGAGGCATATATTTTTTTGTACCATCGTCCATTTCACGAGTTTATAATTCTTCCTCACCGACACGAGTAACGCGAGTGGTAGAAGAAAAGCGAAGTAAAATAACTGAAACAGAAATAAAAGGAAAAAGCGAAATAAATTTTATTCATAATATTCTGCAGTCACTTGAGTTGTATTCACGGGATGCTATCTTTAAAGAAAGCCGTGGTCTCTTCCTTGTCTTTTTCGCTTTCTTTGTGCTCTTGCTTCCCCCGTCACGATTGGTCTAAAACTAATTAATGCGACGTTAATTAAACAATCCCAACAACGAAACAATGCACAATCAACTGCACAAAACAACATTCCAAATGTTTTCGAATCGGAAAACAATTGAGATGCTGTAAAATGACTTAAGATGCAGTAATAAAGTGGGAATTCGGTACCGTATAGAATTAAATCGGTGGAGATGTTCGATTTGATTGGATGTTTGTTATTTAGATTTGCTATTCTTTCACTTTTGGCAAATAGCGACGATGAAGATGAGTGATGCTATGATGAAATTGATGAAGTGACACTTACCAAGGACACCCACGCCCAAGTCGAGATTCTAACCAGGGACCCATGGCATCGTAGCGCGCTGTGCTAACCACTCCTCCATGGAGTGGACATTATAGCATATTTTGTGTGCTCAATTGGGATCAATCAATGGAATGAATAGACATATTATATGATTAATAAATTCATACCATAATACCACGTCATATTATTCGGCACGAAGTAACATCAGAGACATTCAATCTTGCATGTTTGCCTTTCAACTAATTCTTTGAATTCAGGTTAATCACAACAATAAGCTAAATTATGAAGAAAATGATAGTGAATGTGGGATATTGACAGTTATTACGAATTACCTGACAGAAACAACATTAAGCAGGCTCGGTGGTCAAGCTCATTAAGTGATTGACATTCGATATCGTCGCCAAAGTTCCCGGGTTTGAGTACCGTCCTTGTCGGCGGTGTTTGACTATTTCGTCATCAATTTCATGTAATGGTCACTCGTCCTTATCGTCGCGATCATCGAACAGGGAATAAAAATTATAAAAATAAATACGATGGAAGAGTACTTATTTCATCTCTCACGAAATCTCCTAAAAAACCGGAATATATAAAATACATGTATATTCATTCACATACATTTTCGATTTCTATATTTAACTAATCGAGACCGAGAACGGAAGAGCAATTTTCAGTTCGACAAACCGAGAGACGGAGAAACTGTCAAGTCTCCTTTCTTCTTGGCACCTCCGTAATCGAGTTGTTCTGTTTGTCATTGGCTTTGTATTGGCAATTATTGTCATAATTCTTCCCCTGCAGGTAAACCATAACGATGAATTATGATGAAATGAAGCAGATAAAAGGGCAAGAACAAGAAAGTCATGCCTGTTCGGGACTCCAACCCAGAACCTTATCTAACGAGATTTGAAATTCTGGAGAAGGCGTCCGTGTTTCGCTTGGTTTTCTCTTTCCTCTACTTCTCTTATATTATCATACATGTATAATAAAAATGGATCTGATACGATATATTGCGATTCATAATTGTGCTGGTTAGATGCTACAGATGTGAACTCCAACCTGCAATATATTATTCCCTTTTGTTTCGTATCTGGTTGAACATGAAATTTTCTTACACTGTGACAATTTCTTTCTTAGTTTTGGTTTGGTGCACAGATATGCTAATCTGGACTCGACCTTCAGTTTAAAGTGGGATACTAACCACTATGTGCATCCATCGTGTATCAAACCCTGGATCCACTGATTACAAGGCGACGACGTTATCACTACGCCATCGAGGAGGACCCATGACAAAATGTTATTCACTCGATCTCTACCATAATTTATTTCAGCATTTACATCTTCGTTTTCTTCTTCTTTTTTCCTTTTGTTAACTACTCTTAAACAACTCTTTTTGCGTCTTCGAATTTCTTCTTGTTTCAGGAAAAAATAATACATGCAGGCTGTATAAAAATCCCCCGTTCAAATAGATAAAACGTTCACTCTCGAGAACTAATTTACATGTTTATCACTAACGTAACCATTAGGAAGGAAACTATTGAAATGTTAACTGATATAACTGCAGATGAAACAATACTTACAGCCACTAACGAAATATCTATTCTTGTGTAGCCTCACAGACAACAAGTATCTGGTGAGTCATTCACTCTTGCTGACTACGGGCGAAGGTCACTGAACTAAAGGGTGGTGGCAAGCAAGCAGGCTTCTGCTCTATCAAAGACGAGGTCACGTGTTCCAGTATTCAATGGCGTACGAAATAAGGAGGAACACAGCTATCTGCCGTATGTTTTGGTCCCGTCATTGCACCCAGAACACTTTATCGTCGTGGCCTTGAAGTTTCCTCAGGGCACTCCTACGTAAAGGCTTCTCAGCTAGAAGGATATCTTCCCCATTGAGTGGAGGAAAAGTGGGTGCGTATAGAGGTCCTTCAACTTTCGTATTCTTTTTCATTTCAGAACCCGTGCTGTATCGTCGACTTAATCCAATCTATCCGATGTAGGTTTTAGGTTCTGTTTCTGTTCGGTTATTTCACGTTGTCTTTCTGCTTATGTTATTCGCGACGAAGACTCTGGATTCGATAATCTGGACAATAACGGGATTGTGTTGGTTGCTTGATTTGGTGTCTTAAGTCCACTTTATGTCCTGTTAGGCTAATCGTGAATGGACCTACAGTTTAAAGGGGGATCCGAACCACTATGTTCCTCCACCGAGTATCGAAACCCGGGATCCCTTAATTACAAGGCCCCCACGATCCCACTGCGCCATCGGGGATTGTGTTCGAAACGAATGAATCAAATTTGAGTGATATGATATGCAACCATTGGAAGACTATTGAAAGAAAAGCTATGGGAACCTGCCAGATTTTCTACTGCAGACAGGAAACCATAAACATGGAAGAGAAGCTTATATTCTATGAAACCTGATGCTATGTGCTCGAATACTGGCTAAATATAATCGATAGAGGCATAGCAACGTTAAACAACCTCTTATATGATACATATAGGTTTAAAAAGGTCGAAATAGAAAGATTGTGTGCGCCTCACTGATGGCGTAGTGGTAAGGCCTTGTAATCAAGGGGTCTCGGGTACGATACCAGGTGATCGCACATAGTGGTTCGGATCCCACTTTAAACTGTATGCAGTTCAGATTAGTCTATCTGTCCCGGTGACTCAGTCGGTAACGCGTCTGACTACCATGCTTTAGGCCCCGGGTTCAATCCCCGGCCGGTTCAAGCCCGGTAACTTTTCTAACGTTGGAAGCGGCCCCGGCGCCCACCCAGCGTCGAATGAAATGGGTACCTGGGGGAAACCCTGGGGGTAAAGGCGGTCAGGGGCGTGATGCTGATCACATCACCCCCACTCACGAACGAATCAAGAAAGTGTGGGGCGTTACCCCCACACCCCCTATACGCCTTCATGGCGTAGCGCTAAGCACAGGTGAGAACTTTACCTTTTTTTTTGCATAAAGTGGACTTACAACAAAATTTAAAATTGCGATAAAGATTATGATAAGGTATTAAAGAATTGGGTCTAACACATTTTTTTATTGTTTACCAATGACATTGTTAACTAATATTCTTAGTTTCAGTTTCAAGATGAAATCGGCTACGAAATAAAAGGAGTGGGTTCATATTTCTGTTACGAAATTCCACTTTTGTAGTAGACCTGTGCCACACTATGATGTGACATAATAAACAAATCTGAGACACTTTCAAAGTATTAAATTGCTATCTACGTATTTGGGAACAATCTTTCAATATAATACTTTTTTTGGACGCGTCAAAAAATAGTATTTAATTCCTGTTTTAGCAGCTTTAAGAAACCTGATTTCGGGGGGGGGGGGTTACAAATGCCCTTTCTGCTCCCGTCAAGTTACGCCTATGACGAACAGGAATTCAAAGTAAAAGACTGTCCCGACTAAATCGGGAGACACGTCTGATAGATTTACAATTGGGAAAATCATAATTAAGCGTGTAGTTGAAAACAACCTATTTTCATATATTGCATGCAGCTCTACTTTTTCTGCAATGTGGATCAAGAACTGGGGACGTGGAGAAGCACAACACTCCACGTAACCAATAGTCACGTGACCCTCTTTGCTTTCCTGTCATGTTGACCTTCGCGTGGAACACATTTCTCGGTGTTAAGACAGGCAAAATCACCCGATCATCGAAGGGTGCAATATGTGTTGCCTACCCTCCTGCATTACTTGCTCCTATTAAAGCCTTATGGGGAAGAACTTTTTTCCATGACTGTACACAGTGGGATCCACTAGTATTGCTCGGCAAATTGTTCATGACTTATATTCATTAATTTTTCTCTCGCATCCTATGTGTTTTTAAGCGATGGATGTTTTATGTAGGGCTAGTGCAGAAGTTGTCAACAGCTTGTTTTGAGTGTTCTTTTAATTCTTGAAGCTCTAATTGGGTCAAATAAACTGCACGAACATTGTGATGGACAATTTGCACGGTAATACTCAAGGATTCCACTGTACACCATTACTTCACAATCCATATCAACAAAGTCACAGAATATAAACTATTAGGTGAAATCGGTCCTAAACATTTAGCCATCTTTATACTTAGTTAAAGATTAGGCAAAAATCAGGTGTGTGGCAACATCGCTTTTTGCACTTGGAAACTAAGTCCCACATCCTGAGAGGAAAATTCGATGTCTGTTATCTCATCGTGAGAGTAGACCTAGTGCCCGGGTTCTAAGCCCTCATTTGGGGCTCGAATCATCATGTGGGGCTCAGTGTTGCCAACTCACCCCACGAAAATTTCACCAACTGATATTTTGAAGCCTTTCACGGTGTATGTTAACCTCACAAGCAGTGTTGCCAACTCGGGCGAGGCGTAGCTTTTCACGGTGTATGTTAACCTCACCAGCAGTGTTTCCAACTCGGCGTAGCCTTTCACGGTGTATAATTTTTTAGCTTTTTTTTGTGTGTGAGTGTACATGTGTTCGGGCGAGGCGTAGCCTTTTACGGTGTATGTTAACCCCACTAGCCTCAGCGTACATGAGAGTTCTGAATTTTTTTTTGAGGCTGGAATCATTATTTGAGGCTCGTCGTAGCTTTTTATGATGTATATTTTGAGGGCAGAGTTGGCAACACTGTGGCCTATTACTGTAGCTTTTTATGAGGGGGTCTATTGCCCTCTGTTTACATCTGGCAACACTGCCGTAGATTGACAGTGTTGTTAAACCTACTGGGTTTTTCACTGTAAATTTTTATTAAAGGACCTGAGGGGTCTATGTATTTTTTATGTTTGGCAATACTGTTGGGGGCCTAGTGTTGGCAACACTGTGGGTTTTTACTGTAGTTTTTTATGAGGGGGTCTATTGCCCTCTGTTTATATTTGGCAACTCTATTGGATGTTTTTTTTGAGGCTTGGGTTTTGCCAACCCATCCGAAGAAAATTCCACTATATGATCTTTCACTGGCTAAGCTAACCTACAAATAGGAATTGGCAACACTGACGAGCATCAAATGATGATTTCGAGCCTCAAATGATGATTCGAGCCTCGTCGGTGTTGCCTACCCACTCTACAAAAATTCTACTATATGATTTTTCACAGGCTAAGCTAACCTACAAATAGGAGTTGGCAGCACTGACTTATAAACCCATTGGGTCCTCTTGGCATGTTTTTTCATGATGTGTTGCTAGGCTATTGAGCATCTTGGCGTATACAATGTATATATTTTGAGAGAGGGGGGGGTTATAGCTTTTTATGCTGTACGAATACTGGAAGCTTGACAGTGACAACCAACAGAGTAGGTAAACCTACATCCAGGAACTGGCAACACTAGTTTCTGACAGTGAATTTGAAATAAAATATTAAACAAAATACATGAGTAAGCACTGTGATTACAAATAGTACCAGTGTTATGCCCCCAACTCCAACTGGACAACTGGGGGAAATAATTGTACAACAATTTGTACCTAATTGTACAATACTTGTACCTAATTGTACAACATATACACAGACATAAAAGAGAGAGCCTTCCCGCAACTTACTTCATGTACAATTTATATGATTTTACAACTGTGAAAAGAAAGCATATGTGTTCTGTATGCACACATTTATTCTTATTTTTCGAAGTTGAATGAAAGCACATGTTTTTACGCTCTCGTAATACTAACCTTGCTCCACTGATTTTAAATTGCTTCCATCCGCTTTTTTTTCTGTGTTATTTCCGCATGCACGCAACATTCGCTTTCAATAGACAGAAGGAGTGTTAGTATAGCAGGCTCCGAGTTTACAATTTATTAAATTAAACAATAATTTATGTAAGAATATACTTGTACTTACCGAACACAAAATAATAAAAAGCACATGTGAATGTTTGTGTGTGTTCATGTTATATGACGACTGAGTAAAAAAATAATGTTGACTCCCCGAAAGATAAAAGTTCCTAGTTCGACATCAGATGCATGCAAATTTTATGTTTTGCTCTCCAAAATCTTGATTTTTATGTTTGTGCTATTTGTCATACAGCAGAGGAGAAGAGGGGAGAGGGAGGGGAGGGGGTACTATTAGCGCCATCTATTAGCAAACAATAGAAATAAAAAGTAGGGTCAAACTTTTTCAACACCCAAACATTTTAAACGTCCTCGCGTAGTAATACGATCTAGCTGAAGATGTTTAAAAGAGTACTCTTAGTCGACGAAGCTAATTGCTAGGGCCCTTATATTACTAAAATATTCTTTAATTTGCATATTTTCACGCCGCCATATGTTGTTCTAGTTGACTTCTTCCAAAAAAAATGCTAATTAGCGAGAGTTAATTAAGCAAGGCAAGTAAAAGAAGCAAAATAGAACAACATATGGCGGCGTGAAAATATGTATAAAATTCGATTCAGAGGTGGATCGAATTAAAGTTGGGGGGATATTTTGCATTTTTTTCCTATAATGTACAAAACATTTACCGTACATAATCTTTTCTATTTACAACAGTATAAAATAAGAGGAATGTGTGACAATATCCATATTAATTAGGAAGGTATGTTGTATACTAGGTTAGCTAATTGTGTCTTCTACAGCTTCACTGTATAGAGGGAAGATGAAAAAAAAAAAACTCTACGGAAACTGACGCTCTTAACAATATTGTACGCCCGTGAAAATTATATATATAAATAAGACTTAAGTGTATTATCTGCTTTCATGTCAGATTTTGCCAACCTGTGAGCTGCAGTGTTTAGGTGACAAGCGACCTGCTCAAATATGATACTGTTGACAATATTGTACGCCCGTGAAAATTATATATATAAATAAGACTTAAGCGTATTATCTGCTTTCATGTCAGATTTTGCCAACCTGTGAGCTGTAGTGTTTAGGTGACAAGCGACCTGCTCAAATATGATACTGTTGACAATATTGTACGTTCGTGAAAATTATATATAAATAAGACTTAAGCGTATTATCTGCTTTCATGTCAGATTTTGCCAACCTGTGAGCTGTAGTGTTTAGGTGACAAGCGACCTGCTCAAATATGATACTGTTGATAATATTGTACGCCCGTGAAAATTATATATGTAAATAAGACTTAAGCGTATTATCTGCTTTCATGTCAGATTTTCCCAACCTGTGAGCTGTAGTGTTTAGGTGACAAGCGACCTGCTCGGTTGCGATTCTCGGATTTCCAACCTTTGAAGCGTTTCGCGAGGTAATCGCGACGCTTGAGATTTTCGTCTTCGATTTTTCGTTTCGTCATGACGTTATTTATACACGTCGTTTCTCACAACGTTGCAACGTTTAGAAAGTCGTTGATTTTGTTTCTGTATTTTCCGTCGTTGGGTTTCCTCGTCATGTCGATCGTCGCGAATCCGAAATCGTCACCGTTCCAGCAAGAAGAGCAGCGTTCCGAAAATTGATTGTAGTTCATGTCTCCGCCTACGTAGTCATCGTACGCGTGCTTGAGGTTGGTGTGATCTTGACGAAACAAACATATGAAATTAGCGTTGTCGCGTACTAACTGTTTTGGAATTTTGGAAAACGTTTGAGCTAGGTAAAAGCAATCCATTTCTTTGTGACAACCTTGCGTGAAAAAGTTGCGAATTTCATTTTGATTTTCCAGGATGGCGTCGTCGAACACAACGACTGAATTTTCACGACAATCGTCGAGTGGTTTTATTTCCGAGGCGAACGTTGCAATGGAAAGCAGATAATACGCTTAAGTCTTATTTATATATATAATTTTCACGGGCGTACAATATTGTCAACAGTATCATATTTGAGCAGGTCGCTTGTCACCTAAACACTACAGCTCACAGGTTGGCAAAATCTGACATGAAAGCAGATAATACGCTTAAGTCTTATTTATATATATAATTTTCACGGGCGTACAATATTGTCAACAGTATCATATTTGAGCAGGTCGCTTGTCACCTAAACACTACAGCTCACAGGTTGGGAAAATCTGACATGAAAGCAGATAATACGCTTAAGTCTTATTTATATATATAATTTTCACGGGCGTACAATATTGTCAACAGTATCATATTTGAGCAGGTCGCTTGTCACCTAAACACTACAGCTCACAGGTTGGGAAAATCTGACATGAAAGCAGATAATACGCTTAAGTCTTATTTACATATATAATTTTCACGGGCGTACAATATTATCAACAGTATCATATTTGAGCAGGTCGCTTGTCACCTAAACAGTACAGCTCACAGGTTGGCAAAATCTGACATGAAAGCAGATAATACGCTTAAGTCTTATTTATATATAATTTTCACGAACGTACAATATTGTCAACAGTATCATATTTGAGCAGGTCGCTTGTCACCTAAACACTACAGCTCACAGGTTGGCAAAATCTGACATGAAAGCAGATAATACGCTTAAGTCTTATTTATATATATAATTTTCACGGGCGTACAAAGTAGTTGTATCATAGGCTATAAAAGTTGTTTACCTTGAAATTATGCAAATGAGGGTAGGTATTTAATAATTGAAGGTTACCGAGTGTTGTAGGCGAGTATGACGCAACGTGGGTGAAGGGGTGGGAGTAAATGATAGCGTAGAAGCTTGTAGGTAGATGGAAGAGGTGGGGGTGAATATAGAGGTGTAGTAGGGGTTCGAACCCCGTACGAGGAGTCTATTGTTGTATCGACTGAGTCATGCTGTCGTGAAATGTTAGTATGTGTAATGGTAGGGTACGAATCGAAGGTGAGCAGGTTGGGAAGAGGAGGGATGTGGTAAGATTGGTATAAAAGTTAAAGTAAAAGAGCGGGAGTGTGTTATTACGCAAAATGAGCGACGTGGCAGGGACATCGTGTGGTGCGGATGTGGCGGGTTGTATGCTGGCTAGTTGCGGTTGCTTTCCGGATGTTTTGGATGAGACGTGCGTGGTGAATACGCTGAAGGGTTATACACCGATGTATAGGGTAATGTGTGACGGTTGTTTCGAAGGGTATGCAAATCAATTGGGTCATGAATGCTTGACGTATCATTCCGATTATTGTTCGGGAGAGTATGAGAAAGAAAATTGCCTGACGTGTTTGGAGCATACGATGGAACGTCTTGGAAGGTATTTTCGCGATCGTGATAATACGCCTCATCTATTTGATTACTATCAGCGCACCCATCCGGAGATTGTAGGGCAAGAGGGCAAACGTAAATTTTACGTCGTTCTGCAGAATATCTGCGTGAAAAGTGACGTGATGCGGGAGTTGGGAGATTGTATCAGACTGAACGAATGGGTCCGTGGTTTCTCAAGGTGAGTAAGTATAATAAGGAAAAGGGAAGTATGTGTGTGTTTCAAGGTGAGTAAGTATAAAATGTCGTTGTGGGTGTCCTTGTTCAAAATGAGATAGTTTCAAAATGTAAGTACGTGATCGATCAAGGTGCACTGGGTGTGGTACGGAATATGAGAGATGTTTCAAGGTGAGTATGTATAAAATGTCGTTGTGGTGAAATTTGGGTGTCCTTGTTCAAAATGCGAGTACGTGCTCGATCGAGGTGAACTGGGTGTGGTACGGAATGTTAGGGTGGAGGTAGTCGTCTTTGTCTCAAGGTGAACAGGTACAAAAAGGAAGGCTGTGATGGGAGAAGATTAGTGTGTGTGGAATGCAGAAACGTGTGTGTTTTTCCGAGGTCGCCAGGTACTACGAGGTGCCAAGAGTAATGTTAGCGTCGGATCGTTGTCGTTTCCGTGATCGTGTTTTGAGTTTGGAGAAGGCGTTGAGTCCTTTGTTGTTGCGTCGGTTGGGGTTGTGTGAAGGTGAGTTGACGTCATGGCCGGGTAGAGAATATAAGTACAGTTGTGTCGGGGGGAACGTTTATATTTGTTCGACTCTTGTGTTGGTAAGGTGGTTTGATTGGTGACGACAATGGTTGCACCACACGGTAGTTATTTGAGTGCGTGTGATTATTTACTTGACCAGTACGAGAGAATAGGAACGACTGGAAGTGTGGATAGGAAACGTTTGATACTGCAGGAGGTGATTCGATTAATGGGTGAAGGGGAACCTTGTAGCAAATTGGGTGTATTGGAACGTCTGAGAGTGGAAGTGGCCGGTGGAAATCAAGATGGTGCAGGTACATCATCGCGATCGAGGTTGAGGCGGGTGGAAGATGGAGAAGACGAAGAAGGTGTGGTAGAAGAGGAAACAAATCGTCGTGTTGAGGTGCCGTACAATAAATATGTGAATTTGAAAGAGGTGGGCGTTCGTCGTATAAAAAAATACAATGCGGAATGTACAACAATGACGTTTAGTTTTAATGGACCGGATGGAACAGATGCGCTACAATGGGTGCACCAAGGTTTGGACCATGTGGTGTCACATATCGTCGGACAGTATAAAGCAACAGATAAGATTGGTATTGTGTTGCGAAATGTAACAGACGAAAGTATCAAACCTGTTGGTTTATCGTTACGTCGAATGAGTCAAATGCATCCTGATATATTATGGGATGTGGTTGCTCGAGTGCTCCAATCAAATACTACGTTTCTATCTACGGATCTGTTGGAGATGGAGGTGTCGGTAATCGATATGCCTGTAGGATATGGACGAAAATATACAAGTAGGGGTGTGTTATCGAAGGAACGTTATGTGCAGTTGAAAAGGAGTGTGGTGACGGTGAAGAGTACAAAGGCGAGTGGTTCCAAGGATGCGAAGATATGTCTTGCAAAGGCGTTGGTGATCGGCATAATGTATGCAAATAAAGAAAGCGATCCTGAATATTTTCGTCAACATAAGCAGATGTTCATCAATGGCGATGGTCGATTGACGGAATGTGCATTGGATTTATGTCGACAAGCAGATGTGGATCTGGAGGAAACAGGAGGGGGTCTTATTCAGTTGGCTGCGTTCCAGCGTTATTTTCGTAACGAATACAAAATATTTGTGTTTAACAGTTTGGAACAGCCGGAAGTTGTGTTTGCACAAAATGTTCCCGATGCCAAAAAGTCAATTTACCTTCTTTTGAATCAGGACACAAACCATTACGATGTGATTGTAAATCCTGTGGGTGCATTTACAATTCCGTATTTTTGCGAAAAATGCTATTTATTCGCACGGAACGAAAGGCATGTTTGTAAGAGTATGTGTCCTCAGTGTCGGTCAGAACCTGTGTGCGAAAAGGAACGTACCGTGAGTTGTGCTAGATGTAACAGAAACTTTAACAGTGACATTTGTTATGCAAAACACTTGACGACACGTTACGGTAAGGGAACGGTTTGTAGTCAGATCAGAAGTTGTGTTGGTTGTTTCCAACTATTAGACGAAACGCATCCGTACACGGGAAAACACAGATGTGGCTACAGATATTGTAAAACGTGTAAGGAACAAAAAGAATTCAACCACCTGTGTTACATGGAAAGACATCAAGGACGGGGAGAAGGAAACGCGTTGAAACGGTACCTCTTTGTATTTTACGATTTCGAAGCTACACAATGTACGCCGTTTGTTGGTCGTCCATCAACGTATATCCATGAACCGTGTTTGTGTGTGGTCCAGCAGGTGTGTAGGTTTTGTATGGACGACGGTGACATTCAAAAGAATTGTAACGTGTGTGGAATAAGACAGCATTGTTTCGAGGAGGATCCAGTAAAGGAGTTTGTGGATTACGTATGTATCGAACGGCCATATTTCAAAAAGATTGTTCTAGTCGCCCACAATTTTAAAGCATATGATGGGATGTTTGTGTTGGGTGAGTTGTTGAAACGCGACGTGGAACCACCGGAGGTTATAATGGATGGGACAAAGATAATGTACATGAGTATAGGCAAAAAGGTGTGTTTTCTGGATTCGCTAAACTATTTGCAAATGCCGTTGTCAAATTTTTCGAAAACCTTTGGACTACAAGAGACAAAAGGATTCTACCCACACTTTTTCAACACAAAAGCAAATCGGAATTACAGAGGTCCATTTCCACACCAACGTTATTTCGATCCAGACCATATGTCCTCGAAACAACGGGAGAAATTTTACCAGTGGTATGAGCAAGAAACCGATAGGTGTGTACTGTACGACAACGCATACGAGTGTCGAAGATATTGTATTCAGGATGTGACCGTGTTACGTCTTGGTGTGTTGAAATTCAGACAACATTTTCTGGACATAGCGGGGGTGGATATTCTGGTAGAATGTTTCACGATTGCATCTGCCTGTTCCTTGACGTACAGACGTCATTTTCTTCCTCCGAGTACAGTGGGAATAATTCCCAACGATGGTTACAGAGAGCTCGGTAACCAATCGAAAAATGCTATAAAATGGCTTATGTTTGTGGAGAAAACAGAACACGTGGAATTACAGTATGCAGGGAAAGAAAGGGAGCACAAAGTTGTGAACGGTATTCCTGTGGATGGATACGACGCAGACTCCAAGACCATCTATCAGTATCATGGGTGTTACTTTCATGGTTGTCCTAATTGTTTCAAGGAAAGAAACAGTCCGGTATCGAAGAAAATACAGTCCGATCCAGCGGACACGATGGGAGCACGATATGAGCGAACCCAGAGAATATCGGATCTATTTCGTAAGTTGGGCTATACAGTAGTCGAAATGTGGGAGTGCGAGTTTCTCCAGATATTAAAAGATCGTCCTACACTGAGTAGCGAGTTGGAAGAACACCCCACGTTCCAATGTCTACCGTTGAGAGTGCGGGATGCTCTATATGGAGGTCGGGTGGAAGTGTTCAAAATGTACTCATCGACGTCAGGTTCCGAGGAGAAGATAAAATATTTCGACATTACATCCTTGTATCCTACGGTAAATAAATTCGCCAAGGCCCCGGTAGGTCATCCGGAGGTGTTATTCGGTGAGAATATACCCACAACGGAGGATATGTTGGAGATGGATGGGATTGTAAAAGTACGGGTACTACCACCGAAACGATTGTACATTCCTGTGTTACCGTTGAGGACCGGTGGAAAACTGTTGTTTCCTTTGTGTCGTACATGTGCAGTATTGTGCGATCAGTTAGAAGGAAAAAAAGATGGGTGTCAGCATACGGATGAGGAGCGAGCTATTGTGGGAACGTGGGTGTTGGATGAAGTTCGTGTTGCTGTGGAAAAAGGGTATAAGATTCTGAACGTGTACGAGGTGTGGAAGTACAAAGTGAGTGTTTACGATCCTCGAACCCAGACTGGCGGTTTGTTCGCTCAATACGTGGACACGTTCCTTCAGATCAAACAGGAGAGTAGCGGTTGGCCTTCATAGTGTACGGATGAGAAAAAAAAAGACGAGTATCTTCTACGTTATCGTGAACACGAAGGGATCGAACTTCGAAAGGAAAAAGTGGAAAAAAATCCTGGTTTACGTGCAGTGGCGAAACTCTGTTTGAATTCATTGTGGGGTAAATTTTGTGAAAATCCAAACAAACCCCAAACGACCATAATCAAACAACCACGAGATTTGTTTGAAAAATTAAGTGAACCGGGTATCGAAGTAAAACAGCTGTTGTTTGTGAACGACGATACAGTTTTTGTAAACTGGACGTACCTGGATGAATGTACACCCACCAACAAAAAGGGTAACGTTGCCATAGGAGCGTACACAACCACATTTGCCAGACTGCGTCTATATAAGTTGTTGGACGCTTTACAGGAGGATATCTTGTATTGCGACACGGATAGTGTGATATTCAGGGAGACAGACACGAACCGATGTAAATTACGTTTGGGAGATTATCTCGGTGATTTGACAGACGAGTTGGCGGAATTTGGTGAGGGGTCCTACATTCGTGAATTTGTAGCTGGTGGACCGAAGAATTACGCATTAAGTGTATGGTCGCCGGAGAAACAAAAGGAATGTCGAGTGGTGAAAGTGAAAGGAATAACATTGGACTATGGTACGAGTATGACAATTGATTTCGATGTTATCAAGGAATTTGTTATGACACTTGAGGAAAAAAGACAGATTACAGTACGATATCCGAAAAAAATCGCCAGAAAACGTCCGTTTATTCTGGTAAGCGAACCGCAGGAGAAAACGTACCGGGTTGTGAACACAAAAAGGCGCTTGAAAAATGACACTTTCGACACACTACCATATGGGTACCAAGATTGAGAACATAAATGAAGACGGGTGTGGGACCACCAGATTAGTAGATGCGATGGCACTGAGATGGAAACAACCGTTTCGTTGTATCGTTGCCGGACCGAGTGGTTGCTGAAAATCGACATTTGTAACCAATTTGCTGCGTAACCGCAAGGACACGATCGAAGGAGATTTTACAAAAATTCTTTGGTGTACAGGTTCAAATTTTCATCCGCCGGATATAAAGGGTGTGGAACACTATAACGGAATACCGGACTACAATGTGATCACAAGTCATAGTCCGTGTCTGGTGATCCTGGATGATATGATGACGGAAGCGTACAACGATAACGGGGTGTCAGATTTGTTTACGAAAATGTCGCATCACAATTGCGTGAGTGTGTTACTTCTAACGCAAAATATATTCCCCAAAGGTTCAAAAGCACGTGATATAGCCTTGAACGCTAACTACATGGTTATATTTAAGAATCCCAGAGACCACCTGCAAATATCAACGTTGGCACGTCAAATCTACCCGGGGATGTGGAGAAACTTTGAAAAACTATTTAAGGAATGTACGCGAGTGCCGTACAGTTATTGTTTGCTGGACTTCACTCAGGACACACCCGAACCGCTCCGTGTACGATCGGAATTGTTCACACAGTCCGAGGACGACAAGAAAAACGGCATTAGTTACTGTGTGGTGCACGTTCCAGATCCTGATCGATGCCTGACCTTCGACCACAATGAGCAAATTTATTCGCTCAAATAGAAGCCTGTTCCAAACACTTCGTTCGGCGCCACCTAGACTTCGAAGAGCTATTTTAAAGGAAGCCGATCCAAAACTGGTGAATACGTTGTCCGAGTGTTGTCTGAACGTATTAAACAACAACGTTCCAATCACAAAGGCGACAAAACGTAAACTTGCAAAATACAAGAACGTGTTACGAAAATTAGCAACAAAGAGCGTACCGTTACAACAGAGAAAACGTCTTCTCGTACAGAAGGGTGGGTTTCTTCCCGTTCTTTTAGGTAGCGTCATTAGTGGTTTACTGGGTACATTGTTGAATCGGTGAGCGGCGGTATAGAAAAATGCATTACAAAAAATTGATTCTGATGTCCCCGGAGCAGTTTGAAAAAATCAAAGGGAACGCAGCCAACGTGGAATTAACGGGTTTAGATCAGGAAATGCATCGTATATTATATTCCAAAAACTTGGACGATCACGAAAAATGGTCATTGTATCGTCAGACATTGGACAAGTACCTACGTGTGGTACGTAGGAAGCAGGAGCCTTTGACCATACCGGTACTCACGACGACGACGTCGACGACGCCGCCCGAGAAGGTTGGAAACGTAAATAAAGAAGGTGCTACAATATTTAGCGGATTGCCGTGGGTAGAACGTCGTCTGGTGAAAGAGGAAGGTGTGACAACAGCGGGAGAAGAAGAGGACGACGACGACGAGGACGACGACGACGACATCGACGGAGGCGAGGAGGGTAAAAAGAAGAAGAAATCACCGAGACGTACTCCTATCAAATCCCGACTACGAAGTGCACGTGGCACAGCGAGCAGAAAACGGTCGAGACACGTAGCATGGGAACCGTTACGGATGTAAACAAGATCCTGGGTGCAGCGTATTATTCACCGGAGAAGGGAGAATCGTTCACCACTGCAGACAAGTTGTGGAAGGCCGTAGACAAGAGGATACCGAAGAAGCAGGTCCAGGAATGGTTGATGGAGCAGGACACGTACACGTTGCATAGACCCAAACGTGTAAAGTACCCGAGAGTAAACTACAACGTGACCAACATTGATGAGTTGTGGGAAGCAGACCTGAACGATCTTCAAAATCTGAAAAGGTACAATCGAGGTTACAAATATTTACTTACTGTAATTGATGTGTTTTCCAAGCAAGCGTTTGCAGTACCCCTCCGAAACAAAACTGGTGTAGAGGTAACGCGATCATTAGGTAAACTTCTCCGAGAGTGTAAACGGAAACCAACGGTGTTACAGACAGATGCGGGAACAGAATTCACCAACGTTCAATTCCAGAAACTGTTGAAACGAGAGGGTATCGAGCATCGTATTCCTAGAAACGCAGACGTCAAAGCAAGCGTGGTGGAACGTTTCAACAGGACATTAAAAACACGTATGTGGAAATATTTTACCACACGTGGAACGTACAGATATATCGATGTTCTGGGAAAATTAGTTCGAGGATACAACGAATCGTATCATAGAAGTATCGGTATGAAACCTGTCGACGTCAACGAACATAATGTGTATGTGGTGTGGAAAAATTTACAAAAAGGTTCGTCGTCGTCGACGAAACCAGTGCCGCTTGTCGCCGACGCAAAATACAAAAAAGTGTTTCGTACAGGAGATACGGTACGAGTGAGTAAGGTGAAATTACCTTTCGAAAAGGGGTACGTACCGAATTGGAGTCGTGAACATTTCAAAATACACAGAAGAATTCAGCGTAAACCTGTTCCAGTTTATCTGGTCGAAGATCTCCAAGGTAACGTGTTGGACGGATCGTTTTACACGGAAGAACTACAGAAAATCATCGTTCCCGAGGAGAAAGAGTACAGGATCGAAAAAATATTGCAACGTCGGAAACGAAACGGACGATTGGAATATAAAGTGAAGTGGCTGGGGTATCCTACGACATTTTCGTCGTGGGTACCTGCAGAAAACGTTCATCGTGTGTCGCCGCAGTAGGAAGGGAGAAAATGGATAAGATAGAGAGATTTTACGTGCGTCTCTTCTCGAACAGTTCGATGGATATTTTCCCTGGAAACACAATATCACATTTTACAACAAAATTACCGGAAACAATAGAATTGGACGAAAACTGGGAAGTGGGATTGGTGGAGGTGACATATCCTCTGTATTTTGACAACGTAGTACGGTTGGATGAGACGAGGTCGTTGACGTTTCCGGTTATGCAGTACGCGAATGTCGGTGAATTTGCTCAGGTTATGTTCGGAGATTTGAAAAAGGAACCAAACAAACGAAAATACGTGGATGGTTTTATAAACGATATCGAGTCTATCTTTGGAGGAGGAGTATACGGAGAAGAGGAACCTTCGGTAAAAAGACATAAAAGATCAGAGGGCGACGGCGGCGACGACGACGACGACGACGACGGTAGAACATTTACGGTGTTACCTATTGCCAGAGAAACCTTGGTGGCCACGGTCGCTGCGGCGGCGAACGAAAACAGCATTTTGTATTCGAGACCAAAATCGTACGATTTTCCTCATAACGTTAACAGTGTGAAAATTTTATCCACAGCGAACAGAATTAAAGTGGGCCGAGACGTGATCATGAACCTACCACCGCAGCTGTACACATCGACGAAGGAACTACTAGCCAACATTCACAACCTGATTCCCGACAGCCTGAGTACAGACGAAGTGAAAGACGTGATGATCGACACGGCAAACACGTTACGACAAGTCCTGTACACGATGGAAGAAAAGAAAAACGTAGAGGAGGAGGAGGAGGACACATCGACGTCGTCAACGGTCACACCATTCAACACGCAACTGATATGTGTATACTGTGATTTGATCCCATATCAAATCGTGGGGGATGCTACAGCACGACTCCTACGAACCATATGTCACGATTTTGCCGCCGGCGCAGGTAACACCGGTCAGCATGACTTTCGAAATGTTCACTATTACCCACTCACCAGATATTCGTTCGAAACTATCGAAATAGAATTTCGAAACGATAAGAACGAAATTATACCGTTTCACGGGAACAGCTCGCCGTCGATGGTGTTACTGGAATTCCGTAAACGTCCACGTCGTCGACTATACGATTGATAAATAAATAGACGTGCATCAATCGATCCCCAGACAGTTGGATACGAACCCCGATCATGACCAATACCATCGTCGATTACTACATTCGGCAGGCGCAAACAGGTCGTGGAATCGGACCGTATTACCAGGGGCGGAGATATCAACGCGGACATGGGATCCTAGGGTCGTTTTTTCCTTGGTTGTTTCGCGCCGTGAAACCACTTGTGATGTCCGGAGCCAAGACAATAGGACGTGAGGCGTTACGTACCGGAGCGAATATATTAGCGGATGTGGCTACGTCGGACGGAGCAGCTGTACGAGACATTGTGCGGAAACGTCTACACGAAAGCAAGACAAACCTGCTGACAAAAGCCGAAGCTAAATTAAAAAACATGACCGGTTCCGGTATAAATGCTAGAAAACGAAAACGTGTTGGTCAGTCGAAAGTCGGGTGCAAACGTGTGCGTGTCAGTACAGCAGGTAACGAGCGTCGTCGTCGGCGTAAGACACCCAAAGTAATAAAGAAGACAACCACCCGTAGCAGCAAAAAGAAGAAGAAGGTCACCACAGTAACCCAGCGTCAGCGTCGTCGTCGCCAACACGGACATAAGGATATATTTTCGCCGCCGTAATCACCTACAGACAGAATGGAAGGTGTTGCATCGTCACTGGATATTTTCGAGGAGCCGTGTATTCAAACAGGCATTGTGGATAATTACATAGAGATTTGTCACCCTATAGCCTCGATAGAAAATCAAAATGTTATAGAATTTGTGAGTCAAGGAACGGACGAGTCCTACAGAGATCTGGCTACGACAAAACTATACTTAGACCTGATAATGACAAAACTGGACGGTACCCTATTGAAATACAACGACCTTACGACAAAACAGTGGGGAGTTGTGAACAATCTGGCACATTCGCTCTTCTGTCAGTGCTCCGTTTATCTGAACGACAAACTGGTTACCTTTTCGAGCACCAACTACCACTACAAGGCTTTTCTGGAGACGGTAATCGGCTACGGCGAGGATGCGGCGAAAACTCACCTCACATCCAGATGTTTCTACAAGGACACAAAAAATGAAGCGAATGCTGCTACAAACGAGGGTTTTGCAAAAAGACGAGAGTTGTTTCAGTGGGCAGATTCCTCCGCCACGGAGAGCACGGAACTCCAGAACCATGTGGAACTTAGCACCAACCTGCATGCGGATTTTTTCAAGCAAGAAAAGTACCTTCTGAACAACGTCGAGTTGAAGGTTGTGCTCACCAAGGCGAAAAACGAATTCATCATGTGGGGAGACACCCCAAATGCACCGGTAACAATAAAGATCAAGCGAGCAACGCTACACATCCCACATTTTAAACTACACCCAACCTACCTGTTGGCACACAGTAGAGCGCTAGAGAAGAGTAACGCAAAATATTTTTTCAAACGATCCGAGTTGAAAACCTACACCGTTCCGGCCGGAGGAAAATCCCTGACACTAAACAACATCACCAACGGAACAATTCCAACCTTTCTGATATTCACAATGGTTCCAAACAACGCCTTCGTGGGGAGCGGAGACACGAACCCGTTTTATTTGACACCCGAATCCTTGAACTACTTTGCATTGTACCTCAAGGACCAGCTGGTACAGACGGCGCCCCTGGAACCGAACTTTACATCCGGAAACTATGGAGGCATCACACGAGCATATGATACACTCTTCACAGGAACAAATATTTATCATGCAGACAAAGGGCACATGATCACCAGAGAAATGTTTACCAACGGTTACTTCATGTTATGTTACCAGTTGACACCCGATCAATGCGATGACCCGTCATGCAGAAGTTTACCAGATAAAGGGGAGGTACGCATCGAAGCGAGATTCAATTCACCCTTGACACGGTCCATGACGTGTTTGATATACCTCCTCTATAATACTTCGGTGGAGGTCTCAAAAGAGAGGGGCGTCATTTACAACTACTCCGGATGAACACGTACGACATCCACAACGTACTCTCTGGAGATGCTGTGACCGGAGACGTTTTCCACGGTGTTTACCCGAGTGATATTCTTGCCGACGTGGTAGTTACAAAAAAACCAGCAGCCCTCGTTGCTAACACTCATCCGTCCACCAAAAACGGAGAACATTGGGTCGCCGTGTACATCGACAAGGAAGGGTACGGCAAATATTTCGACTCCTACGGAAACATTCCTATTCAGCCAGCCTTTGCCCGGTTCATGAATCGAAACTGCATATCGTGGGAGTACAATCCACGTCAGTATCAAGATTTGTTCAGTACCGTCTGCGGTCAATATTGCTGCATATACCTACGTCACGAATCCATGCGAGTTCCCAAACGACCCTTTCACGTACACTTCACAAACGACCATGTCCGAAACGATCACATCGCGATTCAAATGTTTGGTGCGTATTTTTCGCATCCTCCTTCTACCACTACTCCCACCCCGACTAGCTGTACCATTAACCCTAATATACAATGTGTGCAATCATGCTGTAGACTCATCGATCGTTTCTCTTGTTCCTGTTGTTGCAGACATTAAGAAACTGAAGGCGGTACCTGTCACTGCTCACCTGGAGATCATCTTCCTGGACGACGACGACGACGACGACGACGACGACGACGACGACGACGACGACGACGACGACACCGAAGGCGACGGCAGCGGCGACGACAAACACCTCACAACAGCGACCATTCGACATAAGAAGAAGAAGAAGAAGAAGAAGAAGAAAACGCATCGCGGACGTCGATAATGGAAACGACGACGACGACGACGACGTTCCCGGCGGACACCACGATCACCAACTCCACCAGTGGGCATTTGATTTGCCTACGGCAATCTCTAGAATATCTGTCTCCAACTAAAATTATAATTCTAGGGTACGAACTTGGCGGCGGCGACGGCGATACCAATGGACTAGAGAAGTGTTTCCCGGCGGTGCTGCTTCGTTTCTCAGAACGAGATGTGCCCCTCTGTTGGACTCTCTTCCGGGACCTGCTGCTCAATATCAACTGGAACCAAATAATAACATTTTTCCAAACAGGTGACGGTTACACAAGAGTACTCCGCGACGGCGACGACCACGTGATGGTCGTCCATACAGACTATTTATTTTCAGAACGCATTCTTGTGTTTCTAGTGGGCGACCAACGACTTTGCTTGACACAAGATGAACTGAAACGATTTCTACGAGCACGACGCACGCTGGCAGCCTACATGTGTTACTACGAGGGGTTACACCCACAGGCTGCTGCGTACATGCGATACTGTGTCGCAAAACATAACGTCGTCAGCCGTGATGATGTGTCCCACCCACTCGTATGTCCTCGGATCGACCTTCTCAGTGCTGGGCTACTGCGCATCATTCGTGCGCACGTGGCCTCATGTCTTCAAACATAAATACCCAAAGTGAAATACCCACCCGACCAGTTATATTTGGGATCCTGTGACCGTCGCTGCTGCTGCTCGAAAGACCCTCGTCACCCACTACTACTACTACTACTACTACTAGTACCATCAACAATGGCCGCCGCCGTCGCCGTCGACCCCAGAGCAATTCTCTTCACCGTGGATGACGCCTTCGAGGTTTCCGTTGTTGGCGAAAAGGATGACACTAGGATCGTGTTCCGGAAGGATGGTTCCCGAATCAGTCTCGGCACGGACAAATATACAGAATTAACCAAATCAATGGGACTTCTTACAGACATTTTCCACGACCGTCGTCTAGATTGCAGCAAACGACGCACCGTAAAATGTGTACTTACACCCGACTTCAGCATCATCATTCAGGATTGTGCTCGCAACTTCACGGTAACCCTCCAGGATGGCGGCGAGATCCTGCTGCTGGACGCACGACAATGGGAGACCTTCATGCACATGTATCACCCTATATTGAAGACCTACTACCGACACTGGCACGCCCAATGAAACCGGAGACTACCAGAACTACTACTACTACTACTACTACTACTACTACTAACACCACTATATGTATTCTCTAGTATATGAAGCTTGTACGTACTAACACTACAAACAAAGAAAAAATAAATAGTTTAATACACATTTATTACGTTTTTTCATTTCACATGTATATTTTTTGTAGAACCGCAATACGTGCACGGCACAGAACGCAACAATCCGTGGTCTTCACGGCACACGATGCACACACCAGAAAATGACCACACGGTAGGTAAGCTATCTGTCTCTGATGCACATAACAGATGACACAGTGTTGATTGTCCTCCATGTTCACATTCACCGCAGGGGCGATAACGGCCGTTGCGTCCAACTCTTTCTCCTCCTCCTCTTCTTCCCCATCCACGTCCGAGGAATCGGCTGCTGCTGCTGCTGCTCCCGATGTTGCTGCTCCAGAGATACCTTTGTAGAGTTTTGTAGCTGGAGGTTGCTCCGCGTCGGCGACGGCGCCGTCGACGACCGTGGACGTCGCCGCAGACAGACCGTCTGCGATCATCAGACGAAGGTAGATGCACTGAGGGTACCATTTTCTGTGTTCTATCCATGGATTTTCGCCCCGCTGCCATTGATACAGACGTAGTCCACAGTAGTAGCATCGAACCACGTCCCCGAATCCACTGTAGAAGAATCCGGCGTCCGCCATTTCCTCCGGTCGAATGGTTATCGACTCGGGCCAAAGTGGACTGTATGTCGACAGGCGACCCTGGTAATCGGCGTAAGTCGGAAACATCGGGTACCTCCTGTTGATGCACACGGAATTTGGATCGGCACTTCCGAGCCTACGTTGCAGTTCGGTACCCAGCGGAGACGTCGTGGAGACAGCGGCGGCGTCCATACCATACACTCTCGTGAAACTCACTACTACTACTACTACTACTACTGTTAGCCCAGCACGTCGTCGTCCTCCTGCTCCTCCTCGAAGGCGGCGGTCGTCCGGAAACGAAGGGGGCCCCCCGCACAATGCCAAGCATGGCCGCAGGCCATGCTTGGCCTTGTCACACACACACACACACACACACACACACACACACACACACACACACACACACACACACCGGGTTTGTGTCCTATTGTTGACGAACCATATCTATCTATCTACCCGATAGGTTACTACTACTACTACTACAGTCTACTCTGATCAACCAAGTCCGAGCGGCGGCGGGACTCGAACCCTTCTCTAGGCTAATCGGGAATCGAACTATCTCCTTCTTCACAACACGTCATCTGGACCCGTTTTACGCTATAGTGTGCTTCTCGGTCAGCCAAGTCCGAGCGGCGACGGCGACGGAATTCGAACCCTCCTCCTCTAGGCTAATCGGGAATCGAACCATTTTCTCTCCACAGAAGCCGCCGCCGCCGTCGGCGGAACCTCTTTTAGGCAACAGGATCCACCTTACGCTATAGTGTGCTTCTCGAATCCAAGCGGCGACGGCGGCGGGATTCGAACCCTCTACGCTAATCGGGAATCGAACCATTTTCTTCTTATGTCTCCCCAGAACCCGCCACCGCCGCCGGCGGGACCTCTTTTAGGCAACAGGATCCACCTTACGCTATAGTGTGCTTCTCGAATCCAAGCGGCGGCGGCGGCGGCGGCGGCGGCGGGATTCGAACCCTCTAGGCTAATCGGGAATCGAACCATATTCTTCTTCTTCTTATGTCTCCACAGAGTATCGAACCCGCCGCCGTCGGTGGGACCTCAACAACACTATATCTTATCCGCCGCCGCTATTCTGTCTCCCACGGTCGACGATAAATACAAAACATTACATGTAAGGATGCATACCGGACAAGTTAGGTGAGTGGTTTACGTGACAGACTTCGAATTCAAAGGTCGTAGGTTCGAATCCTCGTCCCGACAACCACACACCTAACTTGTTCTGTATTTTCACAACCATTACTACATGTTTGTTCCACTTTTCCTCTCTCTCTCTTTCTTTTTTCGCTCGCCGCTACTCTCTACTCTGACCTTTTATGCTGACCCCATAACATATTACGTTACCATATGTAATCGACCGCATAACATATTACCTACACATACTCGAAACCTACATCAAGACAACTTTCAGTAATTCTCCTCTTAGGTACTTTCTCTACCCGATTCCACTCTGCTGCTGACCCACAATCACCGGTATTTATTCTGCAAAATATTTTCTTGTTAGCACAATCATTACTACAGAACCATCATGGATACACGCTACTCTTCGTCGTCGTCGTCGTCGTCCTCGTCGTCGCAGCTACCAAACACTATCGCTGGTGTAAGTATTATTTTTCTATCACAACTCATAGGAGAACCTCCGAACAACAACAACAACAACAACAACAAAATCTCGGTCAGTGATTTTTTATTCACCTATTGTTGTGTACAAACACATCATCATAGTACTCGACACCATCACCATTATTCTTATTTCATATCGTACTTTGCCGCAAGATTTTTATCGACACCTACAAAATTTTCTTTACGAAAAAATTTGTACAAATCATAGCTGCTTCGTAGGGTCCAATGGGATTTCACAGGATCTTGTAGCACATTTTGAAAAAAAAACATCGATCTCCGGACTTTCCTTCCGCATCTGCTGCATTGTTGTATACAGGGCGATCAATCCTTGTATCTCTTTCTCTATGCGCATGGCATTCGCTTCTAGTATCTGAAGAAATTCGTTCGTATGCTCCCTCCGCACAATGTATTGCAGATAGTACGACGTCTCGTTACTATCCTTGCTGTCTTGCTCGCAAGGCTCGCCTCGGTGTGTTTTCTTGCAGGGTAGGCAATACTCCCCTGGGAAATTTTGTGATCCTCCTCCTCTTGGTGATGGGCCCTGTGAATACAAAACAAATCACACTACTTCATCCATCTCACACACATACTTATGGTGATTTTGTTTTCTGTCCAGGTTCGAACCGTGGACACCTTACAGAGAGATACTATTGAGGTGGACGGACGTGTCATCTGGCAGTCGTCATGCGTATTGGAACGTCGCGCTGACATCATTTATTTACCATTTGCAGCGACTCCTAGTGACGGGGTGCCTCTGAATCTACCACCACCACTACCTCCCCATTTACAACCTTCAGCACCCCCACTTTCCCCTCCACAACCTCATTCACAACATCCTCCTCCTCTATCACGGACCTCCACATTCGTCCCGCGGGCTAACATCCCCGCCGCAACCTCTACTATATCTCGTTCACCTGTAATGGCATTATATCCAACGGGAATAGCAGCGCATACAGCAGCGATCAAACAAGAGGACCCTTTACCATTGGTGTGCAAACGATCACCAACCTCTCCATAAGGTAAGTAACAAACTGTTTAGACACACACTCACCATACTATATTCCGTACTTTGTTTATTCTTTGGCGAATAAATCTGATGCTAACAGTGACGGGGACGAGGTGCTCGACGAATCTTCCACGGTCACAATTGAATCTTCCTTTTTTTCGTCTTCTCCGTCTTCTTTTGTATTCTCTGAACTTTTCGTCGACACCACTTCTTCTTCTTCTGTCTCCTCTTTTCTTTCTGTCAATGAGGATAACATAGATGTTAATTTCACACGTTTATTCTCACTGCCAGGAAAAAATGAGGAGTACAAACCCTCTTTCGATTGAGCATGTTGGTCAAAAAAACTGCCGAACACACTATATATCGGTAAATATTTATCTTTTTCCACATAATGACACTCAACTAAATTCATATCATCCGGCATGTCCCCCATGAACATATCCCCTATTGTGTGTCTCGGTGTCAGACGACCATGAAACAGACTTAAATAACCCCACACCGCATTCCACCCATACAGAAATTCGTCGTGCGCAGCATCCATAGCTTCCTTTAAGCGCGACATTTTACCCGTATCCAAAATAAAACAATTTTGGAAACCACCCACTCTTCCTATCGTATGCTCACCCACTTTACATCTAACAAACTCCTCCAAAGTAGCATATAGAGTACCTTTCGGCATACTTATATGCTCTAGATCTAATTTCATCGGATTACCTTTTCTAATTTCATATTGCGTCGTACATTTTTTTAACGACCACACTTCCTTCCCAAAATTCACCCTCTCCCTCTCCATACAAACACACTTTTGCCTGAAATTGTCTTCCGCAGCATGAATGTAGTACGGACCACTTAATTCCCCGGTCCGTAACATCTCGCGAATCACAGACTCATCATCAGTCACGAAACTAAAATGATTATACGCAGGTAATCTATTGTGGAGCATGAACGACTCGCACATACGAACTTTTTCATTTTCCACATTCGTTTCGAACCTACATTTATCGCTTGGTCCGTAAAACCATTTCGCCATCGAAAACGGATCGGCGTCATCGTGCTTACCCATTGTTATTAACATCTCCCCTTTACCACCAATCTCCACGTCCACACAAAAACGCCAATATAACATGTTGTTCGACATTTTGTTTGACCTAACACAATCAATCGAAACAAACAAACCTTCAATCCAACCTGTAACGATACAAAACGTTTATATTATTACCATACTCTAACGTACCACTCGAACCAAACACATTCTCCCCCAATACCACATATTTACCTACTCGTTACTGCTAGAACCTGCTGCGGATGCAAACAAAATCACACCACACATCGGCTCTGTACTCTCAATATATACACTTACGCCAAGGACACATTACCCAAACAAGTACCGACAACACCACTTACGTATTCACGGAACGCACTCCCATCTACATCTTATGCTCACAACCTTGACAACATACCACGGACCGGACAACCTTGCCGCACCTACAGACATCGCACTCAGCTTGACATTATCCCTCCGACGACGACGACAATTCAAACCACTTTTACTAACCCACATTCCCGAGCGTCGCGCAATGCACTACAAAGCTGTACCGACAAACGCCTCCGGCTCCAGACTCGCCGGCCTTGCGAAACAAACATCTCACTCACCTTGTACATGTTCCCCCACTCTTAAACAACCACATTCCCGGCTGTATATACTCTAACACTCATTACCTATTCAGTTCACATTTTACTCGCCTTTCCTTCTCAATAACGAAAACACATTCCAGATTTATAACTCCGTCTTATTTATTCTTCTCTATCACTCGTTTCAGATACCGCCTGCCATCAGCACGGACCTTACCATCGTCGACACGAATCAGCAGCGCCAGGGAAACCGATGTAGCACCTATTCATCACCAATAAACTATAACATCTACAGCAGCTTTGTATTTTTTCACAACACCTACGTCAACGACACACACACACACACACACACACACACACACACACACACACACACACACACACACACACACACACACACACACACACACACATGTTTTACTCATACCTTCTACAACCTCTGTCGCCCGGATAGCTCAGGCGGTAGAGCATTAGGCTTTTAACTTAATGGTCCAGGGTTCGAATCCCTGTTCGGGCGAAAGCTTTTTTTTCAAACAACGTCATCTTCGCTTCTTATGCTCATCTACAAACTCCTACGCTTTCGGATACTTACGTAACCTCACGTACGATTGCGTCATACTCGCCTACACCCTCCCCCATCGTCCAAAGTTAAATATCTACCCTCATTTGCATAATTTCAAGGTAAACAACTTTTATAGCCTATGATACAACTACTTACAATATTGTCAACAGTATCATATTTGAGCAGGTCGCTTGTCACCTAAACACTGCAGCTCACAGGTTGGCAAAATCTGACATGAAAGCAGATAATACACTTAAGTCTTATTTATATATATAATTTTCACGGGCGTACAATATTGTTAAGAGCGTCAGTTTCCGTAGAGTTTTTTTTTTTCATCTTCCCTCTATACAGTGAAGCTGTAGAAGACACAATTAGCTAACCTAGTATACAACATACCTTCCTAATTAATATGGATATTGTCACACATTCCTCTTATTTTATACTGTTGTAAATAGAAAAGATTATGTACGGTAAATGTTTTGTACATTATAGGAAAAAAATGCAAAATATCCCCCCAACTTTAATTCGATCCACCTCTGAATCGAATTTTATACATATTTTCACGCCGCCATATGTTGTTCTATTTTGCTTCTTTTACTTGCCTTGCTTAATTAACTCTCGCTAATTAGCATTTTTTTTGGAAGAAGTCAACTAGAACAACATATGGCGGCGTGAAAATATGCAAATTAAAGAATATTTTAGTAATATAAGGGCCCTAGCAATTAGCTTCGTCGACTAAGAGTACTCTTTTAAACATCTTCAGCTAGATCGTATTACTACGCGAGGACGTTTAAAATGTTTGGGTGTTGAAAAAGTTTGACCCTACTTTTTATTTCTAAAAAAAAAAAAGGTAAAGTGTTCCCCTGTGCATGGCACCACGCCATGAAGGCGTATAGGGGGTGTGGGGGTAACGCCCCACACTTTCTTGATCCGGTCGTGAGTGGGGGTGATGTGATCAGCATCACGCCCCTGACCGCCTTTACCCCCCAGGGTTTCCCCCAGGTACCCATGTTATTCGACGCTGGGTAGGCGCCGGGGCCGCTTCCACCGTTAGAAAAGTTCCCGGATTTGAACCGGCCGGGGATCGAACCCGGGACCTTGAGCATGGGAGTCAGACGCGTTACCGACTGAGCCACCGCGGCCACCTCTTTTTATTTCTATTGTTTGCTAATAGATGGCGCTAATAGTACCCCCTCCCCTCCCTCTCCCCTCTTCTCCTCTGCTGTATGACAAATAGCACAAACATAAAAATCAAGATTTTGGAGAGCAAAACATAAAATTTGCATGCATCTGATGTCGAACTAGGAACTTTTATCTTTCGGGGAGTCAACATTATTTTTTTACTCAGTCGTCATATAACATGAACACACACAAACATTCACATGTGCTTTTTATTATTTTGTGTTCGGTAAGTACAAGTATATTCTTACATAAATTATTGTTTAATTTAATAAATTGTAAACTCGGAGCCTGCTATACTAACACTCCTTCTGTCTATTGAAAGCGAATGTTGCGTGCATGCGGAAATAACACAGAAAAAAAAGCGGATGGAAGCAATTTAAAATCAGTGGAGCAAGGTTAGTATTACGAGAGCGTAAAAACATGTGCTTTCATTCAACTTCGAAAAATAAGAATAAATGTGTGCATACAGAACACATATGCTTTCTTTTCACAGTTGTAAAATCATATAAATTGTACATGAAGTAAGTTGCGGGAAGGCTCTCTCTTTTATGTCTGTGTATATGTTGTACAATTAGGTACAAGTATTGTACAATTAGGTACAAATTGTTGTACAATTATTTCCCCCAGTTGTCCAGTTGGAGTTGGGGGCATAACACTGGTACTATTTGTAATCACAGTGCTTACTCATGTATTTTGTTTAATATTTTATTTCAAATTCACTGTCAGAAACTAGTGTTGCCAGTTCCTGGATGTAGGTTTACCTACTCTGTTGGTTGTCACTGTCAAGCTTCCAGTATTCGTACAGCATAAAAAGCTATAACCCCCCCCCTCTCTCAAAATATATACATTGTATACGCCAAGATGCTCAATAGCCTAGCAACACATCATGAAAAAACATGCCAAGAGGACCCAATGGGTTTATAAGTCAGTGCTGCCAACTCCTATTTGTAGGTTAGCTTAGCCTGTGAAAAATCATATAGTAGAATTTTTGTAGAGTGGGTAGGCAACACCGACGAGGCTCGAATCATCATTTGAGGCTCGAAATCATCATTTGATGCTCGTCAGTGTTGCCAATTCCTATTTGTAGGTTAGCTTAGCCAGTGAAAGATCATATAGTGGAATTTTCTTCGGATGGGTTGGCAAAACCCAAGCCTCAAAAAAAACATCCAATAGAGTTGCCAAATATAAACAGAGGGCAATAGACCCCCTCATAAAAAACTACAGTAAAAACCCACAGTGTTGCCAACACTAGGCCCCCAACAGTATTGCCAAACATAAAAAATACATAGACCCCTCAGGTCCTTTAATAAAAATTTACAGTGAAAAACCCAGTAGGTTTAACAACACTGTCAATCTACGGCAGTGTTGCCAGATGTAAACAGAGGGCAATAGACCCCCTCATAAAAAGCTACAGTAATAGGCCACAGTGTTGCCAACTCTGCCCTCAAAATATACATCATAAAAAGCTACGACGAGCCTCAAATAATGATTCCAGCCTCAAAAAAAAATTCAGAACTCTCATGTACGCTGAGGCTAGTGGGGTTAACATACACCGTAAAAGGCTACGCCTCGCCCGAACACATGTACACTCACACACAAAAAAAAGCTAAAAAATTATACACCGTGAAAGGCTACGCCGAGTTGGAAACACTGCTGGTGAGGTTAACATACACCGTGAAAAGCTACGCCTCGCCCGAGTTGGCAACACTGCTTGTGAGGTTAACATACACCGTGAAAGGCTTCAAAATATCAGTTGGTGAAATTTTCGTGGGGTGAGTTGGCAACACTGAGCCCCACATGATGATTCGAGCCCCAAATGAGGGCTTAGAACCCGGGCACTAGGTCTACTCGTGAGTGGCTTAAAGTATCTGCTTTAGAATCATACCAAATTTATAAGAGGGCGATTTGTGTGAAAATTAAATTGACCATGACAGAAATCTCAGCCAATTCGACATTATTTAGAGGATAACTTCGTAGACTGAAAGATTAATCACTGAAAAGCTATCCGAGTAAAACTAAGTCCCTTTGTAGTGATTTGTATAATATGTTTCTTACTTATTGCTAACTGTCAAAATGTGCCACGTTTAAACAAACGTTCTTAAAGGTTTACAAAAAAATGGAAGAGGTTATCGAACTCCTTTCTTACAAACATTGGAAAAGCGCCAAATATTCTCCCTACAATTGTAACTCATAGAAAGATCTTTCGATAATTTCTGCTTGTTTCCTTTTGAATTCCACGATTGAAAACTTTCAAATATGACTTCGTTGTTTGACAAATATGGTGATCAACTCCCAGCGAATGCGTAAACTGTGTAGCTGGCGACATCTTTTTTTCGTATGGCTTTATCGCTGCGTTCTTCTACTTAAAAGTAATCGCATTATACCATTTAATGACTCCATTGTTGTACGGACGTACAAGTTGAAGGCGAGAAACACTCGTTATGCTGTGATCAACTAGCATTGTACCACTCTCCAAATATGTCTGTGATGTTTTAAGTGAAAGCCCCTTTTTCTTTCAGAAATATAAAGTTGACATTACTTAACTTGTAGCACTTGAATCCTGAACAAGGAATAGTGAAATAGTTTGCTTTCAAGGACATGCCTAGATCTATATTTCGGGAGGGGTCCGAATTAATAAACAATAATAAAGTTTGTAATTAAAGGTTAATAAGATTAATATGCGTTTAATATGTATATTATTAATTATGTTATGAGTATTAAAATAGGTCAATTAATTATTATTACTGCATGAACAGGCAAAAATATTACCTGTATTTATAACAGCAGGTATTCATTATCTAGTGTATGTCTAGTTACTATCCCTAGAAATTGTATAAAAATAGCTATCCTACCAAAGAACTTAATGTCCCAAAAATTCTTAAATGGAGTATTTACTGAATACCAGAAAGGTTGTTAGGTCCAGCTGATGAAATGTCATTGCTATTTTACGCATACATTTTAGCAAGAGCTGTATATTCACAATCTAACCCTTACCTTTATACAAGTTTTGCGGAAATATACTTTGGGGTTTGAGCCCCCTCCAAATACGTCCTTGTTTGCTTTAGGCCACGTGCGTGCCCAGAAATAGGCCAACAGATTAGTATGAATCTAAACTAGGAAATGTACTCCCCTAGGAGCCCTTGAGCAACCAAGAGAAATATATAATGACAATAATTTTAGAAAAATAAATATACGTATTCATACACGTAATATTCATTATTGCAACAAATTTTGGCAAAATTTAACAAATCCAGCGTTTTAGTGCTAGATCGATAATATTTTTCTAACATTCAAGAAATAATTATATATTGTAATATGATTATTTTCAATAATCGAACAATATTGCTTCTTATTCACAATTTCGTTTAATGTCTTTTTCAGCTTTTAAGTTCAATTGCAATTAATTTCCAGGAGGGTGGCTTAACCCACTCCCACTCCTGTGACGCTTTCATGCAAGTCCGATTTGGACCATGGGGTTGCATAAACTATAATTGGATCAAGTAGCAGCTATTGCTTTGAAGGATTGCAAGAATCGCTAACAATAAGTCTCACAACCCTGCAACATTGGCAACATGGAACATTTCGAAAATACTTATTTTAAGCTTCTAAAAACACCCATATGTTCTCCCTTTTGTTAAATATTTCCTTTCAGGGAGTCCACACACAAAAAAGAAAAAGATCCCACAGATAATACTCCTCCTAAGCCATACATCACAGCTTGTAATCCGGAGGCTGATTTACAACAGGGAACATGTTGTACGTTGGTTGGAAAATTTCCATGAAAAATGTTCTCAGTCAACAATGTGGAGACGAAAAGTTGCCCTTTTATCTTTACCGAGAGGAAGAAAGGTAAACAACATACTTGTCAGCTAAAATTATAGCTTTTTCAGGGTACTCACCTGAGGAAATCGCCAGCAGCAGCGTCAACGCTACCTGGTGGAGAAAAATGTTACTATTCATCCACATTTTGAATGATCTTCAGCAATAAATGTCACATAAGTAACGACACACTATTATCATGGGGGGGGGGAAACACAGAGTATTTATAAAACAGGGTTGCTTTGTCTCAAGATTATTCGGAAAAGAAAACTTTCAATGTTAACTTCACAACATTTTTGACGCGAGGTTCATGTGACGCATGCACCGGCACCAACACTATTACCATGCGTAAAAGTATTGTTCTTGCACAAACTTCGCTCACGCACCTGTGCACTCCACGATACACCAGCGTCGACTGCTGTTGCGAGCTCCTCTCGCACGTGCCTGGATCTCGAGACACCCGGGAACCAATCGCTGCCTTCCCTTTTGCCTACGCCTTCAGACTCCGCCAACCCGATTTCGCATACAGTGTAGGTCAGGTTCGAGTTAATCCCTTGCTTATCTAAAGTGGTCAAGAATACTCAGTGTCTGTTGCTTGTTCACACATAACACAACCACCCCTGCCCTTGCACACGAAAGCTTTGTTGCAAACTACGCAGTGAATGTTCGCCAGTGCAAGGGCATGGCTGGCTGTTCTTACCAGAATTCTAAAACAACAAAACGTACACATTCTAACACAAGTACTAAAAAACTAAATAAATATGTTCTTGATCTCGACAGAGGTTGAGAAGAAGATGAAGAAAATAAATAGATATACTGTGTCGATTGATATGTAGCAGTGGCGTGCCCAAGGGGGGGGTTGGTGGGGGTTATAACCCCCTCCCCTTTGGCCCAGTATTCCTAAAAAAAGAACGTCAAAGTTAGGAAAATATGACAAAATTAGGGCCAACTACCAAGAAAAAGTATACATAACCCCTCCCTTTTGAAAATCCTGGGCACGCCACTGATATGTAGGGATGGATTATGTTTTGTTATTTGTCTTTAACTTGTAACATGGAGTTACAAGTTACAATAAATAATGTTGAACCTACCGTTTTGCCTAATTAACGATAATTACAATACTGTGTAAGAAACGTAAATAATATGTTGATATGAACCAGACCAGACCTTTACAATGAGAAGCTATTCATTGATAATGAATGGTTCTTCTTCAGTACATCCTTGTTTTTACGTTCACCGTATTTATCAACACAGCTTTCAAAGTTTATACTGAAAGAGTTATTCTCACTTGTTCACAAACCATTCAGTACGAAAACATCCGTTCTGTGTGGGCATTAGTTCCACAGCGAAGAAACTTCAATATTTTAAGGAAATTGAAATATGGTACATTGTTGACGTTGAAATGTGAAATAATTTCTATTCAACAATGCCATAGTCCATAGTAGTTGTAGAGAAGGTGTATTGTTGAAGTAATTCTATACCGATATGTCACTGTCCCGTTCTACGTTCCAAAAAAATCGGGACATACACACACAAAAAAAAGAGGACTGTGCCGGGTATTATGGAACATCTGCTCACCTTATCATACCTTTATTATTGAATTTTCTCAAATAAATGCAGAAAACATTTGGAACGCTTCTTTTAAAGCTAACTTTGTGCACATAGACAGGCACGTATCTAGAAATATGTTTCGGGGGGGTCAGATCCAAGTGTCTCAGGAAAGATAACAACAATAATGTTTAAATTAAAATAATTATATTAAATGAAATTAATACTAATTACAATACATAAATTAATATTATATTCTTATTACACGAATAGGTAAAATACTGTATAAGAATAGAGATATAACAGCGCATATTCATTACGTAGCTTAGCTGTAGTTAAGATTGGAATAATTTACATAAATGCAAGTGCTCTGGCAATGAAATTAATGTCTAATAGATGAATAATTGAATATTTATCGAATAACAAAAATGATGTTACATGTAGTTGGAGAAAAGTAAGTTTCTGATTAATATCTTATGCATGTTATTTTGAGTAGTAGTGTACTTAAATCCTCTTTGTAATGTCACTCAAAACCGTATGATCTCAATATAATCCTTGCCTTCTAAAAAGTTCAGAAGAAATTAATAACAATCGATTATGCAACAATGCTAATATTTTCATTACTTAATTTTAGTACTTGGTAAGTCTTTCGGGGAGTCCGGACCCCTGAACCCCCATAGATACGTACTTCCTGTTCTTTAAAGCTTTACGATTCCAATATAATTCTTGTCTTCCATAAGTTCAGAGGAAATTATACAACAAATGCTAAATGAGTATATTTTCATTATTTAATTTTCATACTTAATAAGTCCTTCGGGTGTGTGTGTAAGGGGGGGGGGCGGACCTCCTAAATACGTCCTTCCTGTCCTTCACAGCCGTATGATCCCAATATAAATCCTTGTCTTTCAATAAGTTCAGAGAAAATTATTATATAACAACGGCTAAACGAATAGATTTGTCATTATTTAATTTTAGTACTTGATAAATCTTTCGGGGGGCGTCCGGACACCCCCCCTCCCTATATACGTCAATGCACATAGACTACTGCGAACTGCGAGCATGACTCAACGAGTAACGGGGAAATTCTGCAGGAACATTCGATTACAAGGCGGTAGGCGGATTTTTAAGACTTGATCGCGTGAGAAGAATTATAAAGTTTCTGAACCGTCCGGTAAAAGGAAGACATGTTTTCTTTCTGTTGATTCTGTCTGTGAGTCACTCTTATATTTTGCAAAATGTTGCATTTTGTCCATTTTGAAATTAGCCTTTCAATAACAATGACATGTAAAATATAATCTTCCTTTTTATCCCTCGCAGTGAAATCGTTAGACAATTACGTGCATGGAACTGAAACATTCCTGCGGTTGACTACTTCTATTCCTCTCCAATTTTCTTTCTCATATCTCTCTCCCTCTCTCTGCTATTTCTCTCTCTCTCTTTCTGTATTTCTCTTTATATTCCTTCCTCATCTTCTCTCTTCTACTATTTATCCCTTTCTACCATTCCTTTCCCTCTCTCTCCATTTCTCATTCCCATCTGCCTTTCCATTACTTTTTATCTACTCTCTATTTCTCTTTCTTATCCCCTCTCCTTTTATTGCAATTGCAATATCATTCGCTGGCCCCCGTGGCGGAGTGGTTAGCACACCAGGGTCTCGGGTTCGAATCCTGGGCAGGGCATGGATGTTTAAGAGTGTCCATTCATCAATTTCATCATATCATCACTCATCCCCTCTTCGCAAATTAGCCAAAAGTAGCACAGAAAGCGAATTAAAATAAAGCAAATCAATCAATCAATGCAATATCATTTGAGCAGTTTTATCTCAAAACAGACATAATACTATAGCGAAAGTGTACTAAAATTATAAATTACATTATAACTCCATTAAGCCTTGTTTCCATGATTATGAAAAACTAAATATGCTGACCAAGGCAGTAATTTATTTTATTAAAAACATAAACTAACGTAACGTTTCAACCTTCTAGCAAGGTCTTCTTCAGACTCTGTATCAAGTACAAAAGACCTTGCTAGAAGGTTGAAACGTTACGTTAGTTTATGTTTTTAATAAAATAAATTACTGCCTTGGTCAGCATATTTAGTTTTTCATAAATTACATTTATGGCAGTGTTACATACTGTAATTACTCAAATCTAATACGCATTTTTTTGGTCAAACTTCATCTCCAAAATTAGGGTGCGCATTGATTCTGAATTGTAACCAATCAAATTATCTCTCTAAGCAATTTGTATGTAAATATCAGCAGGATATCAATTAATTATTTCAACCATAAAAAAATCGATTTTACATTGAACTCTGTTAGAGTTGGGCTTAAAATAACTTTGCAAGCGTTATCAAACAATGTAGTGCTTTGACCAATATTGTGATATTCCTAATTTGATTGCACAGCTATTGTAAAATGTTTACTAAACTAATGGAAGATATTTGGATCCTTTAAACCTTCCTCTTATACATGGGTGGTAAACTTGCAAGATGTCTGAACAGAAGGTTACTGTTTTAATAGGTTACATTTTTTGAACGTACGCCACAACAGATAGTAAGAACAAAATCGCTATTGGAGGAAGTAATCGTTTTACTTATCATGTTTAACTAGAATTTATATCCCTAACTCGGCGTAAATATCTCTGTTCGCGATCTTGGTTGCTTGACACGATAAACAACACGCGTAGCCTTACACACTTCGAATATAGGTGGCGCATAACTTATCTGCAACAAGTTGCCGATAATGCTGGAAGAGAAGCACATCCAGAAAGTCCTGTCCAGGGCAGCTGGGAGCTACTTTCTCCTGCGGAGGAAAGAGGAGAAGTGTCTTGTCAGCGAGGTCCTTATACGGATCCCGGGTGCGAGATTTTGCCCTTGCACCAACGCTGAGTCAAACTTTCAGTCCCACGGTAGTCACCTCACGTCTGCTGCGCTTGTAGGAGAACTGCTTCCCGCCTCATCTCTACGCAAATCCGATGCGACAGCACATCCACGCAATGGGGGCAGAGAAAAGGACGGGCGAGGGTCCAGGGGTCCGGACCCCCCCCCGAAAGAATTAGAAATAACATAAATAATGAAAATGTATTTGTTTAGCACTTGTTGTATGATCAAGGGAACTTTACTGTACGTCAACTGTATCTAACATCCTTTTCTGTTATTCAATAAATATTTAATTCTTCATCTATTTGACATTAATATCCTTGCAAGAGCTCTTGTTTTTATCAAATTTTGACAATATTGAATTCACGCAATCTAGATAATGAATATGAGCTTTTATATCTGTTCTTACTCAGTCTTCTAGTGCAATAACAATGCAACATTAATTAATTTACATATTTATTAATATTTAATTTAAACATTATTATTTCTAAGACATTGGTTCCAACCCCCTTCGAAATATATTTATAGATACGTGTGGGGCAGAAGTGGCACTTGCCACCCCCTGAGATATATAGAAAATGTTCATGTAATTCGAATAGTGAAATTCTCGAGACATTGCAAATAATATTTTTTATGTGATTTACAGGCTGTAAGTTACAGCAAATAACTTCCATGTCCAATAAAATAACGAGAGAACATTTTTACCAGACATTACAATCTTATGACGTTCGGGACGGAAAAAAATCGCTATTTGCCGACGCGGTGAATATCTCGAATTCTTCACATTATTTTATTCCTGAAGTGGTTGTTTTTTAACTTCTGGATAAAAACGGTTAATTTCAAGACATTTCAGATATTTATAATGCAGAAAATAGCAAGAATTAAACACTTTTATATAAGGTATCTATGTATTTCTCGACTAAAACTTCGAAATATAGTGTGGTTGAAGCAGTTGACATGTTCATATAGCAGCTGTACCTCACAGGACTGATATGGTATTTCATTGAAACGAAATCGGTAAAAGCATTTCAGATAGCACACTACTACCATAACGAAACTTTGTAAATATTATTTTCAGATATTTGCCCACTTGGGTAATGCTAAGAGTTGAATCTAAACTTTACCTTGTAAACAGTTAATAATACGATGGAAGTATAGTACAAATCAACGAATGTTCAAGCGTTCTTAACATCGGAACGACATGTCAAACAAGGCTACAAAAAGGCTGGTAAGCTTCATTAATCTCGCCCGAGCGAAGTAAAATAAACCAAACCATTGAATCAGTTATATCGCACGAAACCATCAACAACAATAACGACAATAATAATCGCCACAAAATGTTAAATCATCTGCATATGCATGCACTATTTCATTATCTTAAGCCTTGATTTAACTTGATAGCTAGGGAACTGATTTTAAGGTGAAAAATTATGATTGGAAAAGGTAAGAAAAGGTTCTGAAAATGTTTTCAAAAAGGTGCAAGTGATAAAGTGCCCAGGCCCGTAGCCAGGATTTCTTACTAGGGGGGGCAAAGTCAATCATAGAGGGGGCAAATTTTTAATATATTTTGTTGCATTGACAGATATAGCAGGGTACAGAGGGGCGCTTGCCCCCCTCCTCCAAAAGTGATAAGTAACAGCATAGACTAGTTAGGTTAGGTTCTAACTATTCTATGGTAACAGGAAAGGGATGATATTTTGAAAATCCAACGAACAAAAGAAGTTCGAACAACATCAAATAACAATATTTCGATAATGACCTTTCGGACTAAAAAAGAATACAAAGATGAAGTTTAACATATATAGGCTAATTGGGATTTTATCTACTTTATATTTACATGTCAATAATGTAAATAGACGATTAATATATAACTTTGGGCTTCTCTGCAGAACTGATTAAGGAAGTCCTTTATGATTGATTGATTTAGTTTATTTTACTTCACGTTTTCTGCCTCTTGGCTAATTTGCGAAGATGAGGATGAGTGATGAAAGGATGAAATTGATGAATGGACATTCACAAACAACCAAGCCCGACCGGGATTCGAACCCGGAACCCTTGGCGTCGCAGCGCGATGTGCTAACCGCTCGGCCACAGGGTCAGGCGGAAGTCCTTTATAAATTGTGCTTCATAATGTACTCTAATTTCCAGTATGCAATATTTTTACACACAAAGGAATCTAACGAGAATCCAACACCACCATTATGTTGTGTTATGCAAGAAAAATCGAATTAATTAAATATTAATGGTTACATGTTATCTACACTTTGATGAATTGTGTAAAAATTTGTATAATTTTTTGTAGGCCTACTTGCTAAAACATGGCTCCTATTTGCTTCAAAGGGGAGAGACTTGCATCACTACAGACAATGTTTGCCTACTGGTTACGTTAACCATTTTGCAAAATATTGTGTCATTGAAATACATGTGTTTGACACCCGACAAACAAATAAGAATCCTTTGTGATCAATGACTTCTTGGATTACAGTGTCATCATTCATATTTCATATGAAGTTTTATAGAGGGAAATGTTGTATCCTCTTTACGTTATGAAAAAATACCTTCCTTAATGACTGTGGTACGAAACCAAATGATCTAAGGGGCCTCCTTCGCCTTACCCCATTTCCGAAAAAGCGAGGTCTCTGGGCCACTTATAGCCACCACTTTTTGAGCAAAAGCGTACAAACCCAAAATATCAGGGTTTTTTATGCTGATACTGATTTATGCCAGTCACAGAATGGCTTAAGATATATGAACAAAATTAGGAGAATCCACTCCATAGCAGAAGAGTTGACATAATTATTTGTCAAAAAATTAGGTTGTGCATGAGGTACTTTAACAGACAACGTCTGCTACAGACACAATGTAATATTATAAATATAAGAAAATAAATAGAAAATAATTTGAGAGATTTTCAATCGTATTTATTTCACTGCAGCTTTTTTCTACTTGTCATTTTCTTGAACCTATATTCATAGGGTGCCGCCTGATAACATCGAAAATTTTCACAGTGTGTACAGGACATCAAGGAAGGCAACTTTTATCAATGACTATTTGCTCGTCTAATTCTTCTTTCGATGTTACAAGCAATCGAAATATGGCATCTTATGACCTTAATGTATGCAATCCCATTGTAAGCTTCGCAGTTGCAAATGTAATTTATTTTTACTGCCGTTTAAAATTCTTATATAACATGCTATGGAAACGATATCATGCAAACAGTCAGGGTTAAAACTTAACTTTCCCTTTATAAAATGGATATCATGACACACACCTATGTTGCTTATCATATTTAATGCGTTTGCATAGAGAAATGATTCATAGGATTTGAAATTCACATTTATATTTCATAAGATGCTTAGTGTAACCCGTCTCACACTACAAATTTTATCGCTTTCTAACCGAAATAATAAATGTGAAACACTATCACATTTTCATCGTGTTTGATAATAATTTGAGACAGTAAGCTGTCCTACATCTTCCACTAGCCGACCTCCATGGTGGGATGGTTACATAACACACTACGAAGCCAGGGGTTCCAGGTTAGAGCCTGGGCATGAATGTTCTTTGTGAGCAGAGGCGAAACCACAAATCTTTATATGGAGAGGGTCAAGTACCAGGACAAACGTGCCAATAATAATAATATTAATATAGTGGTGGTAGTGGTAGTAACAATAGTAGCATTAAAAGGACGTTATTATTGTCGTAAATCATGCAAAAGGGGGTACAAGTCGATGCTAAAGCATTTGTGTTTGAACAAATAATTTGAAATATTAACTAATAATGGAAAACAAGCACACAAACTGTATTTTTGAAAGACAGAATATGCATGACGAACATTATTCTTTTTGCACATATGACACGTATAACTTTCATGTACAACATATTTTTTACACATATGCAACATGGAGCGATATAAAATAAGAAAATACATATGCAACATGTTAACTCTAAATTGTGTACGTATTCAAAGTTTCTTTAATATATATATATATATATATATATATATATATATATATATATATATATTATTTAAATACATTACATGATCAATTCATCCGCCAAATTGTGTCTCAAATGTGCGACAACAATCTGAAGTATATATATATATCTGGCCTTACTTCTCTCTCAGGTAATTTAGAATGTATTACATAAAATAATCATTGGGATCGAAGCAAGCAGGAAAATCTTTAGATCCAAATATTTGCAAACTGAAAACAATATTGATTTAATTGGGCGCAAATAATTTCACTTGGCGCCATGGGAATCTCTTTAACATTTTTTTTTTCATTTAGATCGTTTTGGCCCAGGGTTGACTCCCACTGACCCCTAGCTGCGGCTCTACACTAAGGACTATAAGAATAGTAGATATTATGTTTGCGAGCGAAGCGAGCAAGAAAATTTTACAAAATGTACTTTTATTAGTATAAAATTTGAAATTGGGGGGGGGGGGCAATTGCCACTCTCTGCCCCCTGTAAGTGTCCTTAGCCGTCTGGAATAAAAATGCAAGAAACACTTGAAAACTTATTCCATCTTGAGTATCCATTTGTCCTGTTATTCTTAGATTCTGCTAGTCATGTTTCTTTACTTCAATGTTTGCCCCCCTAGATTGGACTTCCCTCCAAGATTGGGGGGAGGGGGGACAACGACGACAATGCCCCTGCCCCCTTGTGGTTGCACCACTGTTTGTGAGTGTCTCTTCATCAATTTCACGTCATCACTCATCTCCACGATTAGCTGGATGTGGCAGAAAAGCAATGCTAAGTAACAAAAATTAAATATCCACTCCCTCTCTCTCGCTATTACCAAAAGATAGACTTGGGAAACAAAAAATTATGAAATTATGCAGTTCAAACTTCATAGCAACACATTCGAGAAAAAAAAAACATCCAAGTACATTAGACACTTTTAATACAAGACTACTCAAAGTGTCACAACTGTTCTAGATACTGAAAATTGTGAAATCATTTTCCGAAATCTGAATCTGGAAGGGTGTTCTGTATTTTTCACAGGAGGGGCAACGCATGCTCTCAGGGGGGGCAGTTGCCCCCCCTGCCCCCCCTCTAGCTACGGACCTGAAAGTGCCTCTATTCAGGTCTAAACCAATTACATTAACATTCATTAGTCAACACTGTAGCAAATAACTAAATATATGGTAAACATGGTACAATTTACATTATACCATTTTATAGTTCTCGTTCTGCTCTATTATAAGATTATAGGATTTTGTGTACAGTATGTAACATTGTTATTCGTACACATAGAATTTCCGAGGAAAAAATGTCATATCTACTAGTAAATATAATCATTTTCATATGTACCTGGAAATTAATGTTAATGAAGGTTTCAGCAACAAATGTCAATAAAATTGTATGTTCAAAATGTATAAAAAGAGCATATAATTTGAGTGAAAAGAGAAAAACACGCTGTTTCATGCAACATTGTTATTCGTACAGGCAAGAGCTTCAATCTTCCTCGCATACAGCGCCACCGCTATTCGGGTGATTTCGTGCAGTTTGCAACTTCGTAACAAGTTTGAACATGCAGGCGCGCTCCCCGTCAAGCGGAATGCTGGCGTAAGTATTGTTGTAGGCCTATCGTCTATCTATCAGAGTGTTCGAAATGGGCAAGGTGAAGGAATTTAGTTCCGATCTGAAGGATTTTATTATAATTTGGCCCTTAGAGGTTATTCGTTAAGAAAAATTGGACAAACAGTCAATAAATCACACTCAGTTCAATACATAGTAAACAAATTTAGAGAGGATGGTTCAGCACAGAATGTGCCGAGAAAACCAAAAGAGAGAAGGTTGAATAAACGTAATGAACGCTTTATTTTAAAAAGAATGCGAGAAAACCCCCGACTAAGTGTTCCTCAGTTACGACCGTTAGTAGAAAATGTTGCTGGCAAGATGATGTCCGATCAAACTGTCCGACGTGCCTTGTGGAAGCATGGATAACATGGCAGAATACCACAAAAAAGGCCGTATGTAAGTATGGTGAATCGCAGGAATAGACTTTCATTCGCGAAAGAGCACATCCACAAGGACCAGGAATTTTGGGATAGTGTCATATGGTCAGACGAGTCCAAGATTAATATATACGGGTCAGATGGGATAAATAGGGTCTGGAGAAAATCAAATAAAGACAATGATCTCATTAATACAGTTTCCAAAAGTTAAACACGGTGGTGGGTCATTAATGAATTGGGGCTGTATGTCGTCCAAAGGTGTTGGTACCATCCAGTTTATTGATGGTATCATGGATGCATATGTCAGGCACAAATAATTAGTGAATCATGTGTTCCAGGGTGCATTATATCACATATTTGAAGATATTGAAGAACAATGTAAAGCAGAGTGTCCAAAAAATGGACATGCCGCCTATCTACAGATTCCAACAAGACAATGACAGTAAGCATAAGGCGCGAGTTAACATGAATTGGCTAATATGAAATGTGCCCAAACTACTACAAACACCAGCTCCAAGTCCAGACTTAAATCCCAGCGAGCATTTATGGGCAATTTTGAAGAGGCGAGTCCATAAAGCAGGCGTCAAGTCCAAACAAGAGTTGAAAACTGTTGTGCAAGCCGGGTGGAATAAAATAAGCTCTGAAACATGTCAGAAATTGGTTAATTCTATGAATAACAGGCGTCAAGCAGTAATTAAAGCCAAAGGATACGCATCAAAGTATTAGAACTGTGAGTCAATTTGCTCTGAATATACTTTTTTCTTTTATATTATTAAGTGTACGAATAGAAAAGTTGTACAAAAAATGGTATGTTTTTCTTTCAGTTTCATTTAATTTATTATTGTCATTGGTTATACAGAATTTGGGTAAGATTTTATGTTCCTAATGATATTAGTTATTGAATTGTAAAGAAACAATTTCGAAAGAGTGTATTTCCTTCCAGATATTAAAGCATTTTCTTTGAAAATCCGTGTGTATGAATAAGAATGTTACATACTGTAGCTGCTCAAGAAGAGTGAAAATCATTTATTTTTCTATCCAAAACATGAAAGAAAAGGAAGGGAGAAGGTGCTGAAATATCAAAGAGGGGGTAAAAAGGGATAAATCTCACGAAAAGGTGCAACAAAGTGTGTTCATTTTACTTGTTTTCATGTTCTAAAATACTCAAAGGATCGATATGAAAACAGCTATATTTTTTTAAAGATGCTGAACCTCAAAAACCGTGATTGATAACACTCACCTCTTGCTGCAGACAAGATTGTTAACAGAAAACATACGCTGAGTCAAAGTTAAAAAATCTGGCAACATTGTCTTTGAGTAAATCCTATTGATAACACGTTATGTGTGTTCCGACTCTTCACACTTACATTTTTTATTACCTAGTCTTTGTTTGATCATCCTTGTGTCTTTGTTTTCGCTCGTTTATCTTGCTTTCTATTCAACGTTTAACACATCGTGCAAGATTACACAAGGCAGTCTTAGATTACGAACAGATAAGACAAAACATACCCACGAAAATCACTCACATAAAACAAGCAGTATCTACGAACATCCTGAATTAAATTTAGAATTAGATGAGTATTTTTATCTTGAATAAGATCCCTCTAGTAATTGGACAAGTGTATAATTATGGTTGCATTATCTACAGGGACAAGAACTATAAATCTCGCAAGGTATTAATAAAATGCTGCTCCATTTACGCACTCAAGGTCGTTTTGCTGCAACGAAGGTTGTTAAACTGGTTATCTATGGTGCCAATATCAACGGAAGACATTCACACGATGTTGTTATTGTAGTCTGGAGGAATGCATTGAAAACGGGTCCCACTGAAGACTTGAATCAAGGACGTCTTTGGTTTCAAATGATTGCAAGCAGCCTTCCTCCATTGCAGTTCATCCAAAGAATTTTAAGCAGGATGTATCTTTCTGCATAAAATCTTCTTTAACTTATAAAGTCTAAGACCTTATAAAGATAAATATGCCAGTCGAATGTTTGCTTTTCTTTCCCAAGAAACATAAAATATTTGCTTTTAGTTGCAACGAACTGACAACTTGTACAGAGGAAAGTCTCATTTTAACTCAATTAAAATTTGAACACTGTTTTAAACATAATAAGCTCGATTTGGTTTAATTACACAGAATTTTAGTGTAAAATTTTCAACTACGTATACTTCTTAAAATCTGTTGCACAAAATGAAGACATTAACATTTAGTACGTTAATGTACACACTTGTCTTTAAAAATATTGAATAATTTCTAAATAACCCACAAACCTAAAATCACAAAATGTTCATACATGTTTTTATATTATATCAAATACTGATACATTTCGAAAAACCGCATTTTCTCCCCTCCCCTTCTTCTTCCCTTTCTACAAGTCATGCACAGTGTAAAAAATAAAATTATATTACTATGAAAATGTAATATCTTGAAATGCAGTTGAAACAGATACAATAATATTAAGTACGATTAAGGATGCTATGCCCAGTTTGAGAAAGCTGCAGGGCAGGCCCGTAGCCGGGATTTTGTTTCGGGGGGGGCTCATCCCTTATCAGCAGAGGCGTAGCCAGAAATATTTGTAAATGGGGCTGACAATTATAATAATAATTATTACCACGGTTATAATTGTCATTTTACAATAATTACTATTAAAAGTTATTAAACAAAACAATTTTAATTCAAATTTACTGTTGTTATTATTATTATAATTATATAAATGGAGGAGACTTTGATACTCGATCCACCGTATGAGTAACATTATTTGTCTTGCATTTTGTACAGTTAGTGAAATGAAATTCATAGTCATTGTATTTTCTTATTAAATTTACATATTCCGTTCAAAAAATTACTAAAAGTTAGGGGCAAATTTTACACATAAAGATCATATTGTGTGACCTCTCTATAAATTTGGGAGCTGTGGATCCATTTATTATTTTGATTAAATTGTAGAATATAAAGATATAAGCTGGTTGCCATATTATACACTAAACTTTTTTCGATCTAATGTTTAATCTTGCTAATGAAGTAAAATTAATTACCAATATATATGATTTAAATTATATATTTGTAGCATTTCGGAGGGGGCTTCAACCCCCTTAGTCCTCCCTCTGGCTACGTGCCTGTTGCGGGGGGATTCTTGTTGTATTGATGAATAGGAGAAAATGCAGTGGGTGAAGTGTCACGAGAATTTTCTTAGCTGGGGCTCCAATGTTTCCCTCTCTGAGCATTGCTCCTCCCCGCCCCGAGAAAAATTCTTGTTCGTGTGTATGTGACTATTTAGAGTAATAAATGTAGCTATCGTTAAGTATGTGGTGTAGCTGTCGGATTGACCATTACTGGTTTTGGTATATTGTAATAATTAATTGCTAGCCAGCTACGAGGTGTAGGGTTAAGTAATATGTTTCCATGAGTACTTTTATGTTATTATTGCATATAAGTGTATATGCTTATTGGATTGTGCTTTGCTGGATGTTAGATTCCCCTGTTTTTTACCTCCCCGGTTGCGGCAGCTAGCTGTCTTTCAAAAGTCCGTTGCAGTGGAATTTTCCAACGCTACGGGGTCCACGTCCACGGACGTTTACCCTAGCTATAAAAAAGGCCAGTGGCTTAGCAGAAAAACAGTGTATCCCCATTGATCGACGAAAGAGGAACGTTTCCTCAAGTTTAGTCCACTTATGGTGGCTAAAATGGATATAATAATGTAGCATCTGGTTAAGCCAGCCCCTGTTGCCGTCCCAAGTCCCCTTTTAGAAAAAGCTTTGAATATGTGGATATTACCGTATTGAATAATTGATGCCCTAAAGGAGGAGTGAAGGCGTAAGGAAACGCATTTTTAATGAACGGAATATCATTTAAGCAGAGAATAGGCCCGCAGAGATAGTTATGCTAACTCTGCGGTAAAGGAAGTGCCGATGGTTATGCCATAGGTGCGCAATTATATTGATTTAGAGATTTGGTAATTTGGTCTATTCAGACACACATGGAAACGCTATGTAAAATATGTATATATATATAACTACGTATAATAAACCAATATATCCTACTAGAATGTTATGATTTCAAGAACTACGGTACTGTCCATTTAACAAGTTGTATATTCACTTTCTGTACATGTGTAAACGAACCAGGGACATAAAAATATAAATTATTGTGTGAACCCCCCCCCCCCTTTTTTTGTAATTCCGGCGCAAATATAATCTGTTCGCTGAGGTAAAAGGAGAGATTGAGGGATTAAAGTAGGAAGAAATCCAGAGGGCCGGATAGAAACGAGGGATAGGGGGCCGAACTTTCACAGTGGTTATAGGAACAATAAACGTAAATTCAATTTGTTTCGAATTATCAAGGGACTGCAGAATGTAGAAGACGGACTTCCGGTGGCGGTAATAAGTGAGTCGGACGTATTGCGTTGAGCTCTCTATTTTTCGCTAATTACGGTAAGAAGAATCAAGTTCTAGTGTTATCCGGATATTTTCTAGTGTTTCGGAAGTTGTCAGATGCCCGATGTAAGTAACTCGGTTCCGTGGTTGTGAATAATTGTACAAAAATCGCTAAAAACTGTGCTTAGCGAAGCACACAGACGGTGCTTTGTTTTGATTCAAAGAACAGCTCTTTTGAATCAGTGGACTCAGATCGCATTATATACACCGTTAGCCACATTTGTGGTTCGTCAGCCTTCCATTGGTGATCGAAGTGCATAAAACCTAATTAAAATCTCACATCGGACTGTACTTTGGGGAACTGAGAACTAGTATATTCGTGTAATCGTGTAATTCGGCAAATATCACCGGTTCGCGAGTGCGGGGTAATCGTGCTGTATAAAATACAACGTACTGCACATTTGCTTCATTCCTTCCGGACACAACAGGAAGATACAAATCGTGGTGTACACTTTGACAGGTGTTGTGTGCACCGATAATATGTTCGAAAACGCAATTGGGGGGTGTTTTTCACCAACTTAGGCGTCTTCGTAATTTGCTTCCCGTTTCCTCAAGCTCCGACAATGAAAAAACAGGACTTTGAAACACCTAAATCCCCTCCACTCAGGACTGCTCGATACAGACGACGTGGTTTTCAGCTTTCCTCATCTGATACGGATCTGACAGAAATACATGGACCACACATATTACAAGGATCGACTGTTCCCAACTTTCGCTCCAGAGAATCACTTCATAATTCCACGAATTCGCTCCCAGATGCTATTACGGACCCTCAACTACAGAAAACCGAATTTACAACTAGTGTTTCCAACAAGAGGCCCCGTGATAGTGGCGATTCGTCTGGTGAGGATACCCGAGTGGATGCTGAGGGCTTTCAGCTCAGCAAGAAGACGGCAAGGAGATTACCGATATATCAGCCAATATCCATCCCACTGAATAATCAATTTAGTGCTCTTCAGGAACACGAAACTGAGGATGCTCCTGGTGACAAAGGGGATGATACAACCACACGAAATTCTATTCAAGACACCCGTCGAATGAAACCACCACCCATATATGTGTTTAACCTTAACAATTTCTATGCCCTCTCCCAACACTTTAAAGCACTTAAAATTAATCCTACAATATACCATACTTCTACTGGATCAAAAATTCACTTTGCCACTATGGAGGAGTATAATATTGCTATTGATCATCTGAAAAGTCATAATCTCGAATATGCAACCGGGACTCAAACAGGGTTTCCGGTACTTCGAGTTGTACTGCGAAAACTTCCAATGGATACAAATATCATGGATATCGGCAGATTCTATCAAGAACTAGGTTATGATGTGCTCAAGGTATCTCAGTTGAAACAGAAGGATCAAAGTACCCATAAACTCGTGCCATTAGCTCTTTTTCTGCTGACCATTAAAAAGACTGAATTTGCGAAAGGAATCTATAAAGAACCATATTTTGAACAACACCGTGTGGTGATAGAGGAGTATCACCCACGGCAATTTATACAGTGTTTTAAATGTCAGAGACTTGGACATTCCCAACAGAACTGCAATGCCATAGCTCGCTGTGTCAAATGTGCACAATTACATGATACACGGAAATGCCCTAAAAAAGACCGTACATCACCTGCTAAATGTGTAAATTGTGAAGGTGACCACCCTGCTAACTTTCGCGGTTGTCCAATTTTCCAACGTGTACAACGAGCGCAAGAACTCCGCAAGAATGGTGTACAGTCTTCTTCTGACACTCCCAAGCAATCACCTCCTTCCTTACAAGACCAGACAGCTTTCCCTGCACTACCAAACACTAGGAGTTATGTTACTGCTGCAAATACAAAAACTAATACAAGAGGCCAGGAATTTAAGGACATTTGGACTAGCATAAAAGAAATTTTCGATTTCAGGGGTTTTCTTCAAAAAATTAAATCTGGTCTACAGCGAATTAGTCATGCCAAGACAATCGTAGATAAGTTCAGTGTTGCCATGGATGTTTTGGATAACCTTTTCGGAAATGGCCCGTAAAGGTACTCCGATAAGTAGAACATTGACGTGTGTTCAGTGGAATGCTGATGGAGTTCGTACTCAATTCCTGACTTTCAAACAATTTTTACGTGAATATAATGTTGATATAGCTCTGGTGAATGAAACGCACTTGAAACCCCGTAATAAATGGAAAATTGCAAATTATACCATTTATAGAAACGATCGGTTCCCGGGACGGAAAGGAGGTACGGCTGTAGTTGTGAAATCTTCGCTATTTGCACGTCAACTTCCAAATCCAGCTCTAGATGCTTTAGAAATCACAATAATTGAACTATTAACTACCACCGACCCACTAATTTTGATAGCAGGATATAACGTTCCAGAACAGCTTATTCCTATACAAGAACTAGAGACTGTTTTTCGCTTGGGCCGCAAAGTGATTTTAGCTGGTGATCTAAATTGTAAAAACCCTGCATGGAATTCACGTGTAGTGAACCGTGGAGGTGCCTCTCTTCTCCAAAGTGTCCAACAATTGAACTTGCCCATTCTTGCCCCAAGAGAACCCACTCATTATCCACGAGGACGTGGACTTCCAGATGTGTTGGATATCTTGATATATCAAGGTGTAAATATTATGACTGGTCCCTATGTTATTCATGATCTAGACTCGGACCATCAACCAATACTCTTTGAAATTGTTCATCATAATTTATTGAAGCCTCCTCCTCCAAAATATCATGTTACAACAGACTGGGATGCTTACACTCGACAATTAGTGCCTATCATTGACTTGCATTTAGCTTTAAAAACCCCAGCCGAAATTGATTCGGCTTTACAAAACCTTACAGCAGGTATACAAACTTCTTATCTTCACTCCACTATCAGAACCCCTCAGTTATACAATAACTATGGCTGTCTATCCCGTGAGGGTATGATCCTCCTGAACTGTAAAAAATATTTCCGACGGAAATGGCAACAAACTTATAACCATCGCTACAAACAGTTGTATAATCAATTTCACGATCGATTTCGCCGATATCTCATTCGGCAGCGACAGGCAGATTGGGACACCGAATTCTCCGGGATATCAATGCAGGATAGTAGATTCTGGCAATTATTAAGAAATTATCTGCGAAAGAATCCACAATCTGCTGCCTACCCTCTCCAGGGTCCAAATGGCATGGTGTACACACCAGAGGAGAAGGCTGAAGTGTTCTCCAAACATCTGGAGGACCAATTCCACACACCAGATCAACCGCATAATGGCAATTATATCCAGAAGATTCAACATCGACTGGAACAATTACGTCATGAACCACTCACAGCTTATCCACTTCTCACAACCCCTCAGGAGGTCAAAGGTGTTATAAATCTTCTTCGACCTGGTAAGGCACCTGGCTTTGATACTATTACTACATTACAACTGAAGAACGGCCCCAGAAAATTGTTAGTTTTTCTAGCAAAAGTCTTCAATGCTATATTCCTTACCGGCTATTATCCATCAAGTTGGAAACTAGCAAAAATAATCCTCTTGCCAAAACCAGGAAAGAACATTCTTCTACCACAGAATTATAGACCTATAAGTCTTCTGAGCCATGTTAGCAAAATCTTTGAACATATACTACTCAGACGATTACAAGCTGTGGTGGATGAAAAAGGCTTGCTACCGTATCATCAATTCGGATTTCGTCAACATCATAGTACTACTACGCAACTGGTCCGAGTAGTGGAGTATGTTACAGGAAACTTTAATCTCAGTCGACATACTCTAGGGGTATTTCTCGACTCCGACAAAGCCTTTGATCGAATTTGGCATTCTGGATTAATTGTGAAACTATCGGAATTGGGAGTTCCTATTTATTTGGTGCAATTATTGGATCAGTATTTACAAAAGAGACAATTTCAGGTGCAATTTTTAAGTGCTCGATCTACCGTTAAGATCATACATGCTGGTGTCCCTCAGGGAGCTGTTTTATCTCCACTTCTGTTTGCTTTATATACCAGTGATATCCCTGCTACTCATAGATGCATGTTAGCTACCTATGCAGATGATGTTGCCATCTTTACAAATAGCCCTTTACAAGATCTATGCTATAGCAGGATGAGACAACAACTATTAGAGTTGGAAGATTGGTCTACTCGCTGGTGCATGAAGTATAATTCACTGAAGAGTGCTGCGGTTTTATTTACACGTCGACATAGACAACTACCAAAGATTCTACGACTCCAGGGATCTTCTATACCGGACAAACCTTTTACCACATATCTAGGAGTGGTTTTGGACCGAAGACTAAATTTCCATAAACACATCTCAACTGTGACAGCAAAAGCACAAAATCGAGTTGGACAATTGTACCCAGTTTTCCGAAATCCTACCTTGGGACTGACGACTCGCTTGCATGTGTATAAGATGATGGTACGTCCCACACTCCTGTATGCAGCACCAGCTTGGGGTCATCTCCGACCTTCAGTCATAAGGACATTGCAGATTATACAGAATAATGTTGCTCGACTTATTACTGGCCATAGCCGAGATACTCGTATCTTACAAATCCATGAGGACCTTGAACTAGATTATGTTCAATCTGCTATATATGCCATGTGTTACAAGTTCTGGAGCCAGATCCAACAGCATCCAAATCCAGCGGTTCGGGGCATTGGAACCCGACCACAGGTCCGGATGACCCACTCCATGCCCCGAAATTTTGAACAAATCTAAATTCAAAAATGCTATTGTATTATTATGTTATGTGTTACATATACTCCCTGTTTATGAGTACTTCAAAGTACTGTTTTCAATGGAGCAGATTAGTGTTCCTTGATAGTGCAGCTATAAAAGCATAGATTGTGATTTTGTTGTTTCTTTGTTACTTATTGTTACTTATATATTGCTATCATTATTATTATTCTATGTGGTTATTTTATGTTTTGTGTCTTAAAGTGATGTGCAAAATGTAGTTTGTGATTAGAACTTTTCATCAGTGCACCGAACTATTGTATGGTTTGAAAAATAATAGTGATTATTTCCTTCCTCTGTCAATGCAAAATTATAACAAGGAACTCAACAATTTCAAATTAGTGAAATAATACAGATGAACTATTGTCCAAATCCCGGCCGACAGTCGACCCGGGTTATAGCAAGAAAAATGTTGTATATACACTATTTTGTAAGAACATGATAGTAAGTCAAGGGCACAATGGTCCCGATACTTACAAAAAAAACTGTTAATAAAGCATTGGCATTGGCATTGTAGAAGACGGGGTTTTATCTTTCTCCCTGTAGATGGCAGAGCGTTTTGAAAGTATTTCTATGGAAGATATTAAAGTTAATAATCAAAGAAATCGTTACATTTTGAAAGATTAATGAACAACAGACGTTCTCAGTATTCTCTTTATAACTAATGTGTATTTAGGCACGCTGGAGCACAAAGCAATAAAATCAGTCTCAGCGCCTAAAGATAAATAGCAGAAAAATGTTTTTAAGTTGTCAGATTAATATTAAACAATTACGGGTATTGCATATCGAACACGCAAGCACATTTTGATATCTAATACATGTTTCTGAAATAGGTATCCATGTTGTATAGGGGGATCCATGACTATTTTCATTAATTTTTCTCTTACATCCCAAGTGTTTTAAGCGATTGATTTTTATGTATGCTGGTGCAGAAGTTGTCAAAAGCTTGTTTTGAGTTTTCTTTTAATTCTTGAAGCTCTTATTGGGTCAAATAAAGTGCACGAACATGGTGATGGACAATTTGTACGATAATACTCATGGATCCCACTGTACCTTAAATTACATGGATTGAATTAAAATTAAAATATTACCTGCAAATAAAACCCGATTAGCCGTTTTGCCGGATGAATCCATATCTGCGATTAATAAATTGTGTACGGTATAATCAACTGTAAATCAATATGTTCACAAAGTTTCTCCCCTACTAAAATTTCTATGAAGCCTAATCACTACACCTTATATGATAGCTAAATTCAACCTTGTTTTTCACCTCTGTCTTTTCAATCTCTATTTCTTCCTTTCCTCTCATTTTCTCTCTCTCTCTCTCTCTCTCTCTCTCTCTCTACAGTTCCTTTTCCCCTCATTTTCTTTGTTTAATTTGGTTCACTATTTTCCTCTATTCTTTCCCATTTTATTTCTTTTCTCTCACATCCTCTTTTGATTTCTTCCTCTATCCATTTCTCTTTTTGATTTGTCTCTCTTTTGATTTCTCTCTCTTTTGGTTTCTCCCTCTTTTCATTTCTCCCTTTTGATTTCTCCCTCTTTTGATTTCTTTGTCTTGCAGGTCATTTAGATGAGCAGGAGAATCTTTTATGGTTAGATCTGTCAATTATTACCAGAATTAGGATTTTTAGGTGCGCACCTTTTTTTCGTAGTGAAAGTGAGACCTCTCTGGAAGGACTCAGTGTGTGAAATGTTGCCTCAATGTGAGAATGGAGCTAATTTTCCAGCACCTTTTTTCCCCTTTTTTGATAACCTTTCCCCTTTCCTGCCTTTTCTGGGACATGTATCTATTTTCCCCCTTTTTCGTGTTCTTAATCGCTTTTCCTCCCCTTTTTGTGTCCTTTTACTGGTGATATTAAATATATTTTCTCAGCAAATCATTGAATTTTTATTTTCTTTTTCGCTACATTTTTCTCTTTAAGATGTTTTTACATTGTTAACTGAAATTGAATGTATTTAAACTGTGCTTGATTGTTGCCTATTTGAAATCTACAATGGAAAAACTGCTACTGATATGCACCAGACTGCCGTTATTTTTTTAAGATAGAAGGAAGAAGGAAACACAGTTTGGTCTTGGAATCAGTGAAGCAACAATGTGTTTCTGAAGTGGTGGGTTTCACGTTGCATGTGTGCGCAGTGGACAGATATTGTTTGTGGATGTAAGTTCCTTACCTGCTTTTTCACTCTCTTAGATCCTGTTAGTGCATGTACTTTACCATGCCGAAAGTGCCCAGATCCCGATTTCTCAGTCTGGCTCAAGAATTTAAGCACGAGTTCATAGAAAGTGATGGAACTGTTATTTGATGCACGGTTTGTGATACGGGAATCACATTAGATAAAAAACACCAGAGAGATCGCATCCAGCAACATATTTCCAGCTCTAAGCATCAAAAGAACAAGAATCTGCAAGGAAGTAAATCTCGGCAGCCTCTCTTATGCAATGCATTTGAGCAGTGTTCTTCCAAGAACCAAAATTTAAAGGAATTTAATGTTGACTTGTGTTGACTTAACAAGGTGAACCATCCGGCCTTGAAAGGGTTCCTTGAAAAGTACACATGGTTGTCAGTGCCCGATGAGAGCACGTTAAGGAAAAACTATATTGAACCTGTGTATGAAGAAACTGTTCGTAAAATTAAGGTGAAAGTGTCAGATTGCGATATAGGTGTCATTCTGGATAAGACGACAGACTCAATGCAAGGATATGTTTTGAACATTTTGGTTTTTCCTCTGACAGGTGAGGGAGGAAGTTAAGCCCATGTTACTAAACATGTATGAGTTGCAGAAAACCAATGCCAGTACAGTGATGTAGTAATTTATGGATTTCTGTCAAAAACTATGGCCCGGTGGAATTCAGTTCGAAAAAGTTGTTGTTGCAGTTACTGACCAGGCTCCCTACATGCTTTCGGCATTTAACCAATTGAAGCCGCTGTTCCCTAAGTTAAAGCATGTAACCTGTTTGGCTCATGCCCTTCACAGGGTTTCTGAATCTATTAGGAATGAATACAACATTGTAAATGAGTTCATATCTGATCTGAAGATAATACTCCTTAAGGCCCCGAGTCGCATTCTTCCCTACAGAGAAACTACCTGCCTGCCCCTGCCACATTTCCCCATCATTACTTGCTGGGGATCATGGATTGAGTGTGCTGCATTTCTGTGTGAAAATTTTGAAAAAATTAAGGAGTTGTGCTTTCCCTGGATTCAACTGATGCAGGTGCAATTTTCAAGGCACAGCAACTTCTCCTCCCAGACAAGATAGATGATTTGCAAAAATAACTATTTTGTGTACATTCCTACAAGTACCTGTCGACAGCCATCAAAAGCTTAGAAGAACAAGGCGTCGAAAAGGAAAAACAATGGGATATCTTTACTACTGTGAGGGGACAGTTAGATGGTTTTGCCAGAGACAAACTTGAGGCTGTTGTGGAATTTACCACTTCCACAGAGTTGCCATTCTGAGTGAATACTAAGTTTTCCCCACTTGTTTCTGTGGATGTAGAGAGAAGCTTCAGCTTATATAAAGATATTTTATCTCCGAAAGGAAACAAACTCACTTTTAAACATTTAGAAATGCTTAATTTCGTAAGGTACAACAGCTTTGTGTTTTTCCCTGACTCTGGTGAATAACTGTAACACAACCTATGTGTGTGATGTGTACACAGCTTCGAGTGAATAGATTAGACTAATAAAATAGGAGGGAAAGTTTTAGTAAGTAGTATAATTATCAGCAGCTTTTTTTTGCCCCAATCAGCACCTTTTTTGCCCCTTTTTGAGTCTTATTTTAGCACCTTTTCCCTTCCTTTTTCCCAATGAAATTTTCCCCTAAAAATCCTAACTCTGATTATTACATTGAACTGACAATAAAAAAAACTTTGGATTAAACCAACATTGAAAAGAATAAAGTCACAATGCTTCTGAATTTTGTCTGGTATCTCGTAGTTGACCTTAAAGGTAAACTGGAATCGCATCGCAGCATAACATTAAATACTCCCAATTTGCATTTAAATCGGAAATACAGGGTTTCTTTTCTAACTTGACAAGAAAATTCTCATGCAATCCTGAAGTAAGAAAGCCGGAGAATCCTAAATTCAGGATTGAATTAAGAACTGTAAAACTGGTATAAAAAATACGTTTTGGAGTATCAGATAATCTCTTGTCTCCGTTTCTACCTGCACCTCTTCCCAACCACAATTTTGCATACAAAAACTCATCATGTTTACAAGCTGCAACTCTTCTCAATGGACAAGTTTATGCACACAAAGACAAAACGTCTGAGCCCTTGAGGGTGGAGAACGTGTCCTTCAAGGGCTGAAGGGGGTTGTGATTAATGAACACCGTGATGGATGGAGTGCAAACAAAGAAATGAAACATGAAAAAGTCTAAGGTTTGTTAATTTTACAAGCACCTTGATAGCGATCTGAAGGCTTATGCAGCTTGCTTGTCTTTGAGAAAAGGAAGCGCGGGATATTTATAAGTTGGCCAGAAAGTTTCATACGGAGCGAAGCCAAACATAATATTTTGCCGTTACAATCCAAGGTGAAGCTTTGTTTGTGCTTACGAATATACAATGTCAATGTATTAATCATCTGGAACCTGAAAGAGAGCGTCTTGCTCGCACATGTCAACAAGACAAATGTTAATTCCTACAACGGTCCAGAAGCAAATGAAATAAATAAAGGTATCCACAAAAAATATGCCAAAAAAACCCAGGTGCGAAATCATTGAAGATTGGTGTGAAGAGGAAGATCTTAAGCTATACACACATGTGTGTGATTGTGTATAATATGATATATAACATATTTGTAATGTTATTAAATGAAGAGTTCGGGTGTGAAACATGATAAGTGACATTTTGATCATTTCTGGGTTCATTAAGATAAAAGGTTATCAGAAGCTATACTCTAGATAAATTGTTTTCGTGTTGTGTTTACCCATTTCAGAAGGCTTCAGTGAGTCCAATGCAAATTGTATGACGTGGCAATTTCACTCGAGAATTGAAGGATGGCGCATTTTACTTTGTAACTCAAAAATAACCAAAATGCCACTTACCATGTTTTACACTCAAGCCCTTCAATAGTGAATTAAATATTTAAAATGCACTATTTTAAAAATAAAATGAACTAATTTGTTACTTTTATGTATATCAGATATTTATCAAGTAACAAATTAATTACTTTATTAAAAATGGTAATTAACTTAAGTGTACGATGAAATGTTTATGTGGCATTAAATAAACTAATTCCTCTACTAACTGGTTCATGATGTTAGTGAATTACAAAATAGTTGAAATAGTTTGATTATGTACAAGTTTTTGCTTTCTATTAATATAAATCAATTAGTTCTCATAGTTATATTTGTCTTGAATTCTTCGCTTGCTTTTATTGTGGGATGGTGTAGATCTGTTAATGATATACGGACACAAACACACTACTTTGTGTGTTTTCCATATTAAGCTTAGTAAATTATATTGGAAGTGTAGGCCTCCCCGATGGCGCAGTGGTAGCGTTGTCGCCTTGGAAACAAGGGGTCCCGGGTTCGATACCCGGTGGAGGCACAAGTGGTTCGGATCCCACTTTAAATTGTAGGTCCAGTCCCGATTAGCGCCTTACTGTGCATAAAGTGGACTTAAAACACCAAATCAATCAATTATATTGGAAGTCAAAACTAATTGCTTATCTTTTGTTGTTTGTTTGACAAAAACTTCCTTCCCCACGGAAATTTTTTGTGGTGGTGGGGGATTCCCTATTCCCCTTCAGGATTTCGCACCCTGCCAAAAACCCAAAAACATAAAAATGTTCTAGTTCATTGGTGTTGCAATCTTTAAAAAATATGTATCATTTTGTCTCGAATGCATGTAACCACACTGCAGAGGTCATGTGCGTAACTTGGGACTTAACTTGGGGGGGGGGGAGGGCATGTACGCATTTGAAACTTAACGTTTAGGGGGGCAGAGTCGAAATGATTTTCATCCCATAAAAATAGTGTCCAGGATAATTTGCTAAATAACTGCTACATTTGCGAAATCATAAATATTATTATTTATTACTTAGCTTCTCAGGTCTCAGGATGTTAACGAAAGTATTATTAACTTGTTAATTTTCATAAACCTGAAACTTTTGGGGGGGGCAAGTGCTCCCGCCAAGTTACGCTTATGGCAGAGGTGCACACAATTGCCTCTAGTGGATTAAATTTGCAATCACGATAAAAATGTATCTGTAAAATATAAAGTAAAAGAAAGGCAGTTGAATAGCATTAAGATAAGACAATTCTTCACTAATTCGTGCTCCCCTAGGCCCGGCCTTAAGATGGGCCATAGTGGGCCATGGCCCTTCAATAATCAAGCTCGTCCACCCGTTGGCTCATCCTGTTAAAACATAATAGGTAAATTTATAAAACTCAAATGAACGTGTATACAGGGTGTATCATAAGTAATAGCGCAAACTGACACAGTTGAAAGTACACGATAATAGAAGCAAAAAAGCCTCCGTAAACATGGGTCCGCAAACGAGCAGTTTTCGAGATAATTACGAGATAACTGCCGTCATTGTTTGTAAACGTCGTCCTGGTTGGTGAAATGCTAATAATACAGTAAGAATAGTCATTAGAGCACAACTGACGTGACTCCCACAGTACGATTAGACTGGGTAGTAATTGTATCCATCCTGTTTGATTCCAACGCCACCTCTCGGAAATGTTCGGTTTTGTAAACAAAGAACAAAACGCGGAATGCGCAAGGAGTAATGCACACGGTGTTTACAAAATGCAATCAGTGACACTTCTAACCACACATTCGCACACATTATTAGCATTTTACCAACTAGGACGACGTTTACAAACAATGAAGTCAGTGGCGGCTCGCAATTATGTCGAAAATGGCTCGTTTGCGGAAGCTGATATTTTCAAATCCCTGCTTGTACTCACAGGAAACTGGATTTCCAGTATGAATACCCTAGTTTGCGCTGAACTGACTACCTGGGTGGATATCATGACCGTCGGGCTGACTGCTTGACTGGTTTTGGCGATTAGGCCATGTTCTAATTCCAACTGGCTTTCTCGGCTGGATTCTGTGAAACAGCCAATCAGAGCGAAGTTTGGCGATGTGATGATAATCTGCTAATTTGCCAAAGGAAAGTTTGGTAACAGTTCGTTATATCGGAGACACATTACAATCCGATATTTTGTGTTTCTCATGGTTCGTACTTACGAATTGTGTATTGCGGAACATGGTTGAAGAGTAATTCTTTTGGTTCCTTTCTTCCGTTGCGAAACATACAATATGGCGCGCACAGCTGCGCATCATCGCGCGTCGTGCTTGTTTTTTGTCGAGTTGGAGTGGGTATGCACTGTTTCAACCTTCTTAACCGAAAAATACCTACTTTCGTGTTCATTATGTCATCACAAACCATTGACGGATAGCCCCACGGACCATTTCCGACAAGGTTAGGTTAGGTAAGCATAGTTTAAAAAAATCTCGTAAAAAAAAGGCACTTTTGGAAACACTGGCGAGACCGCGTGACTTTCAACGCTCGCGGCATCTGCAGGTACATAATGGAAACAACGGCATAATGTTGTCGCTGTACAGAAAATGCAAGTTCCTTACATAAAAAGTGATTATTTCTTGTTCTGCAGCATTCTATGGTGAAGTTTTCAGTTTCCGCGAAAGAAAATACCTCGAAGAACTTCGACAATGCTACAGAAACTGATTTCAGTAAGTAGTTTCTTCTGTCAATTTGAAGAAACGTGTCTCCGATATAACGAACTGGGTAACACATAACACTTTACTATACCGGAGACGGATTTCTTCAAATTTACAGGAGAAAGTACTTAAGCAAATCATTTTCTGTAGTGTTGTTGATGTTCGGGAATGTAGTTTTGATCCATTTTAATGCGAATGCATGAGATTTTCTACGAAAATCTATTTCCGATGCGCTATTGCTGCTGCCGCCATGATGTTGTCCGTATATGCTAAATTGAACGAAATGAGTGCTAATGGAACCTAACCTAACAGGCCTAACCTAACCTAGTAGGCATACCTCGTCCCCGTGATGGTTCGTGGGGCTATCGTGAATTTTTGGGCTAACGTCAATGGTTTTTGGGGCTACCCGTGGATGGTTTGTGGAAAATAAGGAACAACAGTAAGTACTCGTTAATGTAAGAAATAGACATTATTTTCGTTAGAAATTCATTATTTCACTTAAAGAAATGTTCCGCAATGCAGAAGAGTACGTTAGCAATGTAAAAAATTGCGAAATAAATCATTAGGTGTCTCCGGTATAGTAAAGTAGTACCACGAACTGTTATAGAAAGTTTTTTTGTCTGTGGTTGTAGCAGCAAAACTGACCAAAAGAAAAAGTCACAGAGATGGTGTACATTCGTGTTCAGTTCATTAATTATTTAGGTATTTTTGCAAAGCGATGAGATTTGTAAGTGACAAATATGATAAGCAGAGAAGCGAGTACTTTAAAATCTAGGTGACTGTACATAGCATAGTGGATTTGCTCCCACATTAAACTGTGCACGCTAAGTGGACCTAAAGCAAACTTTTCGAAAAATTTAAAAAAAATGTGGAAAATGCTACACAAAGTTAGATCCTATATGCTTATTCTGTCCCCCCCCCCACAAAATATTTCTGAATCTGTTTTCGGCCCTGCGTGTGATGTGGGACATGGCAATGCACAAAACTGTAAAAGCACGGAGCTCGTGACAACATCATCGCTTTGTAATCAAGGGGTTCCGGCTTTGATACTCGGTGGAGCACCTACTAATCCATGACAAAAATATTGAGCCCTCTGTTTACGTTGTAAAATTGTATTCCGTGGGTGGAATGCTTCAAGTGTCTATTTTTTAATAAGCGTCATCTGAAAATTATTCTTCATTGTATTTTCTTATTATAATAAAAAAAATACTAAAAAGTGTAGTTTTTTCTTCCATTTTGCAAGAACGGGGAACATCATACAGTTTATAATCAACTATTGATATAAAATTGAGATTTTTTGTACTTAAAGGCTGATTATTTTTGCACCTCAGTGGAAAAAGTCAAATCAAGATCTTCACTAGATTCTTAAAAAATTCAAATTTTAGGCAAACGTGCAATCTTGAAATGCATAATTGCAAATTCAATGAAATTGTAGAAAGCCGTTCATATGACATATTTGATCCAAATCCAGAAGTTTAACGTGTGTATCTCAAGTATGACCACAGATGTAAATTATTATTTACCACTCATAATATGGTAAACGCGCGGATGACGTATGGCGAGATGCGGCCAATCTCAGACTCCGCGGGCTGCATGTGACTTGCACAGCGTTGCCGCCTCGCTACACGGCCTGCAGGAATATTGAAATTGCGTTCCGTTGTTCCGATCCAAAGCATTGTTGCAGTGGTAAATAATGAATAAACAATTTGTCATATTATGAATGAAATACATTTTCTTTGCATACTTTAGTTTTTGTTGCATTTTCTAGAATTTTTCCAATCTTTATACGAACGTCACTTTCTCCGTATCTGTATCATTTTTTGTCGCTCACTTCAACAGAGTAAGTGCAACGAAGAGCACGATTTGATGAAGGCGATAAAAGATCTTAACGAATATTCGAACCCGTGACTTCTGGCTTCGCAGTCTCCTCTGTATATAAAAAAATAACGTTCCTGCGATGTATAGCAACTTCATAACAAAGGAGAACAGGAAAGAAAAATGCATGTAAGGGATCGTATGTATGTGTGCGAGTTCAGGCAATAATTCATGGCAGGAACACAAGAGTGATAAAAGAAAATTTGCATTCGTCAATTACAGTATCTGAACAATGCTTCTCTGTGCACAACAATTCGCTTTGTAATCAAAACTTTCTGTTTACTTTCCGTGTCAAAGCTGCTGGCTGAATGCAGAGTTTAAACGGCTGCCGGCGGCGTGTGGCAACAAAGCCCACTTCGTCGTAGCAACGAGAAGGAAAGCGCGCGAGCCCGTTGCCAAGAAAAACAATTCTGTCTGTCGTTTTCAATTCGCAGAATATGAAAAGATAAGGCATGGAAATTTGATTTTTATTCCATGCTCATCATTTGGATATGCTTTGCATCGCCATTGGGCTAACCGTTGCCGAGATTGCAACACTGTTATTAAACATTAATTGTGGTTGTTCAACAAATGATAGCAACATTATATGTGGCTGAGATATTTCCACATAAACAAGCTTCAATCACAAGAAATGTCATATTTTTACGACTGGTTTTCAAGAAGCTACACACAATTGAATTCGACTTACATAAAAAACACACGAAAAAACTACACTTTTACGAATATTTTTGTTTGAAAAGAGAACAGACAGAGCTAAAATCAATTTGTCTTGCTTTTGTCTAAAAGCAGACACTTCTGGCTTTCCAATAAGTTTTTTTTTACTTCTTTCCTCCCACGGATTACAATTTTACAAGCACGTAAACAGAGGGCTCAATATTTTTGTCACGGATCCAGTCCCGATTAGCCTTTGAGCTATATAGCCTACATCTGGATACAAAATAGGCTTAAACTGCTGTGCATATAGCTAACTTAAAACCAGTAGCGTACGCAGGATTTCATCAAGGGGAGGGTTATTTCTAAAACATTCTCCAAATTCACATTACCATTGTTTTATTATACTTTAATTAATTAATAATGTTCATAATTAATTAATTAATTCGTTTAATTACTACTAATAATACTACTAATGCAGCTGCTGTTACTAATGAAAGCAGTAGAACAAAATTATTTACTAGTCATTCGATTTTTAACAAATTCTAGGAGCAATATTTGTTTCTTTGTTAAAAAATAATTGTCTAGTCAACGGTTTTTTTGTGTATGATAGGTGAGACCATAGGCGTAGCTACGGGGTGTGCCGGGTGTGCCTAGGCACACCCTATAATGGAATGCTTTATCAAAGAGAATTAAAGACAGATATTTCAATAAGAGAGAAAATAACCCTGCAGTACTCGCGCGGGTGACCATTGTCACCCAGCCCATTTGTTTTTGTTACCGCCAAGCAGTGTGATGGAAGGGAGTGATAGGGGCTTTAGTACCTTCCCCTACATTTCCAGCTACCTGACTAGTGTGAGTTTGTATGTTGTAGTGAGGAGAGGCCCGTGTTATTGCGCTTGAAAGTCAGTTGGGTGACACTTGTCCCCCGCGCGATTAACGGCGTTATGAATGCACCAAAGCGTACACGACTCTGTAATAACTCTCTTATTTTGGACGTATTGCTTGGTGAGAGTTCCGATGAGGATGATGTTGTGGAGAATGGTAGTGACGTTGGTGGAGATGACCATTTAGATGTCCAGGACGATCTCTTTGACACAGAAGAAGCAGATGAGCCACAAACGGACCAAGTGAAAAATGCCGAAAATGACCTGCCGCCAAATGCGGAAGAAGAATCCAGTGATGAAGAGGACATCGCATTTGCAAATTTATACATTTTAAGAGACCAGTTTAAGAATGTAATGAAGTGGAAGAACTATCCTCTCAGCCCAGAAATGTACGAACCATAGCTGACAACATTATTTTGCGGCTCCCAGGACCAACCAGACAGGGTAGGGAAGCACGCAGTGCACTTGATTGCTTTGTACTTTTTAACGTTATTGGAACTATAGTTACATCAACCAACATTTATATTCACCATATAAAGGAGCATTTTAGCCGAGAGCGGGACGCCAAACACACGAATGTTGTTGAAATTCGTGCTTTCATAGGCATTTTGCTACTAATTGGCTGTTTTGGCAGTAAAAGGAAAAAACTAAGCAATGTGGGACAACTCTGCAGGGACTGGTGTGGAAGTCTGTTATCTTGTTAGTGAGAATAGATTTCATTTCCTCATGCGATGTCTTCGTTTTGATGACATCGGAGATCGTCAGCAGCGAAGAGAAATTGATCGGTTTGCGCCTATCAGAGAAGTCCTAGAACTTGTAGGGCAAAACTTGTGGTCAACGCCTCAATCATTTACAAGTTCAACAAAGCTGTAGCTAAACCACCTGCAAGACGAGAATTCCTGAAAAGTTTGGCGTTGGAACTCATAAACCCTCTGATTGAGAGTCTAATCCAGCTTCCTTTCATCCCTGCAATTCTGAAGAGAAGAGGAAAGGCCCTTCTTGTAATCGAAGAAACTCTTCAGCCTGAGCGCAGACAACAAGGTAACAGTAGAGGTCGCTGCTATCTGTGTGGGAGGGCGAGAGACAAAACAACCAGAAAACATTGTGAAAAATTTGGACGTCATATCTGTAGTGATCATTCATCATTTCTTTGTCATTGAAATTTTCAACCTACAATATGCATAAAAAATTATTAGGAGTAACAAACATTGTTGTGACTATACTCTTTCCATATGTAAAATGCAGGGTACGCTTTAGCGATTTATTTTGCCCTGTAATAAAGGCCAAATTATGTTAATATATATGTTTATGGATTCTCAATAAAGCAGTCTTTCAGATGAGCAAGGACTTTTACAATGTTACCCTGCATTAAAAAAAAGTTACGGTAGCCTAAAGTTTAAGATATTTTTTCCATGCAAAATTTTGTTAAAGAACGATTTGGTATTTTTTTCTTTACAACACCTGTTTCATACAAAAATAATTCAAAAAAAATTTTAAGTGTCCCTAGAATAGATTGTAAATATAACAAAACAAAAAAAATCCACCATACTATAATTAGTCTTTTCGAAATAAATAAAATACCTTATGGGTGACAACTGTCACCCGCGCGAGTATCCGTGTTACGGGAATCCGCGCGAGTACTCGAGGGATAAGCGGCAGTTTGTAAGAAGTTGAAAATGTCATTACTTGGTACAAACGTGTGCATTATCGCTGATGTCTATAGATTTTCGATTTTTTGATGTCATTGGAGAAAAGATATTTACTGCATTCTACTCTGTACTGCAGCGCCCTTCTTCTATACCTGTCACAAGCTGCACGTGTGAGAGAGAGCTTTCTCCAAGCTTACCCAAGTTAAAACTAAATTAAGAGCAACTCAGAAGCAGGATACATTGGAAGCCCTGCTCTTGCTATTTGTGGAACAAGAAAAAGCTTAGTCTATTGACGAGTTTAAAAACATTGTACCTTTTGACAGACGTCTCTTGTTATAGATGACGTGTATTTTGATGTATTTGTAACATTTATCAACATTTTGTATGTGTGTAATTTCTATGCAATTTGATTTTTTCTACTACATATACTACAAAAAATTTCAAAACTGTCATTTAGTGAATTTATATTCCTTTACAAACATCAGTGCAGTTAAAGAGCCAAATGATTGTGTTGCAAAATATGCTATTTAAAAGGAACAAGACCTCATTTGTTTTCTTTGTGCACACCCAAATATAAAGTTCTAGCTACGCCTATGGGTGAGACATTTTAAGTGTGAAGAAATTCCATAAACACAACCAAATATATTGAAAATAAATTGAAATAATGAAAGTATGGAACTCATCCAAGGTCTAGTCGGTAAGGCGTCTGACATGACGGGAGATCCTCGTTCCGTCGTTCGATTCCCGGAATTCCACCTGAGAGCAACCCTGTGAGGTGAAGGCTGCCAGAGCGTGGTGCTGATCACATCACCTCCAAAATGGCCGAGATCGAGAATGTGTGGGGCCCCAGCCCTACATGTTCCTTCATGGCACGGTGCTATGTGCACGGGAAAATTTACATTACCTTTACCTATGGAACTCACCCAGGATGATGAGGCGCGATGTGGAGTAATGCTACTAACTTTCATTAAGTCCATTCTTGCGTTCAAAAGTAAGTTTAAAAACATTCCAACACATTTATCACTTCTAAGCCCCGCGACAGGTTAAGTTTGCAGCAGGTTGTATGTATTAATCCGCGCGAGAACGGCGCGCTCTGATTGGCTGTTGGAAAGTTATGGTGCTCTGATTGTGAGAATATCTTATTTCCTATTTCCAGAATCTTCCGTGCCAGTCTTGCCTCAACCTCCGAGCTGTTCATATCACAGACAGTGAGAAAATCGGCAGTATTGCAGAAGAACTATATTCTGCGTACACGTTTGGGTCTGTATATGCGAAAAGTTGCTGCAAATTTAACCTGTCGCGGGGCTTAGGTGATTCACAAAGCACTTCTTCAACATTATTTAGTGATGCGGATGTAGATTCAGCATCACATGATACTTTATAAGCAGATGCGAAATCAGTACCGAAGAATGTTCGCAATAACGTCGACACACTGCGACGAAGCAAGGAATTTTCACAATTCTCGGGAGTCGCTGCATGTTTCTTGCAAAAAAATTGCAAAATTGAACTTCACGGTCGCTTAGATTGTTTAGACATATCAATGCATCCCAAACGACACTGTAAAGATTTATGATAAATGTGCCAATACCGCTCTCAAAATCCATCATGCACATGCATGATGCACGATAATTCACATCTGGATTGTCTCGCTGTTCTTACCAACAAAACATTTTACAATAATTACGCTTATTGTCGTTCGAATTCAGAAATTCAAATGTGCCGTGTAAACAATGAGAAGGCGGTCAGGTAACTGCGTATTCTTGTCGGCCTAGCCTTTGTCTGCATTAGACGCTTAAAAGGAACCAAGAATTTTCTTTAGTTAATTCTTTGTTCACGGAAAAGAAAGTACACGTTTATTGAACATTGTTGCAGCTGAGATACAAAACAATTTTTCTTTCTCTTTTAAATCATAGTTGCCCTCATATGTTATTTTCAATAATTCGCGTTTATTTTCAAGGCATTCACTATTAAAGACGCGTGTGTTTGGAATGTTGTGCTTTTACGCAGAATATTAGAGTGAGTTTTTAATTAAAACTCCAATGAAATAAGCTAACGACGATATTAAAATTCTTCGTGTTGGGAGAAAATGAACTTTCTCGACTATTCCCATAGGCGTAACTTGGCCGGGGGGGGGGAGTTCAGATTTGTTAAAATTTACAAGTTAACGATACTATTGTTAACATCCTAAGAAGTAATAAATAATAATAATTATGATTTCGCAAATGTAACAGTTATTTAGCAAATAATCCTGGACATTATTTTATGGGATGAATAGTTTTTCGACTGTGCCCCTCTACCAAAAGTTAAGCCTAAAGTTCGTACCTGCCCCCCCCCCCCCCCGAAAGTTAAGTATCAAGTTGCTGCGCCCATGACTATTCCTAAGGCATTCTATGTTTTGAATGATTGTTTTAAGTTCATTTAATGCACAGATAGCCTCATCGGGGCTGGACCTACAGTATAAAGTCGGATCCGAACCACTGTGTCCATCCACCGGGTATCGAACTCGGAACCCCTTGTTTAGTAGGCGACGACGTAACCACTACGGCATCGGGAAGGTCCTGAAGCATTCGGAGTAAAGAAACAAAAACAGTCAAGTCCTTGAAGTTATATTAACAACTTGAACATTTAGTTCCTTGGTAGTTTAGTATTATACGGACTACCTCATTTCAGACCTTTGTAGATGTAGAATGCATTTAGGGACTTTGTTTTAATACTAAGAGAACCAAACCTGGCCTGCCTAACCTAACTACGAAAGCATATACTCGTATTTAGTATATATTTGGTTAGGTTAGGCAGGTCAGGTTTAGTTCTGTTAGCATTAAAATAAGAGGTAGACCGTATAACACTATAGTACCAGTTCCTTTTCTCCCCACAGGTCAGTACTAATTAATAACATTAATTAAGTTAATATAAGAAATAATGTAATGATACAGATCAACAGTGGTTCTTATAACAACAAGAATGAAGTGCCTGAATATGAAATGACAAAAAATCGGGACACGTTCACATCCCGAATAGTCAGAAAACTACAATTCCTTCCCCACCACAGACTATTTCATTAAATAGAACTTCTATTAAACGATTTGGTTATCCACTCCCGAAAATGTAAATTTCTTATGTGCAAGTTTTGTTGAATGTGAAATAATAGTACGTGTAAACATTTAGAACCTAATTTGCAATTTCAGATGGGATGCTTTCAAGTGATTAGGTTTTAATATTTTGAAATATATACTCATGTTAGTTCTATCATTCCATGTATTTATCTTAGAAGAAAGTAAATATTACATGCATCTTTTTAAAAAAACTACACGTGCTTGGAAAAAGCTAGAAAATCTTGACGAATGTAAAATAAGTATGTTTATGTCCTGCACCTTTTAGCATCGAACTATTTTTGATGCTGGCAATTTTTAATTTACAGTTACAAAGAACGATGCCTGGTGCATGTAAAATTATAATAAAAACATGTTCAATTGTGTATGAAAATTATAAAATCGTTCGGAAACGATTGGTTCTTACATACGTTTTATAAACAAATTAACGTCACGATACTTAGCACAATCCTGCATTCTTGAACACTTTTTTCACATCAACAAACACCTCGTTTGGATCCTTCGTTCCATCTATTTTCCTCAGTAGATTAAGCGAATCATAGTACTTTATGATTGGCATAGTATCTTTACAGTGTGTCAAGAATCTCATTTTTAAACATTCAACATTGTCATCCATTCTACCACTTCCATCTTTTCCTCTCTTTATACATCTTTCCATGCAGGTTTCTTCGGAACAATGGAGAAAAAGAACAAATAGAATCGTCACTTTGTCCGCCAGCCGACGATTCCAACCTTCCAGGTTGTCTTCATTTCGTGGGAAACCGTCGATCACAAACTTGCAAGAACCGGAACTCTGCATTGCCGATTCCAGAAGAGAGCATGTAATGTCCACGGGCACGATCTTCCCTTCTTTGATGTGCTTTTCTATCAGCTCCACATACTTTGAACCAGGTTTTCTTCTTTCTTCTCGTAGCAGCTCACCAGCCGAGAGATGATGAAATCCGAATTCGTTTACAATGTTCTGGCACTGAGTTCCCTTTCCTGCTCCTGGCCCACCGAGTACAAATACAACCCCCGGCTTCTGTTCGAACGACATGTTATACTTTTCACGCGTTATACCAACAAGCAAGCTTTTCAAAAGAACTTTTGCACGCTGTCGAACTGCAACTCGAACGCCAGACATCAACAACGTTCTTCGTCTGTCAATCTCAGTGTTGCCAAACTAGTTTTCTTAAAAAGAGCTAAATCGCACTTTAAATTGTGTTAAATCAATTCAATGAATTGAAATGTCTACGGCCCGTATTCATAGTCGTTTCTCAAGAAAGGAAAGCGTCTTGAGACCTCTCTTAAGACGCCATACTGTTTCATAGACGTATCTCAAGATACTAGCCAAGAGACGGTTTGCTTCACCATCTTCGATAAGAAGAGTCTGTGCGAAGAGAGTCTTACGCAAGGTAACTTAATATATAAGGTAGCGCCATCCGAAAATTGCCGATCATGCACGAGCGCGTGACGTCATGTGGGAGGATCGGTTATGCTCGGTGCCCCTTCGGTTATGTTCGTTCGGGGCCTGTCCGAAGCAAACTGCCGCTATCATTTTTATGCGAGTTTCAGAGAGGAAAAGTGTTTCATTACTTTGAGGGGTAAGTATTAATTATCATACTACGGGATGGTATTGAGGTATTCCTTTAATGATTAGTAACATAATTAAAACATGCTACTTTTAAAAGAAGGAAAATTGCGCATGCAAAAGTATTGTAAAAATTCATGTTTCTGAAACCTGATCGATATATTACAAAGAAGGTTGTCCGTGTTCTCATTAGAATTTCAGATTTCATCATTTCAGAAATCGTATTATGATTTTAATAAGAAACGCTGCATGCTAAAGAAGAATTCCATAGTGAAAGAGTTAAAAAGAAAGAATTGATTGACAGATTTGGTTTATTTTTTCTTTTCTGTCTTTTTTAAATATGAAAGGAAAACCCATTAGAGGTAGTCCCCACCCCCCTTTCGATCTCTTTATTTGTTTCCACAAGCCGGCCTCCTTGGCGTAGTGGTTAGAACATCGCACTTCAACGCCAGAGGTTTGGGTTTGAATCCTGGCTTGGGCAAGGATGTTTGTGAGTGTTCATTCATCATTTCATCACTCATCCCTATCTTCGCAAATTAGCCAAAAGTGGCACAAGAAGCGAAGTAAAATGAAGCAAATTAATCAATCAATATTTGTTTTCACATATACTATCACATTTACTAAATTCTTAATTTTCTCATTAAGGACAAATCAATGTCTTACCCGATTGGATTCGAACCCTGGACCCCTGGCGTCGTAGTGCGCTGTTCTAACAACTCCCCCACGGAGATCGTCAGAGGCCTCCGAGGTACTACGGGCCTCACAGAACGTCACAGGAGTACTATCGGATTATAAATTATGGATATTAGAGTTTGGATAATAAATAAATAAATTATATAATATATAATCTATAAATAAAAAAACCGTTCTTTATTTATAGAATTTCAAAAAGAGCGATAGCTTGGCAAACTAAAAAAAATTCTATTTTGTTCTCACGACGATAAAAATAGAAGGCATAATAAAAAAAAAAAAAATTGGTAACTATAGATTGATACAGAATTGAATAAGCTGAATTTTGATGTAACTCGTTTTTATGTGGTTCTACTGGTCAACTTTTAATTGAGTCCAAACTTGAATATCCCTAATTTTTAATCCGATAGTAGTCCGGTATAATCAATTTACAACATTTAACACAACGCAGTACAAAAGCCTAATATTTAGTTTTCTGACTGAATCGTTCCTTCTTATTCATTCAGAACGTTGGAATCATTTCCAAGAACATTTCAAAATTTACATAACATCAGAAAGTATTAACATTATACTGATATACTTAAAATCCAATCTTTACCGTTCTCCATACTGTAACTTTATTTTTCAAATTATCAAGTGAAAGATGCAATATACAATCTAGATAAAATTTTACTCTGCATTTGAAACTTACTCTGAATTCGAAAGAATCCCCAACCTTCTTCATATATTTATTTACTGTAGAATAATTTACGGATCAAAGTTCCACATGCAATTTTTTTTTTTTTTAAAGTTTTATGTGGAGGAAGAATGACGAAATAGTTTGTAAGATAGTAGTTTCAGACTTTGAAAACGCAATTCCAGTTTGTAATTTGCAGATGTTTAAAATTTCTGTAGTTCAAATTTGGCTGCAAGTTATCCTTGTCATAGTTCTGAAAAGAATTGTTTCGTATTAAGAACTTTACATGCAAACGCGTGCAGAAGACGAGCCAAAGTGTACAAGTACTAATTTAACTATCTAAGGGCCGTTTTTTCAATGTTCAGTTAAGGTTCATGTTAGCACGTAACTGGAAGTTAGTGAAAATTTCTGTTTTTCAATGTACAGTTAGCTCGTAACTTGAACTCTGGTGGCGATTATCTTTACTGGTGCTTCTTCTTGCAGTTACCAGCCTAACTGGAAGTTACGAGGCAACATGGATGCCTCGTGCAGCTATCGAAATTCCACACTCGCAACTTCACTGTCAGATTAAACAAGATATGATTCATAAAACTTTTAAATTGGTACAGAAAAAGACTTGTTTTGTTTGGCAGAGCTTACCAACGTCCATGCAAATATGGAAATTAAGCAGCGTAGTTGCTAGAATTCGCTTGGTAAGGTTGTGTTAGAGAATTTGTGGCCAGGATATCCGGTCTACTAGCCGCGACAATCCCCAATCGGTAATCGGTAATTTGGTGTAGTGGTTAGCGGCACCACCTTTCGGAGCTTGTTGTGTTTTGTAATACGAGTTCGAGTCCTGGTCAAGGGTACTTTTTTTTTCTTTCTTGTCAATTATTTATTACGTGTGTTGCATTTAATTCACGCTTTATTGTTGAATGATTTTCTCGGATAAATATTAGAGTAAATTTTAAAATTATTTCTACTCGTACCTTCATATTTTTAGAAGTTTAGAAAGCATGCTTGCTATTAACACCATTTTTTTTTCGCTCGGGCTGTCGCGCTATGGGTTATTTATGCATAGAGAGGTACAAAGCATGCAGTCAAATGTACAATATTTACATATTAATAATAATAATAGTGTTTATATCAACAAACCGTTATTATTAATGTCTCGACTTTCGAGTTCTTCACGCTTCTTCTACAAGAAAGTATCTGCGCTTGCGCCTCATAACATCATTTCCCCCACGTGGATTGGCCTTTATTAGAAGAAAACCAAATTTGTAGTGCTGTCATTCGTTAATTTATTTCGTAAGCATACAAAATGGATGCGCAGCCATTGTTCCTATCGTTTCACAATGCAATAACGTGCTTTCGAGCGCGGCGTGCTTGTAGTTCTATATTTAAACGCCAGGCTGTGTGCCAGTCGACGCGGTTTGAAACTATACTAACAGATGGCGTGCAGATCGATTTCCTGTAATTTCGGTGCTTCAGAATTGCCAACACACTGTTTCGGAGAACGAACCATGGTTTAGTTAACTGGCAGTTACTTTCACATTGAAAAACCCGCTGCTGGTTAAGACTGGCTGGTATCTCCAACTGGCAGTTAGTTAACAGAAAGATTAACAGGACATTGAAAAACTGGCCCTTAACCTACTCTAAATACTTGATGAGTGCTAGGAACATCAAACTTAAATGTCTTAACCTACTAAATTCAAGTCTATTGAAATAGATTTATGATCACACGGTAAATGAAACGCTTTGAGAATTTCGATGAAAATCTCTTAGTTCTTAGTTTAATTAAACAATAAAGGAGAAAAGGTACATGAACTCACAATGATTGACTGTGCAAGTGTACGAATTATTATTCGTTATAGGACTTCGTCCGCAGATTTTTCATTTCCATTTCCATGTGTGTCTGAGTTGTAAAACCGGAAAATATACTCCAAGGCTGATATGCGACACACATTTGTACATTAACGAAGTAACTTGCATTACACTAATCTTAGATCTTGCTCTTTTTGACAGAAATGTACTACAAAGAAATAATGTAACATCCATTGGTTTATATTGACTACAAGGGTACAAAATTATTTACAATGTATTTGTGAAATACGAAAATTGAACAAAGTTTCAAAAATTTCAATGATGGGTGTAATATTCACTCATGCAATATTTACCATCGTGCATACAACTCTATGTAACTCGAATTGAAGATGTACTAAGTGAATTTAACTTCCAATAGAGTGGAAGTTAGTACGCGATCTTCGAAATGCACATTTTCGACAACGTTTTTCACAATAATGTAAACATACAAATCACAATCAACATCGGTTTGTGTTAAATAAATGAATTTGTTAGTAATTATAAATCCGACTTACATAAAATGTACATAACAAATCAGTTAGGCTCACCACGTACTTCGCACTAGTTGAACACATTTTCAAGATATTGATGACTTTTCTTGTGGTACTGTCGGTTAGGTTACGTTTTAGATTTTGAACTTCTTTATTTAGTTAAAGCAGGTTGATAGAGGTTGTTTGCAATCTTTAATTTATTTGCTTCTGAATGCAGACGTGTGTTTCTCCTTTGTAAACGATCGAATATGTTTTCCAACTACGAAACATTGCTTGCAGTTTGTGGATATACCTTCGTCTATATATTTTTCTCTTTTCTGGAGCATAGTCTTTAGCTTGTTTAGGGCACGTCTTACTCGATCTTTTGGTACTAAAGTAGGTAAATTTCTTAAATTGGGTGTAATTTTAGCGATGGCACTGCAGTTGGCTTCAGCATGTTCTTTGGTGGAAAATACAGAATTCTGCTTTCGGATCTCGCACATAGTCTTCTTCACAATAATTGGCACTGCACACTTGCATTTTTTACATTTCGTTTACAAGCATGAATCCACTGTTTACTTACGCAATTACCGACTGGAAATCTATGATATTTTATGTCAGTTCCTTTAGTTTCCTGGTTATAGTTTTCATAGCTTGCTACAGCACAATTAGACATGATTGCAGTCTACAAGTACAAAAATACAATAAAAATAAATCGAACGCTACAAAATCAATAACCTGCTTGTTCCGATTTTTGCGACGTGAGTAGTGGTATTTATGCTATAGACAGTGCCGGAAAGTATGAACCCCCCTCAAGCAGTTTTGCTACACTTAAAACTTGCTCAACATGAGCATATGAGCTTTTTGCTCAAGTGTGGAACCCCGTCTAATCCAAGATTTTTGTAAAAAAGCTCTCATGGAATCCATGAGAAAGTATGACCCTCCCCTCAGAAAGTATGAACCCCCTTCAAGCAGTTTTGTTATACTTAAAACAAGCTCAACATGCCCATATGAGCTTTTTGCTCAAGTGTGGAACCCCGTCTAATCCAAGATTTTTGTAAAAAAGCTCTCATGGAATCCATGAGAAAGTATGACCCCCCCCTCAGAAAGTATGAACCCCAGTAGTGGTATTTATGCTATAGACAGTGCCGGAAAGTATGAACCCCCCTCAAGCAGTTTTGCTATACTTAAAACTTGCTCAACATGAGCATATGAGCTTTTTGCTCAAGTGTGGAACCCCGTCTAATCCAAGATTTTTGTAAAAAAGCTCTCATGGAATCCATGAGAAAGTATGACCCCCCCCCTCAGAAAGTATGAACCCCCTTCAAGCAGTTTTGTTATACTTAAAACAAGCTCAACATGCCCATATGAGCTTTTTGCTCAAGTGTGGAACCCCGTCTAATCCAAGATTTTTGTAAAAAAGCTCTCATGGAATCCATGAGAAAGTATGACCCCCCCCTCAGAAAGTATGAACCCCAGTAGTGGTATTTATGCTATAGACAGTGCCGGAAAGTATGAACCCCCCTCAAGCAGTTTTGCTATACTTAAAACTTGCTCAACATGAGCATATGAGCTTTTTGCTCAAGTGTGGAACCCCGTCTAATCCAAGATTTTTGTAAAAAAGCTCTCATGGAATCCATGAGAAAGTATGACCCCCCCCCCCTCAGAAAGTATGAACCCCCTTCAAGCAGTTTTGTTATACTTAAAACAAGCTCAACATGCCCATATGAGCTTTTTGCTCAAGTGTGGAACCCCGTCTAATCCAAGATTTTTGTAAAAAAGCTCTCATGGAATCCATGAGAAAGTATGACCCCCCCCCTCAGAAAGTATGAACCCCAGTAGTGGTATTTATGCTATAGACAGTGCCGGAAAGTATGAACCCCCCTCAAGCAGTTTTGCTACACTTAAAACTTGCTCAACATGAGCATATGAGCTTTTTGCTCAAGTGTGGAACCCCGTCTAATCCAAGATTTTTGTAAAAAAGCTCTCATGGAATCCATGAGAAAGTATGACCCCCCCCTCAGAAAGTATGAACCCCCTTCAAGCAGTTTTGTTATACTTAAAACAAGCTCAACATGCCCATATGAGCTTTTTGCTCAAGTGTGGAACCCCGTCTAATCCAAGATTTTTGTAAAAAAGCTCTCATGGATTCCATGAGAAAGTATGACCCCCCCTCAGAAAGTATGAACCCCCTCAGATACCCATACCCATACATACCCACCTACACCCACCCACACCCACCCACACATATTTACTTCCGGTCCACTTCCGGTCCACTTCCGGTCTATTTCCGGTCCACTTCCGGTCCACTTCCGGTCCACTTCCGGTCTACTTCCGGTCCACTTCCGGTCTACTTCCGGTTTGCATACTTCCGGTCCACTTGTGGCCAAGTTGTGGCCTATTTCTGCTTTTTTTATCCAGCATAGAGTTTTGATTTGAACCCCAAGAAATTGTATATAAATACCAAAGCCAAAAATATTAAGTGTATACACACATACACACATACACACACACACAAAGCACAGTGTTGAATCCAACTGATATTTTTTATCCAGCATAGAGTTTTGATTTGAACCCCAAGAAATTGTATATAAATACCAAAGCCAAAAATATTAAGTGTATACACACATACACACACACACAAAGCACAGTGTTGAATCCAACTGATATTTTTTATCCAGCATAGAGTTTTGATTTGAATCCCAAGAAATTGTATATAAATACCAAAGCCAAAAATATTCACACACATACACACATTACACACACACACACAGCACAGTGTTGAACCCATCTGATATTTTTATCCAGCATAGAGTTTTGATTTGAATCCCAAGAAATTGTATATAAATACCAAAGCCAAAAATATTAAGTGTATACACACATACACACATACACACACACACACAAAGCACAGTGTTGAATCCAACTGATATTTTTTATTCAGTATAAAGTTTTGAATTGAAACCCAGGAAATTGTATATAATAAACAACAACAAAAATGCCAAGTCAAAAATATTGTAATCAATGCAATAAGAATATATCCAGCCCCAATTGGGCTAAGCACCAAAAAATTTGTAACCCGGACAAATACAGAACTCCCACAAAAATTTGCCCCAAATGCAAAAGAAAATATAACATGCAATACTTCACATATATACATAAAAATACTTGCTCTGCACAATCATCAACACAACCATCTACTTCTGGTCTGAAAAGGAAGCACGAAGCACCTGTTAATGCTGGACCTGCAAAGCAGCCACGCTATGAACCTATCCGTAGCAGTTTTAACGGCCAATTAAGGGATCACCGGTTTGTATCAGAGCCAAGATGTGGAATTAAGAATTTTTTGAACAGTAAAAATTCTGATCTCCAGGCAATTCTAAATGCACAAAATGGCTCTTATAAGCTGTCCCTTAAATTGTTTGCACAATATAAGAAACCAAATGGCACAAAATTTACACAGCCCCACATAACAGAAACTGTACCGGTTTATTCAAATACAAATTCGGACAAAATAATAAGCAGGTTGATAGATCAATTGAAAATCAAACACTCTGAATTTGCGGCAAAAGAGTCAGGATGGAGCCTATGCGGCTCTCCGCACAAGTTATATGTTAATATTTCTGAATTCAGCCCATTAAAAGGTTCTACATATCTGCCATTACCTGCTAATATCAAAAACAAAAGAGCCGTGGTCAATATAAAAAATAATGACCAGAAATGCTTTTTGTGGTGTATTTTAGCTGCTCTGTATCCAGTTTCAAGGCATCCTGAGAGAATAACTTATTACAAACAGCATGAACATGATTTTGACGATGCAATGGAGGGTTTAGAATATCCAATGTTAGTTCAGAATATTGATAAATTTGAAAAAAAGGCCAGGCATATCAATGGCAAACAATTATCTATTAATGTATTTATTTGTTCCACTGGCAATTGCCCGATAGCACCTCTCAGAATCAGTACACTTGATGATGAATCTGCTGTTCCGATTGATCTGCTCTTAATTGAAGGGGATGGCACACATCATTATACTCTGATACATAATCTTGAAGCTTTAGTGAGAACACAACTAGACAAATCCAATACAATATTTAAGTTGTGCAGAAGATGCTTAACTGTATTTGATGGTCAAAAAATGGTGAAGGGGGTTCGGGAAGTGAATGCAGAAATTGCTAAAAACAAGTTAATTGAGCATCTGAAATACTGTGGCAATCATAAACCTGTTCATATGGTGATGCCCAATCCAAGTGAAAATTGCAAATTCAAAAAGTTTGAAGCCTTGTTGGAACACCCCGCATATATTGTCTGTGATTTTGAATCAAACCTCAAACCTCTTGCATTTTGTAGCCCAGATCCTGAAGAATCTGCAATTACACCATATCAGGTACATGAACCTTCTAGCTTTTGTTCTGTGGTTATACGGGATGGTGTAGCTAGTGAGCCATACTTATACGTGGGACCAAATGCCATCAAAATATTTGCACATAGAATGGAAAATGAGTGCCGTGACATAGCATCTAACAACTTATTAAAATCAGAGCCTATGTTGCCTTTAACAGAGGAACAGATTGAAGATTTCAACAATGCAGAAAAATGCCCGGTATGTGATTGTGAATTTTCAGATACAAATATCAAGGTGAAACACCATTCTCATACAGATGGTCGATATAAACAGGCCCTGTGTAAAAGCTGTAATATTCAGATCAAGAGACCAAGATTTATCCCCATATTTTGCCATGGAGCATCCAATTATGATTATCATCATTTAATCAGATACGAGGGGTTTGAGAAGCAGAATTTAAATATTTTAGCTGAAAATGATGAAAAATATATATCTATTAGCAAGATAATTAAAGTTAATGGTGTTCCTATTCACATAAGATTTCTTGATTCTTACAGATTTTTACCTGCTAGCCTGGCTACACTGACCACTCAATTATCTGATGATCAATTCAAAATCACACGTGCCATGTTTCCAAATCAGGACCTGAAATTAATTAGGCGGAAGGGTGTATATCCATATGACTATGTTACAGATTTTTCTAAATTTGATGAGTGTTCCCTGCCACCACAAGAAGCATTTTACAGCAGAATCAGAGGATCTGGAATCAGTGATGAAGATTATCACCATGCTCAGTTGATGTGGAACAATTTAAAATGTAAGACATTTGGTGATTATCACATGGCATATTTGAAACTTGATGTGACCCTCTCAGCTGATATATTGCAGGCATTCAGAAAATCTTCCATGCAAAATTATGGACTGGACCCAATATATTTTTACAGTGCCCCGGGCCTAGCATGGGCCGCAACATTTTTGAACACTAAAATGCAATTGGATCTGATCCACGATCAAGATAAGTATCTGTTTATGGAGAAATGTATAAGAGGGGGGATGGTGCAATGTTCCCAGAGATATGCCAGAGCAAATAACAAATATATTCCCAATTATGATCCAGCACGGCCATCAAATTTTATACTGTATGTGGATGCAAATAGCCTCTATGGTTATGCCATGATGGGTAAACTGCCATATGCAGGGCTTGAATGGGTTGAAGATTTTAATATTGAAGATCTTCAGGACTTTGATGACAGTGAATATGGCCTATTCTTAGAGGCTGATCTGATAATTCCTGATGATTTGCACAATAAATTTTCTGATCTGCCCCCAATTCCCGAGGTTCAGTGCTCACCTGGCTCTAAACAGAAGAAGCTCATGATGACTCTGGAGCCGAAACAGGGTTATGTCATATATTACAAAAACCTCCAGTTCCTGATGAATCATGGTGTTCAAGTGACCAAAGTTGGCAAAGTTTTGAGGTTCAGGCACTCAGAATGGTTGAAACCATACATTGATACAAACACAGAGCTTCGAACATCTGCAAAGAGCCAATTTGATAAGGGCTTGTTTAAATTGATGGTTAATTCTGTATATGGCAAAACTATTGAAAATGTCAGAAAACATACCGATGTTAAAATAATTACTGACCCCAGTCTGAGCAAAAAATTGGTTGCAAAGCCAAACTTCAATTACAGAAGAATTTATGATGAGCACATGGCACTTTTCAACATGAAGAAAACAAAGATCAAGTTTGATAAACCTATTTATGTAGGGGCTGCAATATTGGAATTGGCCAAATTACATATGTTAACATTGTATTATGATGTGTTGAAACCTTTTTATGGTGATAATATAAAACTGATGTACATGGACACGGATAGTTTTATTCTTGACATTAAAACAGAAGATGTTTATCAAGATATTGCACAGCCTGAATTGTTTCAATATTTTGATACCAGTGAACATACAATAATTCAACCCCACAACAAAAAGGTGCGTGGCAAGTTAAAAGATGAGACATGTGGTGATGCTATTGTGGAATTTGCTGGGTTAAGTGCCAAGGTGTATAGTTTTAAAACATGTAGTGCTGTTGTCAAAAAGGCCAAGGGCATTGGCAAAGTAGCTGTGGAAAAAGAGCTTGTATTTGAAGATTATAAAAATTGCATCAAATCTCAGAATTTAATCAAAACATCAGAATCCAGAATTCAGAGTGTGGATCACTTGCTGACTTCAAATATTGTAAGAAAAGTGGCCCTGGACCCACATGATGATAAGAGATACATTTTATCATGTGGCATACATACTTTACCTTGGGGGCATTGTGATTTGAAAAATGGGGATCAATGCCCAATTACAGAGCATGATTTGAAATAAATAAACATGCCTATGAACTTATTTGGGTTCAAAAAACAGGCTATTATGGAGCTGCCAACACCCCAACCCTCTTCTGATATGCTGTCTAAACTGAGTGGCTTGTTAATTATTCATCTGAACAGCATATTTACAGATAATGATGATGAAACAGGCAAAACATTGTACATATTTAACAATAATTTAAATCATTACCAATTACCTGTAGGTGGTCAATTGCAATTTATTACAACCCCTGAGGGTGATGTCAAGATTTCAATAGGGAGAAATATTTATAGAATTAAGCACTCAAACATGGTTTCTGGCACTGTATATACTGTTTCTGCTGGTGACTGCTTATATATTGAGGTCCCTGGATCCTATGACAAGCTTATACCCTTTTTTATAGAATTAAGAATTAGATATTCAATAATAAATAACCATTAAAACAAAAATGCCTAATGATATATTTGGCCATACAAGACATGAAGATCACAGTGATGAGATTCTGATGCTTGATGTCAGAGTCAAGAAATTAAGAAGTGATTTACAAGCTTTACAGACCACACTCAATGCCAGTCTTCAATTAGAAATTACAAATTTGCAATCACAATGCATGGACCCTCTTCTTAAAATTGATTCTGAACTCAAATTGTTGCTTCAAAAATATACTGATTTGGCCACATTGGATAATTTTCAAAGTTTAGAAGAAGCTGTAGCAGCTCTTCAAGCCAAATTTAAGACCCAGGCTACCAACTCCGAGCAATTGAAACAACAATTGGAGGAACAGATAAATAATGTCCAGGTACAGCTCCAAACAATTGTCAAAAGCATAAAATCACAAGAAGATTTTGATCTAGTGATTTCCACTCTAAAAGAACAGATTCAGTCACTCCAGATACCTAATCTGGACCCCTTGAACAATGCCATAGCCGAGGTTAAAGAAAAAATTGAGACACTTGAAAATTTTATGAACAACTTGCCATCTTCCGATTCTTTGAATGCAATAACTCGGAGTGTAGCAAATATTAAGCTGCAACTTGAAACATATGAAGATTTTGGAAAAATTCAAAGTACCATAACCCATCTTGAGGGTACAATAGCAGCAGTGCAAAATGATTTGGCAAATGTACTAGAATCCCGATTGCCTGGAATTGTAGATACCCTTGTCAGTGTCCAGCAACAAATCACAAAGCTTGAAAACCTCAACACCGAATCTGAACTATCTCATTTTCATTACTTGATCGATGATATCCAAACAAAGCTTGAAATTTTAAAGCAATCAACACCCTCTCAGGCAGATATAGCCCTGCTCCAAAATGCTATGCAAAATGTGGCTGATGCTTCTGAATTAAACAATGTGAAATTGGCACTTGAATCTTTGCAGAATACTGTATCAAATCTTCCCACATCACAGGAACTTAAAAATATTAAGAGAGCTGTGAATCGCATATTGAAATCAGAAGATATCAAGAATATCCAGGCAGAGATCAAACAACTCACTCAGACAGTGGCCACTCTACCAACCAATCAACATATTAATGAACTGCATGCCCTGTTTGAGGATATCAGAAGACAGGTCCATGATCTTACTGCTCAAAATTCAAAATTGGCAGTTGTTGAAAATTTGCAACAAATTGTAGCTAATATCAAGCAACAGCTAGGGACCATGGAATCCAATCAAGCAAATGCTCTGTCTGTTTTTGCCACCCAGCTACAAGAAATTGTGCAACAATACAAGAGACTTGCTGTGGACATAAAGATCAAGCCAGGCCATGATGATGTTGTTAGGACCATCAATGAGCACCTTGAATCTGTAACAAGTAGATTGCTCACAGCAGAAAAAGAAATAACAGGCATAATCGAGAATCCAAAACATACAGTAATTCTTGAATTGTACAGCATCCCCAACAAAGAATATGATTCACCATTTACACCAGGAGGCAAAATATATATGCTGTCCCCTGCACAATTTTATTACCAGTTTTTTGTTGGAGGCACACTGAGACCAATCAAGATCAAATATTGGCTTCAACCACAGGCACACCACTACCCCACCTTATCAATAACAAATGCTGATAACAAACCAAAAATCACCAGTGTAGAGTTAGAGGATTTTACAGACCCCAATACATTAGAAACAGCCTATACTGAAGATGATGGCACTTTGGAATTTAAAATACAAATAGGGGACAAATTATATTTAGAAAATCCTGCAGTCTCAGCTGCTGAACACCCCATAGTTGCAATATTCTTGTTTACATATTATGTCTAGACAAATTATTGTTGATGAATTACACAGACAAGCCAGACATAATTTTAAGAGACTTCCAGTAGTCACAAAGGGCATAGATGATTTATGGCAGAGCGACTTGATTGAGTTGTCAAGTGGACAGTTGAAAAACTTAGACAAAATCAACAAGGGCTACAAGTATCTACTCACTGTCATAGACACATTTTCAAAATTTGCCTGGGCTGTGCCACTCAAATCCAAGACTGGAAAATGTGTTACAGAAGCCATCAGGACAATCATCAATCAGAGTGGAAGATCACCCCGCTATTTGCAAACAGATAATGGCAAAGAATTTTATAATTCAGTGTTTCAACAATTTATTAAAAGCCAGGCAATAAAACATTACTCGAGTTACAGTGACCTCAAAGCCTCAATTGTAGAGAGATTCAACAGAACCTTAAAAAATCTTATGTATAAACAATTTACCCTCCAAGGTAATTATAAATGGCTTAATATTCTTCCAGAACTTCTACATAAATATAACAACTCGGTCCATTCCACAATCAACATGAAACCCTCTGAAGTAACTTCATCTGATGAGCAAAAATTGATCAGGACTGTTTATTATCCTAGATACCAGCCAACAACAAGAAAGGCCAAATACAGGGTGGGCGATCAAGTAAGAATCAGCAAATATAAGCACTTATTCAAAAGAGGCTTTACAAGAAACTGGAGCACTGAATTATTTACAGTGGTTCAAGTTAAACCCGGGACCCTTAACACATATATAATAAAAGATCATCGAGGAGAAATTCTCAAAGGCAGGTTCTATGAACAAGAGCTCAGCAAAACTAAACAGCCCGACACATATCTCATAGAAAAAATCATCCGCAGAAAAGGCAACAAGTTACTTGTCAAATGGCTAGGTCATCCGGAAAACAGCTGGATCGATGCAGACAAAGTGATAATATGAGCACCTGGGATGTTATAAAGAGGCTGCCAGAACCTGAACAGCAGAATAAGAGAAATGGCAACTTGCTGCCTAATAATATTAGGTGTCTTATTGTTGGGTCATCTGCTTGTGGTAAAACTACACTAATAGTTGATAATTTTTTATTGGCACCCAACTGGTTAGACTGGAAAAACAGGCACTTGTATGTTTTCTCTAAGAGCTTGGAACAATTAAAATATCAGCAGCTGATGAAGCTATATGATGGATTGGATATTGCCACTTTTGAACCAGATGTTAAGCCACTCCATGAATGTCTCGATAATTCTGTTGTTGTGTTTGATGACATTATACTGGATAATCAAAACAAGGTTAGAAATTTCTTTACACAGGGCCGGCACAAAAACATCGATTGCTTCTACCTGGCACAGACTTTTTCAAAAATACCGAAGCAGCTGATCCGAGACAACAGCAATTTTATATGTGTGTTTCATCAAGACCATACCAACCTCAAACACATACATGATGAATATGTAGGTGGGGACTTGAGCTACAATGATTTTTCCAAGTTTTGCAGCAAGTGCTGGAACCAGGACAGTTATGGGTTTGTCACAATTGATATGACAAGAACACCCAATAGTGGCAAATACAGAAATAAAATCAACGATTTTCTAGACGTTGAGACATAAATAAATAACCATGAAAAGGCCAATCATTGATGATCTTAAGTTAAGAGATTATCTTGTAAAAAGATTTAAGGGATGGAAATCAGAGAACCGTGGAATTTATGAAAAACACAAACAAACAGAACAGCCTGTAATTGATGCTATTAATAATTTAGGTAAGAATATCAAAACTGTTACAGAGCAGAATCAAAATTTGATCACAGAGCTTGTACCTGTAGCTGCTAGGAACATATTAGATTATCCATTCACCCCACTTTCCAGTATTCATACACCTAGTCCTGTTGCTCCTAGAAGAATTGAAGCTACTCAGGATCCTATTGAATTGGGTCTTCTTGCACAAAAATATTTAACCACACCTAAAGACAATAAAGATGAGGTGTTTGGCTTATATGCTGACACAGAGCTTGATGGCAGCATCATACACAGAATTGGCAATTTCAGAGTAACTTTTATGGGGGATGATCTGATTGTTTATTCAGAATCTCGTCTCGGAGAAAGAGGTGCTTTTGTTAAGTACCCCGGAACACCTGGATTGTGGGAACTGATGACTAGGAAGAGGCCTGGCAGCTATACAGATCAAGATTATGAATATTACAAAGAAATATTAATAAAATCAGATGCTCTGTACCAGAACAATGATCCCACACAAAAAAGAGTCAAGTCTAGCAGTGGAGCAAAATACAATAATTTAATCAAGCCCATATGGTCACAGATCAAGACTGGCAGTGGAATCAAACAATACAACACCCTGCCTAAAGAATTTGTGTGGGTTGATGATGTCAGGAAACTTGTAGATAGGTTGCTGGTGATAGCCGGGGAGGAAAATGCTGGGAACCACAATTTTTACAATGAAAAGGTTGGAATTATGGACATGATAAGCACGAAATTGTCTAATTTTATAGTGAATGACACTAAGGGGATTGGATATCTTATAAAAATTATTAATACTCTACCACCTAAATTTTGGAATATTTCTGAGGGCCGGGGGTTGGTTAATGACATTATAAACAAGCTGCCATTTGAACTACACATTCCAGGCTATCAGTATTGTGGTCCAGGCACCAAATTGGAGCATAGATTAAACAGAGGTGATCCTGGTATAAATCCCCTAGATGCTGCTTGTAGAGACCATGACATAGCATACAACACAGATTCTGATCTTGACAAGAGACATGTTGCAGACAAGAAATTAGAAGAGGCTGCATTTAGCAGATTTGTAAGCAAAGATGCTTCTTTGAGTGAAAAAATAGCAGCATTGGGAACCACCATAGCTATGAACACCAAGCAAAAACTGGGGTGGGGGCTGTGAATATGTATATAATAAACCTACAATGAAGGCCAAGGGTGTTATGTATCAAATACCTTATGCAGGTCTTAAATCTCTTGGGCCTATTGATAGTCTTTTAACCAAAAAGCAGCGCAAGAAAAAAAGCTCTTGTATTGCCAAGGGTCATGGTATGAAATTGTTGCTTAGTACCCCCCAATTAAAAAAATTACAACAATCCAGGAAAAAATCACATGTGGGGGGTTTCATATTTACCATCCCTGCCATCTTAGCAGCACTCGGGGCTGTTGGGAGCTTGGCTGGGGGATCAGCTGCCATAGCAAAAACAGTAATAGATGCCAAGAAGAATAGGGCAGAATTAGATGAGCAGAAGCGCCATAATCTAGCTATGGAGAAACAAGGCAAAGGTGTTAAGAGAGCCATGAATAAGTTTAAAAAAAACAAGAGCCGCTTACAAACCAAGATATTGAAGCTTTAATCAAGCCACTGGGCATCAAACATTTTAGAGGTGTGTACATGTCTGATTCTTTACCGGAACAACCACTCAACAAAGAGTGTGGCATTGTTAATTTGGATAAGTACAAAAATCAGGGCACTCACTGGATTTGTTATCTTAAATATTTAAACAATGAGGCATTTGTGTTTGATTCATTTGGAGGTGTTCCACCTGAAAATTTAATAAAATATCTAAAATCAGCTAATCTTTATTACAATAATGCCCGTGTTCAAAACTTCAAAGATGTTAATTGTGGACATTTGTGTTTATCTGTTCTCAGATATATGTCTCAAATAAATAAACCATCAATTGAAAATTTTCAAAAAGCCTTGTGGTATTTGAAACATCATGGGGGTATTCCATCTCACCAGCCAAAATTCAATATTGAAACTCAAATTACATGATGATATAGTGTATCCCAAAACAATAGCTCTCAGAGCATTTTACGGCATGTACTTGATACCTAATATTACGCACCACAACAATACAATTGCAGTAGGGGATCAAAAAATTGTCATCACTCCAGGGCAGTATAATCTGTCCACTCTAAATGCTCAGTTACCCAGAGGTGTAGTATTAAGTCAAAATTCTGTCACTCACAGAGTAGAGATTGTATCTGCTACGGAGACAGTGCATCTGGGTACTATAGGAGAGCTGCTAGGCTTTGAGAACAACACAAAACTTGAACCGGCCATCAAACACACTGCTATCAATATACCTAAATTCTTAGCCATAGAGACTCTGAATATTCACTGTAATGTGGCCGAGGGTATGATCACCAAATCAAATGGCATAGGCACTCACAAACAAACCGGCATCATTGCAACATTCAAACCTAATTCATGGAGCCCATCATCTACAATCCATCCCCAACATTATATTTTCCTGTGTGTCATAATAGAATAGATAACATTGAATTGATGGTCACTAATGAAAAAGAAGAATTAGTTGATTTTGCTGGAGCCACAACAACTGCTATCATAGAGATTAACATTTAAATAAAAATACATACAATGGAAAATATTGAGAGTTATGAGCTACAATCATTCCCCCCAAACAGGAGGACATTTGCAAATTTAAATCAACCCAACACAGAGATCGAGGTTGATCTTGATGTAGGGGACGGCTTTATACACCCCCACAGAGCAGATCTATACATCAAATTTGATGTTGTAAAGCTCGATGGAACAGATTATCCGGCAAATTCAAATATAAGATTGGTAGACAATTTTGTGCCGCATCTCTTCTCTGAAATTGAGATCAGAAAGCATGGCGTTGTTATAAACAGAGTGGATTATCCCGGCATTACCTCCACAGCTTTGGCCACATTAAAATTATCCAAAACCGAGGCTTCTTACTACAGAATCGGTGGATTTGAAGCTGGTAAGAAAATATTATCTAAGAACCACACAGTGCTGTTCCCTATGTGCCTATTGCCAGGATTCTTCTCAGATTACAAAGAAATTATGTGGAAGGGTGGGTTAAGAATTACATTTAGAAGAGCTGCCAATGATAACAATGCTTTGATGAGGTACAGTACAATAAACTCTACCGGGGAAGCTTTGCCTAATACCCTACCTGATGAGGGCAAGTGCATTATTCAGACTATGGAGCTAAGAATCCCGGTTGTTGAATATGAGGCCAGCTATGCTCTTAAATACAAAGCAGATATAGTAAAAAATCCACAGATTCCTCTGCAATTTTATACATATCAATGTGTACAGAAGCCCGCATCTGGTACCTATTATGAGTTTGATGCCACAAATTCATTCTCCAGTATACAATATGACATGCCGGATTTTGTGGTGGTACTGTTTCAGACTGGAAGACACAACAATCAGGAAAAAAATTCAAGCAAATTTGATAACTGCAACATCAAGAACATATATCTTAAAAATGGCAGAAATGAGGTATTTCCTAGAGAAAATTACAATTTAGACATGTCCAAGGGTGATTTCCTCAAATTATATGAAGCATTTTCGGCTTTCAAAAGGGTCACTACTGGCAATACTGACATGTATTACACACCAGATGAATTCAAAACACAGAGACCCATGTTTGTAATCAACACTTCGAAAAGGAAACAAGTTGTGGTGAATGACAGGACAAACATTAAAATTATCTGTGAATTCCATGAGGCTTTACCCGATGACACCATTTGTAGTGTTATTCTCATAGGTGAAAAATCATATGTTTATGATGTAAGAAATGAGAGGGTCACAGAGCAATTCTAGAATAATTACATTATTTTAATATTAGATATATAAGTTGAGCCTGGTACCCAATTGAACTCAAACCGGAAGTAGACCGGAAGTGGACCGGAAGTAGACCGGAAGTGGACCGGAAGTGGACCGGAAGTAAATATGTGTGGGTGGGTGTGGGTGGGTGTAGGTGGGTATGTATGGGTATGGGTATCTGAGGGGGTTCATACTTTCTGAGGGGGGGTCATACTTTCTCATGGATTCCATGAGAGCTTTTTTACAAAAATCTTGGATTAGACGGGGTTCCACACTTGAGCAAAAAGCTCATATGCTCATGTTGAGCAAGTTTTAAGTGTAGCAAAACTGCTTGAAGGGGGTTCATACTTTCTGAGGGGGGGGTCATACTTTCTCATGGATTCCATGAGAGCTTTTTTACAAAAATCTTGGATTAGACGGGGTTCCACACTTGAGCAAAAAGCTCATATGCTCATGTTGAGCAAGTTTTAAGTGTAGCAAAACTGCTTGAGGGGGGTTCATACTTTCCGGCACTGTCTATAGCATAAATACCACTACTGACGTGTTAGTAGCTAAATGTACCCCGCACCAAACTTACTGCACATAGCAACGAGCACCGTCAAACCCGATCCTCCCAGATGACGTAATGCATACGTACTTCACATAGCAACGAGCACCCCCTGGTCTTACGGACGGGTTTTTCGTTTCATAGTTCTCTCTCAAGATTCATCTTAGATTCGCTGTTTCATAGACGTGTCTTGGCAACGTAAGAGCGATATTTGGTCTCTTAAGATCCTGTATTCGCCAAGAGAACGAAACAGGTCTCTGGAGATACAGAAAGTTCTCTTGAGAAAATAAAAATGGACATTGTAGCTAGAAACTATGATGAACAGGACGGAGATTTTGAAGATTTTCTCATTGCAACAGCTGTTTTGTCAAGTTTTTATGCCTCGGTTTTGCATCAGGTATGTAAATTGATCTACTCTCTACGTAATTATCTTAGTTCGAGGAAACAGAAAGCTTGTTAAATTTTTGTGCTGCCTTTCTTCCTTCTGTTTATTGATTCATAAAGAAAAGTATAGTCCTGTATTATAATAATATTGCTTCTGCATGAACATTATTTGATTCTGAAGTAGTGCATCGATTTGTCACTCACTTGTGTAGCAAAATAATGGAATAAAATAGGATTTCGGGGCCGTTAACCCACCGTACTCCTCGAGAATTGGGTTTTGTTTTATTTTTAATCGACAGATTTCGATGTTTACGTAATATTAAATTGGTTCCAACTCGCGGAAGACACAAATAACGGATATATTTCATCCCAAAGTATGGCCGGCGTAAGTAAAAACCTTCCATCCATGGGTACTTTTGCTGCCTTTTATTAGTAAAAAAAAAAAACGTTTATGTGCACACTAAAATAGCGAAAGAACACGTCAACTCCAAACCTAACACAGCTATCGAAAATTTTTAGCTGATGTTGTGGAATGTCGTGCTGGGTGCTATATTCAATTTCGATATTCTCATAATACATATACATGCATTTACGTTAATCAAATTCTACATATGCCTATAAGCAAATACTGAACAGGTTGTCTGATGACAATTTTACCATCCTACTCATGTGAGTAGGTTAGGCAGGTAAGGATAGGTGCTATGAACATCAACTAATTGTACGTATATTTTTAAGTATGTGGCAATTGTGGGTTAATTTGTGGTTAGACATTATTTTATGTGGCATGAATTTTCTTTAAAACTTTCCATGTTCTTGTTTTAAAATTGTGAGATCAGTCTTATATTTCACACCTCATGTTCATAGTCTTAAGGATATTTTGTTGTTATTTTTTCAGGTACTGGCAGGTTCCCGAAAGGAGTTCTTGACTTAGTGGCTACATGGGCAGGAGGTATTTATGATAATTTGATATTCCAAAAGACTAGATGCACTTCTTCATGGCAAGGGATATGCAGCTCAACCATACATCCCATTCCAAGACCGAACAACTGATCCTGACAGAGGTACAACTATGTCCATGCTCAGCAGAGGAATGTTGTGGAGAGGACCTTTGGGATATGAAAGTGGCATTTTTCATGTTTGGCCAGAAGATTTGGAAACAGTTCAAGACATTACTATTGCATGTGCAGTTCTCCATGAACTGCAGATAGATGAATGTGCATGGTAACAATGCTGAGCTAGCAAGGGAGCTTCTGTGAATGGACTGTTCATGTGGACAACGTGTACTTTGATCAAAGACTATTCACTCAGTTTTCAATGTTTTCCTTTTCCTCACCCTCACAATTTTCTGTGTCAGTGTGTGGAGAGAAAGTGAGTTCTAGTTGTAGGAATCATAGTTTTATGAGACGTCACCTGGGTATCTCTTCTACAGTATTGTGATTTTCAATGTGAACGTTGTTTTAGCAGTTTCCATAACATGAAGTTCCTATTCAACCATATTCATAGAATACGAAACGTTATCCTGGAAAACTGTATTTAAAACCATACATTCCATTACATGGTTTTTAGTGTCACCGAAAACATGTGTATCTTGTATACGTGAACGACAAATTAACTTGGTTAATTAAGAAATGTGATCAGTCAATGAGATTATTCTCAAAATATATTAGTGCTTTTACCTGTAAATTATTTTTGCTTTTTATTTATTATACAGTTTAGTGTTTTCCAAAGTGATGTAGTGTCGTCGCCCAGTTCAATACCCAGTGGAGGCACGCAGTGGTTCGGATCCCACTTTAAACTGTAGGCCAAGTCCCAATTAGCCTTACTGTGCATAAAGTGGACTTAAAACACCAAATCAATCAACAATCTCAAATTGATGTTCACGTCTAGGAATATTATACACCTTTGGTTCTTTTATGAATTTATAATGTGTGTGGTAATTCTTGAAGCCATGTGCATAAATGTGCACACATATGCACAAACAATCAATAAAAAATGTCAATGAATAAATTAAAGTAAAAGTCTGTGGTATCTTACACCAAAAATTATTCTCAACAGGAATAGCATGCTTTTCAACTATTCAGTATAACTTGGCATATTTAAGAGTTGACGTAAGTGCGTTCATCAAATTCACTTGATATCATTCATTAATTGGGAAAAGCCTAACAAGGGGGTATAAAAAAACTGAATACAACTCCAACTGGCGGTTGACCTTGATGGCTGTTTCTTGCACGTCCTCTCCCCCCAACCATTTTCGGGGGGTGTGGTCCGATGGGTATCAACAAACTCTGTTGCGAAGTAAAAGCTGAAGGGATCACATCGCTCTCCAGAAGCAACGTTGCCAAGCATACTTCTGAACCTGCTGATTTCTGGTGTTGACCGAGGAAACTCTCTCTCTCTCCCTTTACAGTATGTTTGGCAACATGTGGTGAACGCAGCGCTCATTTGTTTCGTCCCACGAACAACGTTCGGTACCTTGAGACTCGAAAATGTCCGATCTTAGTCAAAGAAAATTTAACTGATCGCTGTTTCCCAGCCGCCAGTTGGAGTTGCATTTAGTATAGTATTATTTTGCAGGAGGGCCAAAATTTGCAGATCCAGCACTGCAAGTGCCCCTCCTCCCAAAACAAGGTGTTCTGGAGGTGACATTGAAAAGAAACCATGTCTCCTAACCACAATAGCACTTCTTTTGGCCTCCAACGTGGCGCAGTGGTTCGAACAGTGCTATGACAGCAGGAGTCCCAGGTTCTAATCTCGCCCCGAGCATGGGCATTCTTTACGAGTGTTCCTTCAATTTCATCACATTGACAGTCATCCCCATCACCGCGATTAGCCAAAATTGTGGCACTTTGTTACGGAATGAATATTTATCTTGTGTTTAAAATACTGCAAATGGAGTGTCTGTTTTCTTTCCTTCTGAAAGAGTTACTGCTACAAGCCAGGGTTTCGGAGCGGAGCGGATCAACGCTCCGACTGTTGCCAACGCTCCGGAGCGAGGAGCGAGATTCTAAGAAATGGTTCGCTCCGCTCCGGAGCGGAGCGATGTCTTATCCCGCTCCGCTCCGGAGCGGAGCACCGGGAATCGGAAAATTTCTCGCTCCGCTCCGGAGCGAGGAGCGAAATTTTAGAAAATGGTTCACTCCGCTCCGGAGCGGAGCGCTACCATGACACGCTCCGCTCCGGATCGGAGCAGAGGAAGTTGGAAAATTTCTCGCTCCGCTCCGGAGCGAGGAGCGAAATTTTAGGAAACGGTTCACTCCGCTCCGGAGCGGAGCGATACCTTGTGACGCTCCGCTCCGGAGCGAGGAGCGATATTCTAAGAACTTGCCCACTCCGCTCCGGAGCGACTCCGGAGCGCTCCGAGGTTGGATAATACGAGTGTATACAGAAAACTAACGATCACAGGTTCCGAGTACATTAGTAATTTTGTTTGTGAAATTTGTACCGCATTTGAAAATCGCCCGTTATTGTTGTTATAAAACTGATTATTACTAAAGCTAACGCCACGGAAACAGTCCAGAAAAGATTACGTCACTCACCTACAGTGTTGCCAATAAGCAAGGAATAATCCTTACACAATACACCAAGGAAGGCACAATCAACCGCATACGTACTGTCCGTGACTGTACAACGCTCAATGTGTCAACTGTGAAGCGTAGAAGAAGTGTGGCAAACCTGGAGGGCCAGGGGTGTGGAGGAGGCAAGGGAAGCTTCGATCTTCACTGGACTGTTTTCGTGAAGAGAGCGATATTTTTTATTATTATTATTACATTTTCATTATCACTTTTACTACTCTACTACTACTTCTGGGGACAATATATTTCAATAGCAGGTGTGCCACCTGTGGTTTTATAAGTTGAGAGAATGGAACCACTCTCATTTCCTGCCACCAGGGATCGCGACTGAAACTCATTTCGGTTCAACTTCTGGTTCGGGCTAAGCACTTCGGCATATCGGCCCGACGTTACAGTCCACGCCGCGGGAGAAGTGAGTTATTCCGGAATATTGGTTCGAGTAACACTGGCGAAATTACTGCAGAGAATCCATTCGACCTTCTAAAAGGCCAGAGGAAAGGCGAAGCAACTTGTACGGAGGAAGATAAAGGCAGACAGGTGTTCATGCAAAACACTCGCTGGTGCATGATTGCCATATCTTACTTTCTTTTACCCTGGTTATGTATGATACTTTGAATGTAGCGAAAGGGAAAAGTTTAAAGTAATTGGAAATTCAGTTTGCTAATTTTAACTTTTCGATTGAAAATCGGAATCATGCTTATTAAGGTTACCGTCGGCCAATAAGGAAACGTTTTAATTTGAAATACAGAGTTTTCATATCTAACTTTTTAAAAATTCTGACACTAGAAAGTTGAAAACCGGCTTAACCAAAAATGTAAGTTGCCACATTTGGTTTACTTTTATGAAGGTATAAAGTCGAAAATCGGAATGCTGTTTGTATACAGCAGAACAGGGGAATTTAAATAGTATGAAATACAGGGTTGTCATATCGATTATTTTTCCCAAATTTAAAGGCAGGAAGTTGAAATAGGTATTTAATGGTTACATAAGTATACTACTGCAAAAATTACAAAATGTCTGGTTGCCATATCTAACATTTCAAGTTTGTAAGCAGTAACCTGGAAATAGGCATGGTGGTTATAAGAAAATAGCAAACATTTTGGAAGAACGACGAATGGAATGTTGCTATATTTAACTTTCTGAGTCTAGAAAGCCAGAAAACGTATACGTATAAGATTAATATTTTTTTGTAATAAGTACGTTGTACACAGCAAACCGAAAGGAAGTTTTTAGTAATGAACAATGTGTAGTCAGCAGATAAGTCGAAACAAGATGTATAAACCTTAATAACCGTGATAAACACAAAATGTAATATTATCTACTTGGATAGGGTCATGTCCTGAATTTTATGGTTTCATTTTGAAAACAGGGCTGCGAGCAATACGTGCCTTCCTCACTGATGGCATTTGATTTGATTTTTGTAACTTAGCTTTGAATTTTAGCTAATCGCGACGATGATAATGAGAGAATTGATAAATGTGTACTGAAAAAGAAAGTAGCGCCCTGTACCCCGATAACATAGTGGTAACAACGTCTCCTTGTAATGAAGGGGCACTGGGATCGATACCCGGTGGAGGGACATAGTGGCTCGAATCCCACTTTAGGTAGGATTTAAACTGTAGGTCTATTCTCGATAGCGTATTGTTGAGTCTTAAATCCACCAAAAGTCCATAACAAAAGGCATTGTTTCAACGTATGTTGAATGTATAATTGCAATGTATATTGTGATAAATTAATCCTTAAGCAAATATACATTTGTAATTCTGTTTAACAATAAGAGATGTCACTTTCCTTTAAATCTATTCACAAAATCATAAAAATACAACTTGGAAATTCATTTCCAAATGAACAACCTCTTATGCATATCTTTTACGTATGTGTGTGTGTGTGTGTGTTTTTTTTCTGAAATCTGGCAAAGTTCTAATAATGTATTCACTTCATAAATGTCTATTACATAACAGAAAGCATCATTGGGTATTCAATATCAGACGAATAATGAATTCCACGGGAATATTTCAGCGAGTTCGTAGATTTGAGTTCAGCTCTCAACGACAAATGGTGTTGGTTTGACCCGCGTTAATGTCATTGGTGTTTCCTTTGTGTTTGTTTCTCTATCACAGTATAATTCTTTTCCATAGTTTCGGGGTCCTATTTTTTTACCGATTTATCTAGGATTTGTTTAAAATTACGGATCATGAGAAATGTACGATTAAAGGCAAGGTAAAGTCCGGAAAAAACAAATTGAAACTTATACTTAGTTGAAAGGACAATTGGTTATTGTTGATTACAATTATAGAAATAACTTTATCGAAATACTTGGTTTTCTTTTACATACATATTTCTAATTCGTTTAGTGCACCATTCCATTCCTACTTGAATATGTAGACTATAAATAAAAACTCTGCATGGTTTCCTTCAATTCATTATTACAGTATAGATCTTCCATGATTCTCTTGGCTTATGATGCATAGAATTAACAATTACGGATTTTTTTCGTTCTTTTTTGTTCTTTTATATTGATTTAACAAATCTAGTCACCTTATTATTCTATTAAACGATACTGGTTGGAATGATTTCTCCATTCGCATGGACGTCCGGAAATGGAGGGGGCCACGCCACCCGGAAATTAAAGGTAATCAAGAAGTACATATTTCACGCATATAATTTCATTTCAGTCACAGTAATATATGTTAATTATTGCAAGGGCGTTGCAGGAACATGATAACTTCAAACTGTAGAATATTTTTAATGGGAATAATACTATTTTGGGGAAATTCTGCCTCATTCTGCCCCCCTCCCTTGGACAAATATCTTGCTTGTCCCTCCCTGGAAAAAATCCTGAAGACGTCCAAGTATCAGCGGAGTTAAAAATTTCATTAAATGTCCATACATCACCGTTGACAAGCACACATAATATGCATGTAATGATACAAGAGAACACAGCCTTTAAAGGCTTCTTTTTATGACAGTGAAGAGAAGAATAACACGCGCAAGTAATACTTTTAAAAGAGAACAATCTAGCCAGAATTGGTGTAGCATAATTCTAATACAACTGGCAACACTTGATCTGTCTGGCAAAGGCGATGTCTCTACCATGTACGGATAAGTCGAACGCAACGTACAGCGCAGCGAACGAAGTTCTCAACCCCGAAAGCACACACAAACAAGCTATGTACCAGTTTCACCCTCCTCCCCTCTTGAAACGGGCACAAGACCAATGAGCTAGCCGATTGCACTGAGTCACCTGCAAGGAACACGGAATACGGCACAAAACGAAGCTGTCTGTTGTATGGGGGAGGTGGGTCGGAAAAATCCGTAAAGCAGAAAAAATTGATTGCTCGAAATTATTCGTAACCCATTCAACACATAACATTCAAACTCTTATATCTAAGAGTCACAATCCAAAATTTGAAATACCCCACGGATCCCTGACGTCAGAGCGACCACAAACAAAAAAGCTTCGGTCAAAAGTCCCCGTGCACCTCCTCCTTCACCCGTTCGACTAGGGCCATAAGGAAGCATGATTCACTCTGTCCCTCCCCTCCAAGAGGGGGCGATCATACAGACAAACAATTAGAGTACGTGGAAACAGGACTGCAGGCTCTTTTTCATGTGGTCCCATTATAACCACTCCGTCACGGAAGTCGGCTTTAACGCGCCCATTCCATTATTCATAGTTGCATTACAGCATTCGTGTAAAAAAAACTCCTAAACGGATCGGAGCGTGCTGTCAAAAGCACCACGCTCCGGAGCGGAGTGCTGTTGCCTCACGCTCCGCTCCGGATCGGAGCGTGCGTCTAAAAAATCTGAACCACTCCGCTCCGGAGCGGAGTACTGCTGTATCACGCTCCGCTCCGGATCGGAGCGTACGTCTCAAAAAGCTGAACCACTCCGCTCCGGAGCGGAGTGCTGTTATATCACGCTCCGCTCCGGATCGGAGCGTGCGACTCAAAAAGTCGAACCACTCCGCTCCGGAGCGGAGCGTGTCTCTCAAGAAGTCGAACCACTCCGCTCCGGATCGGAGTGCTGTTGTATCACGCTCCGCTCCGGATCGGAGCGTGCGATTCAAAAAGTCGAACCACTCCGCTCCGGAGCGGAGCGTGTCTCTCAAGAAGTCGAACCACTCCGCTCCGGATCGGAGTGCTGTCGTACCACGCTCCGCTCCGGAGCGAGGAGCGGAGTAGAAATGACGCTTCGAAGTCGCTCCGGAGCGCTCCTTTAGTACGCTCCGCACTCCGCTCCGAAACCCTGCTACAAGCCTGTCTGGTTTAGATGTGGATTTCCTATTTGTTCGCACTAAGTGGGTTCGTTCACTGTGTTCTATTTTGGTCGTCGGAAGAGAAACTATATTTTTTTCTTTGGATGGATCCGAGTCACCGAAGGAGAGTTCCTCATTATGCTGCGAATTGTTGATCTCTGGATTGGCTAGCTGCCATCGCACCTTCGGTTCATGCTTAAGAAAGGGCAATAAACAGTGTTGCCAACCATTGGAATAAAAAAATCAAGTTTTGTTAAGGTTTAATATTAAGTACGAAGGCCTTCTTTCGCCATGTTTAATTTTAATTGATGGATTGAATTAAAATTGGGTGCGTCAGCACATTAGGCCATTTTACACCCTTCATTGTATAAGGGAAATATCCCCTTAGGGTGTAAGAAGCTCCTTGAAAAGGTTAGGTTGTAAAGGGACCTGTACAAGCCAAACATTAAAAAAAAACACAGTGGAAGAGACCAGTTCTTCATAAAAAACCTATACTACTTCATACACTGAAAGTTTTCACCTTCTCAACGTCTCTCCATTTTTTTCTGTCCTGGATACACTTCCACCATTTGTTGTTCATATCTTTCAGATCCTTAATAACATCATCAATCAATCTGTTTTTTGGTCTGCCTTTTGCTCTTGTCCCATCTGTATATCCCTATAACTAGCCTTTCCTGTGGCATTCTATGAACATGTCCAAGCAATCTTAGTCTTCGAGATTTAATAAAGTTTCTTATGGTGTGATTTTGAATTATTCAGTTTATTTCATTATTATTTCGGATGTTTCACATGCATACGTAACTGTAGGTCTTATGGTATAATAAAGCATGTTTGGCACACTATTTGTTTACTTTAAATACCTCCAAATTGGCATAAAAAGCTGTTTCCGGATGCAATTCTCTTTGATTTCTTCTTGTATTATTGTGTTATCTCCATTCACTATTGATCCATTCCACCTTTACCTCTCGCACATCTTAGGCATTTTGTTTTTTGTGCACAAAACCTCTCCACATTTGTTAAAACGGCCACTATCTTCCAAGAGGGATGACAAACAGTTGGGAAGAGTCTTCAAGCCAAGAAAAATATGCCGAACACTTGAAAATACAGCAAGTGACCATGGGTGAGACTGCTGTGTCCAATACGCAGTCGATTTAGAACTTCTCGACGGGAGGGATGAGGATTCTTTTGCAATTCGTGTCAGGAGCACTTTCAGTTTTTCTTTTTTAGGGGCCATAAGGAGTGTAAAGTTCTCTAGACAGATAGATGCAGAAAAGGATGACATTCATGGCAACAATTGCCTAGTATTGTGTGATGGATAAGAAAGTTGCAAACTTGTTGAACATCCCTGTCCGATGAACCATAGTCCGTGTCAGTGGCATAGTGCTGTTTCTGTGCACCCACCACCACCAGTGGGGCAACCACAAGGTGGGACAGGGAGGGGCATTGCCTCCACAACCATTTCTCGTTGAATACAACTTCTGGGGTTATGGAAACAGTAATGTTTATCGAGGAAACCCCACAGCCTCCAGGAACTTCGAAAACAAGAAACTCTTGCAGATGTGTCTGGATATTGATGGGAACCATTTCCAACAACTCCTGTTAAGTCGATGTTATGTATTATTGTGCTAGTGCATGACAGTTGTATACTTACTTTTCAAATGCACTGTAGGATAGAACACTTACACCCCATTATTATTTTCAACAACTTTTAATGATTACAATCCTCATTCATCAGGATCAGTGAGAGTATTGGTATCTGTTGAAAACTGTATTGACTCTACTACTTTTTATATTCTCTTAGTTTTAATTTACACATCTCTTAGTTAATATTTCATACATAAGATCGTTCTTGCATGCACTACATGATTGCATATTATGCTAACACTTACCTTAGTTTTGAATTCTGCTGGCAAATTCTTGATTTTCTATTTATTACAGTTTCTCCCCTTTAACCCCACATTGTGTGTCATGTCCTTTTTATTTGTAATAAAACATTTTTTAGTTAAGTTCCAACGATTGTACATTCCGAGTTGGTGTGCATTTGGTTAACATATGAATATGTGTGCATTATTTTAAAGTCAAAATTGTTTAATGTTATTTCATGCCATCACAGATCGATGTACGGACGTTGGGAGGGGGAGAAACTGGTCCACCGATCTCCTGCCCAGAAATTTTGCAGCCTTCATTTCAAGTTACAAAAAGGCAGAAAGCTTGTTACTTTTGTTAATAAAAATAAAATTCAATTAGACTGTTTCCGAACAGAATAAGTAAAAAATGTGTTAAATCAAAAAAAATTGAGTAAAGTACAGGAACCAGTTTATATTTTCATAATCTACCATTTTAAACAAGAGTTTCAAAATTCCAAAAATTAGTGTGCTGGTGCTGTTGCAAAAGAACTGGTTGACCATTGTGTTTAATTTTTGGAACCTTACCTTACCAACTGAACATATATTTCATTGATTGATTTGGTGTTTTAGGTCCACTTTATGCACAGTAATGCTAATCGGGACTGAACCTATAGTTTAAAGTGGGATCTGAACCAGTATGTGCCTCCACCGGACTATTATATTTGAGGATGACCAATCTCTCAGCACATTATGATAACGAATAGGTCACATAAACCACTTCAGTAATCCTTGATCCTGATGTACAGTCGGAGAAAGAATTACCTGGGCCACGGGACCTAGAATTTCGTAACGTCTTAAAGCCTGTTGTTTATGCAACCCAAATAACAAATTATTCGCTTAAGTTTGTCTGGTGGATCGTGAGTTCTCGGGAAGGATTGAGCATTGATAGCATGAGTCACATGACTCATGCCCCAGCAAGAACAAACAACAGCTGGGTGCTACGTGGCCTCAAGAAGAACATTTTAGCAACTGTTTTCTTAACAAGATCTGCCACACGCTAATTGTTTCTCTATCTGGTATTGAATTCGGAAGCCTTTGATTGCATGTCGAAGACGTTACCACTACGCCATCGGAGAGGTAATGGAACGCCTTGAGAAAGACACGAGTGAAACCATATTTAGCGTAAATTTTAAAAATAAGACAATATTTTGTGGTCACAGTTTCGAACCGTGGGAGAGGCATAGATTTTTTTGTCCCATCGTCCATTTCACGAGTTTACTCACAGACACATTTAACACGAGTGGTAGAAGAAAAGCGAAGTAAAATAACTGAAACAGAAATAAAAGAAAAAAGCGAAACAAATTTTATCCACAATATTCTGCAGTCACTTCAGTCGTATTCACGGAATGCTACCTTTAAAGAGAGGCGTGGTCTCTAACTTGTCTTTTCCCCTTCCTTTGTGCTCTCGATTCCCTCTGTCACGATTGGTCTAAAACTAATCAATGCGACGTTAATTAAACAATCGAAACAATGCACAATCAACTGATCAACATTCCAGTTTTTTTCGAATCGGAAAACAATTGAGATGCTGTAAAATGAAGCAAGATGCAGTAATAAACTGGGAATTTGGTACGGTATAGAATAAATCGGTGAAGATGTTCAATCTGATTGGATTTTTGTTATTTAGTGTTGCTATTCTTTCACTTTTTGCAAATAGCGACGATGAAGATGAGTAATGAGTGATGATATGATGACATTGACTAACGGACACTCACCAAGAACACCCATGGCAAAGCCGAGATTCGAACCAGGGACCCATGCTGTCGTAGCGCGCTGTGCTAACCACTCCGCCACGGAGGTTGGTTAGGAGTGGACATTATACCATATTTTGTGTGCGTAATTGGGATCAATCAATGGAATGACTAGACATATTATATTATTAATATATTCATATCATAATATCACGTCATATTATTCGACACGAAGTAACATCAGAGACATTCCATCTTCCATTATTGCCTTTCAACTATTTCTTCGACTTCAGGTTAATAACATCAATAAGATAAATTATGAAACAAATGATAATGAATGTGGGATATTGACAGTTATTTCGAATTACCTGACACAAGCAACATTAAGCAGACTCGGTGGGCAAGCTCATTAAGTGGTCAACCTTCGATCTCGTCACCAAAGTACCCGGATTTGAGTACCGTCCTTGTCACAGGTGTTTGAGTATTTCGTCATTAATTTCATGTAATGGTCACTCGTCCGCGACTAGGAAGAAAAGTGATGGTACGTAACAAAACTAATAAAAATAAACATGATCGAAGAGTACTTATTTCATCTCTCACGAAATCTCCTATAAAACCGGGATATATGAAATATATGTATCTTCACATACTTTTTTCGATTTCTATATTTAACTAGCCGAGACCGAGAACGGGAGACCAATTTTCAATTCGAGAAACCGAGAGACGGAGACACTGTAAAGTCTTGTTTCTTTCTTGACATCTGCCTAATTGAGTGCCAGTGGCGTATGCAAGGGGGGGTTACGGGGTTTAAACCCCCCTTGAGCTTTTGAAATAATATGAAAAATGCTGTGGAAAAAATAAAAATGACCAATTTATCACTGTCAAGGACCTGCGGCAGTACTACTACTACTAATAATAATAATATAATAATAATTTGAATTATTATTCCCATGCGGCACGGAGAAAAGCACAGCATTCCAAACACGCGTCTTTAAGAGTGAATGCCTTGAAAATAAACACGAATTCTTGAAAATAATATATAAGGGCAACTATGATTTTAAAGAGCAAAAAAGTTGTTTTGTATCTCGGCTGCAACAATGTTCAATGATCATGTATTTTTGTGTGTGAACAATGAGCATTAACTAAAGAAAGTTCTTGGTTCGTTGAACTTGGCTAATGTATAGACAATGGCTAGGCCGACAAGAATAACTCAGTCACCAGTCCGCCTTCCCGCGGCACGTTTCAATTTCTGAATTCGAACGACAATAAGCTTAACTATTGTAAAATGTTATGTTGGTAACAACAGTGAGACAATCCAAATTTGAATTATCGGGGATATTTATGCGGCGACAAAGCCGGAAAAATTCCAACCAATTCCGGGAATCGAATCCGGATCTCCCGCATGGTTGTCAGATGCCCTACTGACCAGACCCCCCGCAGCTTCTTGGATGAGTTCCGTACTTTGATTATTTCAATTTATTTTAATATATTTTCTTGTTTTTATGGATTTTCTTCACACTTAAAATGTCTCATCTCGTTGAGTAGACAATTATTTCGTAAGAAAGAAAAAATGCTCTAGAATTTGTTAAAAATCGAATTACTAGAAATTAATTTCGTTTTATTGCTTTCATAAATACTATATTTATGTAGATCTCTACTACTTAATAGTAGTAGTGGTATTAGTAGTATTATTAGTAGTAATTCAATTAATTAATTATAAGTATTATTATTTAATTATGAGAATTATTATTTAATTAAAGTATCATAAAACAATGGTAATGTGAATTTCGAACAAGTTTTATATATAACACCCCCTTGATGAAATCCTGCGTACGCTACTGTGTTGTTCTGTTCGTTATTGGCTTTGTATTGGCAATTGTCATTATTCTTCCCCTGTAGGTAAACCATAACGACGATTTATGATGAAATAAAGCAGATAAAACGGCAAGAACAAGAAAGTCATGTCTGCCCGGGACTTCAACCCAGAACCTTACGTAACGAGATTTGAAATTCTGGAGAAGACATCTGTGTTTCACTTGACTTTCTCTTTCCTCAACTTCTGTTATTTTATCATGCACGTATAATTAAAATGGATCTTAGAAAATACGTTGCGATCCATAATTGTGTTGGCTATAAATGTGAACTCCAACATGGAATAAATTATTCCCTTTTGTATGTGGTTGAACATTAAATTTTCTTACACTGTGACAATTTCTTTTTTATTTTTTCTGCACAGATAAGCTAATCTGGACTGGACCTTCAGTTTAAAATGGCATACGAACTACTACGTGCATCCACCGTGTATCGAACCCGGGATCCCTTGATTATAAGGTGACGACGTTATCATTACGCCATCGAGGAGGCCCGTGAGAAAATATTATTCACTCGATCTATACAATAATTTATTTAAACATTTACATTTTCGTTCTCTTCTTTTTTTTTGTTAACTACTCTTCTACGACTTTTTTTTTGTCTTTGAATTTCTTCTTGTTTCAGGAAAAAATAATACATGCAGGCTGTATACCCCCCCCCCCCCCCCCGTGCAAATAGATAGAAAGCTCACTCTCGAGAACTAATTTATAAATAACGTAACAATTAGGAAACAATTCGAACGTTAACTGATAATAACTGAAGATGAAACAATACTTACAGACGCTAACGAAATATCTATTCTTGTATAAGCTCACAGGCAACAGGTATCTGGTGAGTCATTCACTCTTGCTAACTACGAGCGAAGGTCACTGAACCAAAGGGTGGCAAACAGGCGTCTGCTCTACGAAACTAGGGTGAGCAGGCGAGGCCCGTGTTCCTGTTATCAATGACGTACGAAATAAGGAGGAACACAGCTTTCATATCAAACTAGACCTGTGTTTCGGTTCCGCCATTGCATGTAAAACGCTTTCTCGTCGTGGCCCTGAAGGCCTACGTTAAGCCTTCTCTGAAAGAAAGATATCTTACCATTGAGGGGAGGAAAAGTGTGTGTGTATATCGAGGTCCTTCAACTTTCGTATTCTTCTTCATTTCAGAACGCGTGCTGTATCGTCGATTTAATCCAATCTAGCCGTTCTAGGTTTTAGGTTCTGTTTCTGTTCGGTAATTTCACATTGTCTTCCTGTTTATGTTATTCGCGACGAAGCTTCTTATTTCAATAATCTGGACAATAACGGGATTGTGTTGGTTGGTTGATATGGTGTCTAAGTCCACTTTATGCACAGTAAGACTAATCGCGAATGCACCTACAGTTTGCCTACCTGCTGCTAGATATTTGCGTGCTAAGATGTAGGAAGTGATACATTTTCAGTGTGTGGAATTAAGATTTATTTCTGATACGAAGAATCTGAGAATGGAGTAGTGAGAAAAGTATCACCTCACATGTTTGAATTTTAGCGCCCCCCCTCCACACACACACACACACACACACACACACACACAGGATATCGGCCGTGGTTTTTATAATGAAATATAACATGGATGAATTGTGTCAAGAAAAACTGGAGCCTATTCACATCCCTACGGAACTTGGAAGAATGTCCACGTAGAAATTAGAAAGTTCTGTTCCGATAAAATCGGGACGTATAGTAAATGAAAAAGCAAAGTGCTACCTTGTGCTTTGAACCAAGCCATGAAGGCGTGTAGGGGGTGCGGAGTTAGGGTCCCACACTTTCTTGTTACGGCCGAAGGTGGTAATAATGTGATCAGCACCACGCCCCTGGCCGCCTTTACCTCCTCCCCCCCCCCCAAGCTTCCTACAGGTACCCATTTTATACGACGCTGGGTGGGCGCCGGAGCCACTTGAACAGGTGGACAAAATTCCAATTCTCCCCAGTCGGGGATCGAACTCAGATCTCTCGCATGGTAATCAAACTCCCTAACGACCGAGCTACTGCGGCACATATAGTATAGTAGCCTTATAAAATTAAGGCAAGAATTATTTTAGCGTTTCGTTCGACGGTTTTAGGGGAATGATTTTCGGACATAGGCTATAACTCTTGTCGGTTCTGCGACCTGGCTTGAGAAAAGGCGATTTTATGACGAACAACATTCCACCTGACAAGTCACGTGACTTTTCTACATTTCCTGTGTCTGTTGGCTATTGCATGAAAGACGAGTTGCTCCTTGAGACAGACTGAATCACCCGATCACCTAAAGGTGCAATGTGTGTTGCCTACCTTTCCGGCATTATTTACTGCCATTAAAGTCTTATGGGGAAGAACTTTTTTCCACCACTGTACATGTGAACTTTATATAGAGTCAAACAAAAGTTTTTTTTTTTAACCTTTTAAATAGGACTGACTCAGTTTGAACCAATACGATACTCTTTACCGATTTCCACTGATACTTGAAAATTGCAATAATTAATTTTTTTAAGATATTGATAATACTATTCCCAAATTATATGCATCATTTACTTAGGAATTTGCTTTCGAATATCAAGAATTACATCAGAATATTAAAATTGATGTTATGCAATTACAACAGAGTTTTATGCAAAATTGGTGCATAATTTCCAGGATACACAAAGTGTCATGTGGCTTTTTTGTGGACCCTGTGAAAAGACCAATATACCGAAAAAGTATCGGTAGATGAATGCCAACCGGTACTTTCCGATACAGTTACATCGGCATCGGTTCAGCCCTACTTTTAAATCATTGTGCAGTTTATTTAAAAATTATATCCAACAAAATTTTATTCAAAACACATTAAAATATGATTCTTCAGTAACACTGATATACCAATTAGAAGCCGCAAGTTCCTTCAATGGTTAAATTAAATAAGTACACACACACTATGCTTTCATAAATATATTTCAAAGTCAACAGAGAGCAGTGGCAAGCTCCGTGTATATCAAACAAACAAAAAAAAAAAAGTGGTCTGGAATTACAATGATCACACTTATAAAGGTCGTACAAAAGGAATTCATTACTTAAATTACTTTTCAAATTTATAGATACTGTAGAAAATTAATTGAAAACACATTTGCTAAAACCTTGAATACCTCTGACAAGATCTTCTAAAAAGTCCAAATAAATCACTGGAATGATAACAGAGGGGGGAAGTAACCTTCCACACATATGGTTATTGCCTTGTGTGTTCTTAAATCGATCAATGGTAGACTTCTTGAAACCTGATCCATAGACGAAATGAAATAAGATTGCCTGCTATACTGTTTCCATGGCTTAATCTTCGTAGATCCAATTTGAGGTTGCTGGCTGCCACGCTATCAACTCCTTAGAATCGAACCACAAGCCTATTTCTTTGTTCGCAGACTCCACTGAATCAGACCCGTGGATTACGTTCCTGCAAGATAAATATTTGTTAGCTTCTTCCACAGGTTAGAGGGATCAAACATTACAGTTTATGTGGTTATTTCAGGAACATAAGGCTTGCCTGAACCTTCGGCCGCCACCAGGGGAGATTTTTCCAAATTTTCCTCTCCTTTAAAAAATGGTAAATGTCTGTTATATCAGACACACATTTCTATCTGATATTTTCAGTTTCAAATGGTTCGTACTTACCAATTGTGTATTGCGGTATATAGTTGAAGGTGCCATTATGCTTTTTACACGCAAATAACGATTTTTCACATTACGAGTAATTCTTTTGGGTCCTTTCTTCCGTTGCGGAACATACAATATGGCATGCACAGCTGTGGATCATTGCACGTCGTGCTTGTGTTTTGTCGATTTGGAGTGGGTACGCAGTGTTTCAACCTTCTTAACCGAAAAATATCTACTTTCGTGTTCATTATGTCATCACAAACCATTGACTGATAGCCCCACTGACCATTTCCGGCATAGTTAGGTAAATTCATGTAAAAAAGGCATGTTTGGAAACACTGGCGAGACCGTGTGACTTTCGACACTCGCACCATCTGTAGGTACATAATGGAAACAATGGCATAATGTTGTCGCTTTGCACAAAATGCAAGTTTATTATATCAAAAGTGCTTATTTCTTGTTGTGCAGCATTCTACGGTGAGAAAATACCTCCATGAACTTTCAAAATGCTACAGAAACTCATTTCCGTAAGTAGTTTCTTCTGTAAAAATGAAGAAATGTGTCTCCAATATAACAGACACATACCCAAAAAACTGCTGTGATATTCCAAAATGTAAAAACTTACATCAGCTTTCTACAGCACTGCCATTAATTTTCTTGTGGTTTGCTTTCGCTGTTATCTAGATATTTTCAATAGTTTTGCGATTATGAATTATTGATAATATCTAGACCATAGCAAAAGCATGGTGTTCTAGAAGGAATTCTAAGGTGGTGTGATTTTTCAGATTTTTGAAAATCTCAGCAGTGTCTCAAAAGTAGAGGATCATTTTTAAAAATGTGCCCTTGTGGCAGCCAAGCTTTAATGTCAGAAGGCAGTTATTCTAACAATGAGAAAGTACAGTTCAAGGGTTTACTATAATTTTTCTCCCAAAAAACTTGAGCGAGAAAATCGGATTTGAGAAGATATGTCACGGAAAAAACTGACTTCTGTACAGATCCAACCCACAGAAGAACTAAGCCATGAAATTATGTAAAATGCAAAATAAACTTTGAGAGACAAAACTTAGTTTATTTAGGGCGGGTGTTTCAATGCAATTAAAGTAACTAGAGGTTATGGAAATTTTGAGTCTTTCCGTGTGTGGTTCTCTCCTCAACTTGAGGCTGAGTGGCAGTTAACTCGATCAATGCTTTTTCTGGAGGCCAGAAAAGTTGCAGGCACTTGCAAACAAACATGGCTGCCTCATTGAAAGATTCATCTGCAACAGACAATTTCTCAGTCACATTGAACAAGAAATAATTCAATAGGCCGAACGGGAAAGTCTGACAGAACCAGGTCTGGACTGTATGCTGGATGCTTGAGAATTTCCCAATGCCATGAATTTACTTTTTGCGTCACTGATGCAGCCACATGGGGACGAGCATTCTCATGGAGAATGACGACCTCCAGATGGATGTTTACGGCACAGAGCAGCTCGTAGACGATCCAATGTGACACAATATGTAGAAGCATTTACAGTTGCTCCCCAGCATAGCTGCCATTTTGAAACTACTGCCTCTTGGCGTGCAAGAGGTGCACACACCTGCCATCCTGTTGAAAGGTGCTGAAATACATGTACTTCCAAATGTATATTTCAGTTTGGCTGTAAAAAAATTACTCAATTACTTTTTGATATCCCCTCGTAGAATGGACAATTTTATTTTGTATATAGTTTTTTAAAAAATAGAATTTCATTCATTATTTTAATAGGAAATTCCATTTTATAGACCACTTTTTATCCCAAAATCAGCTTCGTTTTTACACTGAAATTTTGACCTTATTTACCAGAAATATGTAGGATAGAGATCTGGTATTTTACTAAATTTACCTTCACATGACAAAATTAATATAACCATTGTACTGTGTGTTCAGATGCATCTAACAACATTGTTCCACCACATCAGTAGGTTCTGCCATTGCTGGCGCTGATGAGAAATGGAACTTCAGAACGACCTGATTATCATCATAACAACATGCAATGTACATTTTTAAAAACTGCCACTGTCAATCTTGAAAAGAATAAAATCAAGTTCCTGTTCAAGTAGGAGTGGCTCATTCAGAGAGAATAGAGTACTGGCATTTTACTAAATTTACCTTCATGTGCCAAAAATTATCTATCCATTGTACTGTGTGTTCAGGTGCATCTAACAACATTGTTCCACCACATCAGTAGGTTCTGCCATTGCTGGCGCTGATGCGAGATGGAACTTCAGACAAAGCTGATATCATCACAACATGGTACAATGAACACTCAAAAACTGCCATTGTTCATCTTTTTTATCAATAAAATCAAGACCAAGCTCCTTCTGGTTTAAGAGGGAGTGGGAACAACTTCAGTAGCTTCCCAATTGTTCTCACGATGCTGGGTCAATGCCGAATCAAACCTGGGACCACGTGAGCGCTAACCACTTGGGTAAATGGAAATTTATTACTATTTGCCAAATAAATCCCCAATTATTTTACCACTCTTTGGCCAAATCAATTTTCTTTAGGGATGAGCCGATACCTAGAGGCATGCAAATTTAGTTTTTGACGAAAAAACGAAATAACATGCTGTAATGTTCATTTTTCATGTTTCTGAAAGGTCTGAGGTCATGAAATAATGCGAAATGAACTGCAAAATTGACTCAAACACGAAATTTACAGTTTATATACCGACGTGACACTTTCTGAAGTATCCTGCGAGTTATGAAATTCACGGAAAATGATTAATTCTGCTGTAAATATTTGAGAAGCAAAAATGGACCCCTTTATACAGGAATAATCTTAATATTCTGGAAATGATTTAATGTGCTATTAGAAGGGATATATTTATTTTGTGTAATAGTGCACATTTTAAATCAAATTTGGGATTATATTCACATTTTTAAAACCAAAATGTCATTTTATATAGCACTTTTGATGTGATTATTCACCGCTATAACACCAAAATTTTATTTTATTTACTGCTTTTGAACCCAAAATCAACTGTTTTTGTACTGAAATGTGCCTCTACCGATACCATTGGACATGTAACTGTATAAACACCAGAGATATCTGAAACAAAGTATTGTTCGAATTTATTTACAGATACCGGCCAACACTATTACGGAATATTGGTGCTTCACGGCTCTGCACAATGTCACGTGACACTTTTATGGAGTTAATTATCCTGAAAATTACTATTTTTATCTAGCACGAACTGAAAACCAATTTTTTATAACGTAAAATGAACTTCTAGAATACCTTAAAGGGAAAATCTTGACACATTGATGCAATACTTACACTAATTTCTTAACATTTTTTTATTATTATTATTACAATTTTCAAGCATCGGCTCAAAGTACATAGTCTAAGCTCTATACTGTGTTGTGTTCAGGTGCATCTAACAACATTGTTCCACCACGTCAGTAGGTTCTACCATTCCTGGTGCTGATGTGGGTTGGAACTTCAGACAAAGTTGATATCACAAGACTGTAAACTTTTTTTTTTTTTTATGAAAACTACTTTTGCTCATGTTGCAAACAAAATCCAAGTTCCTTCTAGTTCAAATAACTCGTGAACAAGTTGTTGAATTGAACGCTTAAAAGGAAATTGTCAGAGATCACATCCTTTTTCTCATAGTATGCAAAATTAGGTCCAAGAATTTCTATTTAGGAACGGTTCTAAATAACGCCATGCAAGCCTGACTGTCTACCAATCAGAGGGCATGTTTGTGAAAAAGGAAAGGGGCGGTGCAACATTCTCGTCTGCTTATTTAATCAACTATCCAACAAAGAATGATGTATATATTTTCAGCAGTGAGTAATGTGATAAACAAAAACCTTATTTACTCGTGTATAATGTGCACTTTTTTCAAAACTTTTGCCCCCAAAACTGGTGTCTATTATGCACGGAATAATTCGGACAAACACATGAAACCGTACAGGGTCATTCCATGATTTTGTGATACTTTTATTCATTTTTCATGTTTACGGAACCCTATCATGTAATATATCGTTGTAAAGCTTAAATTATGCAGTTTCTGAATATGGTAACAATATTCCATTTAAGATGGTGACTAATGTGCAATGCAGTTGAAATAAGCTAATCACAAAAAGAAGGAAAAGTGAAGGAATTAGCAAATCCACGTATAAACGTTTACAGGCAATTTCCCAATTTTCACTTTGTAATGTAATGTTTTGCAACACCAAGAAAAGCAGTGCTGTTGTGACTGAATTCGAGCATGCACCTCCCGTCACATGGTATGCATATCAGTGGTATTTGTTGGTCAAGAAATAATAGAAATAACTTCCTGAGCACTGCAAATCCATATAGGCATTTTCATCTTGCTTTCTACTAAAACAGAATAAATAAGATTGTTACAGAAGTTAAAGCTTTGGGATGCTAACACAGTGGATGGAGAGGGGGAGGTGCCATGGGTTGGTGACATTGTTTACACAAGAGTATATTCTCCTCTTGGTCTACATAGCAACAGCTTTACAAAGCCATTTCTTGAATCTGGATTGTACTGTGCATTATATAAGAGATAAAATTTTTACTTTTCCCATCAAAAACCAACGTACGCATTATACACTTGTAAATATGGTATATTCAATCAACAACCAACTGTAGAAGAAAACATTCAATGAAAAACAACCATCTGTGGAAATGAGATTTTCATAAAATTATTTCGTTGCGTTCATATTGTTTTTCTGGTGTGTCAGATTACATTTAGACTATTAATACCAACAAAATATATCAACATTACAATTCTTTGAGTTTCTAATATACCCTACATTAACCTTTGGAAAGAAAATTATCTTTGTTACAGCTAATACCTAGTCTGCCGTACAGACTGCCACATTTTGATAAAATATGAACTTGTCCATTTATTTTCATCATGTACATCTGCAATTTCAGACCATTTAAGATTTCCAATAGGAATGCTGTCCAACGACTTTCAATTCAATGACTTGTTCTCGTGTTTCATTTGTGTACAAACAGCTGTAAAGTAGGAATGGGAACAATTTCTTGGTTCGGCATTTTACAAAATTTATCATTTAAGCCAAATTAGTATGTCCATTGTACTGTGTGTTCAGGTGCATCTAACAACATTGTTCCACTACATCAGTAGGTTCTGCCATTGCTGGCGCTGATGAGAGATGGAACTTCAGACAAAGCTGGTATCATCACAACATTGTACAATGAACACTTTCAAAAACTGCCATTGTTCATCTTTTAAACAATAAAATCAAGACCAAGTGTCTTCTGGTTGAAGTAAGAGTCAGAAAACTGATTTTCTCAAATAGAGAGGATGGAGTACTGGCATATTCAGAAATTTATCATTATTTGCGAAAATAAATTCACAATTATTTTACCACTCTTTGGCCAAATGAATTTATAATACCGATGCTGTATCCATTGATATTTATTTATGATACCGGCTGATATTCTTCTGGGATTTTGAATGAGACACTAGACACACTATTATGGAGCCTAATTATCCTGAAAATTTTTATTTTCATCTTGCATGAACTTTGGGTGAGAAAACAAATTTTTGATAACGTGATATTTGATTTCATATTCTGATGTAATCTTCAAATTTTTTTAAAGGAAAAAATCTTTGTAAATTGATGCATATGTAGTGGAATAATTAGATGCCAATATTTTGAAAAACTTTATCGGTAGAGGCACATATTTTTGGTAAATAATATAAAATATCGGTGTTACAGCGGTGAAAAAATGGATGAAAAGTGGTATATAAAAAGACATTGGTTTTAAAATTGTGAATATAATCCTAAATTTGATTTAAAAACTACATTTATTCCACATAATTAACATTTCACTTCTAATAGCACATTTATGTAGTTATCAGAGTATGAAGTTTATTTCTGTGTAAAGGAGTCCATTTTTGCTTCTCCAATATTAACAGCAGAATTAATCACTTTTCCGGGAATTGTATAACTCTCAGGACAAATCAGACCTCAGAAGGTGTCGCATCTGTGAATAAACCCTGAATTTTGTGTTTAAGAGTTAATTTCGCATTATTTCGTGACAAAATATGGTCACAAAATGCATCTCACACCTTTCAAAAACAAAAAATTAACACCACAATGTGTTTTTTCAAATTTAGTTTTTTCGTCAAAAACTAAATATGCATGCCCCTATTTATCGGTAATGGCTCAAAGTAACATAGGCCGTATCTACTCCGACTACTCTCACAATTTGGTTGGGTGATATGTGGTGAAACTTCTGTCATGTTGGATGAAGAGTTGAGAAGCAGCATATTAGTCTGCCGTAGAGGCTGAAATGAGTAAATATCGCATTGTGCAGAAAGCATGGATAAGCACTTACGTGAGGGTTCTGTTCCTTCATCAATTTCATCTAATCGTCATTCATTCTATTCATCACAATTAACCCTCCGACTATTCAAAAGCATAGTATGACCTTGCCATGCTAAGTGCACAAATATGACACTATCATAAATGCAAAAAAGGCGATGAAATACAGGACAGTTATGAGAGAGGTGCTTTTTCTTCCCACTTTCAGTGACTGCAACGAGCGAATCTCGAGTCAAGCCTAAAGATATAATTTCAGAAAGATTTATTTGCTAATCAACTTGGCTCATAGCAGAGTACTTCTTCCAACAGATAAAGGAACTACAAACAGAAGACCTTTCGGCCTGAAACTTTCCCATTCGCATACTTTCCCCTCCGACACTGCGAAGTCTACCCATCCTCCCCCCCCCCCCTCTTGCATGGAGCACAATGTACACTTACTTTGTGCAGTGCCACCATATTGAAACGACAAAGTTGAGGATAAGTAGTAAAAAAAAAAGTAACGTGCTCCCTTGTGCTTTGCACCATGCCATGAAGGCATATAGGGGGTATGGAGTTAAGGCCCCACACTTTCTTGACCTCTGCTGAAGATGGGGGTGATATGATCAGCATCATGCCCCTGGCCACCTTTACCACCCGGAGTTTCAGGTAGCAACTTTGTAGGATGCTGGGTGGGTACCGAAGCTGCTCGAACAGGTGGGGAAAAAAAATCCTGGCTCTCCCCCCACTGGGATTAAACTGGGTCTCTTGCTGATGGTCCGACTGACCTACCATGGCTGAGGAAAATAAGTGTAGGGAAAAATGAGTTTGGAGAGATGAGTCGCAAGAGTTGGTCGCAAGAGTTGTTCCAAGTAGATACGGCCAAAATCTCAGCCTCAATTTTCATGTGTTGTGTTCAGATGCACCTAACAACATTGTTCCACCACGTCAGTAGGTTCCGCCATTGCTGGCGCTGATGTGCATTGGAACTTCAGATCAAGCTTATATCATCACAACAACGTACAATGAAAATTCTTATAAAACTTCCTATCGCTCATACTGCAAACAATAAAATCAAGTTTCTTCTGGTTAAAGTAGGAATGGGAACAATTTCTTTGTTAATTCAGAGAGGATAGAGTACTTAGGGTAGCTACGATTTTTTATTTATGAAATTCCCTCACATTTCAAGGTTTTCCAGCTTAAAAATGAATTTTTCCCAGACATGTTTATCATCGTGATTTTTACTTTTGAACCTTGTGTTTTTCAATTAAATATATAATCCGTTAATTATTATGAACATTCACAACTTTTTTTCAGCAAATTTCATTTTACATGCACAAAAACACCTGAAAATTCAAAGAATAAAATTTAAAATTACAATCAGCATCAAATATATTGGGTGCTACAATCACTTGCATCTAGACTTCATGCTAAGGTAACAGAGGTACATTATTTCACCATTCACAGATCTCCACAATATAAAAACAGAAAATATTCATAAACTATACACAATTTCATTTTCTAGCAAATTTATAGTGTAGGAAATGCTGTTTTTTTGCTTATGTTTGTAAGTACACAGGATCCAGAGAAATCTTTGCTGCATATAGGAATTCTATAGGAAATGCCAACAAGACTAAGATTTATAAAATGTGCTGTTGCAGTCTATGATTAATTATTCACGTACTGTTATTAAATGACAATTCGCGAAGGCGAAGCCAAACCCCTGTGGGTTGATTACATATTTAAATTACCTGAATATTAGCATAATTGAAACTCTGCAAATAACTTTCTGATAGAAAACTTTTATCACAAATTCACAAATGTTGCATCAAATTCTTGACTTATCTCTGTTACCACAGCAACAACAATGTTGCCAAACACATTAACGTAATACAACTTATCATAAAGAGAAAAATAAACTTTATAAAATCAGATATCTGGGCTGAAAGTTTCACTTTGATATGCATTAAAAAAGTGCAAATTTATTACACGATACGATAATTTTGCACAAGACTGAGAAGCATAAGAAAGACAAGTTTCTGAACTGAATATTTTTTTGGGGGTGGAATCACAAGAACAGAATCCAGAAGTGGAAGTGAACTGCTTGTTCATTTTGCAACTTTTTCTCTGCAACTCCAAAATGCATGTAAATTCCACGATCTGTAGAAGCATGCATATTTAGTTTTTGACAAAAACATGAAATTTGAAATAACACATTCTAATGTTAATATCTCTCGTTTCTGAAAGGTGTGAGCTGCATGTTCCTAACCTGTATTGTCACAAAATGATGCGAAATGAACTGCAAAATATGAAATAGACTCTTAAACACGAAATTTACCATTTATATACCAACCCAACACTTTCTGAAGTATCCTGTGAGTTATGGAATTTACGGAAAATTGATTAATTCTGCTGCAAACATTTGAGAAGCAAAAATGGACCCCTTTACACAGGAATAAACTTAATATTCTGGTAATTATTTAATGTGTTATTAGAAGGGATATGCTTATTTTGTGTAATAGTGCATTTTTAAAATCAAATCTGAGATTATATTCACATTTTTAAAACCAAAATGTCACTTTATATGCTCCTTTTTCATCGATATAACAGCAAAATTTAATTTTATTTACCACTTTTGAACCCGAAATTGGCTGTTTTTGTATCGAAATTTTGATTTTTTTTATACCAAAAATATGTGCCTCTAACGTTCTGCAAAATCCCCTGACATTTCCCTGCTTACCAGCAACCCTGGTACTGGCACATTAAAATTAAATGACTACTTCCCAATATGAATCTACAAATCTTTAATACAGCACTGGCATTTTACTAAATTTATCTTAATATGACAAAATTCAATATGTCCATTGTACTGTGTTCAGGTGCATCTAACAACATTGTTCCACCACATCAGTAGGTTCTGCCATTGCTGGCGCTGATGAGAGATGGAACTTCAGACAAAACTAATATCATCACAACGTACAATGTACATTTTCAAAAATAAAATCAACACCAAGTTCCTTATGGTTCAAGGAGTGGGAACAATTGACTGGTTCATTCTAAGAGAATGACATTAGGAAATTTATCAGTTTGCCAAAATAAATACACAATTACTTTACCAGTTTTTGGCCAAATCAATTTTCATATTGTGCTGTGTTCAGGTGCCAACTACATTGTTCCACATCAGTCGGTTCTGCCATTCTGGCACCGATTTGAGCTGGAACTTCAAACAAAACTGAATTCATGTAACTTGTAATAATTAGAGGCATGCATATTCAGTTTTTGACGAAAACACGAAATATGAAATAACACATTCTAAATGTTAATTTTTCATGTTTCTGAAAGGTGTGAGGGGCATTTTTCTACCGTTTTGTCAATAAATGATGCGAAATGAACTGCAAGATAGACTCTTAAACACGAAATTTACCGATAATATACAGACGCGACACTTTCTGAAGACAAGTATCCTGTGAGTTATGCAATTCACGGAAAATTGATTAATTCTGCTGTAAATATTTGAGAAGCTAAAATGGACTCCTTTATACAGGAATAAACTTAATGATTTAATGTGCTATTAGAAGGGATATGTATATTTTGTGCAATAGTGCAGTTTTTTAAATCAAATTTGGGATTATATTCACATTTTTTAAAACCAAAATGTCATTTTATATGGTGCTTTTCCACCGCTATAACAGCGAAATTTCATTTTATTTACTGCTTTTGAACCTGAAATTTACTTTTCTACCAAAATTTTGATTTTATATTTACCAAAAATGTGTGCCTCTAGTAATAATTTTATTTTTAGAAAAGTGCAAGTTGACGTTGCAAAAAATAAAGCCAAGAAAACTAAGTTCTTTTTAGTAGGAGTGGGAACATCAGAGTATACAGCATGGACATTTTAGAAAATTTAGTTATATTTGCAAATTTTGGTCATTCTTTCTAAATGAAGTTGACTGACCTCTGTGGCACAGAGGTTAGCAGTGTGCGCTAAGATTCTAGGTGTCTCAGGTTCAAAGCCCAGCCTAAAAATCTGTTATTCATGAGTATCGGTCATCATCATCATCCCCACTCATCGCTATGATTAGCCAAAAGTGGCAGAAAGTGATGCCAAATAACTAAAATCAAATGAAATAAAATCTAACATTTCACGGAGTTTCTCAAGAAGCCTAGTGTTAAAAATTCAAATAAAGGAAAACAATTTCAGGAAGAATACCAATATTTTGTCTATCTTAAAACCAGAATGTGGGATAAATGTTCTGCAACAGTTCAAACTTTTCCCCATGGAATACAGAGGATAACTTTACCTTTAAAAATAAAAAGTGGAGTGACCATTGGCTAAGAATTTGACGAGAGATGCTGAATAACGACACGAAGAAGTCTAGTTGGCTGGCAGTTGTAACTTAATTCTGGAATGGAGCAGAACCTCCAAGAACATAAGATGAATTTAAATAAAATTTAAAAATAGTTTTGAACATTATGGTAAAAAGAAACAAAAAGTTACAATATTTTAAAGAATTGTTTTATATGAATTATGGGGCAAGATAAACTGGATAAAATTTAGCCTTATGGAATTATTCCAGACATGGAACATTTACTGACCTGGCTAATTACTACTTCCTGTGAACACTACATCAAAAGCATTCATTTTAATTAGGGCTGAGCCAATACCGATGTATCGGTATCAGCTGATACCAGTAGCATCGGTATCGGAAAGTATCAGTTGGAATTATTTTGCAGATACTTTTCCATCATTTTTATCTTTCACGGATTCCTCAGAAATGCCATGTGACATTGTGACAATTTCACGGAGTGTAATTATCCTGGTAATCATGTAAAATTCCAGTTTCTTTTAAGTCTGTACCAGTTGTGTAAAAAAACTTAAAATATCATGTAATTTAATATTATGTAATCCTCAAATATTTTATAGCAAAAATCTTGTGAAATTGATGCATGTAATTATAATTAGAGTGGATGTACTAAGATTAAAATAGCTATATTTTGAACAACTTAATTTTTACTTTTCAAGCATTGATATCTGTATCTATGGGAATCGGTGAGAGCATCGGTACCACGTGAAAGTGGTATCTCCTCAGCCCTAACTTTAATTATTGTAAAATTTCAGACAGATTCGGGTGACAAAATACAAGTCTTCTTTACTGATGAAAGAAACCATGCATTGTACTGTGTTCAGGTTCAACATCTACACTGATTCCAACACATCAGCTAATGCTAACGTGAGGCAGATCTTCGGACAGAGCTGATATCATCACAACACAGTTCATCAAATTGCATGCTATTATCTTGCATACCATAATTAGGTTCTCACATGAAATCTAGTACAGAATGATTTCAACAATATGGAACAATACCTCAAGAAAAATTTACTTTGTGCTTCAGAAAAGTATACTTTTCGTATCATATCTCAAACTAAAGAAATTAATTTGCACATTAATGGTGTTCATAGCTGAAATCAGGGTGGTCTGCTGTAATTACTTAATTTATTCTGCCTTTAAAAACTATTGCTTTGTTTTCCATTTCATAAACATAACCCTCTGTTCATATACGTGCGAGCGTGGGATATAATTGTAATTTTCTCAGGACAAACTAATGATATCACCAGGGCTCGAAAAATCCCGGTCGCCAGGTGGACTAAAAATTTCAGCTTTGCGACTGATCTTTTGCTGTAATATTGCCATTTTTTAAGTTTCAGTGTACGAAACTTTGAAGATTCTAAGTTCAAATTGCAGTACAGTGTAAGATAGCAAATGATTTTTTTATCAAAGTTGTGAACATTCTATAGAATCAGTAACAATTTTACTCTTTGTCCCCCCCCCCCCATTTCCCACTTTCTCACATAGTTTAGCGATGTTTTGAATACGGTGATGTTCAGCTTATAGACTGATTTGCTTCATTTTACTTTGCTTTTTGTGCAACTTTTGGCTAATTCCCAAAGATGGTGATGAATGATATGATGAAATTTATGAATGGACACTCACAAACATTTAAGCCCAGTGCAGGATTCGAAACCGGGACCCCTGGCGTCGTAGTGCAATGTGCTAACCACTCTGCCACAGAGGCTGGCTCAGCTTCTTATAGTATTTTTCAAGCACTGGATATCACTAATGATATGGTCTTGTGTAGCCGTAATTTGGAATGTGTATGGCCAGATGAGATGATACCACTTATATGTTGAGACAGTACTCTCAGTTTTTGCGGACATGCCATGTTTATGACAGTCCATGAGCGCCCAATTGCTTGTATACCAACCACGTAACTATCTTCTGCAACATTTTTTTTTTCTGTGCTTACTCAACTCTGTCACAGTTTTCATTCTTCGGCAATTATTACTTTGACTCAATCACTTCTTTTTCTGGCCAAATTAACTTTGGAATATTCGTAACGAATGAAGAACAGCAGTTCCGAGCATATTATCATAACAGGCAATCAGTAACATTGAAATACAAGAATACAATTTTATTATTATAGAATAAATAAGAAAAAATTTAAGTGATACATATTAGTAGAGGCACATATTTTTGGTAAATAAAAGCAAAATTTCGGAACAAAAAAAAACTTAATTGTGTGTTCAAAAGCTGTAAAAATAAAATTTTGGTGTTATAGCAGTGAAAAAACTGACATTTTGCTTTTAAAGTTGTGAATATAATCCAAAATTTGATTTAAATACTGCACAAATTACAAAATAAAACATAACCCTTCTAATAGCACATTTATGTAGTTACCAGAGTATTAAGTTTATCCTGTGTAAAGGGGTCCATTCTTGCTTCTCAAATATTTACAGCAGAATTAATCATTTTCCCGCGAATTATATAACTCACAGGAAAATTCAAACTTCAGAAAGTGTCTCGTCGGTAAATAAACTATAAATTTGAAATACATCTACAAACACAAGTCACACATGTTACAGGATATACTAACCTACGAAAAATTGTTAATTGCATAATCAATTCAAGATATCTTGCAATAATCTTCAGTGTGGTAGGTGGTTTGTTCTGCAAAGGACACTAACGAAGTAAACTAAACAAGACAGATAATTTTGTTTTATTTTCCATTGCTTTGTTTTCATTCTCACAGCTATACTGTGAAAACCTTTCCTCAGGGCACCAATAAATATGTTTAAATTCAATGGGATTTAGATTAAAAATTGCAACTTAACCTCTAATTTCATAATTGGGAAAAGAGAGACGCGGTAGTATATAAATACGGAGAAACTAGTACTCACTTTTATCCGCGAAGCTGTTTTTTCTTCTTTTTCGATTAATTTCAGTGCCCACTCAACCTTCTAGTAAACAAGCTAAATAGCATCCACCCCAGGCTCAACTTCACCGTAGAACAAGAAAAACTTTGTAAAATCAACTTCCTGGACATCATCAGCCGTGCACTTAACAAATTCACAACCACCGTCTACAGAAAACCGGATGAAGGCAACCAGTACATACATGCTCTCTCTAGCCATCCCCCTAAGCAAAAAGCCAATGTGTGGCTCAACTTTTATCGAAGAGCCTTCTCCTACTGTGGCAAGGAAGGATCTACGAGAGGAGATAGCCACCATCACTGAAATAGCCCTGAAACATGGCTACACTGAATCACAACTTTCTACTTGGTGCAGTAAAGCGAAATACAGGTCAGACACCCTAACCTACCACAATCAACCCAGCCGCAATCAACCCCCAGCGACCAATTTAAATGGTTTGCCTTCCCCTACCATCCCACCACTTCCAACTGCATAGCCAAAGCCCTTCTCCTATTTGGCATCAAAGTAGTGCACAAACCCAATTCCAAAATAGCTGATAAACTGAACAAACACAAATGGTACGTCCTCTCCCCGCTTGATAACCCAGGTGTATATGATGCAGAGTGTGAATGCAAGGCTCATTACATCGGCAGGTCCATCAGATCTGTCAATGAAAGAATCCAACAACACCTAACAGATGCAAAAAAAGCCCAACGCACTACTAGTCTTGCTAAACATATCAAATACAATAGCCATAAAATTCAAAAGGTTCCAGTCAAACACACTGCCCACACGCTCGTAGACACCAAAATCAAGGAAACGAACGCCATAATGCACTTCCCGCATGAACTAAACATCGATAGCGGGCAAGCGCACCACACTTGGATTCCCCTACTACAGCAGTTATCGCCTGGAAATAGCAGACGACACACCAAGACGCACAGTGCACCTAGCGGCAGCCAGAGAACTACGAACAAAAGACACACGCCAAGCAACAGTGGAGCAAGTTCCAACGAGGATGGTGGCAGTGGCCACTGAAATTAATCGAAAAAGAAGAAAAATCAGCTTCGCGGATAAAAGTGAGTACTAGTTTCTCCGTATTTAACCTCTAACGAGAAAAATTCATACAGAATTCCCTGGACCAATTCATTATAAAGATTGGTGACATGCTAACAAAGCAAACATCGCAATTCACGATTGAAATTACCACCTGAGCTTTCCAATATGGCCACTCTAAGTAGGAAAAATCTTTGTTTACATTCAGCAGTAGTACAAAATAGCAGCATGTTGTCATGACTGGTATGGTAGAAAACGTTTAAATTACGCATTATTTTTAAATATTGCGAATGCGATGTGAATTCCAGGTATTCTAACAAACGTGAAGCTGTACTGAAAACGAAGCATTTAATTATGATAGGCAAAAATAACACTGAAAATGCAGACAAAACTATGTATACGCACTGCTTGTCCAAAGCAGTGCTGTATCATCTGCACGTCATGTTGTAACTGGGGTTCTCGGAAATTATTTGAAAATAAAGGAATTGAAATTGACCTGTACTTGAAAAGCTGGGACAGGAGAAAATTGCGAACATATCGTTGCAGTTCTTTCTCGAAAGAGAAAGGCTGGATTCATAATAATATTCACGATTTCATGACCAGGCTATACTCACTGAAAAAGGACATCGTACTGAATGGAACAGTAACATTAGCATGTCCACTTTTTTTTCTGGTTACATTTGACATTAATTCATTCTCAAACTATTTTCATCTTCTCTCACCTGTTCCAAATTTCACACATACGTGATGCCAGTAATACATGGATGCATTGGGTAAGATGCTTCATGATTGGTAATATGTATGTATTTATCTCTCGAAAAACTAAAGCAAGCAGATTTGTGCATTCTTTGTAATTTCCTTGCTGAATTACAGTGTTATATCCCCCATACCAATTTTCTGTCAATTACGTTTTCCCTGATTTATTAACAAGTTCATTCCACGGGGTGGAAACACATGAAAACTTTTAATTTGTTCTGACCCATAAAACGACTTAGAGCAAAAACAACCTGGACAGTAGACCTTACTCTCTCGCATATTCCCCATGCTTTAAACGACTTCAACACAACATATCCTACTTAGAGTACTTCCTGAAAATCCCACCAGATGGCATATCTGTTAATTTTAATCGCGAATAGGAAGCAGAAGAAAATCTCTAGATCACCATAACTTTTCAGCAATTTTGCAAAGCCAAAGTCAAGGAACATTTCCACAACTCGGCAATGCTGTCAGTACAACAATGATATCACTGCATTGGGAAATGTAAAAAGAATGCCCTAACCATGATTGAAGATGCCCATTAAAATAAATTAAGTGTTTCTATAGTGGAACCACGAGCAAAACAACTTGCGCAGACCCGCGAGTCCTGTGCACCGTACCCCCACGAGTAGGGGAGGGGGAGAGTTGACCATGCTTCCTTATGGCCCGAGGTGGAGGGAAGAAGGGAAAGCTGCACGGGGACTTGTCCCTCCCAAGGTTTTTTTTCCTTGTGGTCGATCTATATCACTACTTGGCATTACTTACCTTCCAATTTGAATGCAGAGGTCCCCTCTAATTGTTCCTGGGTTGGAGTCCTTGGGGTCAGTTGCACCTAACATTTGTCGTCCCGTCTTCACAACATTCAAGCCTTCCCAAACCTAAAAAAGTGTACAAGGCATTGTTCAAATGAACCATGTAGGAATCTGATGTCAAAAAGTACACATGTGTTTCATATCAACATAATAGTACAGTTATTTCCCTGTAGCTTACGGTAAACTGCAGGAAAATAATTATACAATGCAAGCAATGCGTACATACAAGAAAAACTATAATAGTACAGGGTGTATGGAAAGTCTCTTTACACTTTAATAATATAAAGCTACATTATCCTGTTGTATATCATCTTATCGGACAATGAGCAACATTTACCGAGCTATGCCTGGCACCACTGACTACATTGTTGCCTCCTGGTGGCAGAAAAAACCCGCAAACATTCTGAACGAGTAGTGATAGCAGACAAGTGCTTTCACCGTGCAAGTGTTTCGTGGCTTGCGAGTGGGTGTATGAACATGGAATCACCAGGAAAACACTGAAGGATATAATGAACACCTGAGGTTCCTATCGCAAACCATTACAGTCATGGCTGACATTACTGGGATGGGAGAAGACATCATTTGCTATGGGAAGTGTTCTTGATGCTCCTCAGAGTGAGAGACCAAACACTGAGGCAAAAACTTGTGCCGCTGTGGAGGCATCGATTGAACGATCACCAATGAAATCAACATGCAAAATTCGAGATCATAAGAAAAAGGACTTAAAAGTGAAATAATCACAATTTTATAGCCTGTGTAAATGAACTTTCCGCCCACCCTGTACGAGGGTAGTTTTCACAAGTAAGGGCTAACTGGTAAATGCATGCATATTTAGTTTTTGATGAAACGTGTTAATTTTTCATGTTTCTGAAAGGTGTGAACGCAACATTACCCTGCAAGTTATGCAATTCACGGAAAATTGATTAATTCTGATGTAAACAGCTGATAAGCAAAAATTAACCTCTTTATACAGGAATAAACTTATTTCCATATTTAATCAAACAATGACGAAGGCAACTTTTATTGCATAAAAAATACACTATAAACGTAATGTTTTTACCTTCTAACAGGGCTAGACGCTACCTGCTGTTAACATATTCGTCTGCTAGTGGCAAGATTATGGACAGACACCACGAGGAGAATAGTTTCAAGGGTATAATGCACAAAGAGATGGCTTCTGATGAAGGTCTTCAATGTTTTCATAATTGTAATATGTAAAATTGTTCTTATTTTCGACATAAATGAATGCAAATAGACATTTTGTTATATTTACTGGATCCTCAGTAAAGTTTAACATGTAGTGTGAAAAGCATAGATTGGAAGATAATTGTTATCAGCTGTTGCTCCCTACTACTCAACTCTGTATCCAGAAAATATAAAATGAACCCAACCTAGAAACTGTCCTTTGCTCCAGAGTTTAGCTTTCCTGGAGGGGGACAATTTAACAACCAACGGCAATTTTTCATTTCATTCCCTTTTGTTAAATATTGCCATTCATGAAAACTAAGCAACAATTAGATAAGACACCATGAGACAATTGTTACACTGATGAATAAAAATAATGAAGGCCTAACTCAAGGAATTGAAGTTGTTATACTGCATTTTGTATATCCTGTCATGTTTCCCGCGCTTGGCAATCATCATTTCTAGCACCGAGTGAACTCAGCATTGGGGGAAGCTGAGGTGAGGTTGTGCATAAGACATCACCATGCTTATAAAACAAGCTTCTTGCAGGCAAAAGCAAAACACATGGGAGCTAGACCGCAACGTGGCTACAGCATGTCTTCTCGCATCCATTCGCTCCTCGCTGGCCAGCAAACTTTTTTCTAAATATTCATTGGCACCGAAAATGCTGAGGGATTGCTACTATGGGAAACTTGACAGGTTTAACAAACATGGTATAACTGTGGACATCTATTTCCATAACCTTTCACCACATCATGTGGCTTCCTCAGAGATTGACATGACCAGTCAAGGTTTAAAACATGGCGAAGGGTAAGTTAAGAGATAAAATAGGATAAAGACAATGCAGTGTCCTGTCACTCCTTCCACTCCACATCTGACTGCCACCCTTCCAAATGTTTTAAACCTTAAGTTGTCTTATTCATCCCCTGAGGAAGTAACATGATGTGCTGAAAGCTTGAGAGCAAAGTACATGTCAAAAGCTAATCTTTATTACTTCGATCTATTTTCCTGTCTTACACTTTTCTACAAATGGGAATTACATTATTATTATTATTGTTATCTTTTTGGTAGTCTACGGTTGCAAGAAGCATAAAAACAGTTTTTTTTATTTTCTTGTGACCTTCAGGAGAACACACACTCCCTTCATAATTTATTTTTAGTTTCATTAAAGATACAATTATAACAATGTTACAATGATTGGTTACAAATCTTTAAAAGATTAAAAAGGACTGTATGCTTGTCACAACAGTAGACTACCAAAATAACTTGCACAATCTTTCACTGTTTTACTTTCAATGGAGTATTTGAGGTTTGTGTTCGGTCAAGGTCCCAAAAGCATTAGTGGGTTCTGCCAACATCAGAACTGCCATCATGACATTATAAAAAAAAGTTGTTTCAGGATACACAGCCACTAAAAAATTATTTTAATACTTTTTATTGCACTCCATACATGCATCAAGTCTTCCCACAACACGATATCAAAAGTAAAAATGTTTAAGAATAGCACCCACTTCCCACAAAAACACCTGAGCGAATTTACAATATAGATATATTCTCCAATTTTGTTAATATTTCGCATACTCACTAATTTAGGCCCTGCAACCACGAATCAACTAAAAATTTGGGGCTCACGTCTAGAAATCTGATCTCAACCAAAAATGTAGAATTGCTCATTATTTATCGCAAGATCTATCGTTTCACAACGAAATACACACATTCCGGATATACTACAACCACAAATTTTAACTATGTTTGCCTAACCCAACTGCAACTAACCTAACCTTCCTGTGAATGGTGCGTGACCTATGCATGCATGGTTCTACACTTTCGTAGAATGTAACTGGTGAAGATACGTTTTTTAAATCAAAAGAACTGAATCAGTTTTCAAACTTACCTCTAATTAAAATCCGCATTCCACATGCTCTTATCAATACATGCATGGTCTCTGTACAATTTTAAAGCGTGACCGCATGGACACATGTAACTACCCTCCTTCAGCAGAACACCAAATTCCATCAATTTGTTAACCAAACCACGAACATCCTCTTCTACATTCCACTTATACAGGGTGTCATTTTAATGGCACCCATGGACCACAGATTTGTATAAAGGACATCAAAACAAACAACTTTTCTCAGTAACATTTTTCTCGTTGGTGCGTCGATTCGACGCTATAGCCGTTCAAAAAAGACCGTTTTGCCGCCTGGATGCTGGCAACCCAACACAACATTTGATCGTATCTGTGACGTCATTTCCTGCGGCGAGTATGCGATAGGGTTGCAAGGAACACACAAATTATCTTAAAAATGACAAACTACCAACCACATTATTAGCTGTAAAACGAAACTAGAAACGCCTCCAGTAGACTGAACATTATAGCCTACCAGCCAGAAGATCAGCAGTTATCTCAGTGGAAGGGGGAAGTGAACCAATGATATGAGAAATTGTCAAGAACTTATTCAAAATGAAGTGTCAATATCGGATCTTGTCTCAGCCTACACGTCAAATATCAACAACAATAAATTTTATTGGACTTACAGCTTACATGTGGCTGTTTACGCCCAGCTACATGTCAAATATTTGAAAATCTCTTTGCAAGATTGATATCTACAGGTTTGTGTCCAGATGCCTTGTGGTACTTTTGTGCTGATAACGGAAGTATCCAAGGTTCACGTTGTTACATTACGGCTAAAACACGTACCACCACAGTAACAGTCTAATGATCAATGAGTAGCGAATATACTGCCCTGTTCACAGTTGCAAACTATCACATGTGTATCCGGTGCATAGATAAACACAGTCCTCTGAGAGCTTGCTTTACTACTACGTACTTATATCCCTGTATTTTCAAACATTTTTGTCACTTGCCTCATAATGCCCTGAATATACATTATATTATGTGTTGCTTACCTTTCGAATTTTGAGTTCATTTCTATTTTGTCATCTGTTCAGTGTGTCACAGACAACTAGTATCAGAAGGACGAAGTGGATAGACTAAATTGTAGATGCCAACTTGGTAACTACATTTGCAAATATTTGACTTGCAAGCTGAGACAAAATTCGATATGACCACTTACACTTGAATTCTACTTTCTTTCTACCATTTTTCGTATCGTTTGCTTACTTCCTGTTAGGTTACAGAACTTGTTTTCTCGTTTTGTTTTACGGTACATAATGTGGCTGATTTAAGCTATGTCATTTTTCACAGAATATGTGTGTTCCTGGCAACCCTGGAACGCATCACTTCACCACGGGATATGAAGTTACAAATGCAATCAAATGTTGTGTGTAGTTGCCAGCATCCAGGTGGCAAAACGGGCTTTTTGAACGACTATAGCACCGAAACGATGCACCAACAAGAAAAATGTTACTGAGAATAGTTGTTTGTTTTGATGTCCTCTATACGTTTCTGTGGTTCATGGGCGCCATTAAAATGACACCATGCATAACTGTAGAACATTAACAATATTTTAATTCCTCCCCGCCATTCTTCCAAGACCAATGCTGTGAACCAAAGAGAATCGCTCTGAACAGCGTCTAGACAGTGGCATGGACGTTGATCGTCATTTCTTCAGATCAAACATGGTTCCTACGTTTCTTTATGGGGAATCATAGCGATAATTAACAACGTTGTTTTACAAGTTCTACAACTCAATGTGCAATTTAAACATGTTACCCCCAAATATTATGTGCATATACGTAAGTACGACTGCATATTTAGTGAGTATAACAACTAGTAAACTAATTACACCATATCTTTATATTGTAAATTCTTACCAAAACACCTTGGATTACCATTGAGATCTTCATCATTTAGAACAAAAAGGAATGTACTCTTACCATTGGTACAACTGGTCCTGAAGCCATGTATTTAACCAAGCCTGGGAAGAACGGCAGTGCAGACAGATCAGCATAATGCTTCTTTAGAAGAGCTTCATCTGCCTACAATTACAATGTAAAGAAAAATGTATAGTATTGGATATAAATCACACATTATTACAAGCTACAAATCTCAAACATTCTAAGCATAAAAGTTAAAAAAAAAACATGGTCCAGTTTTTCAGAAAAACTTTGGAAAATTCAAGACTATAGACGAAAGAATTTCCTTAACATTTTTGCTAGCATAAATGCTACAAAAATGCTTCCAAACATCATATAGCAGATAGCACTTTACACGAAAGCATTTCATGGAACATTTCGGTTACATTGTATGATACATACAGCACGATAGGAACATAAGAGTTACACCATATATGGCGATTTCACGGTGTTTACAATTGAAAAACTAAAATAGTCTTCCATACATGTACACTAAACATTGTACAGTATATATTTAATCAAGTGCCATGCTTCTCTACTTAAAACCATTTAATACAAAGAATAATTCCTCTCTGTTGAAAAATTATAGTTTTAAAAATGTGAACTGATATGTTGTTTACATCTCACGCGGCCGCCATTACAATTGCGCTTGTGATCTAGAGGTCGCTTCTAATTGGTTATGCTATGAAAAATGCTACGGCATCCGAAATGCAGTAAGATTTCTCGCTTTACACGGTAACATTTTGGTCATGGCTTAAATGTTAAGAAAAATGCTTTCGTCTAAAGCGGGCTTCACCTAACCACTTCCTTCACATGTAAAATGATACATTAATCTTACACTGATTTAAATGTAAACTGACGAGTCTCATTAACCACATTCCCAGATTATAAAAGACCGAACTAGACCTATTGTGCACATGAATGAACTCTGCTATCAATTTTAGCTAATTAAGAAAATTACGTGTTTAGTCACGTCGGCCTAAACCATCACTCGATCCATTGATTGGGATATTTTCAAATTTTCCTGAACTTCCTTATCAAATGTATTTTTCGCTTTTTTTACCTGAATGTCCATCCATGTGGCAACACTGGACTTCGAAAATCGAACCTGTAAAGTGCATCTCAAAGATACCGGTAACCACGAGGCAAATCATCGAAACAACACTAAATATCATTCCCCTATGGGCAGGAACAATCCAATTTTATTACGATCGTAAAAAAATTCTTGGGGGGTAGCATTTCTCACATTTTACTTCCCTGGAGCGGCACTTTCAGTCAGCTACCCACATTGTTTCTGCAAAATGTAATGGTTGAATTAAAGCTGAAAAAAATGGTAAAATTAATTATTTCGCACCGAAGCACAAAATAAAAGTGAAGATGATGAGAAAGCGTGTGCACCTGTACAATATACCAAGCACCACGTTGGCTTTTTCACGCATGGCACTTAAGACTAAACTTACCCACATGAATTTCATTGCTACCAACTTGAAACCCTTCTGCTCGAAGCGCTTGATAATTTTGCCAAGTAGACCACGTTGAACGCCATCGGGTTTCACCATGAGGAAAGTACGTTCTCTAGCTTGAGCCATGGCTTTCGAAAACAACGAAAATACAGCTAAAATAGTACAAACAACCATACGCTTCAACGTAAACCGGAAAGGACGTAAAGAGATTCCACGCGCTTGATATACCCACGTACTCTCGTGACCATAATCTTCCGGGTTCATTTTTAGTAGTTCTCAAGAAAAGAAAAATGAAAAATTGTTACTTTAAATTGAATTTTATGTATAAAACATTAATTTTAATAGTTTGAATACAACATATGTTATTAATTACTATAACATTAGAATTTTGACAGTTCCAATTACCATTTGAAATACATTGGGGATGAGACTTTTACATATGGCAACCATCGTGTGAAGTGTATAGAATATTTTTTTGTGTTACAATACAGTGTAATATATGTTAATTAGGTCCATCATATTAATTTAGATAGAAAGATCAATTTCTGATAAGATTTTAGAGGTGAGTGAAGGGCTTTACATAATCATAATTTTAGTAATAGGTATGGCAATAAAGTATCACAAAATTTCATCTGATTGCAGAGTTACATTTTCTTCCCCTTTTCATTCATGTATTAATATTCACTATAAATGTGTGCCAATAATGCAGGCAAATAGAAGTTATTTTTAAGATACATGTTCTCGTTTATAAATCTGTATTAATCTTTTTTGTTCTTGGAAGTAAACCAATGAATAACAACTTACATATAGACACACAGGGCATTCAATGTTAATTATTTATTGAAAAATATTTTAAAGTAAACAATCCAGTTTTGTTTGTTATTTTCCTATCCTAGAGGTCACTTGTGAGTTACAGTATTCAGGAAGTTTGTAGGAGTAGAATTCATAGTATCAGGTTGCAATTGCATTTTTGGCAGCATAGGTTCCATGCTGAAAATTGCAAAAAAAACAAGACAACAACAACATAAAGGGTGAGGCCGGTGACGCTAAAAAAACACAAGGAATAGGCTTACATTTTTTTAAAACAAATTGAAGCAAGTGAATCATTATTATAGTGAAAATTCTCACCAGGCCCGTAAGGTAAACAGATGCGAAGTGACTGGCAAGTGCTATTAATGAGGTCATTTATTTATTCGGAGTGACTATTTTCACCAGGTGGTGAAGCTAGCTTTTGAGCTATTTTCACCAGATTTCAAACTGCATGTGCATGATCTACAACATGGCCTGGCCTGGCCTGTTACACTGATGTGTGTATGCTTTAGGTGTTGACGCGTGAAGTTTACATCGCTGTGCATTTATTTTGTGAAGGAGACAAGTACTTTTTTCCTGCATGCCATGGAGTTGGAAAAATACTACAACGTGTTCTGATATGGACTAGTGGTGCTAGCATGTGACATTACATAAGTAAGAAGGCATATTACATTGCTAAATGCTTTCGTTGTTAGTTTAGGCAGGTCAGGTTTAGGACTATTAGTATTAAAATTACTTCTGTAGATACTCCTAAACACATGAACACGTAATTTCTGGTCTTCAGCATTTTATACTCTTCTCATTACGTGGTGACAGTAGTAGTCAAACCATTTTTAATTGAAAATAACTTCTTAACAGTAAGTTCAGCAACATTGCCAATGAGTATAATAATATACGTATGTTATGATTCAGGTAATTACTTTTCCTGGTGAAAAAAGCCACATATGCTGTTCCTAGCAGCTGGTGAAAATAGGCCCTACATGCTATTCTCACCACCTGGTGAAAATAGCCCTGTATACTATTATCAACACCTGGGGAAAATTGTCGCAGCCTTATTTATTAGTGTGAATTGCTTCTGATAGAAACTTGACTCCTAAGTACATTTTTTTTTCCACGTTTCCCTGGCACAGCCATATTTTTAGATGAAATTTTGCAGTCAACTAATTACATACGTTGATTAAGGAAGTAAGTGAACTATTCAAATTCTTCATCAAACATTTGCAACTTTATATTGGTATTATCCATATCACCAAAAATTTCATAACATTCCATTCCTACTAAATAACAAAAGATGAAGTGAAACATAGTACAAAAAAAACATGCACAAAGACACTTTTAAAATGTATTCATATCAAGCAAAAATTAACCAATACTTACATAACATAATTGAAAAAGTATAGGCTATTAAAGAACTAAATAATTCAGATTGACGAATCAGTTCTAAACGAAGATCATCTGTCCATTCATCAGATAGTTCAAAACCTATCATTTGAGACAAATTCGCATTGAATCAAGAATTTTTTAATGTGTACTTCAAGGTTGTTTGATTTATATCAGAGTGATTTAAAGAAAACGATTTGTCACTTTAAAATAAAGAAATAATTTATAAAATGACATATATAAGCAATTTGAAAATGTCAGAATCGTTTTGGTGAAAGTACTCTTTTGACTTTGTCAAGTTTGTTGGTTCAGTTATCAGCTGTAATTTATCTTCAACATCATGTGAAGAGGTTGTGTTTGGCTATTTAAGACACAACTGATTTTGTTTCAAACGGCCAGTGCTTGGAGACAAGTCAGTTCAAAGTAATCAGCATGGTAGGATGCTCTTGTGCAGTGTTTGCCATCTGATATTCCTGTTAACAATTACGCTGGGCGTGACAAATAACGTAAACCTATCTTCATATTTGAGTCGTGAGTTTTTGTTTTGATTACAAGGTGATGACATCATCGATATTTTTATTTTGTCAACAAGCCTAGACGTAATAGAACTAGTTATTATATTTGGTACTTGTTTACTATCCGTCGGACAGATTTCTTCATTTCTACAGAAGAAACTACTTACCGTGATAAGTTCCTGTAGTATTGTCTAACATCGGGAAGGTGTTTTGTGTGAAATTCAGGTAATTTTTCCATATCCTGGAAATGGATTTCTTCAAATTTAAAAGTTTGGGTGCAGGTTACTTCGGCCAATTTCTAACATGCCTTTAACAGCGAGTCCATACAAAAAGCAGGGAAGCGGAGCAGAGGCGGGGCCGCGTTGGGGGCGGTAGGTCAATTACCTCGGGGGCGGAGCCTGGAATCTGTGGGAAATGTTCTGCGAAGCAGATAGGTAAGTATGAATGTCAAAAATTGACGAAACTCATTAGTTTTAGGTGTCCGACAGATAGTAAACTTTTACCTTATATTTTATGATATTCCAGAATTTATTTATCAATATTTTATTTCTAGGGGTTTTAATTTTAAGTACTACAAAGGTATTTACAAGGAAAATTCTTGAGATCCAGGCAACCTTCAGATTACAATGCTAAAATGATACCACTGTGCTAATTTGTCAGAATAACACGTACCAATAATGTGCTTTTTGTCGTGTTTAGGTTTGAACTAGGAATGAAAATATACCAACTTAAACTTACTTTTTAGTTGTGAAACTTCCCTTCTTCGATGTTTTTGTTTAATGCAAGGCACTAATTGTATAAAATAGTTTTGCAAACATCAAATCTGTATATCTATAATGCTAAAGCATGGTCTCTCATTGCACATAAGAAAACTTGAATTTATTTCTGAAAATCAGCAATTTTAAATATCTTGAAGCAAAAAAAGCTGTAAAGAAATTTAGTAATTACTACCCATGAATAAACACATTTCATGATGTAAACATTTGTGTGCTCGATATCAAGTTTTCACCTTGTGTTCTTTTTTGATTTAGGAGGAATACTGAGCCAAAGGATGGGATATCGCTTGAATATCGATATCGAGTATAGAAAATACAACAATAACGATATCTACAATACCAATACATCTAAATCCTTCAATTTGAAGTTTTAATTGAATTTTGATGTTATCTAGGACAATTATAGAATAGTGTTGTTCTTGGTGGTCCTATAATGTGATGGATTCTGTACAGATTGTAAGGTGATGGGGAGACCAAGCCGGGGCGAATGTGAATTCTGTACTGTTTGCCGTTTGTGCTGTGTGCTGTTGCTAAGGTTTTTACTGGAAGAAAAGCTACTTAAATATGTACTGCGGTACCTCAGTCGTTAGAGCATCTGACTACCATGTGAGAGACCCAGGTTCGAACCTGGCAGGATTTTGTCCACCTGTTCAAACGGCTCCGGCGCCCACCCAGCATTGTATAAAGTGGATACCTGGAGGAAACTCCGGGGAGTAAAGGTGGCCATGGTGTGGTGCCGATCACATCATCCCCACCTTCGGCCGTGATCAAGAAAGTGTGGGCCCTAACTCTACATACCCCTATACGCCTTAATGGTGTGGTGCAAAAGCACAGGGGAGCCCTTTATTTTTTTTCTTTACCATGCCAAAAGACATTCACACAATTAAAAAAAAAAGGTAAAGTGCTCCCCTGTACTTAGCACCACACCATGAAGGCGTATAGGGGGTGTGGGGGTAACGCCCCACACTTTCTTGATCCGTTTGTGAGTGGGGGTGATGTGATCAGCATCATGTCCCTGACCGCCTTTACACCCAGGGTTTCCCCCAGGTACCCATGTTATTCTACGCTGGGTGGACACCGGGGCCGCTTCCAATGTTACAAAAGTTCCCGGATTTGAACCGGCCGGAGATCGAACCCTGGACTTTTAGCATGGTACTCAGATGCATTACCGACTGAGCCACTGCGGCCAATTTAATGAGCTAATTTGTAGTGACGTTCTTACGCACATGTTTAAATACATGAATTGTCCTAAACTTTGTCTAAAATTGGTTTGGTCTGGAAAACCTGTAAAGTTAGGGAATTTTGTTTTAAAGAATTGTAAACACCCTGTTGTGTATAGTTCCATTTTTTTTTTAAGACAGGATGACAAAAAAAGTGGCCAAGTTCATTGCTGGCATCATTATTTTCTGTTTTCTTCCTTTAGGTGTAAAAATGCTTCGCAGCAAGAGCAGCAAATTCAAATCGTGCAAGAGGAAGCATGAGGATAATAATGTTGGTCACAAACGCCAGAAGAAATCTTTGAAGCACCCAGAGGAAATTTCTACAAAATCCAAACCCTATGTATTAGGACTAAATGCCCGAGATGAGGAAGAAAGGTAACAATTAAAAATCGTTAGTTTTTAATATTCCTAAGGGTAGTGTTGCTGTTGAGTTATTTCATTAGAACAAGTCATGGCACGTGAAAGCTGCGGCTAGTAATCATAATCGTCCTCAGTGGCTGTACACTGTGGGAAGTCTAAATTCTGAAGACAGAAGAATAGTAGATAAATTGTCATTTGTCCAAAATTGAGAGTGATATGTAGGGCTAGGAAGCTGATCGAAAAATCATTTTTTTTTCTGAGCCTTGAAAACACTGAAAAACCTAATCAGTCCATATCCCTTCAGTTAAAACTAGAAGACATTATTTTTATTGGAACGACTTGAGATGACCGGACCCCTCTCCGATTTTCTTCATATTTGGCATACTCACTAATTGAGGCCTCCTAATCACGAATCTGAAGTTAAAATTTGTCGGAAACTTCTAGAAATTGCAAAATAAGTGAAAATAAGGTGTTAGTTTTCGGAATGGAAACTGTCGATTTTCGCAATTTTTTTTTTTGTTTCGCTACCAAATATATATATATTCCTGATACTACCACGACACCAAATTTTAACTATGTTTGCCAAACCTAACCTAACCTTGCCGTGAATGGTTTGTTGCGCTATCTGTGCATTTTTTCTAATTTTAAGAAACTATTTTAACTGTTTGCCTAACCTAACAGAACCTAACCTAACCTTGCCGTGAATGGTTCGTGGGGCTATCGGTGCATTTTTTCTAATTTTAAGAAACTATTCTAACTATGTTTGCCTAACCTAACACAACCTAACCTTGCCGTGAATGGTTTGTTGCGCTATCTGTGCATTTTTTCTAATTTTAAGAAACTATTTTAACTGTTTGCCTAACCTAACAGAACCTAACCTAACCTTGCCGTGAATGGTTCGTGGGGCTATCGGTGCATTTTTTCTAATTTTAAGAAACTATTTTAACTGTTTGCCTAACCTAACCTTGCCGTTAATGGTTCTTGGGGCTATCTGTCAATTGTCTAATTTTAAGAAACTATTTTAACTATGTTTGCCTAACCTAACCTTGCCGTGCTTGGTTCGTGGCGCTATTTATGAATGGTTCGTAGGGTATCTGTCCATTTTTCTAATTTTAAAAAAACAAATTTAACTATGTTTGCGAAACCTAACCTAACCTTGCCGTGAATGGTTCGTGGGGCTATCTGTGCATTTTTATAATTTTAAGAAACAATTTTAACTGTTTGCCTAACCTAGCCATGCACCAATGGTTCGTGGGGCTAGCGCCAATGGTTTGTGAGGCTAGCGTCAATGGTTCGCAATTTCTAGATGTGACCGACAAATTTTAACTTCAGATTCGTGATTAGGAGGCCTCAATTAGTGAGTATGCCAAATATGAAGAAAATTGGAGAGGGGTCCAGTCTAGGGATGGCCAAACGGATCCGGATCCGAAAAATCCGGATCCGTTTGGATCCGGATCCGGATCCGAAAATCCCGGATCCGGATCCGAGAAATTCGGATCCGAAAATTCCGGATCTGGATCCTGATCCGAAAGTTCCGGATCTGGATCCGTATCCGAGAGTTCCGGATCCACGGATCCGGATCCGAAATTTCCGGATCTGGATCCGGATCCGAGAGCTCCGGATCCAGATCCGGGTCTGAAAGTTTCGGATCTGGATCCGGATCCGAAAATCCGGATCCGGATCCAAGAGTTTCGTATCTCAATCCCATTATAATATTACCACACCTTAGTCCTACAAGAATTTTTTTCAAGTGTTGTTCCTAAAATACTTTGCTACGCATCGGCTAACACACTCGTACACAAATGTCCGAAGTGATTTTGTAAATGCCATTGAAACGAATATGTATTCATTCGAATGTATTGGAAATGAAAACACACATAAATGTGAGACATTCCATTCCAGGATGAAACCTTTAACACATATAACAAGATAGAAATGTTATAGAAAAATTATACAATTGTTCTACAGTTACAGTTTTACAAATTAAAATAAAACATTATAATATATGTAGTGTTAAATAATTACAAAGTGTAAGACTAACAAGGGAGGTTATCTAAAGGTCCCCCTCCGATTTCCATGAAACTTGGCAGTATAGTGGGGCCCAAAGGAAGAATTACGTGTTTTTTTGTTTCAGCTAAAAAACGGTTTTAGGGGGCAAAACCCCCTCAAATGTCAAGATGAGGACAAATTGAAGTGAGGATCTGACCCCTGTGTCTTTCCGATTTCCATGAAACTTGGCAGGTGTATACTGTATAGTGGGGCCCAATGGAAGAAATACGTGTTTTTTTGTTTCAGATAAAAAACGGTTTTAGGGGCAAAACCCCCTCAAATGTCAAGATGAGGACAAATTGAAGTGAGGATCTGACCCCTGTGTCCCTCCCATTTCCATGAAACTTGGCAGGTGTATAGTGGGGCCCAATGGAAGAAATACGTGTTTTTTTGTTTCAGATAAAAAAACGGTTTTAGGGGGCAAAACCCCCTCAAATGTCAAGATGAGGAAAAATTGAAGTGAGGATCTGACCCTGTGTCCCCCTCCGATTTCCATGATACTTGGCAGGTGTGTGTATAAACGGGCCCAAATGAAGAAATACGTGTTTTTTTTTGTTTCAGCTAAAAAACGGTTTTAGGGGGCAAAACCCCCTCAAATGTCAAGATGAGGACAAATTGAAGTGAGGATCTGACCCCTGTGTCTTTCCGATTTCCATGAAACTTGGCAGGTGTATACTGTATAGTGGGGCCCAATGGAAGAAATACGTGTTTTTTTGTTTCAGATAAAAAACGGTTTTAGGGGGCAAAACCCCCTCAAATGTCAAGATGAGGACAAATTGAAGTGAGGATCTGACCCCTGTGTCCCTCCCATTTCCATAAAACTTGGCAGGTGTATAGTGGGGCCCAATGGAAGAAATAAGTGCTTTTTTTGTTTCAGCTAAAAAACGGTTTTAGGGGGCACAACCCCCTCAAATGTCAAGATGAGGACAAATTGAAGTGAGGATCGGACCCCTGTGTCCCCCTCCGATTTCCATGATACTTGGTAGGTGTGTGTATAAACGGGCCCAAATGAAGAAATACGTGTTTTTTTTGTTTCGGTTAAAAAACGATTTTAGGGGGCAACCCCCCTCAAATGTCAATATGAGGACAAATTTAAGTGGGCATTTGATTTGTGTGTCCCCCTCCGATTTCCATGAAACTTGGCAGGTGTATAGTGGGGCCCAAAGGAAGAAATACATGTTTTTTTTTTTGTTTCAGCTAAAAAACGGTTTTACAGGGCGAAACCCACTGAATTGTCAAGATGAGGACAAATTGAAGTGGGGATCTGACCCCTGTGTCCCCCTCAGATTTCCATGAAACTTGGCAGAAGAAATACGTGTTTTTTTGTTTCGGAAAAAAATTTGTTCTAGAGGGCAACCTCCTCTCAAATGTCAAGATGAGGACAAATTGAAGTGGGGATCTGACCCCTGAGTTCCCCTCCGATTTCCATGAAACGTGGCAGGTGTATAGAGGGGCCCGAAGGAAGAATTACGTGTTTTTTTGTTTGAGCTAAAAACTGTTTCAGGGGGCAAAATCCCCTCAAATGTCAAGATGAGGACAAATTGAAGTAAGGATCTGACCCCTGTGTTCCCCTCCGATTTTCATGAAACTTCGCAGGTGTATAGAGGGGCCCAAAGGAAGAAATACGTGTTTTTTTGTTTCGGCTAAAATACTGTTTTAGGGGGCAAAACCCGCCTCAAATGTCAAGATTAGGACAAATTGCCGTGGGAATCATCTGACCCCTGTGTCCCCCTCCGATTCCCATGAAATTTGACAGGTGTATAGAGAGGCCGTATGCCCCCTGTTTCTTCCTATGCCATATTTACGTGGTTTCGGTTTCGGGGACTTCAATTTCTCCTCATCTTGACATTTGAGGGGGGGGCTCTATACACCTGCCAAGTTTCATGGAAATCGGAGGGGGAGACTTAGACCTCCCTAGTAAGTAAGTGTATTAATTAATTACAAACCGCGCACGCGAGCACACACACTATATATATATATATGTGTGTGTATGTATATTATATATATATGTATATTAGCAGGTAACAATATGTTATAAGTACATTCTTACTTTCCAAAGAAGCGCATGTGGGATGGCAAAACGGATCCGGATCCGAAAATTCCGGATCCGGATCCAAAAGTACCGGATCCGGATCCGAAAGTACCTGATCCGGATCTGAAAGTACCGGATCCGAAAGTTTTGGATCCGGATCCGAAAATTCTGGATCCGGATCCGAAAGTTCTGAATCCGGATCCGGATCCGGATCTGAATCTGAAAATTCCGGATCCGAAAAATTTTAGGATCCGGATCCTAAGGATCCGGATTTCGGATCCGCCAGGATCCGGATCTGGCCACCCCTACTCAAGTCATACCTTTTTATTTTGAATTTTTTTTACATTTTCGCCCTCTTTGGCTTTTATGTCATTTTTCAGTATTTTTTTTACATTTTCTTAATTTTTGCATTTGGTAGTATAACTTACACATTTAAATTTCCTGACATTGTGATTTCAGCAAGTTCGCCATTTAATTGAAAGCACCGTCAATGGAAAACCAAAATATTATTTTCAGCTGAAATATTTCTGTTCTTTAAGTAATTATTTGTTATTTTTAAGTAATGTTTTACCATTTGAGGTCATTTTTTAGGTCATCAAGTTTTCCAAGTCCCTAGTGCTGTGTATTACATTCCCACAATCCCACTTTCCATCTCTGTGCCAATACTTTTTTAAAAAAATAAAATTAAAAAATGGCATGTAAGATTGAATTTTTTCTCCTTGAAATCTAACTCCCTGATTAAGAAGGAAAGTATTTGGCTTTGATTGTACCAAATGTAGAATTAGAAAAAAGCTGAAAATATATGAATATGGAAACATGAATGCAATTTCCCTATACATACATGTTGGAGATTTATCTCTAAAAAAACTAACCACAATATATCTTTTTTGTATATATTTTTATAGTTGCTCATTCTGCTATTCATTTGTTTTTGTATAACTTCAATTATTTATTTTGTGTATATCTAATGCTTTAAGCTTTAAGAAACCTGCACTCCCATTGGTCAGTTCATATTGAGTGCGGTGCCTAAATTAGTTGCCGCCATCTGTGCGCGGTAGCTTACTTCCGCCAGTGTTCGTGGAGAAGTCACTCCGGCAGCAGCCGAAAGTCACCGCGTGGCGGACATTCATCAAAAAATGTAAGCCTTGTGGCTACGTTTCATTCATGGTATATCAGTGAAGTGCAGTGATATGTAGTTCAGTATCACAGGAACATTACAGTGCTGATATCATTCAGTCAAGAATTAGTAATGTGTTATTGTAACATCCATCGGCTTTCAACTTCATTTAAACAGTTTATCTAGGGAGGAGTGCAGGAGAGTGAAATTACGTGTTGTGTGTACATATTATATTATAATATAATGCTATAGTTATTAGTAACTGCCTGTATTTTCTTTACACCTCAAGAAGATCGCTGTGAATTCAGCTCTATGGTGATACAATCCATTCCAGAGAGATAATCAAGGTGCTACCGGGCAGCATCGTGTTCATTTTTGTCTTCTACGGTCAGAATATGCAATCAATACAGTTGAACCTAAGTTACAAGGTGTGGCTAGAAAAAACCGGACTGTTGCTACAAAATCTTTTATTGGTTATTTTGTACAATATGAACATTATCCCCTTCAAAGTACTCCCCTGCACTATCGATACACCGCTCCATACGAGTCCTCCATTGCTGGAAACAGTGCTGGAAATCATTTTCCGAAACCAAGTTCATGACCTCCATCACTTTTGTTTTCACACGTTCTACGGTCTTAAATCTGCTTCCTTTCAGTGCTGATTTGGCCTTTGGGAATAAAAAAAGTTGCATGGATCGAGACCCGCGAATAGGGTGGATGTTCTAACACTGGGATCCCATAATTGGCCAATAAAGCCTTGACTGACAATGCCGTGTTACAGAAAAATTGTCCTGATGAAGAATCCATGACTTGCTTTTCCACAAATCAGGTCATCGTCTTCTTACTCGCCCACGAAGGGTCGTCAGCATCGTAATGAAATATTGTTGGTTGACAGTTTGACCTTCGGGTACACAATTCGAATCAATTCACCGACATTTGCAATGTTCGATTCTGTTTTTGACGTGCAAGACCGTCCAGGATGCTTGTTGTTCGCAATCACTTCTCGTCCCTCTCTAAACCTTTGAAACCACTCAAATACTTGAGTGCGTGATAAACACACATCTCCTTCTACAAACCATAAGTTTCTGTGGCGGATTTTCCGAATTTGATAAGAAACTTCAGATTGATACACTGTTCCACTTTCACACTTAATTTCTTTTCCAACGGAGCACAGATGTACGGTTCACTTCGTCCACAAACTACAGAAGAACTGAGCGCCTCGCACCCTGGGCAATCACACAGCCGGTAGGCAAGATATCGCGTTATACACCCATGCACCGCTTATCCTTGATGTGCTTGCCGTTTGTCGACAGCAACATCAAGCCACACCTCGTATACTAATGTCAAGGTGGGAGAGAAAATAATATGTATAACTGATAACTACTTACAAATCAGATTTTGATATCATCTCATATCATTATTAAAATAGTAATTGTATCTATTTTGAGGAACAAGATATATGTAATACTGTATTACTAATACAGGTTATTTCTGTCAGAAAGGGTAAGTTAACGAATCTAAAAGTGTTGATTCTGAAATAAATTGCATTAGCATCCACTCCCCGTATAAATTTGTGTATAAGTGGAATTATGTGCTTTTTAAAATGGCAAGTGTTTCATGTTGCATTTCAGACGATTGGAGGAGCTTGTTTTTGGAGATCCATCAGCCATGCTGAGGAATTTACAGAGCTGTTCTACCCACCGAGATACAACAGCGGGAGATTCAGGTGTCGAAGACGATGGAAGTGGACACTCAAACGAAGACGATGATGACAATGATAATCTGCCCACTCCTGACTCGGCTATGTCACCAGACCATGACAAGAATGACGAGGATCACCAGCCTGCGTGGGTTGACGATGATGATGTCAATGTGATGTAAGATCTTTTTATAATTATTGGTGGCACACATCATACATACATGTCGGCCCCTGTGGTGGACTGATTAGCACATTGTGCTATGTGCTATGATGCCATTTGACCCGGGATAATAATCCTGGCTTGGGCATGAATGTTTGTGAGTGTCCATTCATCAGTTTCATCACTCATCCCCATCTACGCAAATTAGTCAAAAGTGGCACAAGAAGCGAGGTAAAATAAAGCAAATCAATCAATCAGCCTTGTGTAGCTCCATTCTGATACTCTGTTATAGAATTGGTACACTTTGTCCAGCTTTCGAGGTGATCAAGTGTATTTGTACACCCGAAGTAAATGTTTGGAAAATGAAACTCCATGCAGTGTTGCTTACTAGCAATTTTTTTGACTGTGTGCAGGGAATCATTAAGAGGGGAACAAATGAGTATTTTAGAATAAAATCCTTAGGAAAATATTTGAACCTAAAAAGGATAAGGAGACAGGTGAGTGGAGAAGGTTACAAAATTTGGAACTGTATAATTTGTATTCATGTCCAGATATTATTAGAATAATTAAATCAAGAAGACTTAGGTGGGCAGGCCATGTGGCACTAATGGGAGAGGAAAGAGGAGTTTACAGGATTCTTGTTGGGAAACCTGATGGTAAGAGATCTGGAGGAAGGCCAAGACGAAGATGGAGGGATAATGTTGAGACGGACCTAAAGAAAATAGGTAAGGATGTAAAAGATTGGATTGATCCAGGATAGGGACAGATGGAAGTCTTGTGTTGCTGCAGCCATTAACCTTCAGGTTTAAGAAGGCTAGAGAGTTAGTTTGGGGATCACATGCAGTTCTTCAGCCAAAGTAGAGATTGTTCATGGTAAATCTCATGCACTGTAGAAGTCAAAGCAGCAAATGTTCCATGCGAGTTAATATAAGGTGTAGAATGTTCTTGAACAATAAAACTTCCTGTGCAATATTTGAGATAAGAAAAGAAACTTTTAATTAATACACTTGGTTCAATACTACCGTATTTACTCATGTATAATGTGCACTTTTTTCCAAAATTTTTGCCCCCAAAAACCGTGGCATGTATTATGCACGGAATAATTCAGACAGCCAACATGAAACTATACAGGGTCGTTCCATGATTTTGGGACACTTGCACTGATTTCTCATGTTTACGGAACCCTATCGTGTTATACCGTGCGTCCATTTCGAGAGATTCAGCCGAGAGATTGGGAGAAGCGTGGCGGGCGGCGCTGACGGAGATGCCGACATTTGCGGCCTGTAATGCCCGCTTATTTTTATGGACATATGCAGACATTTATATAAATATTGCAAAACGAGCACTAACCTGTGTTATAAGAGTTATACAAAATTATATCCACCAAGTGCCAAGTGTGTAGACTTTCGGGGAGAATACGTTGAATAGCCTGAAACTTTCGTGCCTGTAGCTAAAGTCCTTCTGGGTCGAGCCGAGAACTTATCAGCCCCCCTCGTAACGTGAACCTTGCTGCTGGCATTCCAATCCTCTCACTGACACAACACACATACACACTGCAATAACACAAACAAGTAACGGCAAGTAACCAATAATAACACTCTTGCGCACAGTACGAAATTAACACGCTCTTGGTTTACATCTGCTCGCCACTATATTCACAGCTCTTGTCGCGAAGGAACAAAAAACTCGAGCTCAGAGATTTCGGATTGCAAGGAAGCTCACGAACACCATTGACTTTTAACGGTTTCGTCTACAGCGAAATCTTGATACAGTGTTGCACATTCGAAACCTCCAAACGATCCCCATCGACACAAAACTCTTTCAAGGATATAAACTTAAGCAGGACGTTACTGGTCAAAACTATGATTAAAATGTTTTATTATCTGTGGCTCTTTACATTGTTTTTTTAAAGCTATTTTTTTGTGTATATAAGGGCAGAACTTGGATGAATTACAGATGATAAATTATAACACAGGTTAGTGCTCGTTTTGCAATATTTATATAAATGTCTGCATATGTCCATAAAAATAAGCGGGCATTACAGGCCGCAAATGTTGGCATCTCCGCCAGCGCTGCCCGCCACGCTTCTCCCGATCTCTCGGCTGAAGATCGAAATGGACGCACTGTATATCGTTGTAAAGCTTGAATCCTGCAGTTTCTGAATATAGAAGCAGTATTCCATACAAGATAACGACACTAATATGAAATGTGGGTGAAATAAGTTCATCAAAACCTGAAGAAACGTTCTGATTTTTATGGTACTTTGGATACATAAGGAAATAGATGATAAAAATGAAAATGTATTACTGGCCAAAAAATATGACATACATGGAGTGTGTAAATTCCTTAATGGAAGAAATCTTGTGCTGCTAAGCGCTATTTGGAAGGTCCTGAATGTGCCTCGTATAAATGTTACATTAGTCATGGAAAGAAAAAGTATATATTTTGAAAAAGAAGGAATGAGCAATTGAATAGGTATGAAGTCATTCACTCTTGATCAGTGTAGCAACTGCTTTACGACCTACAACTAAGAAAGCCATTTCTTGAAGTTCTGCACATTATGTATGAGATATAATTTTTTGTCACTTTTACCCATCAAAAACCATGGTGCACATTATACACGCACGCGCACTATACATGCATAAATACGATATTAAGATAATGTCATACCAGTCCATCAGTGTAGCATTATTTCTGTTTATTTTTGCATTCACGTAAAAAGCTTCCAACACCATGTTCTATCTTACCTGTCAGTATCCAGGAACTAGGCCTCCCCAGTGGCATAGAGGTAACGTCGTCACCTTGAAAGCAAGGAGTACCAGGTTTGATTCTCAGTGTGAGCACATTGGACAGTAGTTTGGGTCCCACTTTAAACTGAAAGTCCAGTCCCAGTTACCCTCTATAAACATGTAGTGGACTTAACGCAAACTTTGATTAACAAAAACCACAGCATACATATAAGTAAAACTTAAAAATCTGACATTTTGCCAAGATTTAAAAACAGATGAGGGAAATAGCTGGAACAGGAGAAGGTTGGCAAGGTATTTTACTCGACGGTTTTACGTAAATTACGTGTAATGTACTTCATGTACGAAACTATTTTTTTACGTCAATGTAAAAAACTAATCATCTTACATATTTCAGTACAAATTCATTATTTTGTGAAGATTTTTTACCCAGCCACCTCATGCTCTCACCCTCACAAACAGATTTTTGAAATTGTGGTTGCAAGTGGCTAGAAGCACTGTACCCTTATAAGCTGCTAAAATTTTCCACCATATTGTTAATTTAAACTCATCCAGGTCACTTGAGTAATACAGGGTGTCTACCAGTCAAGGAAAAGTCGAGAATTTTTGCCTATTTTTACACTACATTGAATCTACATTGTTATGTACCTGTACTGGTATTTGATAAAATTGAATATTTGAAAATCTAAGATTGTATGGAGTTGTGGTTAAGGTTTGTTCCTTAAGAATACGTTCTTGTATGTGTGAAGTTTTGTAAAAATATTTAATAAAGTAAAGTGGCCATTCCCCATCCAGGATGAAGTATGAAGCATCAATTTTTACATACATTATTAATTAAAACAAGTCTAAAGCTTCTTGTTAAAAAATACAGCTTCGGTTTTCATCTTAACTGACCTTGGGGTGTGGGTTTTTTATTGATATCTATTTTCTAAATTTCCAACTAGACCTCAGTAGGGGCGCTTAAAAATATGTTAGGAGATAGGAGGGAAAAGGCCAGGGAAAAGTCAAGAATTTTGGAATTATTTTGGTACAAGGTAACCAAAAAAGTTCTTGCCGTTCTAGAGCAGTGATAAACAAAGAGCAATACAGTGGATGGTACGTACCTTTAGGTATCGAAGTAATCTCCATCAGCATCCAACACCTCTTGCCAACGTTCCTGCAGCTGCACAATACCCCGGTGATAATTCTCTGCGGGCTTGGATGCAAAGAAGTCCATGAGTGCGTTCCTCAGGTGTCCCTCATTTGCAAAGGATCTTCCACGGAGATGGTTGTCGAGGGAATGAAACAGGTATAGATCGACCACAAGGAAAAAAACCTTGGGACGAGAAGTCCCCGCGCAACTTTCCCTTCTTCCCTCCACCTCGGCCCATAAGGAAGCATGGTCAACTCTCCCCCTCCCCTACTCGTGGGGGTACGGTGCACATGACTCGCGGGTCTGCGCAGGTTGTTTTGCTCGTGGTTCCACTATAATCTGTTTGTGCAAGGTCCGGTGAATATGGTGGATGGCACATTGTCTCCCAGCCAAGTTGCTGAAGGGTCTCCCGGGTTCTCTTTGCCACATGTGCTTTGGCATTGTCGTGCAGGAACAGCACACCCTTGCGATTCACCAATGCCGGCTCCTTATGCCGCAATGCTTGGTGCACCCTTTGCAACTGCTGAGAGTAGAGGTCAGCAGTGATGGTCTGACTAGGTGGAAGGAGCTCGTAATGCACCACTTGCCGACAATTCCACCATACAGAGAGCATAACCTTTCGTGGGTGCAGAGGTGGTCTTGAGGTGTGAGGAACAGGGTCACGTGGCGACAACCAATGTCTGGTATGCTTCGGGAGTGTCATAGAGGACCCACTTTTCGTCAACAGTGAGCAAGTGATCAAATATGGGTGTGTTCAGGTGCCGAGTGAGCAAGGACAAACAGTCTGTCACTCGCAGTTCCTTGTTGCCTGCCGACAATGTGTGGGGGTACACACTTGCTTAACTTGTATGACTTCCCTATCCCATGCAGGTGCAGTCTGACTGTTTCAGTGGAAACATGGAACCTTTCTGCAAGTTCATCACACGTTAGACCACTGTCCTCCTCGATGGCTGCTTTCAGGGCCTCGTCATCCAACACATGTGGTCGTCATACAACAAACACACGCGAGCAAGCTGCTTTAATACCTCCATTTCTCTTCGACACTGGACAAGCTATGACTGCTATGTGTGCGCAACGTGCCTGTATTCATAACAGTCGATGGTCAGACTAACTCCCGATCGCTTGGCAGGTACGTGCGTGATTTCGTTTCCTCTCTGTGAGCACATGATTAATGGGACATCAAAAACGGCAAGAACTTTTTTGGTTACCTTGTACACACCCAGTAAAAGCACTAATGTTAGAACTTGGCATAGACCAAATATTGCCATTCAGTTTCTTTGGAAGACAATTTCACGTAACCACAATTTTGTTGCTCCTTCTTTTGGGATGGATGTAATACGTGAGTGTACATATTGCAGCATCAAACCTCGTCGGGCCAGGGGACCTGCGCCAAGCACTTCAAACGAAGACTATTCAAAATCTCTCAAGAAAAAATTTGAAGCTATAATGGGAACTCCAAAATGGGCAGAAATTGGATCCAAAAGCAAAGCTGATTCAGATGATGATGATGATGAGTCAGATAGTGAATTATTACAGGTAATATTTAATTTTACGTGAGTATTACATTATAAAAAATAGTAAAAGGTGTAGAGTTGTGACGTATTGGAGTTTTGAAGAATCCTTTATTGTATTTTGTAGGGCTAAGCTTTTATTTCCATCTCACCAGGGAAGTGAATAAACAAAATATTTGATTTTGGCCTACCGAGAACCCACATATGTTTCATTCGAGACATGGTGTCATTGATCTTCTTCTTCTTTTTTGGGGGATATGTCACATCTGAAAATTACCTGCAAGCTCTCAATACCTTTTTCATAGCAGAACTGCAGTGCTAACATATTCCAATACGAAGACAGTGGTTTCAACATGATGGAGCCATATCATACAAGACTGAACAATCATTTCCAACACCGTGTCATTTCGAATCAATATCCTTAAATATTCCACTGTGGCATGTTGTGGCCTCCCACAAGTCCAGACTTAAATCCATGCGAATTTTACTTGTGGGGATACCTAAAACAAGATATTCTTTATAATCTGTCCCGTGGACTGTGCATGAACTGCAATATGAAGTCAGAAGGATAACCGCAATCATTTCGATTGAAACGTTGAAATGTGTGTTGAACAGAATGTGTGTTTGCCTTTGTCGTGTCACCGAACTGTATGGTGGCCATAAACTTTGAACCTTCCTCTTTTCAACGGTACCGTCTGTAAGTTTGTATCTATCGTAGTACTTTTTTTAATTGGAGATTTAAATCCGGGCAAATCAGCTGAAACACCCTGTAGGATTTAAAGTTGTTTAGAAATCAATCCTATTTAGCTGACTAAAATATAATCTGAAATATGAGTTTGTGTGGATGGCGTATATATACGCCCTCCGCATTGTGCTGCTGTAATGCGGAAGGCATATATATATGCTTTATGTTTGTTTCAACTATATTCAATTTATTTTCCTGTAGTTTACGGTTATTACAAGCATAAGAAAACAGTTTTTTCTTTGTGACGTTTCAGGAGAACACACGCTCCTTTCATCAGACATTTATTTTCATTTTGACTAAAGATACAGTTATAACAATGGTTAGTAATTTTTAAACAAAAAGAATCTGTTATATAATGGATGTTGTCAATGGTACATTGTTGTAATATAGCAACTTAACTGTGAAAAAAGCAGTCTAATTTTTTTTTTTTTTTTTTTTTTTTTTTTTTTTTTTTTTTTTTAAATTATGAATGCCAAATATCATCAGGTAATTCAAATTCATCATTGTTTTCACAAAGTCTCTTGATGTTTTCTGTTACATTAAATTTTAAAGATGGTGGCTTACTCCATTTGTGAAAAAGAAAACTCCACACTGGATCTATGTTACCATTTTCATTATTTAATTTATTCCAGTGTTCTTCTGCAATGAACGAGGCTTCCCAGACATTCAACTCTGTGTTTCCCGTTAATCTTTTTAAAACCCTTCTCTTTTTAATCAAATGCTTCTCTTCGATGATATGAGTTGACAAACCTGTTCTTGGGTTTAGATTTATAATGTCCAAATCATGTTCGTGCCATCAAGTTGCTATATTACAACAATGTACCATTGACAACATCCATTATATAACAGATTCTTTTTGTTTAAAAATTACTAACCATTGTTATAACTGTATCTTTAGTCAAAATGAAAATAAATGTCTGATGAAAGGAGCGTGTGTTCTCCTGAAACGTCACAAAGAAAAAACTGTTTTCTTATGCTTGTAATAACCGTAAACTACAGGAAAATAATTGTATCATGCAAGCAATGCGTACATACAAGAAAAACTATATTCAATTTACTGTGGCGTATCTAGTCACACAGATGTTTGGTGAGAGAGTTCTAGCTGTAGTAGAAACAAAAAATAGTAGCAAGAGATGAAAATGCCAAAAAGAAGAAGACGAGAAAATTTAGTTAGGTGCCAGTAAAGTGGTCTGCTCTCGTGTGGTGTAGTTCGTGATTCAATATTGCTAGTTTCAGATGTCAACAACAATTCCAACTCAATGTCCTTGTCACGCAAACTTCATTTTTTGCCATTTCGGCTTACAATTAGTCACGAACTACACGAGAGCAGAAAACTTTACTGGCACCTAACTAAATTTTCTCGTCGTCTTTTTGGCTTTTTCTTCTCTTGCTACTATTTTTTGTTTCTACTACAGCTAGAACTCTCTCACCAAACATCTGTGTGACTATATACGCCACAGTAAATCGAATATAGTTGAAACAAACATAAAGCGTAAATATACGCCATCCACACTTAAAAAAACGTACATTTTCCAGTAGTGACTTGTTAGACAAATTCCACACTTAAGGGGTTAAGCTTTCCCGGTGACAAAACAGAACAAAAGGAGTAGCAGCTATGAACTAGTTTTATTTTAATACACTTATCTTTCACTATGTATGCATAAAACCTGTTTTCTTTCAAGCACTGTGGAGGTTTCCTGGTGAAAGGATCATCTACATTGACCAAAGGAACCCTGGCATATAAGAAACTAAGAGACATTAATCAGGAAACCTACTCAGAGGGAGCTATTATCAAAGCAGCAGAGTTTCATAGTAAATCATCCGTAGGTTTAGTGGCAGGAATGTCAGGTGTTGCTTCTATATTCCAGGTGAGTAAAGTGAATTTTTTTTAGTACATGGCAATGGGTAACAAATTTAGTATATTTTTAGTTCGCAATAAAAACAAAGATTAATTATTTTTACATTTGTGAATTAAATTTCAGAAAGTACGAAGGAGAATCAAATGAAAACCCCACTATTTTAATGCAGGGATAATGTTTGATTGTACATTATTTTTCTATATAGTCCCCTCCCAGTTCAATGCACTTACGCCATCAGATAGGTTGTGCTTTGATACCGCGTGAGAAAAATTCTTTCGGTTGACTGTGTAGCCACTCTTGTGCCGCCGATTGAACGTGTTCATCAGACTTGAACCTCTGCCCACCAAGGTGCTCCTTTAATGGACCAAAGATGTGTAAATCAGATGGTGCCAAATCTGGTGAGTATGGCGGATGTGGTAGGCACTTGAAGCGTAGGTCATCGATGGTTTTCATGGTTGCATGAGCAGAATGAGGACAGGCATTATCGTGTTGAAGCAAAACACCTGCACCCAGCAATCCCCTTTGCTTTGTTCGTATCGCTGGCCTCAAGTGGTTCTTGAGAAGGTTGGTGTAGGTGCCACTAGTCACTGTCGTACGTGTGGGCATGTAGTGTTCCAAAATAGGACCTTTGTTATCCCAGAATAAAGTCAACATGACTTTCCCTGCAGAGGACTGGCTGCGAAACTTCTTTGGTTTCGGCGAAGACGAATGTTGCCATTGTTTGCTTGCATGTTTCGTCTCCGGTTGAAAATGGTGCACCCAACTTTCATCCCCGGTGACAATGTGAGCTAGAAAATCCTCACCCTCCTCTTTATAACGCCTCAGCAGCTCTTGACATGCGTCAACCCGACGGACTTTCAGTTCCTGCATCAGCTGTCGAGGAACCCTCCTGGCGGACACTTTCCTGTAGCGGAGTTCGTCATGCACTATGTGTTGTACTGAACCGAAGCTCATATTCAGCAAGGAAGCCATTTCAGCCAGGGTGACACGCCGGTTTTCCTGAATAAGCTGATCTGCTGCGGCTATGGACTCCTCTGTCACAACTCGCTGAGCCTGACCCGGACGGGGAGCATCAGTCAATAAAATCGTACCTTCTGCGAATTTCTTGCACCAATCGTAGACTTGCAGCTGTGACAGACAGGCGTCCCCATACTTCGTCTGCATTCTCCGATGAATATCAACCGGTTTCACACCTTCACTCCATAAAAATCGAATAACTCCACGCTGTTCCTGCTTGGTGCAACTGCGTAGTGGTGCTGCCATCTTGAATCAGCTGTTACTCACATCCAACCCTATCTACCAGCACTGCTTCGTACTACCAGCTCGGAAAGACGTCAAGGACTGTGTCTGCAAATTTCCAAACACCTAGAAATAAAAAAAGATTTTTAATGGCATTTTTGCGGTTTTCATTTGATTGTCCCTCGTATTAATTGGTTGTTCAGTAATGCAAGAAATAGAAAAGAAAATATGCACATTAAGAGCAGACCTGACCATATGCATGTAATGAATTAATACCAGAAAGTGCTTTGTGGTAACCAGATTTTTAATGTTCAATTAAGGTATTTTTCTTTGTATTATATCAGTATGAAACATTTGGGAATTTTTCTACAGCCTTTCAGATTTTTCCATCACTTGCATGCTGATATATATTTCTCAAGAGAACCACTTTTGATGCTGAAAATAACTATGTTGCTAATAAAATCAGACCATTTTTATATCACCAAAATCACATTACATGTAGGCATGATGGTGGAAAAATAAGTTAAAGTATGAAAATTTTGCCTCATGTATGAGTTTTATAATGTGTAGATTTAATAGTGTAGAATGCTAAACCTGTTCAGTGTGGCATTAAGAAATCCTTAGCAATACTTAATTACCTTTGAAAGTGTTACCCTTATCCCTATTGAAATTCCTTAACATTATCGCAAGTTACCTTTTTTCATTCAGAGTCCCGTGACAGCATTGTATTCCAATAGTGGACCGAATGATGACTGAGAAACTGGACTCACGGTGCTTGCTTGTGTGCCAAGCAACAACGTAAAATGTTCCAACGAGGAAGGTGGCAGTGGCCACCAAAATTAATAGCAAAATGAAACAGCTTCGCGGAAACCATGAGTACCAAGTTTTTCTGTCATTATTAACTGCCGCATCTCTCATTCTCATAATATGAAGGGACTGAAGTTCAAAAAATCTGATATGCGACTCAAACACATGTACATCTATAACTTCCTTGCCGTGAAAGATAATGTAGTGCAACTGCCATTTTGTAATATTTTTTATGGGTGTAAACATGGCCTACTTTTTATTATTCAAAGACCATTTGGATCTTATATAATATTTTAGGGATGGGACCGATAAATCGGTACTCTATCAGTATCGGCCAATATAGGCATATTGGTTTATCTGTAAAATTACAATATCGATAAATATCTGATAAAAGTCTGCCATTTCGTTGTAATTTTTATGGATAATCTCCATCCGCTACTTTCTAAAAAAGTAAATGTCTAAATATGCAATTTATTTTGCACTGCAGTTACCATGAAACACATTTATTAAGGAGGTCAATGAACCTTTCAGGTTCTTCAAGGACCATTTCTAATTTTATATCGGATCGGTAGAATATCGGTAAATTTTATATTGGTACTTTATCGGTATCGGCCAAAATTGCATATCGGCCCATCCCTAATTGGTACTTTATCAGTATTTGCCAAAATTTCATACCGGCCCAACGTTAATATACAGGATGTGAAAATGTCCCAATATGTTTGAGGATCGAACAAGATACCAGACTCCATTAAAGTATCATGTGATATCATTGAATAAATCTAAATTGATCATTTTCATTCCTGATTCATCATAATCAGTACAGATTTTTTTTTTAAATAATGGTAAATATCATCATCCTTCGCCTTTTCCTGCCTCTGGCTGGGTGGGCATAGAAGTCAAGCCTCTCCATTTTTTTCCTGGTCTTCCACCACTCCTTTCTTTCCACGTGTTCCAAACTTGTCCTCTTCTCCTAACACTCTCCACTATCTGATCTTTCCACAGACATATTGGTCTCCCCCTTTCGCCTTACTCCCACTCATTGTGCGTTGTAAGCTCTTACTGGAAGTCTTTCTGCATCCATCCTCTTCATGTGTCGGAACCATCTCATCTGTGCCTGATCTATTCTGTCCTGAAGATTCGCCACACCCACTGTCTGTCGGATCTCCTCATTCCTTATTCTATCCCTTCTAGTCTTCCCCAATACACTCCTTAAAAATGTCATCTCCACTGCCTGCATCTTTCTTCTGTCTCTTTGTCATTGTCCAAGTCTCTGCTCCATACATAATTATTGGCACATAGTATGTGTTATATATTACCTTCTCGCATTTCATAGGTACAGCTCTGTTCCATATTAATTTTCGAACGCTTTGATATAGTCCACCACCCATTTGTAATAATATTGTTGTAAAATATTAACCTTGCCTTTTTTATTTCAGGTCGATGGTAAGGATAATACAAAACTACATTCAGTACAGTTCGAAAGGTTTCCTATTACATGTGCCCACTTCACGCGAGATGGTGAGCAGTTCATTGTTGGCTCTCAACACCATAAGCACTTTTTCTCGTACGATATGATAGCAGGGAAAACTGTTCGAATACCACCGCTTGATATCTACGAGCAACCTAAATTTAAGGTGAGTTGCTTAAATATTGGAACGTGCAAAAGAGGTTTGTATTAGAGCAGAACTCCCACACGTGTAATAATTAGACATGCATTATTTGTGGTAAATAGAAAAAGCAAAATTTTGGTACAAGAGCTCACCACAGTTTGGGTAAATAAAACACCATGTTGATAAAATGCTTTTAGGAATTTTAAAAATGTTACATTTATTTCTTAAATTCCATATTTACTCATGTAACAATACACATTTTTTTTTAATAGAAATATGATAGAAATTGAAGGTCTGTGGCTTATGCAGGTGTACAGCTTTGTGTAGGAATGCATCCAGCTGTACTCATGTCCAAAGAACTTGCATGGGAATGGAATGAAATGTGACACCCATTTAAAGTCCCAGCTGTAACAATATTGGTACTCTATCGGTATCGGCCAATATAGGCATATCGGTGTATAGGTATATTAGGGATGGGCCGATATGCAATTTTGGCCGATACCGATAAAGTACAGATATAAAATTTACTGATACCGATAACCGATATTCTACCAATCCGATATAAAATATTTATTCATGATTGGGAAAAGAGAGATGCGGTAGTATATAAATACGGAGAAACTAGTACTCACTTTTATCCGCGAAGCTGTTTTTTCTTCTTTTTCGATTAATTTCGGTGCAGCAAGTTCCAACGAGGATGGTGGCAATGGCCACTGAAATTAATCGAAAAAGAAGAAAAAACAGCTTCGCGGATAAAAGTGAGTACAGTCAACTCTCGATTCTACGACCCCCTCGAAGTAACGACCCTTTTCCCGGGAACCGTGAAAAATTTCGAAAAAAGTTGAAAAATTTCGAAAAAAAAGTTGAAAAATTGAAGGAAATCGGCCGAAAAATGCGTTTTTTTCCCCCAATCATTCCCTTCACCAGCGCTCTACCGCTCACAATTGGGTCTGAACTAAAAATATGTACCACCACACCATGCTTGAGTGATATCCAATAGCACTTGACCTCTGCCCCCCCCCCCCCTCCCTCAAGTGCACCAATGTTACCCCGCAACCGACAGCCGCTACCCAACGCGCCAGGCTTGTTTTGCCACGCTTTCTCTTGGATACGCGAGAAGAGAAGATCGAATGTGCTTGGATGTTATTTTAAATCGACCTTGACTTGTTTCCTTGTCCTAAGAGCTGCTGAAAACTCGCAGGTGAGGGGGGAAGGGGCAGCCCGAAATGACTGCTGGACTTGCAGTCTTTGGCAATGTGTATGGTAGGTCAAGCTCTTTCATCGATAAATACACCACCTTGAGAGATAAGATCGCAGGAATGTTCCAAAATACAGATGCCTGGCACCTGGTAGTCTGGCCCATCTGTCCAGCTCTGACCTAGATTTCAGTAGGTTCCCGTGAGTGAGCAACTCTCGACCTTGTAGCCGACAACTTCCGGTAACCGCTTTCATTCAAAACGTGTTCTTTGTTCCCTGCAACACTTCATAAAAAAGCGAAACTGTTAGAGATAATCAAAGCCCCTTTTCCCAGCTTATTCTCCGCCACTGGTGTGCACGGCAATGTTGATAACTGCAGAATTCAGGTCTTTTTTTATGCTGTTGTCTGCATAGGAAATATTACCCGTATTATTGTCTGTTGCATGGTAAAACGTAAAGCAAGGGACATTTCCTTCTTCACACACTCCTGTTAAAAGTTCCGTCTTCGACAGTTGGGTTATCTTTAAAATGCTGGGACTTTTCTCTTCCGCCACCTGTTGCTCGAACTTCCAGCCGGTCTCCTTTGTTTTTACGATGCAGCTGGCGCCAGTGTTTTGTCTAGCGTCTTCAAAGCTCTTGCTTGCCGATAACAGCAATGACTCATCCAGCGCGAAGGAAAAAGTTATTGTTTTGAATCTCGCAAAGCTGTTTTCATTTGACGATAACGAAATTCGATCTCCAGAAAGGAAAACAAGAGTTAAAACAAACTTCATGTTCTGCGCCTTCTGATAAGCAAAACTGTAAATTTAATTCACATCCGATTTTCTTCAGAACCATTCATGTGAAGAAAAAAAAAGTGCTCAATGTAGGAATGGTCGCTGAGATCGATTAATAAGACATTATTCAAGGGGAAAACTTTTGGAGGAGTGGGTGTTTGACATCGGGAATACTCCTAAATCCAACATTAAATCATCGATTAACGTGAGAGTAAATAACGATCTACCATTTTGATATGTCGAAGTGCGCAGTTTCATAAAGCTTGTTCATTTTATGCTGATGGGCTAATGGGGACTAAATATACAGTTTAAAGTGAAATTCAATTCCAAACCTAAATGACTTTCGACTGGGACGCTGTTTAATGACGTGTCCTAGAATACGCATTGGGTGAAGACAGATTGCAAGTTGCACGTTTCCTTTTTCACACTGGATTACAATGCAAGTCAAGGAAGGAGTTTGGACTGCTCCCTTCAATGGGGAAGGGGGGAGGGTGAATGAAGTTGGTTGAAGCAAAGAAAACGTGTTTTTTTTTTGTGATGTATTTTACACAGCCGAAACAGAACGAAAATTACAGCCCCGCTTTTTTTTTTTTTCTGGTGCCTATGAAGGCTGTGTTGTTTCTCCCGAGAGATCTAATCTTACCAGTTAATCTTGTAACAGACAATGCTCCACTAGACACGTATAAAATCCAACATTCATTCTGCCCCATTATCTCCCGACTTTTGCTGGCGCCAGTGTAACTGGTGTCAAGATTCTTCGAGTTTCGCTTGCAATAAGCGAGAGATTGTTTTCCTTTCCATAGGTCTCTGTGCAAACGGCTTTCTCATGAACTATAATTGTAAGAATTTCCTGGAAAAGCAACGACTGTGCACAATTGAAAGAAAGTAACATTATTTTTTTGTGAAAACGTTTTCATGTTCTATTTTCCTTCTCGCAACACGCGTCCTGTGCATAACAGGTTGTATAACTACCAGGATAAATGGTGTTACCATCTCCTATGCATCTTTGTGTCCGTTTGATCTCCATTTAAGCAGAAAATTGGGGCAAATTCCAATAACGACCCTTTTCCCGGGAACTGTGAAAGGTCGTTGAATCGAGAGTTGACTGTACTAGTTTCTCCGTATTTATAAAATATTTATTGATATATCGGATCGGTAAAATAATCGGTAATTTTACCAATACACCGATAGGCCTATATCGGCCGATATCGATAGAGTACCGATTAATTGGTCCCATCCCTAAGGTATATCGATAAATCTGATATTGTAGTGCAAAATTCTGCCATTTTGTTGTAATTTTTATGGATAATCTCCATGCCCTAATTTCTAAGAAAGTAAATCTCTAAAGATGCAACTTCTCTTTCACTGCAATCACCTTGAAACATACATTTATTAAGGAGGTGAATGAACCTTTCAGGTTCTTCAAGGGCCATTTCTAATTTTATATCGGATCGGTAGAATATCGGTTATCAGTATCGGTAAGTTTTATGTCGTTACTTTATTGGTATCAGCCCATCCCTAATAGTTACTAAGCTTGTGGAGTAATTCTATGTTATAGATATACAACTCTTTATTTCACACCAATTTTAATGAAAAAATGTTCAAAGATAAGAGATAAAAAATTGTGTATGCAATTTGTGATTAACATGGTGTCCTTTGCATGCTGTATGTCTTAATGGTACATTTTAATTCTAGTTTTTGGACTCTTAACCACTGTTATTTTTTAAAGAGAATTAATTACCTACATTTCGGAGGCTGAATCTGCCTCCGTCTTCAGGGTAGCGTGTAGTCTGTTAGGTCACATAAATGGTTGCCTAGGAGGATTATTCTTGGTGGCCTAGGCTCCACGGCGTCTGTTGGTCACAAGTACCTCTATATACAAAAAATTGCCAGGTAAGATAATCCTCCTAGGCAACCATTTATGTGACCTAACGACTACACGCTACCCTGAAGACGGAGGCAGATTCAGCCTCCGAAACGTATATAAATCTCTCTAAAAAATAACAGTTGTTAAAAGTCGAAAAAACTAGAATGAATATATCACCACTGATTACCTACAAAGAAGTTACTTGTTAAATACTGAGTAGTAGTATACGCGGTAGTATATAAATACAGAGGAACTAGTACTCAATTTATCCACGAAACTGTTTTTTCTTCTTCGTTTTATTAATTTCAGTGGTCGCTGCCACCATCCTTGTTGGAACTTGCTGTTCTCTCTTAGAGAGAGAGGGGGTGAGAGAGTCTTTTTTCTTTCTTTCTTTGTGAGTACAGCAAGTTCCAACGAGGATGGTGGCAGTGGCCACTGAAATTAATAGAACGAAGAAGAAAAAACAGTTTCGTGGATAAAGTGAGTACTAGTTTCTCTGTATTTATATACTACCGCGTCTCTCTTCCCAATTATGAAAGGTACTTTTTATTTATGAAGTAAATGAAAGAAAAATAAACTAAGTATGGTAATTCATAATACCACGAAAAGGAAAAAGCAATCAACAATACAGTAGAATGGGGATGCAAATAAACTTTATCCCCCAGATCCCATGGCATCGGAATGTCCAAATTTTAATTTTATGAGGCAGGGATACAGATTAATCGGTACTCTATCGGTATCGGTCGATATAGACATATCGGTTTATCAGTAAAATGTCCAATTATTTTACCGATCCATTATATCTATAAGTAGAGGCACATATTTTTGGTAAAAGAAATATAAAAATTTTGGGTTCAAAAGCAGTAAATAAAATAAAATTTCAGTGTTAAAGTGGTGAAAAATTGGTTAAAATTGTGAATATTAAATTTCATTTAAAACTGCACTTATTACATAAAATAAACATATCCTTTCTAATAGCACATGTATGTGCTTACAAGAGTGTTAAGTTTGTTCCTGTATAAAGGAGTCAATTTTTGCTTCTCAGGCATTTACTGCAGAATTAATCAATTTTCTGTGAATTGCATAACACTGAGGATAATTCAAACTTCAGATACTGTCGCATCGGTAAGGAAACTCTAAATTTCGTGTTTAAGTCTATCGCATTATTTAGTCACAAATCAAGGTAGGAAAATGCACCTCACACCTTTCAGAAACTTGAAAAAATTAACATTACAATTTCACATTTCGTGTTTTCATATCGAACGAAATATGCATGCCTCCACTTATAATTTAGTGCAAAATTCTGCCATTTTGTTATAATTTTTATGCATAATCTTAATGCCATACTTTTTTGAAAAGTCATTGTCTAAATATGCAACTTTATTATTAAGGACGACATTGAACTAGTCAGATTCTTCAAGCACTGTTTGGAATTTTATACCGGATCGGTAGAGGCACATATTTTTGGTAAATAAAAAACCAAAATTTCGGTACAAAAACGGAGTCAATTTCGGGTTCAAAAGCGGTAAATAAAATGAAATATCGGTGTTATAGCGGTGAAAAATTGGATGAAAAGTGGTATATAAAGACATTTTGGTTTTAAAATTGTGAATATAATCCTAAACTTGATTTAAAAACTACACTTATTCCACAGAATTAACATTTCACTTCTAATAGCACATTTATGTAGTTATAAGAGTATTAAGTTTATTTCTGTGTAAAGGAGTCCATTTTTGCTTCTCCAATATTAACAGCAGAATTAATCAATTTTCCGGGAATTGCATAACTCACAGGGTACTTCAGACTTCAGAAAGTGTCGCGTCGGTATATAAATGGTAAATTTCGTGTTTAAGAGTTAATTTCGCTTTTTGCAGTTCATTTCGCATTATTTCGTGACAAAACATGGTCACAAAATGCATCTCACACCTTTCAAAAACATGAAAAATTAACACTACAATGTGTTTTTTCAAATTTCGTTTTTTCGTCAAAAACGAAATATGCATGCCCCTACGGATCGGTAGAATATCAGGTATCGGTAACTGTAAATTTTATATCGGTACTTTATCAGTATCGGACAAAATTTCATATCTGCCCATCCCTGCTATTTTTGTTTAGAGTAATAGTACGTATGGCAACAGTATTTCAAGCTACAGTGAGCGACCATATGCTTTTGAGGAATCTTGTGTGGTTGATTGGATTACAAATACTTCCGAAATCAAGACCAGTGTATTAATTTGTTGTCAGTAGCATGGACTGCATGTAATTCAGCAGACTAATAATAAAGTATTAGTAAAGTTAGATTTTTCTCGTTGCAATAATTTGAAATCAGATGCCCAAAAGCTATGGGTAACTCAACCCAACTTCTTAAAGAGAGAAATCAAAAGTGTCTCGTTAGCAGGGGCACTACCAGAGTCATTTGCGTGGACAAAATGCCATTAGTATGAAGCATGAAATTTTCAATAATTGAATAAAACATTATATAGTGGAAATTCAGTTCTACTGCCTATGTAGCATCAAAATATTACACATCTAGAATCAGCAAGAAACATTTCATAGCTTTTTGATCTTCAGAACAAAATTTTTAAAAAAAATAAGAAAAAAATTGGCCCCTAACCATGTACAATTGAACCCCTGAATCAATATTTCCCACTCTTGGAAGTTTTTTAACTCGTTCCCTCAACGGAGCTATATATAGACTCTAAAATTGGAGCGTCTATATACAGTATGCCCCAAAATATACAGTACTGAAATGAAAAGATGAACAAAAGTACATCTCAAAGCTGCTTATTATGAATTATACGTTACTGAGGATAACATTAGCGTGTTTTTTTACCACGGTATGCATAATTTAAGTGTTCAAAGTGTGAACCGCCTTGCTGTAGACAGTGTTCATATCGTTCACGCAGATTCTCAAACATATCCTGAAACAAAGGTTGCTCACGTAATGCAGGCACAGTTTTTGGTGGATCTTCACAGTTGAACACACTCTCCTTTAACATTCCCCACAAGTAGGCATCAGGGTGGTGTGAGATTGGGGGAATGGGACGGTTATGGGAAGTCAGTACCACGTGAAATGATTTGTCCTGGATAGTTTTCCTGCAGCATGGCTAGCAGGAAACAATAGACAGCATAACTGTGTTACTTGGTGCCGTCTTATTAAACTCCTCTCGGAATTGTTCTGCCACCTTTTTCAAACTCGGTCCACCTGCACGACTGCTTCCTTATGAGCGGAAATAATGCTCAACTATGAATACTATTTCCTCCGTCAGGGCCTCCCCCATGGTGCAGTGGTAGTGTCATTGCCTTGTAATCAAGGGGTCCCGGGTTCGATACCCGGTGGAGGCACAAGTGGTTCGGATTCCACTTTAAACTGTAGGTCCAGTCCCGATTAGCCTTACTGCGCATAAAGTGGACTTAAAACATCAAACCAAACTGTATTTCCTCCGTCGAGAGACCCATTTCCAACAACAACTGCACAACACAACTTCCTTTTCACTACTGCGAACACGTGCAGGTGGAGCTATGCCCTGTCGACAAACACAACCATGTGTTCGAGATGCGCGAGTTTCAGTACTGTATATTTTGGCACGTACCGTATATAGACTGTATTTCAAAATTAACGGTTCTTGTATTGCGGCAAATCATTTTTATAGACACCACTTTTTCGTGCTATTATTAGTCTATGTGGGCTATTGGCAATCAAATAATCCATTGTTGATGCTTTCTCAGTTCCTGAAAAATATTTTTTGCAAAATGGAATTAGAGCTGCAGAGGTCTAGGTGGTTGGGTGTCTGACTGCCGTGTGGGAGACAGACCCAGGTTCGATTCCTGGGGTGGATGTTCTGAGGTCGGAATTTTACCGGCCTAGTCCCTGCATAAAATGTGTCTGGGGTTCACCCAGCCTCAAATCAATGTGTATGTGGGGGCAACCCTGGAGCATAAAGGTGGCTGAAGTGTGGTGCTGATCACATCACCTCCAAAATGGCCGAGATAGAGAATATGTGGTGGGGGTGTGTGGTGCTACCCCGACATCCCCTAAATGTGCCTTCATGGCATGATGCTGTTTGCAAGGGGGACTTTACCTTTGAGCTTACCTAATATGGAATGTTTCTTTGCGGCAAGTCTTTTTATAGTTAGTTACTTGAATTATTTATGACGAAACAAATTTGCGGTTACATCTATATATAAATTATTTTCTTTTTGGCTGCACTTCTCTTCAAGGTCATCGCAGGGAAAGGGGTTAATCTTGGTTTCCTGAAAACTGTGGGTGTAAAACACACCCATGCACATGCAGCTATACCTTCATACATACATTAATACCTTTTCATGCCAATGTAATGGATTTTTAAAAGCAGTTCTGTAGGATGAGTACCTGGTTAAGGAGAGAAAGGTGATTGGAGCATGCTAGTGCTTACATCACCACAGATATTATATGTAATTCATGTTTATTTCATTGTAGGTATTCGAAATGTCACCAGATGGACATTTGATAGCTGTAATTGGAAAGTTCGGCAATATTCATCTACTAACTAATAGAAGCAAGGAATGTATAGGAACAATGAAGGCTAATGGAGAAGTGAAGGCCGTAGCATTTAACCCTGATGGAAGCAGGTTATTGTCGCATGGAGGTATGCCTAATTTGGGATTTTATTACAGGCACATATTTTTGGTAAATGAAGAGGCCAAATTTCTGTGCAAAAACTGTCAATTTCGGGATGAAAAGTGATATATAAAATAACATTTTTGTTTTAAAATTCTGAACATAATCATAAATTTGATTTAAAAACTGCACTTATTACACAAAATAAGCATATCCCTTCTAATAGCACATTTGTGTTTGTACCAGAGTATTAAGTTTATTCCTGTTAAAAGATGTCCATTTTTGCTTCTCAAATATTTACTTCAGAAAGTGTCACATCGGTAAATAAACTCTAAATGTTGTGTTTAGGAGACTATTTTGCAGTTCATTTCGCATCATTTTGTGACAAAACAGGGTAGGAAGATGCACATCACACCTTTCAAAAACATAAGAAATTTACATTACAATGTGTTATTTCACATTTCATGTTTTCGTCAAAAATCGAAACATGCATGCCTCTAGATATTATTGACAAAACAATTCCTGTTATGCTGTGTGTTTGTTGCTTATGTGTGTGTGGTAGAAAAATACAGGGTGTCCGGTCGTCATTGCACCTGAAAAGTTTCACCTGGCACATGAATCTTCAATTCCAGTTCTAAAAGGATTTGTTTTCGACAATTCATGTTCACTTATGGAAATTTCCGTTACCTTTTTTTAAAAAAATAAAATAAATTATACAGTATATATTTTTTGTTTTCTGTATCACGGTGGCTCAGTCGGTAACGCGTCTGACTACCATGCTAAAGGTCCCGGGTTCGATCCCCGTCCGGTTCAAATTCGGGAACTTTTCTAACGATGGAAGCGGCTCCGGCACCCACCCAGCATCGAATAACATGGGTACCTGGGGGAAACCCTGGGGGGTAAAGGCGGTCAGGGGCATGATGCTGATCACATCACCCCCACTCACGACCGGATCAAGAAAGTGTGGGGCGTTACCCCCACACCCCCTATATGCCTTCATGGCATGGTGCTATGCACAGGGGAACACTTTACCTTTACCTTTATCACATATATCAATAAATCAGAAAAATAAAATTGACATTATAAATTTTTGCACTGTTGCTATCTGAATTTTAATATCTGCAGCAAAATATAAGGTAAGACAGTCAAATGGGAAGATTTAAAAAATTCACAAAGAATAGAGAGAACAAATATTAGTTAATTTTTGAACATGGATGTACTGGCAAATGCCTCTGCGACATAAAAAGTCTGTAAAACTTTTAAAAATATATAAAAACCTAAAAAAGGTTTGATTTAGGCGCACAAACCTAAAATAGGTTCTAACAAGCAAAATAGTTTTTTTAGGCACTATAAAACTTCACCAGTTGTTGAGGTTTTTAATGAAACGCTGAGATATCTTATTATTTCTTACATGCCTGTAAAGGGGAAAAAAATAGGTTTAAAACCTAAAATCCGACGTCTACTCATTACAAGTTAAATCATCCACCCCAATGCCTCAGATTTGGATAATATTTGGTACATGGTATTGATTTTTATAATGAAGGAGTCATTTTTATTTAATTATAATTGTTGTTTTTTTTTATTATTGAGCAATTTTCACACCGAAAGTACTCCTGAGGGGCATTGGTGCATGTACATTACAAAATACAACATATTGACATAGCACATAATATACAGGGTGTACCGGGATAAAGCAGCAATACTTTGGTAACTGGTAGTATTGTAACCCTGAAATAGCAAGATTACAAAATCTTAGAGTTGATTGTATAGTCCTGCCTTCAGCTCTAAACGGTGGCGAGTTTGCAAACTTAATTGTCAGACCTCGCACATATATATCTATCCTTAGATAAACTGTTCATATATTGGTATCCTTGGATATCTGTAATAATATTGTGTTGGTATAGATTAAACCCTTATATTTTTCTTTTCGCTTATTGCAGATGCAGGTGAAGTATGCATTTGGGACATTAATTCACGGAGTTGCCTGCACAAATTCATTGATGATGGCTGCATTTTGGGCACGAGCATCGCTGTCTCTCCAAACGAACAATACCTTGCATGTGGTTCTCGTTCTGGAGCAGTGAATATTTATGATGCCTCTTCTGTCATGTCCACCACAACTCCTAGGCCAATGAAGATTGTATTAAACTTAGTTACTGGTATTTCGTCTCTTAAATTTAACCCTTCGTCCGAGATCTTGGCCATGGCATCATACGAGAAGGAGAATGCAGTGAAGCTTGTAAGTATTAGTGCACTCATCTATATTATGGGTAACTTCATTCTGTAATTCTTGGTCCTCCCCGATGCCATAGCAGGGTGTCTGCCAGTCAAGAATGTCAAGAAAAAGTCAAGAAATTATGCTTGTGGTCAAGAATTTTGTATCAGTGACTGTGCCCAGTTTTCATTCAGTTTTTGTCGAACTTTTTCAACATTACTGCCAGTTTGACTGGTGGAGGGATGACCCTCACTGGGATCGTCCGCCACATCTTCCTGACCATTGCAATGCCAAATGAAAACATTGGATTGTCATTGCCGTAAGCAGTTTTCAGCATTTCAACGGTTTCTGAAGGGGTTTTACTGAGTTTTACACAAAACTTAATCGCAACTCGTTGTTCTGTTTTCAAATGCATGACGAGCGTACAAAACACTGCACTAGTATAAAAGCTGTAACTCGCTCAATATTCACGGAATCAGACACCAATTTCACTACATGTGACACTACGAAATACTTGTACCAAGTGGCACATTGCAGCATTTATCTTGTTACAATGTACCCAGTCTTAAAACTTTGTAGACACACTGTGTACGGTATGTGGAGTATATTTCACCCTCGAAATACCGAGCAAGACAACACCCACGCAATGCACCCCAATGATTTTTTATTTGTTTCATATTTAAAAATGACTGTTTTTCAAATAACATACAGAGAGTACTTTTATAATGTATTTCCCAAGTTACAAGTATAAATAATAAGTAATAACAGTGATGGCGATTAGGTGGGGCGAGGGTGGGCAGATGCCACCCCCCCCCCCACTTTTCACCACTTTTGCCCATTGCACTATGCTAAACCATATACAGGGTTAGCCAAAGTATCGGGACAGGCTAGTAACAACGAGACCCGTGGACGGAGGAAAATCACATGTTGCAAGTGGGTATTGGTGCGGAAACTGCATTGAATGGGGGTGTGGATATCATGGCAGCCATCTTGGATTCCACCATATTGGATATCACTAGAGGCACATATTTTTGGTAAATAAAAAGGCAAAATTTCGGTACAAAAACTGAGTCAATTTCGGGTTCAAAAGCGGTAAATAAAATAAAATATCGGTGTTATAGCGGTGAAAAAATGGATGAAAAGTGGTATATAAAAAGACATATTGGTTTTAAAATTGTGAAAATAATCCTAAATTTGATTTAAAAACTACACTTATTCCACAGAATTAACATTTCACTTCTAATAGCACATTTATGTAGTTATCAGAGTATTAAGTTTATTTCTGTATAAAGGAGTCCATTCTTGCTTCTCCAATATTAACAGCAGAATTAATCAATTTTCCGGGAATTGCATAACTCTCAGGATAATTCAGACCTCGGAAGGTGTCACGGCGGTTAATAAATCCTGAATTTCGTGTTTAAGAGTTAATTTCGCTTTTTGCAGTTCATTTCGCATTATTTCGTGACAAAATATGGTCACAAAATGCACCTCACACCTTTCAAAAACATGAAAAATTAACACTACAATGTGTTTTTTCAAATTTCGTTTTTTCGTCAAAAACGAAATATGCATGCCCCTAGATATCACACAATATTTTCAAATGGAAAGGGGTATGTATGACACATCAGTTTAGGCTAGAATCGTCCCACAAACGACAATCCAAACTCATTTTGGACTTATCGCCATTTGTGGAAGAGATAGGGTGTGCTACTTTTGACTGCAAAAAATGAGATTTGTCTGAAAGAGACGCGTGGACGGAGGACAATGACATGTTGCAAGTGAATATTGGTGCGGAAACTGCAAGGAATGGTGGTGTGGCCATCATGGTAGCCATCTTGGATTCCGCCATATTAGATATCACACAATATTTTCAAATGGAAGTGCACGTTGTAGCATATCCCGAGAAAGTCCTCGGGTTTTCTCGCAATTTTTACGATCGGTTGACATAGTATTGTCAGACAATCGACGGGAAGCAGTGTCAGCACTTGCTTTGAGGCATTCTGTAAGACAATGTCATGTTTTCCTGGTCATGCTCTCTGTTTACTTGCAGTGTTCAGTTACCCACAAGAATACAGTAAACAATTCAGACAAATCTCATTTTTTGCAGTCAAAAGTAGCACACCCTATCTCTTCCATGAATGGCGATAAATCCAAAATGAGTTTGGATTGTCGTTTGTGGGACGATTCTAGCCTAAATTGATGTGTCATACATACCCCTTTCCATTTGAAAATATTGTGTGATATCCAACATGGCGGAATCCAAGATGGCTGCCATGATATCCACACCCCCATTCAATGCAGTTTCCTCACCAATACTCAGTTGCAACATGTGATTTTCCTCCGTCCACGGGTCCCGTTATTACTGGCCTGTCCCGATACTTTTGACTAACCCTGTATACACAAAGGGAAATAAACTTTCTTTGCCCCCTGGTTTTGGAATCCAATCGCCACCACTGTGTAATAATATGTAATAAACAGAGTCATTTATATTCATGTTCTATACATAGCTTTCCTGATTTTGAATGATACAATAGAAACAAACAGAGAGAGTATACAACACATTAAATCAAAATGTAGTTGACAAACAACTTTTCTAATGCCCAAAACACTGCATTTACTTTTATTATTGGAATTAAAGGCCTGCACAAGACCTGGAGCAGACCCATTCGCGAGACATCGCTCCTGAAATGCCATGCAATCTGCGCAACACCCTCGCTTGAGCAGCTTGTATGCCCACCTGCACAGATCGTTCCTGGCAGGCATTGTAGACCCGGCGGGTACCCGCAATCTTACGATACCTAGTAGGTTTCAGTTCGTTCTTTCCATCAACTGCAGACTCCTCCCTCTACATGACGTAGTTGCTTCGAGTAGAAACTGCACCGGGCCCACACCGTTCTGCAGTGTTGCCAACTGCAATAGATTTTCACTACTTAAAAAAGGGAACTCGAAGCTTCGTAAGCCACATCACCAATGAAATGAGATTTACGAATGTTGCTACCCCCCCCCCACACACACACATTCAAATAGGTTTTCCGTGGCACAGGATCTATAAGTATATGTCGTAAACAACCAATATACGTATATATAGTGATATAGGACAGGACTGAAACATGTCACGTTCGACGCTGAGGTCGCGAGTCGAACAACACACTGTTCTACTGCGAACACCAGGGCCGTAGCCAGCCAGGGCCATTGCCGTTACCCTCGTTTGGGGGGTAGGGCCAAGTACTTGGATAAACGTGCCAACAAGAACAATCACAATAATAGTAATAAAGTAGCATGAAAGGCATTATAATCCTCATAAATCACGCAAAAAGGGGATAGAAGTCGGTTCTCACGAGCATTTGTGTTGAAACAGAGGGATTAGAAATATTTTTTTTTTCAACACGTCAATTTCACATTAGCTAATAATGGAAAACAAGCACACAAACTGTTTTTGAAAGAAAGAAAGTGCATGATAAATGCATTCCGAATGTACAGACATATGGCATGTAAAATTTCCATCTACAATATTTTCTTTTCACATGGAGCGACGTATTACATAATCAATTCATCCAACTCGTAACAAACCAACATTAATAGCAAATAATATCACGGGCCACCATAGCATTCTCTGTTTTAAAACTTTTCTCACTTAGATCGTTCGGCGCTCAGGGCCGACTCCCGCTACCCCTTTGCTACGGCATTGAACTTGATGAGACTGGATAATATTTTATAATATATTTCTACTTTAATAAAATTTGAAATCAAGGGGTTGCAATTACCCCTCCATTCCCCCTCTGCAGGTGCCCTTGGCCGTCTGGAAGGAAAATGCAAGAAAAATATGAAAATTAATTCCATCTTGAGTACCCTTTAGCCCTGCTACTCTTAAATTCTGCTAGTCTGTTTTTTCTTGTACTTTAATGTTTGACACCCACCCTTGCCCCTCCGCTAGACTTAATTTCCGTCCAAGGTTGTGAGCAATGCACCCTACCCCCTCTGGTTGCGCCACTGCGTGCCTGGTTAAGGCACCATGCAATGAAAAGCAATTAGTTTTCAGTGAGGAGATTTTTGTTTGCTCGATCATTCATTTAAATAAATGAAGCTGTAATACTGCGTGCATTTCCTGGCAATAAGATAAAAACTGCTTACGCTGAACTGAAATCGCTAAGTATATAAATTCTCCTTGGAGGAGAGAGCTCCTCCTAGGACCTCGTAGGATTTATGAGCTACGTAAGTAGGCAACACTGGCTGAAGCTGTCCACGTGGTGATGAAACACCTGGAGCGACACGCTGCCGGAGGGCTGTTTCCTTCCAGCAGGTTTTGCAGGCGCCCGGGTCTTGTTGAATGCCCAGTTATCTTGTAAGCGCAGAGCACCTGGAAGACGAAGAACCCGGGTAAAGATGCAAGTCGACTCGTTGCCGTGGGCAGTCTAGCAGGTATACCTGTCCTCACGGGCAAGCGGGCAGTGGGTAGGTAAAATGCAGACTATGCTGGCCTCTAATTGGAATACCAATGGGGTACATTTTGGACCCCAGACACAAAAAACATTTTTCGAGAAAGGTCACCTTGTCATTTACATTAAACCAAAAAAATTAAGTTATAAAAAAATCCCAGTTTCCGAACTAAAAACCAGATAAAATGACAATAAATGTCTGATGAAGGGAGCGTGTGTTCTCCTGAAACGTCACAATGCAAGCAATGCGTACATCAAGAAAAACAGATAAAATAGAGCTACAAATATATGCGTGGGGTTCAAAATGTACACCTTTTGTATTTCGAGGGCTAATATTATATCAAATGATGGTCGAATGAAACTGATCATTTTTAATTATTGTTTTGTAGGTTCATTTTCCTTCGATGACAACATTTTCCAATTTCCCTGGGTTCCAGTCTAACCTAATGAGGGTTCAATGCTTGGATTTCTCAGTCAACAGTGGATACTTCTGCCTTGGAAACAATAAAGGAGCAGCGAATCTTTTCAGGTAATCTCTTTGTATGTGATAAGAGCAAATTGTGTTCCTTGGTAATTTTTAACTGAAATATGTTTTGAAGATTTGTACAATATTTATGTTGATTTATTTCTCCTCTGGGTACTTTTTTTACTGACCAGTAATAACTAGTGACATGTTGTGTACAATGACAAACTTGTTTCGCCAAGTACTTATTGTCCATTAACCTTTTCACTGCTACAGACTTTCTCAATTGTAATACCATGCTGTGCTAACTACTTTTTACATTTTAACAGTTTAATTTGAAATCAATTTTAATGATTTTAGTGTGTTTCAACAAACAAAAACTGCTAGAAAGTTGCACATATTATTATTTATCACCAAAAAAATTACACACATACAGAAGGTTGGTTCGTTTATATCCAACCATGTTTGACGGGTACTCACCTTAAGAGATACTGCGCCGCCACCACCGATCACGTTCTATTGGGCCCCCAGCATTGTGGACTATTGCCCAGCATCGCAGTTTCCATTGCTGCAAGCTTTCCATAGACCATCCAGGGTGCGACGCCAAGGGTCCCGGGTTCGAATCCTGGTCGGGCTTGGTTGTTTGTGAATGTCCATTCATCAATTTCATCCTTTCATCACTCATCCTCATCTTCGCAAATTAGCCACGAGGCACAAAACGCGAAGTAAAATAAACTAAATCAATCAATCAATCAATCAAACCATCCAGGGTGCGCGGGCGGCGATGTTGAAGACGTCGTTTCAACAGTCCAAATTCGCAAAAATCCATTGGACTGGCATCTGGGCTTTTCACAGGAATGTCTTCAAACGGAATGACACGATTTCCTAATTCCTTTGCCATTTCCTGATAAAAACGCAGTGATGTTCTGGCGGTATGACTTGAAGCCTTGTCCATATTGATCATCACCTGGTTCGCGTCCATTCCATACAATTGTGGATGTCTCTCCGATAGATAGGTGTCAGAATGGAGTCTTGGAAGTATCTGGCATTCACCTTCACATTTTTGTCCACCTTGCGTATCAATAACTTACCCTCATATCCGAATCCCGTCACAACCATAAAGTCACGAGGGAAACTTTCCCTGCACTGACGAACAATGTTGCTGTGCTCCTTGCCGTCAATGTCACGGTAAGTGATCACCCAATGTGACCACCAGCAGTGAGATGGACATATGATTCATCCATTGTGACAACTTTCTTCCATTTGGAACCCGCCATATGACGTTGAGTCGGGGGATTTTCTTGGCACGCCAATCGACGGATCCCTTTAGCACTACGGGTGACCCTTTGCTTGCAGCCCTTCTCCTGGTGGTTTTCGTGGGTGAATGTTTCGCAAGGAGAGCCTGTTGTGTGTAACGGGCCACAATAGCTTTCGCAGTAGTCACCCTGAATGTTAACCCATTCTCCCGACACTGTTTCACAATGCGTACATATGAAAACTTAGCATGGAAAAGGGCCATTACGTAACCCTCCCAATACCGGTTGATTTTCGGTGCCATTTGAAAACATTCAGTACCAACACTCACGCACCTACAAGGTCAGACACAACACTGCTTCCACCAGCAGACCCATAGTTCCAGCATGATACGCCAGGTGGCAGCACCGAATCGACAATGGTCGGATATAAAGCGAACAACCTCTGTAATACACATAGGTAACTATATAAACTTGTATATATTTTTTAAGAACTTTTTTGTATATGAAATCACTGTATTATTATAAATGTATGTATAAGAAACTGTATCAAAAAGAAAGCACTGTTAAAATTTGTTGGGAAACAAGTTAACATTTATCTATCTAATATACACATAACAATACATACATAATGTTAGTAGTTTTTCAAAGTGTGGTATTTTTCAAAGCACGGTACTACACAAAGTGTGACATTACATTTTTGGCACATATAACGAGACTCTTTTCTCTTCTTGGATTCTGTAGTTGAATTGGCTCACACATGACATTTTCTGTGGTTCTTTCTTCTTTGCTGAAGCTGGAACTAATGTCAAAAAATGTCTTTCAGTAAGGTGAAGTGGGGAATCATCAGAAAGCCTGTCGTGACCATGTTTTTCCTTTTCGCCTTGTAAATCATTGTCTGACTCATCACTTTCGTCATTTGTAATAAATTCGGCAATTTCAGCATCGGTAAGAGCACTCGTACTTGGCCGACTAGAAGCTATTGCAAAGAATTTTGCACCTTAAAATAACTTCCCTACTTATTATATAAAATAAACATTTCCCTTCTAATGGTACATTTATGTAGTTATCAGAGTATTAACTTTATTCCTGTGTAAAGGAGCCCAGTTTTGATTCTCAAATATTCACAGCAAAATTAATCAATTTTCCATGATTTGCATAAGTAACATGATAATGCGGACTTCAGAAAGTGTTGCATTAGTAAATGAACTCTAAATTTCATGTTTATTTCACATTTTGCTGTTCATTGCGCATCATTTCATGACAAAACATGATAGGAAAATGCACCTCGCACCTTTTAAAAACATGAAAAATGAACATTATAACAAGTTATCTCACATTTTGTGTTTTTGTCAAAATCGAAAAAGGCATGCCCCTAATTATCAGTAGTGTGTTGTTATGTAGTTTATTGGTTAAATTTTTTAAAACATTACAATGTTTTTATTGTAAAAAAAATAACTTGAACGTAATGTTTCCACCCTCTAACAGGGTCTTCTTCAGAGGAAGATTTGCAATAAAATTAAATTTAAAAAAAATATATATTTATTGTGAATCTTCGTCTGAAAGAGACCCTGTTAGAGGGTGGAAACATTAAGTTTTAGTTATATTTTTTATACAATAAATTTTGCCTTTGTCAACATCTTAATGTTTTATTAATATGGAAACAAGTCTTAACAGTGTTACCATAAAAATTTATCCATTCATTACTAAACTTTAGAAACACTACACGTGTATTATCCCAACATCATTCCAACAATTTGCTCTTTTTGTTATTGTTGAAGATAAAATGCAGTTGTGTGTGGCATATTGTTAAGGTGCGGTGTAAAAAAGCGCATGTTAAATGTTGAAATATTTGATGAAATGTTAATTTTCAATCTCTCTCTTTCCAGATTAAGTCACTATGGAAACTACTAACTTACATCATGTAAGTTTATGGAGATCCAAAGCACAAACATTAATAAGAACGAAGATCGATAGTGAAGTGTATACTTCAGTATTCAAGGCAAAGACTTTTTAATGTATTATTTCATGTGAACTTGTTGATGTTGCCTTACGTGATATGTTTTACAATTATTTTGATATCTACAAGTTTTGTATGTGTTACCACGATGTGACTGGTAGGCAAATGCAACATACCTAAATAAAAGTGTATGTGTATAACAATTATGTATATGTATATATATGTACATTATATTTTGATGAGAACTGGAATAATCATTTTTGCATAATAAACCAGTTTAATTACTGAGTTTGAATTTCTTGGAATGAGACAGTCATCCAAAAAGTGACAAGGGGAGGGATGCAGAAAGGGACAAGAAATATTGTAGGGATGCAGTTGCATTATTTGCACACAGTGCATACGAGTGTATGCAGAGCCTGCCCTAGGGGTAACAACTTGGGCAATTGCCCAAAACCCCATGTTAGATAAAAATACAAATTGTTTGTATGTTTTTTTACGAGTGTACAGGATGCTGGTGCTCCAGTTAAGTAACTATTCTGATGTAGCCTGCAGGACATACTTATGCATAGGAAATAATATTCAAAACAAAGTAGACTACAACATGAAAATTGTGTTCATGTGTGGAAAGTAAAGTTAGTTAATGTGTATTGTTTCTTTACTAATAGAATGAAATTATGATGAGAAACCATTTAAATTCACTACAGCGTCAAAATTCAAGAATTTTTTTTAAAAAATCAGAAATTTGTTATTGGTAGGGGCATGCATATTTCGTTTTTGACGAAAAAACGAAATTTGAAAAAACACATTGTAGTGTTAATTTTTCATGTTTTTGAAAGATGTGAGGTGCATTTTGTGACCATATTTTGTCACGAAATAATGCGAAATGAACTGCAAAAAGCGAAATTAACTCTTAAACACGAAATTTAGGGTTTATTCACCGATGTGGCACCTTCCGAGGTCTGAATTATCCTGAGAGTTATGCAATTCCTGGAAAATTGATTAATTCTGCTGTTAATATTGGAGAAACAAAAATTGACTCCTTTACACATAAATAAACTTAATACTCAGATAACTACGTAAATGGGCTATCAGAAGTGAAATGTTAATTCTGTGGAATAAGTGTAGTTTTTAAATCAAATTTAGGATTATACTCACAATTTTAAAACCAAAATGTTTTTATATATACCACTTTTGATCCAATTTTTCACCGCTATAACACCGATATTTTATTTTATTTACCGCTTTTGAACCCGAAATTGACTCAGTTTTTATACCGAAATTTTGCTTTTTTATTTACCAAAAATATGTGCCTCTAGTTATTGGATATGATTAAATATTGCCACTTTCACACTTAAAGTAACAGTTTGATATTGAACATGCCCAGTTCTGTAATTACAGTAAATGCTACAGTTGGGAGCTGAGAAGTCTGCGAGGCTGAGGAATGCGAAACTGACCTGCCTGTTGTCGCCGTGTGCAGCCAGCTCGTCTTCCTTTCAGGGTGGCAGCGGCATAAATAAAAAAGGCATGGTACGGAAACGCATTGCAAATGAATGGAACATATTACATAGTAACAAGTGAAAGCAATACTAATAATGGAATAAAACTTCACAAATCAAAGCAATCTGCTTCCAACGTGACTAAGAAAGTAAGGGTGTGTGCGTGCTTTTTGTGCATTTCCTAGCGCCTTGTTAATGCTTCTTTCCTGGACATGGATCAATTAATTTTAACTTATGCAGGGTAGTACAATTTCTCTCTCGTTTGTATTTACATTTTGGTATGTAGCATCGCTTATCTGCAACTTTCGGATTATGGAACATGAAGTTGTAATGTCTCGGCCCCAGTGATTTATCCACCAACTACGCCCTAACACCCCACACAATTTTTATAAAAGGACAAATTTATGGTCATTTTGGCTCTAAGTATACCTTTTCACACCCATAAACACAAACTTACACCCCTCAAATAAAAATAAAATCTGAATAAACCTTTGCTGAACCCCCGAGCCGGCTTTCCCGCTTTTCGTTGCATGTTAATTATATTGATAGTTAACCTTCAGCGACCCAGTTTACTAGATATAGTCTGCTCTATACATATACATTTACTTATACACACACGCCAGAACATTCATTCGATTTTTGAAACAAATTTATTTCCGAAAACACGGAAGAAGTGTGAATTCCTATGCCGTTGCTGGTCTTTGAGATGTCCTGTGGAGGTTCACGAATGGTTCCGAACGCCAGACTGCACCTCACACTGTAAGTCCCGATTCCATTATCAGATTCTCACACTTTCCTACAGGGACTTCTGCAGGTCTGGCAACACTGAAAAATTGAACATCAAGTCGAAGCTTCCCCCCCACACTTCCTCCCCGTTCACCCCCGAACCTCACCCCGCACTGGCAGTCTTCTCAGCTCCCAACTGTACATGTCCCGTAAGTCTGGAACCATAGGAGAAGAACAAAAGTTAATGTTAGGAACTTATTATTGTACAACACAGTTGAAGAATGTGTTCAAAGTCCCCACCTTCCTTCTTAGTCAGTGCCATGGTTTACCTGTAACAAAAAAAGGGTAATATGAAAAATACCTATGGGTAGAGGCATGCATATTTCGGTTTTGACGATTACACAAAATGTGATATAACACATTGTAATGTTAATTTTTCATGTTTCTGAAAGGTGTGAGGTACGTTTTTCTACCCTGTTTTGTCACGAAATGATGCGAAATGAACTCCAAAATGCGAAATAGACTCTTAAACACGAAATTTACCGTTTATATACCTACATGACACTTTCTCAAGTTTGAAGTTATGCAATTCATGGAAAATTGATTAATTCTGCTGTAAATATTTGAGAAGTAAAATTCGACACCTTTATACAGGAATAAACTTAATATTCTGGTAATGATTTAATGTGCTGTTAGAAGGGATATGTTTATTTTGTGTAATAAATACAGTTTTTAAATCAAATTTTGGATTATATTCACATTTTCAAATCCAAAATGTCATTTTATATACCGCTATAACAGCGAAATTTCATTTTATTTACCGCTTTTGAACCCAAAATTTACTCTGTTTTTATACCGAAATTTTGCTTTTTTATTTACCAAAAATATGTGCCTCTACCTATGGGACACCCTGTATAATGAAACAATAATTATGAAACTTTTATTAACCTCTCATAATTTACAGTTTTAACCTTTAACATGCTCTGCTTATTGCTCTTAGATAGTAATATGAAATACAGGGTAATTCAAAATGAATGGTACAACTTTACACAGTTACTATGACGTTACAATTTATGATAGAAAATCAGTCAATATAAAGAAAAACTCAGGAAGTTTTATTCCCACTTAATGGGCTTATTCTGCTTATTCGCCAGTGTTGCAAAATGGCTAATGACCAGTAGAAGGTGCATTGTGTGATGAAGCTATCAAGAACTGATTCAATCACAATGGTGCAAAGACATTTCCACATGCGTTTCGGTAGTAATGCATATGTTTCACCCTTCAGAAAGATTTGCCAATGTTACAACTGCGAATTGTGCCTTCGAAACCATTGACGACTACTTGCTGTCTCGTGCATAGCAAGTACTAGTTTTTCATTTGGACCTTTTCCATGTTGAATCTTTATAATGTGAGTCATGTGAGTAAAACTTCCAGAGTTCTTCTTTATATTGAGGCCTTGTCTGATTTTCTTTCATAAATAGTAATGTCATAATAACTGTGTAAAGTTCTACCATTGATTTTGAATTACCCTGTATATAAAAATTAAACGTAAGGATGTTTATATTCATATTGTATAGGACACCTGTACTTCAGACTAAGGAACAAAAACTCGATAAATTTTGATTATAGGCCCCGTGAATATTGCACATCCCAGGCCCCACACCCACCTAGGGTCAGCCTTATGTGTATGTAGGATCTCTTGTCAATTAATTGATTGAGTTTGTGTTTTAAGTCCAGTTTATGCACAGTAAGGCTAATTGGGACTGGTCCTACAGTTTAGAGTGGGATCTAAACCATTATGTGCTTCCACCGGGTATCAAACCTGGGACCCCGTGATTACAAGGCGACTACGTTATCACTACGCCATCGGGGAGGCACTGATCTCTTTTGTCTAGCTAATGCAGCCTGCAAAGTGTATTAATATAGGCTTACAATTATGTAATTATTTCTCTTGTAATCTATGATTATTACAAGCATAAAATGCAGTTTTTTTGTTGTGACATTTCAGGAGAGAACACGCTCCCTTCGCATTTATTTTTACTCTGATTAAAGATACAGTTATACAAATCTTTAACACATTGAATCCCAGGGTATTTAAATTGGCAATAACTCAGAAACCCGGGCATTTTATGTGATTTTCAGCAATGTGAAACAATTTATTTTTTGGTTTTACTATACATGTGTTATACATCAAAATAAAGGCAATTTCTTTGCCTACATAAAGAAACAATTAGAATCTGTGTATTCTTGCGTGTGCTACAAATGTTCAATATACTGCTTGTTTTTCATATAATGAAAATGTCTGTAAACAGTGGCAGCGATTGGGTTCCAAATCTAGGGGGGCAAGAGCAATTTAATTTTCTTTGGTACATAAGGTATAGCATAGAAAGGGGACAAAGTGGCAAAAAGGGGGCAACCCCCCGACCTCCCTTCCCTAATCACCCCCACTAACCCTTAGTATGAAACACAGGTGGTGTGCAAGTAAATAAGTGTTCCATTTCTTTCGATATTTCAAGTAAACACATTCTTCAAGTGCATGGGTGCCCATAAAAGTTTTCTCGGGGGGGGGGGGGGGGCTCATCGTAACTCCAAATATTCAAGTGATATTGCCCTTACTATGCACGTGCATGGGGCACTTGTCATATTCAGGATGCTGCTACATGGGATTCAATGTGTTAAGAAAGAATCAGTTATACAATGGATCCTGTCAGTGTTACATTGTTGGAATCTAGCAACTTAACTGTGAAACAAGCGGTTTGTTTTATTGTTATTTAAGATGAAAATTTTTTATCCAATTTTTTAAAAATTATAAATGCCGAATATCATCAGGCAATTCAAAATCATCATCCCTTTTACAGAGATTATTGATGTTTTCAGATACATTGAATTTTAAAGATGGTGAAAAAGAAAACTCCATAGTAAGTCTATGCTTCCATTTCATTATTTAATTTCTTCCAGTGTTGTTCTGCAATGAACGAAGCTTCCCAGACATTCAAATCTATGTTTCCCGTCACTCTTTTGAAAACCCTTCTCATTTTAATCATATGCTTCTCCTCAATGATGTGAGCTGACAAACCAGTTTGTGCATTTAAATTTATAATGTCTAAATCGTGTTCGTACCATCGTATTGCCATTTTCCTTGATGTTTGTCCTACATAATCCTTTGAACATGAGCAACTTATTATATATTCTAGAAGAGAAAAATTATTACAATGCAAGCAATGTAATGTCTAAAAAAAATCAAGATAAATTATTTATTCATGTATGGTGTTTTGCAGGGTGGGAGTTGACTGCCTAAATTTAATTCTTGATTACGAGTTTATGTCCATGATGATTCATTTTAATAAAGCCATTTGTTCTTTTTATTCGTGGGAACTGCCCTAAGTTGCATTGTTTCTAATGGCCTACAGGTGGAAAGTGGTCAAAAAAATAGTTTTCCCCATTTATAATTTCATAATTCATCATCTCTCTTGAGATGAATCTACTGGTAACACGATTAATCCTTGTTTCCATGACAGAAGAAAACTGCATATGGTAACCAAGGCAGTCTATATTTCAGTAAAAGAAAAATTAAATTTCAACTTGCTGTCAGGATCTTCCTCAGACTAAAAAAAAGGTAAAGTGTTCCCCTGTGCATAGCACCACGCCATGAAGGCGTATAGGGGGTGTGGGGGTAACGCCCCACACTTTCTTGATCCGGTCGTGAGTGGGGGTGATGTGATCAGCATCACGCCCCTGACCGCCTTTACCCCCCAGGGTTTCCCCCAGGTACCCATGTTATTCGACGCTGGGTGGGCGCCGGGGCCGCTTTCACCGTTAGAAAAGTTCCCGGATTTGAACCGGCCGGGGATCGAACCAGACTTGAAAAAATAATTTAATAGTCGCGTGTAATGTTTTTTTCTGAAACTACTGACATAAATATTTAAGCTACAAGATGATTCGAAGAGTTTAATTTTCTTGCAAAATACATATGACGGAAGAAAATAATTTTCTTAAGTATTAGAAACAATGAAAGTCACTTAGCGAAGTGCTATTCTCTGGTTCGCATGTGCTTTAGAGCATGCATCAACTGCGGTACGTCCAAGAGTTGACATTCCTCCTCAATAGCAAGGACAACCAAATGAGAAGCCTGGTATCCACATTCTGTTGTGAGCAAGACTTTTAACGCATTTCAAGCACGAAAACTTTTTTTTTTTTTTTTTCACATGCTGCATTGAAACCTGGTAGTTTGTGAACCTTGTGAAATACTGATTTATACTTTTCTTAGAAATTGTTAGCACTTAGAGTGCTGACCTGTAAGTCTCTTTCCGTCCCAAGAATGCTGACCATTTTCACTACTTTTTAAAAAATCATATCTCAAAAACTAAAAATGTAAAATATGTGTATCATACACTGTTGAAAAGTTTGATTCTTCCTCTTTATTTTGATGTATGATATGTTACATTATAACCAAATGGCAACCTTGGATGTTTCATCATAAATGATATGAAATGTACTAAAAATAAAAAGTTGACAAGATATATGACATGCAGTGGCGACGATTGGGTCCCAAAACTAGGGGGGCAAAGACAGTATATTGCCTTTTGTAGATAAGATTTAACATAGTGCAGGGGCAAAAGTGGCGAAAATTGGGGGGCAACTGCCCCCTCGCTTCCCCCCCCCCCCAATCACCAGCACTAGGAAAGGGAAGCAAGCATATCGCTATCAGACAACGATGCGAACAGAACCGTTATGAGCATTTTCCCACCATCTAGTCCAGTATGAGGAAGTACGATGTCCAAACATTACTCAGAATTGCAAATGACCGTTGATATAAATTTTGAATTCAACTCTGTATATATACGTGATCCGCACACTAGAGAAGTTCGGGAACTCCATATATATACGTGATTAGCACTCTTTAAGTGTTAAGTGCACTACTTTTGTTCCACCTTCTTTGTAACTCTGAAGAGGTTTGGATAAGGTATGGGTTTAAGCTTTCAGGACAATGAATCAAAGGAATAATAATTTGCTCACTTATAGCATTAGCTCCGTCATATGTGCTGTATAATTACATACATGTATGGAGTTTTTGGGGAGAAGTTCTTTGATATATGCAAAGAGCGAATCTGCATCTAATTTGTTTTGATTTGATTTTTCTTACTGAACGTTGCTTCCTCTCTCTTGACTAATCTCAACGATGACCATGACTGATGATATCAAATTGATGAACTCTTGCAAAGAACACCTATGCCGAGATGAGGATTGAAACCTGAATTTAATGATTCAAGAGCAGTAACATAAAAAGCATTCTTTTAGCTGCCTGTGATACACACAACTGACACCTGTTCCTTCCTCGCAATTGTTTCATCTGTCACTTCCTGACTTATTTTACTGAGAATAAGTGTGGACAGTACACAGATTAATTTGTTTTGAATCAAATTATGAAAAACACTTTGCATTTAGAGCTCCAAGTTCAATAAATTTACTGTATTACTGTATTTTGAAATTTACTTCAATTTCCAAGAATTTCCACTTTTAAGGCTTACCTCCGTGTCATCACCACATCAAAAATCCAACTCCTGAATAGCAAGATACCGCAGTACATCCACAACAGCTAACATATAGTGTCAGTGTTCTTCAACCAATTTTAATTGGCATTGCCACTGACGATCCACTATTAGAATAAATTGCCCATATAAGAATTTCCCTTTCCTAAAAAAAAATCCTCAATTTACAACGATGTGTAGGTCACCTTGACTTCGTCACATGGTCTCGAATGGAATGGGATTGCTACACTACTTTCTGGCTCGTGGTTGCTGGTGGTAACACACGAGCTGCTGTTCAAATGAAGTCCCTCATGATAAAAGCCACAAGTCCCAATGAAGAGAACTGCAGGTGCTGGTGAAGTGAAGAAAATGGCAAGGGAAGCACCGTGGGAACATTTGATGTTTTAATTTGATATTTTTAATAAAAATTAATTGCAGTGCATATTTATTTGGGGTGCATATGTGAATATGCATAAGCTGCTACTGCTTCCAAGACCGACATGCTGATCCCTCATTGGACTTTGACCATGTGCTTGTTAGACATCTCGTAGTTTTTAATATGTTGTGGTTGTAGAATTTTGATTTTTTTGAATGCTGCTGTCTCTACTGAATTTTCATTTTACACCCATTGCTATTGCATCCTGAACAACTGATTAATCTCCAAGTCTCATTATACAAAGGCTGTGTCCAAATGGTGTATAAAACAGGCTTGAAGTACAGTCTTGTCAGAAGTGACGTCACCTACAGTCCGGCAGCATTAACTTGAGAGAAATGGCTGCTCTGTGAGTGATGCAACTGCGCTCAGATTGGCTAGAGCGGTGGACTTTCCGCTGTAACGGGCCAATGGAAACTCTAATGCTCGGGCACGCGAAATGTTACCAACTGTTGAAAGGACTCGCGTGCAGTGACTGGTGAAGCAAGCGAAGCGGCAGTGCATAGAGCCTCGGTGTTTTCAAATTACGGATTAAGGGTAAAGAATAAACTGTTTATCCATTTATTGTGTAAGATAGAATACTTCTAATTTTCTTAGCATGTCCTCTTAATACAGTGATATTTCCGTTACACAATGTACAATTTTTCAAATCTCCCATCTCTCGTTGTCAGCTGATTGCCCGTGATTTGCATGAGAGGCAAGCCTTCACTGTAGGTTGGTACTCCTGCAGCGGCGCCGGCAGCCATTTGTCTCAAGTTTATTCTGCCCGACTGTAGTGCAGTTCGAAAGTACCAAATAAATCAGCATTCAACCGAGTTCACAGCATACATGACTCGACAATGCACTCTTTACTTCACTTGTTTGCTTGTTATTCACTTGTTTGTTACTGAATGAGTTAATGTAGTTATATAAAATTGTATTTAAGAGCGTTTTTGAACTTTGTGTGTAAAATTTATATTAATAATGTATCTTATGTACTTATAATGTATGCTGGGCATAAACAGCCACCTGTAAAGCTGTAAGTCCAATAAAATTTTGTTGAGTTGTTATTCACTTGTTTGAAATCATTGGAGACAAGTCATGTTGGTTTTTGTTCATCTCTTGTGTGGTATGTAAATATAAGAACTTTGAAATGCATGTGTTTTTGATGGTGAAAAACAAGAGTTTATAATGGGGCAAAGCAATGTGTTCTTAGTTTTATCTACTGACCATATTGGACACTGCAGATGAAGTGTAATTTGAAACCATGGCATCAACTTTTATGGGTCCATGGGTTTCGACCCTACCCAATAATTATCGTATTATTATAGGATACTAATATTATATGCATATTTGTTATCGTGATTCATGGTGGATTGCTTATTGAAATCAATAAATAGCAGATTCCAAAAAATAAGTAATTGATGGATCTTTGGTGTGCATTTTTGTCATGATACATGGAATAGATTTTTTGTGAACTTCTAAATTAAGTAAGTCTTGAAGCTTTCCTGGCAATGAATGATGAATTATCTCGGGCTCTCAAACAGGTCAATTCTGGTAGAATTTCCACTCTCATCTTCAGGGTAGAAAGATTGGAAACTATTCCAGAACTGGCCTGGTGAGAGAGAATTTATACTTCTAAATTAAGTGTTTGAGCCCACCCAGTGTGTCTCAAAAGTTGGTGCTCCTGATTCGAAAGATTTTCCAGTCCAAATCTTCAAGACTGAACTGCACGACCATTTTCGAAGTATGTTCCCTTCAAGTACAGTCTTCCACTTTTTTGGCTGTGTGTTTTGGTGGACTCAATACTTAAATTCCTTGAATATTTACTCAAGTTCTATGTGTTGACTCCCAAAAATAGTTCACATCAACTCCTTCTTGACTGAGCATCGAAACAACATTTTGAATCAGCGATTGTGATTCACACCAAGAAGAAAATCCATTTTCAGTGCAATGTCAATGGTGTTATAAGGAGAAATGGAAATTATACACAATCTTCACTGTAGATGCAATATGGAAATACATAGCAAATCAATGCAAAGTAGATTTTTAAAACCGTTAGTGAAGGAAGAGAAGTATGAATGAAGTGGAAATTTGATTTTAAAAACCCTTAGAATAAACGTGGATAAATAAAGCACAGGCAGAAGAAAATAGCACAATATAATTACTCCTCACAAAATATTTGGAATATTGTTATATTATGCATTAGGTGATAGACACACCTTGGAATGCAACCAACAACACATGGTATCTGTCTGTCTGCTGGACATTCTTGTGTTTACACAGACATATGCCACAGTGCCTATCACCTATAAAGGTAAAGTATTCCCCTGTGCATAGCACCACGCCATGAAGGCGTATAGGGGGTGTGGGGGTAACGCCCCACACTTTCTTGATCCGGTCGTGAATGGGGGTGATGTGATCAGCATCACGCCCCTGACCGCCTTTACCCCCCAGGGTTTCCCCCAGGTACCCATGTTATTCGACGCTGGGTAGGCGTCGGGGCCGCTTCCACCGTTAGAAAAGTTCCCGGATTTGAACCGGCCGGGGATCGAACCCGGGACCTTGAGCATGGTAGTCAGACGCGTTACCGACTGAGCCACCGCGGCCACCTATCACCTATTGCTAGGCTTACCATACGTCCAGGATTAGCCTGGACAGTCCTGGTTTTTTAGTGCTGTCCGTGGTTTTGAGAATCTGAACATGAAAATAGCTACCGGTAATGAATATTCACCACCAGACTTTATGAGAAGGTAATTCAAAAAAAACATATATATATATGAAAAACCAACAGGTTCAAGTTTTGAAGTAGTACCAGATACTATTGAAGAGAAGTGGCAAGCAATTTTTCAGGTGTTTCAAAAGACTGATATTTCATGTACGAACATTTCTAGAATGGTTGAGTGTGCTATGTCTTTGTTTGGAACATTTGCTCCAGTTGAGAGTATTTTCAATTACGGGGAATATTTGGTCTGCAGAAAGAGGTAGACTACTACAGGGAGGTTATTTCAGTCGTTCACCGCCAGCGGTTCGGCCGTTCGGCGGTCTCTTCATGCAACAGGTCCCGGCAAATTGCGTTCAGGAAGTCCGTAACAGAAACCGCTTGTTTTGTAATGTTTCCACTGTTAAACATCTGCTGAATGTTAAAATTAATTCAGAACTTTCATGTTGTGAATTTTATGATGTTATTAAAACAAGCAAGCCATTTCTGAAAAAAGTCATGTCTAGTGAAAAGTGCAAGTGAGTCAACTAAGAGATAATGCTACCTAGAACAGAGAGGCTTCCTAAACATCAGAAAATGTATTATTCAATTAAACATTTGATAATTAATCGATAGATTTTAGAAAATAATGTTAATATTTTTTTCTTGTTCAATTTATGGTTTAATGCTGCAATAAAATGTTAAGGCTTTTAAGTAATTTCAATATATTTTTGTAAAAAAAACTGAAATTAAACAGTAACGAGTTGATTGCGAATATGTCCTGGGTTGGGCCCAAAAAAATATGGTAAGCCTACCTATTGCTTAATAACAATATTCCAAAGTTTTAGTGAGGAGTACATTTAGCTTCATTCAGAAAGCTTTTTCAGCAGTTTACACTCCAAGGGCTTTATACAGAATTTTCCATTTGGAGGATGTAAGGGGAAATTTCAAGCCCAAATGACCATAAATTGGGCCTTCGTGACAAATTTGAGAGGGCTGTTGGGGAAATTTTGGGTAGCTGTACAGTGGGATCCACTAGTATTGCACGGCAAATTGTTCACGACTATTTTCATTAATTTTTCTCTTACATCCTATATGTTTTAAAGTGATGGATTTTATGTATGCTGGTGCAGAAGTTGTCAAGAGCTTGTTTTGAGATTTCTTTTCATTTTTGAAGCTCTTATTGGGTCAAATAAAGCGCACGAACATGGTGATGGACAATTTGCACGATAATACTCATGGATCCCACTGTACAGTAGGATCCATGAATATTATCGTGCAAATTGTCCATGACTATTTTCATTAAGTTTTCTCTTATATTCTGTGTGTTTTTAAGCAATGGATTTTTATGTATGCTGATGCAGAAGTTGTGAACAGCTTGTTTTGAGTTTCTTTTAATTCTTTAAGTTCTTATTGGGTCATATAAAGTGCATGAACATGGTGGTGGACAATTTGCACGGTAATACTCATGGATCCCACTGTACGTGTGGATAAATCACTGGACACTCCCGCATTGAAAACTTTCTGCTTGCGCTCAGTCCCGTAGCTAGAATTGATCTCCAGAGGGTGCTCACGGGTTATCAGGGGGGCGGGGTCTTTGTAAACCAAGTCCATTTTTTAAAAAAATTAACGGTCGTATCCCAAATGTGCAACACCGTACTTGAAGCGAGCATCCTCCGAGTATGGTCTTAGAGTACGGTGTTGAAGTCGTGGACTGGAAGTGAAAGTCTTTCGAATTGCACTTCGACTGCAGCGCCAAATACGATCAGTAGATAAAACCGAGTACTCGTTGTTTTTCCCCACGTTTTACTCACTTGTCTTTCACCTTAGAAATCACGTTGCATTTTCAAATGTTCGTACACATGCATTTCCACGCATTAGAAGCACTTTAACCAACAACTTGCTGGCCCATAACGTATATTTAACCTGTGTTGCTGGCTTTCTACCTCCGCGATTCAAAACAAATGAGCAACGAGTGTGGAAGTGACCTAGTCACCCAGCATCTGTGCAGCGGCGTACTTGCGTGCTTCTGTTCTTGGCGCTTTCGAACTGTACTAGGTGACGTCACTCCATACATGGGCGTCCGGAAAGGGGGGGGCGTGCCCCCCCTGGAAAATGAAAGTTAACCAAAAATTATGTATTTCACACATATAATTTCATTTTAGCCACAATAATATGTGTTAATTATTGCATGAACATCATAAATCCAAATTTAAGCAATGTTTTTTTTAGGAAACAACACTATTTTTGGAGAAAATGTGCCTTGTTTGCCCCCCTGGAAAAATTCCTGCGGACGTCCATGACTCCATACTACTTTAGATTATACAGATATTTATATCACACACAAAAAAATACACAATATTCAATCACAGTGCCTACCTACAGTATATTCCACCCCAGGCCAAAGTAATTAAACTCCCCTTTGTTTGAAAACTTGGGAGCTGTTGACCTTTGATGCAGATGCCGAAGGAATTTACGTGATGACATCAAAGTCACAGATTTCTGTCTAAACAGGAGGTCGCAACAGGGATAGTGAAGGTACAGATAAAGAAGCTCCACTATGAAAGAACTTTCTGAAGTCTAGGGAATATTCTAAAAACTTGCAGCTACTTCTGCTCATAAACAAAATAAGCGAATGTAATAGATGGCGTTCGTATTTTGTGGATTTATCGTTAAAGTTGTGAGTTGTCTACATTTTCACTCTTTACTGCAAACAAATTATACAAAATCGTTTACCTAATGTCAAGGACGGCTGACGGCAGTTCCAGGGGGGGAACTGCCTGGCTACGGGCATGGTTGCGCTTGCGCAATTTTCTCATTGACCATGCCTAGGTTGTCATTAGCACTTAGGGTCACCCTCAGGGTGGCGGCGATTAGGATCCAAAACTGCGGGAGCAAGGACAGTTTAGTTTCCCTTCGTAGATATAGATATAAAGTTTAGCACAGTGCGGGGCAAAAGTCGAAAAAAGTGGGGGGGAACTGCCCCCACGCCCCCTTAATCGCCGCCACTGTTTCCTGTTATTGGTACTTCGAAAGCGAAGGGTTTTAAAAACGTACAATATAAACTGTCGAAACATACATTATCGGTTATTCTATTTACGAAACTATGTCGATAATACTTACAAAGTTGCCGCTAGATGGTAGCACGAAAGCAATTTTTATACTTTTAGTGTATTTATCCCAGAATGTAAAGTATTTAAGAATTAAGACCTGTTCATTAAAGTATTATTATATATTTATATAAACTGCATATCAATTGTTATACTTTACACCATAATTAACTAGTAAATTAGCTAAATATTCTATTTCTCACAGTACTTCTTTTGAGATACATGTTTAAGAATCCGGACGACTAAAATATTTATGTCGCGATTAACCTAATAATCGATTTCATCTAATCATCCTTCTTTTTGAAGTTCCCACCATAAGAGTGTGGGAGCATAAAATAATTAAGAGCAAATGGTGTGAATACATTATCTATGCAACATACTTGATTTACATTAATAATGTATGGAGACGGAGAGAGAAGAGTGATAGTGGTGAATTAAATCGGCCTGTACTTTACATTACTCAACAAGTACAGAAGATATAAATTTTGTTATGATTCTTGGTAGTGATGGATGATGGATGGAGTAAGAATCGATAGAAAGTGTAATTGTAGTAAGGAATGAGACAAATCAAAATTATTAAATTCCATATTGTGTAATGTGTTTACATTAACCCTTGAAAAGTTACATATAATAGTTGTGAACATGAAAATATTCTAAAGATGCAGACCTAGGATATTTCGATTGATTTGTCCGTCTGCCTGTGGCAATATAATAATAAAAAGTCAACAATTGATAACATTTTAATTAGCGGGCAGATTATTTACAGATACTCTTTGTTTTCTGACTTTTTGGTCCTTCACGGGGTCCGCAAAAGTGGCGCGGGGAGTCTAATTACCCTAGAAATTATGCAAATTTCAAACTTTCATTTTATTTTGCGTAAAAAACTGGATTTTGTAATTGCATAACATGTAACTTAATATTCTGATGTAATTATTGAATATTTTAAAGCAAAATTCATGGTGCTTATAGTTGAATACTTACACACTAATATTGACCAATATTTTAAATACATTTTTAATTATTCCAATTGTTAAGTGTCGGTATCCGTATCGGTCAAGAGCGCCCGTAGGGGGCAGGGTCTTAGAAACTTTATTGTAATTATTGATAGTATTACTGGTATTATTGTTGCTATTACTTTTGGTTATTATTACTACTACTAAAAATCACATACATTTGTAATTTCCATATTCTGTATATCCATATACAATTTGCATAACTGTATACTGACAGAAAGCTGGTTTATCAGTGTAAAATAGACTGTAAGCTTAAATGTAACCCTATTCCAAATATTAATAATAATAGTTGCTTTAACTTATGGCCTGTAAGTCACAGAATACAACATTTTTGTTATAAAATATCGCTACAATTTCACCATTCGGATAACATTAACTCTTTCCAGAAATCTCAGGGGGGCAAGTGCCCCCCCCTGGCCCATCCCTTTTTCCGGTTACGGAAAATGGGGGTTCGCAATAAGTATAGCGGCACGATCAGTGTGTTAAGTGCCCTGTACATTGAAATATATTATTGTTACATTAATATCTACTTTTTCTAAATATGCAGTAAATGTTTAAAATGTTTAAAAGGTCAATCTTATCTATCTACTGAGAAAGATTTGTTATCTAATTTAATTACTTTTACTTGTGTGAGAAATGTCTTTTATGAGCTATGTGAAGGTGAAAATTTACAAAACCAAATATTTTTAACAAACAGCTTTCAGCGGAATTAACTAACCGTGGCGGAGCGGTTAGCACACTGCGCTACGACGCCAGGGGTCCCGGGTTCGAATCCCGGCCTTGGAATGGGAGTTCTTTATGAGCATCACTTTAATAGCATCACTCTTCCTCATTGTCGCGATTAGCCAAAAATGGAAGAAAAGCTATGTAAAATATACCAATCAAAGCAAGCAAACTATTTTATAATGCCAGTTGTTTATATGAGAATCAGATCGATCTTTGTCAACGCGGTACGATGCGTTAAGTGCCCTGTACATTGAAATTTATTATTGTTATATTTATATGAACGTTTTCTAATTATGCAGTATCGATGAAATGTTTAAAAGGTCAAACGTATCTATCTATTGAGATTTCTTATCCAATTTTATTCCTTTTACAGGTATGGAAAATTTCGCAGTGCATTTTAGGTGAGCTATTTGAGGATGAAAATTTACCAAACCAAATATATTTAACAAGATGACAGCTTTCAACGGAATTATTGCCATTTTGATGTTTTAAAATGGTGTCCGGCTAACATTGCCTTGTGCATCACTTTCATTCCGACGCTGTATTTATCTTGTTTTATATGTTTTGTTAACAGATCGAGCATATAATTGACTTTGAAGCAGCCAGCCTCAAGTGCGCATGCGCGTGGATAACCTTGACGTCAATTGGAAATCCCGGAAACATTTCATCTTTGATAACAAAGGCTCTACGATTGTGGGCAAGTACGACTGAAGAATGAAGAGTAGTGAAGGTCAATGAGTGACATGTTTCTCTCACTCACTACACAGAATCAGAGGTTCGCTGTGTGATCACCTTATCAGTGTTCTAGATAGATAGCTGCTTAATCTTTACCAGTGACGTGCACTGAGGAGTAGCTAGTCTAGCAGAGATAGATCAATCAAAATCACATCTCTAATTATTTTCAAATCACAATATTTATTGTCTTGTTAAAGCCACAGTTCATATGCAACACTTTCTTCACGCGCTTCTTGTCCCTCGGTGCGATCCGCGCGGGCAAAGCTGGTCTAGCTCGCTCTTCCTCCGCCTCACCAGTTCCAGGTAGAAACGACTGCCCAAAGGGAAAGGGAAGATTTCTGCCCCTACCTCCCTTGACCCGTCGCCCCCCGCTGCAATGGTTGAAAGTCCGTGCTTTCAGGTCCTCCAGTCTATCTCCTATAGGACAGATAGGGTTTCCCTTCGATTTCTTTGTAAATCCTCTAAAGAACTTAGGGGAAAATTATCTGCAGTACTTATGTTCTCTGTATTTACACCACAAATTTTTACACGTTGTACAATATGTATGTATAGTATGGGATGTAGTTTTATTATTTATGAAATGGAAACGTATTATGTGCAGACAATAATATTACGCTTTATTTTTTTCTAAATATGGAATATATATAATGATTAAATAACAAATATTTGCTCAGGCTCCCTCTCGCTCTCGTTTTAGTAGTGTTTTATTGAAATATACTCCAATAAAAAAGTGGGTAAACTAAACAGTCGTAAATACGAACGTATTTATTTGGGCAAGAGAACGCACGTTCATATTGTTGTTGTTGGTTTGGTTAATTTTACTTCGCTTCTCTGCCACATTTGGTTATCGCGAAAATGAGGATGAGTGATGATGTGATGAAATTGATGAAGGGACCTCACAAAGAACAATCCAGGCCGGGATTCGAACTCGTGATGAGCGCACATTCTTGTTCCTATGTGTTGTACTCTGCATTGAATAATCAAATAATTTGGTATGAAAAATGTATCCCAGAACTCAAAAAGCCAAATGAATATTATTGAAGAAACTACATAAAAGTGTGTTTTGTTACCGGATTATCTCCTCTAATATGCTGAATTTTTGCCACTTCCCATCACTTTTTCTAGCTGTATAGATTTAATCGCAATAAGTAGCTAATGAGCTTAAGGAAGTCATGAGGGACAATCCTAAACAGAGAACTCAAGACTCCTAATTTCACATTGTCCTGCAGATGCAATGGGAGTATTTATTATTATTATTAAAAAAAGGCCTTGCTCTTCCATCACTTTACCTACCTTCTGCCATGACGATGAACGTTGATTAAATTAAACAGGTGAAGGGTGGATGCAAAGCAACACTCATGCACAGGCCAGGGCTCGAGCCCGGATCCTTCAGTAACGAGATCGTGGATGGAGAAATTATGGAAATCGAGCAATGCAAAATATTTGGAAAAAAACCGTTAATCATATACAAAGATGATTTTTCAAAAATCCAATTGAAAATTATCACTGAGGAAAAATGCAGTTTGCTTTACCAATACCCATGTATTTCCACCCATCTTTGTTATCGGCCGACCTCCGTGGGTGAGTGCAAGTGGTCCCGGCACATATTGGTTCGGATCTCACTAGAAACTGTAGGTTCAGTTCCGATTAGCCTTTCTGTGCATAAAGTGGACTTAAAACACCAAATCGACAAACAAAGCAACCAACCGTGGGGGAGTGGTTATCACAGCGCGCAACGACACCAGGAGTTCCGGGTTCGAACCCTGACCTGGGTATAGATGTCATTTGTTTTTGTCCCTTCATTAATTTTATCGGGTCATCTTCGCAATCAACGAAATGTGACAAAAAAGCGACGCTAAGTAACAAAAATCAAATCAAATCATTGATTGATTGCCTGATTAGGTATTTTTTACTCCGCTTTTCCGCCACTTTTAGCCATTCGCGAAGATGATGCGATAAAATTGATGAAGGGACACACACACAAAGAACACCTAGGGCCAAGCCGAGATTCGAACCCGGGATCTCTGGCTTAGTAGTCAAATCAAATAATTTTTCATTTTCGAAAGGGGATGGGAGTTTGTGTACTTTTTTTAGTACTCATTCATCATTTTGCAATCTTTTCCTGTTTTTGACGATTTTTTAGGAATACCGGACCCTAAAAGGGGGAGGTGTATAACCTACACCAACCCCCCTGGGCACGCCACTGATTGCTACCCCAAGGGTCGACGTCACCGCGCGTCACTGATCTATACAAACGATCTACATGCATACAGAAAAAGGAAAATGTATGTTGTTTGTAACTCGAAAGACTTCTGCAGGTGCAGGGAATTCCGTTCCAGGATGAGCTCGTTTCCGAGTTTATAAATTCTCCCCTGTCTCTTTCTTCTCTCTTTCTGATCTTTCATTTTCTCTTGTTTTTCTTTCCCTCTTTTCATTCTTTGTTCCCTAATCTTTTTCTCTTTTTCTTTATATCTCCTTCATTCTTTCTATTCTCTTTCTTTTTGTATCTTTCTCTCTGCCTCATACTTCTATATCTCTAAACCAGTGATGTCACGATAGTCTACATTCTACACGTAGACTATGTTATACACGTAGATTACGCAATCTATGTATACAACATGGCGAAAGGTGATAACTTAGCAAAGAGCGCCGTGGAATTAAAAGAAAATTATACGCGTATCAGTTGCTGATGTGTGTGGAGAACTTTTCATACTCTTTCTTTCAAATTCGAACAATTTCTCACCTAGGAAGAAACCTAATATAGGAAATATTCTAGTGCTTTATGGGTAAAAGACCACTCTTGCCTCACGACTGCCATCTGTTGTTGTTTTTTGCAAACTATTTATCTTCTTCCATAGTTGATAATAGAAAAGAAGAGAAATTTTGTTGCAAATAGGGTTCTTTTCATTTCGTTAGGAACCAATATAGTTGAAAATGTCACTTTTCTTTCATGGAACCATTGAAAATTAATTTTAATGCACTTTAGATTGTCTACGTAGTCTATGTAAACTACAACCCAATGTAATCTACGCGTAGATTACGTGTAGACAACGCATGTAGACGTAAACTTATAGTCTACGGCACATCACTGCTCTAAACTTTCATTTTCTCTGCTTCTTTCTATCTATCTCTCTCTCTCTCTCTCGCTCGCTCTCTCTCTCTCTCTCGCTCGCTCTCTCTCTCTCTCTCGCTCGCTCTCTCTCTCTCTCGCTCGCTCTCGCTCTCGCTCTCTCTCTCTCTCTCTCTCTCTCTCTCTCTCCAGGCCCGTAGCCAGGAATTATTAGTAGGGGGGGCAAAGTCAATTCTTCAGGGGGCAAATTTTTAATATATTATTTCGCATTGGCAGATATAGTGGGGAACATAGGAGGACGCGTTCCCCCCCCCCCACACACACAAAGCAACTACTAACCGGAAAGGGATGATATTGTGAAACTCCAACGAACAAAAGAAAAAAAGTCTAACAACAAATATGAATAAAATTTAAGATAAATAGGCTAATTCGGACTGTATCTACTTGAAATTTAAATGTGCTGCCACCGAAAATCGAATCTGAGGGTCTCTTAGGACTACCACGGATCCTATTTGCTTCAAAGGGGAGACTCTTACATCACTACAGAAAATGTTGGCTTACTGGTTACTTTAACCAATTTGCAAAATATTGTGTGAATTGTATTATTTTATTGTTGAAAACACATTTCTTTGACACCCGACAAACAAATGGGAACCCCTTGATTGATCAATGACTTCTTGGATTACGATGTCATTTCATACTAAGGAATTTTGTATCCTCTTTACATTATGAAAAATATGTTCCTTAATGACTATAATATGAAATCAACTATACAGTGTATAAGGGGCCTCCTTCACCTTACTCCATCCTTGCTGCATGAGGTCTCACGGATGCCTGTCACCACCAAAGCGTACAAACCCCAAATATCAGGGTTTTTTAAAATACTGATACTGCTTTCTGTGAAAAATAGAATGCCTTAAGATGAGTAAAATTAGGAAAATCCACTCCACAGCTGAAGAGTTGACAGAATGTTTTGGCAAAAAATTAGGTTATAAAAAAGTCAAAGTTTCCTGTATATAGCACCGTGCCATGAAGACACATTTAGGGGATGTGGGGATAGATCCACACACATTCTCGACCTCGGCCAAATTGAAGGTGATGTGATCAGCACCATGCTCCGGCAGCCTTTACAACCCAGGGTTACCCCCAGGTACCCATTGATTTGAGGCTGGATGAGGCCCAGAGCTGTTTTATGCGGGACAAGACAGGAAAAATTCCGATCTTAGTTCACCCACCCCAGGAATTGAACCCCGGTCTCCCACGTGGCACACAAACGCCATACCGACTTTTTTTATTTTTTAAAGGAATACCCCTAAGCGGTAGTATGCCCTGTTATTCACTTTTTCTCAGGTTGTCATTTTTTACATTTTTGGACAAACACAAACATCCATGTCCACACCGGGATTCGAATCCAGGACCTCTGGCAACGCAGCGTCATTTTCTTGAACCTATATACGCAGGGCAATTTTCACAGTGTGTAGAGGACATCAAGGCGAACAACTTTTCTTATATTTGCTCGTCCAGTTCTTGTTTCGATGCTACAATACAAGCCATCGAAAAATGGCATCATCTGCCATTCTTAATGTATGCAATCCCAATTAGCTTCACGGTTGCAAATGGCATTTATTTTTACTGCCGCTAAATATTCTAAAAGCAATAGAATACTATGGAAATGATAGCATGCCAACAGGAAGTCAACACTTACCCTTTCCTTTATAAAATACATTTATCATATTACACACCCATGTTGCTTATCATATTTGCCCCCCAAAAACACCATTTGCATTTGAAATCATCGCATTAATGTAAATTACTATGAAAAATCAAATTACACGTGTTAAATATATTATTTTAGGTTGACATTCATTTTTCTAAGGGGGGAGGGGTGGCTTTGCCCCCCCCCCCTTCCATGTTCCTACATTATTATACTTTCACCTAGAAATTTAGTGTAGAGGAATCTTATCACCCATATTAGACGACATTAGACTCTTAAAGAAAATCAAGTATTTTCAAGCGATTAAAGTTCAAAGCACTATGGGGGAAGAGGGTGCAGTGGCGCAACCACAGGGGGCAATGGGCATTGCCCCTCCCCAACCTTGAACAGAAATCAATTCTAGGGGGACAAACATTGAGGTTAAAGAAAGCAAGACTAGGAGAATCTAAGAGTAACAGGACAAAATGATACTCAAGATACTCTTTCTTGCATTATTTCTTCCAGGTGGCCAAGACCACCTGCAGGGGGACACAAAGGGGCAATTGCCCCCTCGATATCAAATTTTATAGAGATAAAAATACAATTTGTAAAGTTTTCTTGATCGCTTCGCTCGCAATGTCTGCTTTTATTGCAGTTTTGTTAAGTTCAGAGCCGTAGCTAGTGGGCGGCGGGAGTTGGCCTTGGGTGCCGAACGATCTAAATGAAAAAAAATGTAAAAGAGAATGCCATGGCGCCCCATGGAATTTTTAGTGCCATATTAAATCAATATTGTTTTCAGTTTGCAAAAATTTGGATGTAAAAGATTTCTTGCTCGCTTCGTTCGCAATTTCATTATTTTCTCTAATGCATTGTAAATTACCAGTGAAAGAAGTTATAACTAAGTACTTCACACTCTTACTGCTAAACTATTTTGTCTTAAATGTATGAACACAATTATTTGAAGGAAAAGGAGGGCAGCATCTTTCACAGATAATTTATTTATTCGTTATGATTCCTCTATGTTACTGCATTATATATACCCACCAATGCAACGAAACTAAACAGAGAATAAAATGAGGATTTTCTTTCCCGACTGAACTTTCATCAAGGCTTTTGCTCCCTTAATCAGAAGGTCTGCTCACGCCTATGCCAGTGTCTGTGCAAGAATCTCGATCAGTAAAGAAGAGGATGATGTTCGCCTATACTGTAAGGGGAGTTGTGGAGCACGTGGTGCTATTAACACAGAAGACCGTCACCGCGAAGTGGTACACCGAGGAGGGCTGCCCAAGTAGTTCAAGCTCTCAAAAATACTCGTCCACGTTCGAAGGCAGACGCTTAATTGGCATCGAGTATTTTGCACCTACGGGACTGAAAGTGCTGGAGCATCCTCCCTACGGTGCAGACCTCGCCATGTGACTCTGCACTGTTTCCTCACGTCAATAACAGGCTAAAAGGAATAGGTTTTCATATTAAGAGAACCTTCTAAGGGCATGGGATGACGAGTGTACCCACTTCCCTCAGGAATTATAGAGGAGTTGGTTCGACGAATGGTTTTGAAGGTTGAAGAAGTGGTGAAAAGTATTTTCAAAGATTTGAAAATGAGAGGTGTATTGCAAAACTTTCGTAGAACCTTTTCTATTTACACTCCAAAAGATACCTGGTGTAACCGACATCACACCACAAATTTTATTGCTTTCTAACAGAAATAATAAATGCGAAACACTCACATTTTCGTCATGTTTGATAACTGACCCAGTAATCTGTCCTACACATTACGTATCTTTAATAACATAAGGTCACTCAGAATGTCTGAAAATCGTGAAATCATTTTCCGAAATCTGAATATGGAAAGATTTTTTTTTCCCAATTCTGGTACGACATTATGGAATCCAACACACGTTCCTTAATAAATCACCAAATCCATAAGTGTCTTTGTTAAGTTCCTAGAGCAATATAGGATATAATTGTAAAGAACAGTGAGAATTCCAGATAGTAATGTGTTCTATATTTTTCACAGGGGGGGCAAGGCAAGGTCTCAGGGGGGGCAGTTGCCCTCCTTGCCCCCCCTCTAGCTACGGGCCTGTCTCTCTCTCTGCAGTGCTTCTTTCTTTCTATATCTTTCTGTTGTTCTATTTTTCTTCATGCTTCACTTACTTCATCTGTTTAATTTTTCTCTCTGGCTCAATTCGCGATTAAAATTACCACCTGAGCGCTAGTGTCGCTTCCAATACGGCCGCTCTAAGTAGGATAAATCTTTGTTTACATTCAGCAGTAGTACAAAATAGCAGCGTGTTGTCATGACTGGTATGGTAGAAAACGTTTAAATTACGCATTATTTTTAAATATTGCGAATGCGATGTGAATTCCAGGTATTCTAACAAACGTGAAGCTCTACTGAAAACGAAGCATTTAATTATGATAGGCAAAAATAACACGGAAAATGCAGACAAAACTATGTATACGCACTGGTTGTCCAAAGCAGTGCTGTATCATCTGCACGTTATGTTGTAACTGGGGTTCTTGGAAATTATTTGAAAATAAAGGAATTGAAATTGACCTGTACTTGAAAACCTGGGACAGAAGAAAATTGCGAACATATCGTTGCAGTTCTTTCTCGAAAGAGAAAGGCTGGTTTGATAATAATATTCACGATTTCATGACCAGGCTATACTCACTAAAAAAGGACATTGTACTGAATGAAACAGTAACATTAGCATGTCCACCTTTTTTTGTGGTTACATTTGACATTAATTCATTCTCAAACTATTTTCATCTTCTCTCTTAATCGACTTGCACCTGTTCCAAATTTCACACATACGTAACACCGGTAATACATTGACGCATTGGGTAAGACGCTTCATGATTTTTCGAGAGAAAAAAAAAGCTTTATTTATAAAGTACACTTTAAAACTTTACTTTCATGGTAATATATATTTATCTCTCGAAAAATAAAGTAAGAAGACTCGTGCATTCTTCGTAATTTCCTTGCCGAATTACAGTGTTATATCCCCCACACCAATCTTCTGTCAATTACGTTTTCCCTGATTTATTAACAAATTTCATTTTGTTGATTCCACGGGATGGAAACACATGACAACTTTTAATTTGTTCTGACCCATAAAACGATTTAGAGCAAAAAAAACCTGAACAGTAGACGTTACTCTCTCTCTCATATTCCCCATACTTTAAACGACTTCAACACAACGTATCCTACTTAGAGTACTTCCTGGAAATCCCACCAGATGGCATATCGGTTAATTTTAATCGCGAATACCTTTGTCTCTTTCTAGGATTTCCTCCCTATTCTCTCTCTTTAATTCTTTATCTCTATTTTTCTTCTTTTCCTCCTCTTTCTAGCATTTTCTCCATATTTCTATCTCATTCATTATTTCTCTCTGTACCCTTGTTATGCAGGTTATTTGTGTTGGTTGAGATTTTGTCACGGTGAAGCTTCGCCACTATCTTGATAACACGATATGGGTGTTATGTCATCTAATCACTCAGGGTCATTAAATTTGCTCTCGATTTCTGTGCGTGAGTAAAATCTCTACTGTTATCTCTAACGCTCAAAGTAGAAATAATACAATAAAGGAATTGAGAACAAGTGGCTCAGGTCAAATTAACGTATACCAGGAGAGTAGTTTGTGAATTTAACTTCTGGAGTCTCACTTTCTCCGGTAGGGGCAGAGGAGGCTGCGCCCCCCTTTCCCAATGATACATTTGTTTTTATTGTTCCAAGTATCCATTCGTAGTTCTTTTGTTTTATTGTCTCAAGATAGAATAACATAAAATTTTCCATCCACTGATAAAATTCAGGTATGTAACGAGGTATTTGAATCCAAGGAACTGGTAGTTCCATTCCCGAAAGAAATTTCGTTTTCTTCAAAATACTGTAAATAATTTTCAGGATATCCAATTTATGTAAGATGACATGTTTTATATAATTTAATCATAATTATTGTACTAACTAAAGAATAACTGTGTACTGAGCAAGATGGGTGTTGAGATGTTGCTGGACGATTAGTGTTATAAATTGGAGAATAACAACAAACCGTACTACAGTATTTCTATTATTGTTATTAATTATTATTATTATTTAATTCGTGCACGAGTACGAGCGAGCGAAAATGGTCCCATGCAGTACTCAAATCAGATCATTCGTAATAACTAAGCGTTTACAATGAAATATCATTTTAATGTGACAATAGTCGTAGACACAAGTATCTAAAATATCCGTCTTGGCAGTTTCAGTCCACAAGCATCTATTTCAATTTCATATATCACTGTATTGGTAAGGATAGACTAAACGACATTTTAATATGGAGATAATGACTGTCTTTACTTAAGTTTCAATTTCACCCCGTCTTTCATTTCACGATCCATATTTGAGGGACCAGTAGTGGGATCCATGAGTATTACCTTGCAAATTGTCCATGACTATATTCATTAATTTATCTCTTGCATCCTGTGTGGTTTTAAGTGATGGGTTTTTGTGTATGCTGGTGCAGACGTTGTCAACAGCTTGTTTTGAGTTTTCTTTTAATTCTTGAAGCTTCTATTGGGTCAAATAAAGTGCACGAACATGGTGATGGACAATTTGCAGGGTAAAACTCATGGATCCCACTGTACCACAGACGGTTGTTTATCGCGTACTACTTGGCTTCGAGCGTATACCGCTCAAGTATCTGAGCTATGTTCGCTGAGCAAGATTTTTCCTCGTTGAGCAGACAGATCATTTACTTGACGTTGTGTACTCATTGATCAAAATATCAGTGACTTTGAATAATCTGTGATCAATGTCGAGTAGACAAGATTTCAGTGTTTGAAAAGCTGTTAATTATGGAAATAGTTGATGTGACTAAAACTGTCTAAATTTTCATTTTCACACCCTCGCACAACTTTCCAAAACTACGGTGTATATTTAATATTTATTATTTGGAAGAAACAACACTTTGATTCTAATTGTATTTAAGAAATTAAAATTAATTTTGAGTTCATTATCATATTCAGCTTCATAATATTCCGAGTTCAATCAAAATATTTGTTCTAAAAAGAAAAAAAATGTTACCACGTTAGGTCTCGTTATGGATTCGCGTACTTAGCATTAATTAAAGTAGATTGTATTGTTCAAATCTTGTGTCGAAGTCACGTTCTTCGTTCTTTGAAGCAGACGAGATATTCAGTGAACGTGGTCTTCATATAAAACAATGAACTTCTCTCACTTCAAACCAATATTTCAACATTTTCAAAGATCATTTATTTATCTTGAGTGCAAATAATGTTGTCAGACATCGCCACAATAACATTATCCCAAATCGCACATATCTCCACGAACGCCGCCATCTTGCAAGATCTTGTGCAGACGAAACGAGTCAACTTTTCCTTAACTTGCTCCGGCTGCAAGATGGCTGTAAGCCGTCTGAATGCCCGGACACGAATTTTTTTTCCAGTCAACTTGTGAATGCAGGTTGATTTCTTGCTCTCTGATTGGCTGTTGGAAAGTTACGGTGCTCTGATTGTGAGAATATCTTATTTCCTATTTTCAGCGCAAATTTGCTGCTTTCTAATCTAATCTAACCTAACCTAACCTAACCTAACGTACAGTGCAAATAAGATATTCTCACAATCAGAGCACCGTAACTTTCCAACTAAGACGTGACGTCAACTTCCGCCCGCCGAACGCTAAAAGTGCAAGATCTTCAAGCCGACTTGAAGTTCTCTGGCCCGCCGAACGGGGCTATTCTGTGACTCAAACCTGTGGCGAGCAAGGATCACGTTTTCTCAGCGATCAAGTGAGCAATGCCGTCAAGTAGCTGAGCGGTCACGTTGCTCGCTGAGCGCTCAGATATTTGACGCGCCCCAGGGCCTTATTCGCTCAAGGGAAGAAGCTCTCAATTCCGTACGCTATCTAGCGCCGTCCGTGCGAACTATTTTACGCACGAGCGAAATCCTCTCGCTGCAGCACTCAAAGAGCAGATAATATCCTGATAGCAGGCTGATAAGATTGAAGAATTCTGCTAAAGTTCACAAATGGAAAAGAAAGTACCGGTATTTGTGGTCAATGGTAGGGAAAGATAAAATATATTTTTTAAAAACATTGTGTATCAGTTTCATCACATAATAGCCTGGCATATAAGAAGAGTCTGTGTTGAGGACACCCCTCCTATTGCTGCGAAGATGAAGTGTGCGTTGTACGCGTTGTTGGGTGTGTGCGCCCTTCTTGCAGGCGTTCGAGGTGAAGCGTGCTTGACAGACAACTGTCAAGCGCCGGACTGTCGCTGCTCTTCTACAGGGATACCTGGAGGTTTATCTGCAGGCGACACTCCGCAGGTAATCAATCATTCACTTATAGAATGTTTTCTCTTGGAGATGGGAGTTGGAGCTGTGTTTACGTCGCGTGATGTCGAAAAGAACTGCTTAAAATGGCTTGTATGGTTTTTGGCACCATAATATAAATTATGTTATAGGCTTTTTCTAATACAGAAAGGTTAACAGGACATTGAAAAACCGGCCCAAGCAAATAAAAAAGTTATATGTAAATATTCATTTTTCTGTTTCTGACACTGTATATCAGGGTGCGAAATCTCGAGGGGGCAGGGGGAATCCCCCACCCCGCCAACTATCTTGTCCTGAAATTTCCCTCCCACCAAATTTTTCCGGGAGGTACAATTTTTGTTGTAACAACGTACATAAACAATTAGTTTGGGAGTCAAATATACTTTACTGAAATAATATGGAAAACATACACAAAGAACGGACAACAAAGAGACTCATCTGTAAGAACACTGAACCCAGCAATCCCCAGAACACAGAAATTAGACCGACTTGTTATTTCTTCTCCATTTCTCATCGTATATAAATATATTAATAAAACACGTAATAGCATTGAGATGTGAATTTTATGTGGGAAACTATTTTCTTCTTAATGTGTCTTAATATTCACCGTCCCTATCTCCCCTTAGTCACACAAATCATTGTTCATGAGCATTCGTAGTATATTAAAATTTTCAATTTGCAATCAATGGAATTTTAAGTGGTTTGTTGAGTGTGCTAATGAAAATATGATAATTTAAGTAACTTTTCTTCCAGTGAAAATAAAACATTCTGGATATACTATATAATTTGTAACTTAAAATAAAGTCTTTGTAGCTGAATTTTGGCATTTTTAAAAATTATAGTTTGCAAAATATCAGCTGTCATGTACATTTACAATTTAATGATAATTACACTACTTACGGTTTAACATTGATTAGTATTTTGTATATTTTTCTACACAAAATGTTTGCTATTTTTGCCTATAAAAGTTATTGAATTTTATATCAAGATAAGTGTGTTTACAGTTTGCATATTACAGTTCCTTGTGTCGCTCCAGTCGAATTAGTTCATGTTACCATTTGTAAAGCAGGAAATCAACATCTGCGCGAGCTTACATTATCTGTGACTTGCACAAGATTAAGAATGTTCGAGAACTAATCTGCGTTTCTTAAAAACAACAAAATTAATAATTGTGTAAACGTTTTTGGCATTTGAGAAATATATTAGGAAGGTATGTTATTTACAAACTTTGATTATTTTATGTAAATGTTGTAAAATTTTAAATTGCATGATGTAATTATGTAAATCCATAGTTACATGTAAATATCGACCAAGCTTCCTTGGTGTTTTGTAAATAACCGTGTAGAATAAAAGCCGTTTTCTGTATATTGGGGCTTTCTTACCCTATTACTGGTATCACAAGTTTACCTTGTAGGGAGAACTACCCGGTCCTCGCACGCAGCAATTTGCTTGGGCTAGTCTCATAACCTGCTGTTTCGGCTCTAGTTGCTTGCGATACCAAAGCAATTGTGAATAATCTTTGAAGGGTTACACGTTTCAGATTTGTCATCAAATCTGCGTCAGTTAACCTAATCTAAGATTGCCAGGGATTAAGTATCATTGTACGTACATTGTGCATTATTGATAATAAACCAATCTTTATTGGAAGGAAGTTCCATACCTTTTCATTACTAAAAACTTAAGAAGGGTATAAAATCCGACACAAGTGACCAAGTCAAGGGCTACAGTTAACCAATTAAGCTAACTGAGAAGTCCGATCCAGGGTAACCTAGAGGACCAGTGTAGGTGAGTGTCATCCTTTCGTATGACCTCCCCCTTTCAGTACATATATTTCGTTTCCTTCCTTAGAGCCTAATAGACACCACAAAATGATTACGAGATTAATGTACTTTCAGCAAAAGTGATTCTGATATCTACAAAACCCTTATGTACATTATTCTATAAATTATTTCTTTAAAGTGATTTAATCAACATAATTTAAATCAATCCATCTTGTCAAAAACTTTGCATAGAAATAAACAAACTCTAATCGCTAACATTATATATTGTTGCAGATGGTGGTGCTGACTTTCGACGGAGCTTTAACTAGCTTGTACTGGAACTCCTACTACCAGCCACTAATCCAGGACAGACAGAATCCAAACGGCTGCCCATTTCGAGTCACCTTTTTCGTTACCCACGATTACAGCAATTACACTCTCGCCAACCAAGTTTACAACGAGGGCCACGAGATCGCAGCACGATCGGTATCGTAAGTGTCAGAACCGGTTATGAATTTCTGTGACTTATTTCTCTGGAGTATATTTGTAAAGCACTTCACAGTTGGTGCCTGGTGTGACTAGGAACACCAATAGAACCGCCATAGCAGTTTTGACATGCTTATTTTAATAAATTGCAATTAGGCCCGTAGCCAGGGGGGCTGAGGCCCCCCTGGAAATGCCGTCAGCCCCCTGGCGCTGCCATCAGGCCCCCTTTACATTAGGTAAACTACTTTGCATAATTTGTTTGCAGTGAAGAGTGAAAATGTAGACAACTCACAACTTTGATAAATCCACAGAATATGAACATCATCTATTACATTCGCTCATTTTGTTATGAGCAGAAGTAGCTTTGGAATATTCTCTAGACTTCAGAAAGTTCATTCATAGGGGAGCTTCTTTATCTGTACCTTCACTGTCCCTGTTGCAACCTCCCGTTTAGACAGAAATCTGTGACTTTGATGTCATCATGCAAGTTCCCTCCGCATCTGCGTCTAAGGTCAACAACAGCTCCCAAGTTTTGGGAAGGAAGGGGAGTTTAATTGCTTCGGCCGGGGGTGGAATATACTGTAGGCACTGTGATTAAATATTGTGCGTTTTTTGTGTGTGATATACATATCTGTATCATCTAAAATAGTATGGGGTGTGTAAGGGATAATTTCAGTATCAGTCAATTAACACTTCAAGAGATGTTTTAAAAGATGTAGAAGAATGTAGTATTTGTGTAGTATATGATATTTATAAATGAATGAGCGCCCTCCACACATAATTTACCTTCATTTAATATTTTTTTAAAAATGGACTTGGTTTACAAAGCCCCCCCCCCGATAACCCGTGACCCCCCCCCCCTGGAGATCAATTCTAGCTACGGGCCTGATTGCAAATATTACAAGTCACACGAAGACCTTAAAAGTCCAATGAAATTTGTAGGGCAGACTGTATACAGCTCGAGGTATCAACTGTTATTTACAAAACGACCTCAAGGCTGCAACACTAATCAAGTGAGCTTCAAAACGCCATTTTTGTTATTTTAAAGATGGCGCCTCCTGCGCACTTGCACCAGTGAAGAGGAGTGGTTTCTTGCCCTCTGTCAGCCTAAAACTTAAAAAAAATTCACGTCAGTTCGCTTTGCACTCAGATGGGTGGAAAGGCCTTCGCAGTGGCTCATAAGTGAATGCACATGGACCCCGAAGACTTATTCTTCTTAAGGTACGCAGGCACGAACTCAAGCTTGAAAATACATGTAGTATCAGCAATAGGTCTGTGTTAACATGAAGCAAACTTGTGCAACCCTACATACAGAAATCTACTAGATAAGAAACAAAATCAAATTAAGGATTTCGCTTGATTCTGCCTTGTAATTTGTAATTCCAAAATTGCTACTACGTTTTCAGACGCCATTTTTGTCTTGGATTTTCTTTCATATAAATGTGACAACTAGTGATTTCGATACTGAGCTAATTTAAACCAGTACGTTGCAGGTGTTACATATTTTAAAAGTTACACAAGTCTAAATATTTTCACTAAAATACCAGGTAGCACAAAACAAGAGCAAGTTGAGATTGCAAATTTGTGCAGCAACACATACTGACGTTTGAAATTCCTCTCACGAGACAAAACATACTTGGGAAACAAAGGTCAATTTACATTCCTGGCTTCCATTTCTAAACCCTTTTATAAAGATATAAGCAGTGGCGTGCCGAGTGTCTGGTAACCAAGCACTAGTTAAAAGCTTACCCGAAAAGGGGAGGGGGGGTCTGGTCCACCATCTTTAGTTTTTCGATTTTTCAACTGTGAATAAATTACATTGTTCCCAATATTTCTGTATTGCTTTTGTTCATAAAAGCGTAAATGTAATGTAAATATGAGGCAAAATGCAATTGATGGAATCAGGCACCCGTTTTGAATGCTTGTTATTCGAGATACCCATGCCAGTGACAGTGTACAATTGGTTTGTAGTGATGGTAATTTTTGTAATTATTATAATTAATAAATAACTACACCTACATAAACAAAAAAGCATTAATGAAAAAATATTGTTTTTTGTGAGTTTTAGTGAATGCAACAATTGATTTTTATTTCTTAATAATGATGGTAATTTTTGTAATTATTATAATAAATAAATAGCTGCACATACATAATCAACAAAGGAAACAGTGACTAAAAAAAATGGTTTCTTGAATTTTAGTGATAAAAATCACTATGCACATTTTTAGAATTACCAAAAAATTTGGTCAAAATTATCAAATTTAGTAAAGACTACCAATATTTTGTTTATCGTCACCAAGAAGCTTATTCAAACGTGTTTTCTTAATCAAAATAAATAATTCCTTTCTCTGTAATACCGGTACATGTACAGAAAACATTCACATCTCTCTAGCACATTTTTTTTCTTTTCCAAAGATACAATTGCAGAGATGTTCATGAAAATTGTAACTTTTCGTATCTAAATCTTCCTTCAGTGCACCCATTGAAAATGTTTGTCAATATTGGAAACCTATTCATGTTATTAATAATCACTACGACGCTGTCAGCTTGGGAGTAACACAAGAATACTCCTAAATATAGCTTAAAGAAATAACTGAAAAGAATAATCGACTTGCAACATATAATAAACGTTCAAAGCAAGAGTGTATATTCTAGGGTAGCTATGCTATCTGCGAAGCCTGAAGCATAAACAGTAAAGCACAGAGTAAATATCGATTATAAATCGTGAATAAATTTACTAATTTCAATCATAAAATAATGGTGATTCTGAAGTTGGCAACCTGAATTCTTAGGAGTTGGCAACCTGAATGTTTAGGAGTTGGCAACCTGAATTATCTTCCTCCATAGCCTGCGACTACATGTCATAGTGAGCTAGTCCAGGTTTTGAACTCAGCATACGCCACTGGTTCAAAATATAACATTAATACTTTGTACAAAGCTCTACATAAATTAACAGTATTGCTTCCGATAAATCTGATCATTATGTTGCGGAATTAAGTTTTTTTAAAGCCTCCCCTATGGCGTAGTGGTAGCGTCATTGCCTCGTAATCAAGGGTTCGATTCCCGGTGGAGGCACATAGTGGTTGGATCCCACTTTAAACTGTAGGTTCAGTCCCGATTAGCCTTACTGTGCATAAAGTGGACTTAAACACCAAATCAATCAATTAAGTTTTTTTTTAAAAAAAAAATATGATCTAACTTGTTAGCATAAAGCGGGTGGGTTGTTGCCAAAATTGTGTAAAAAGAGATGCGAAGATGTAAAATAATAATGTACCGGGTGTCCACAAATAAAGTTGCTCTACACAGAGCCCTCTGGCGGCCTTTCGAAGCAACGGATATCGCTGAAACTTGGTAGAGGTTATGGTTAACATTGGAAAAGCGAATGTCGACGAAAAATATTAGTTCAAAAGTACGGAATGAGCTAGACCAGTGCTCGAAGTGTGTGTGTGGAAGGCGTGATGGAGGGGGACACAAGGGACAAACCAGCATCTACTGCATTTTCTCCATATTGATCCATACAAGCAAATTGACAAACTCAGGGGGGGAGCTGATATGGCTACAGCCCCTCCCGAAATTTTTAGAAAATCAACATTTTCAAATGGAAGTAGTAGCTAAAGAACTCGGGAAAAACCAAAGTGGTACATGCACCACCTCCCATAAAATAACCCCCCATTACCATTTTTGTCTTTGAACAACTTTTAAAACAAATGGCAACTACGAAATATTTTATAGTGTATCCTACCCCCCTCCCCCAAAAAAAAAAAACAACACAGCTATGTAATATCCATATTTACAATTTCAGAAAAAATAATATAACGCTAGCGTTAAGTTAAGGCTGTGTTGCCTAGTTCGAGCGTCAGACCGACCTCTCCCGGGGCACTTCTGTGTCATCCCTGACAGTGACGTATTATGGTGGGTTCTATTGATGCTGCAGCATTAGGCCTATTCCTGAAATAGGCCCAGATTAAAACAGACTAGAATTTTCCGAAAGCTGAAAACTTTTCTTTTGCTATATTAACCTGAATATAAAACTTAGAATCATGGGCGTCCCGAAGGGGGACCGTGGCCCCTCCCTGGAAAATGAAAGTCAACCTAAAATTATATATTTCATACATATAATTTCATTTCAGTCACAATAATATGTGTGAATTATTGCATGAATATGAATTATTCAAATTTAAGCAAGGTTGTTTAGAGAAAACAACACTATTATTGGGGAAAATGTGAATTGTTTGCCCCCCCTGGGAAAAATACCTTCCTTGCCCCACCCTAGAAAAAATCCTGCGGACGTCCATGCTTAGAATGAAATTTGCAGCCCCAATTTCGGACGCCTACACACAGCGTTACTTATTATACAGTTAATATTATTCTTGACGTAACTATAACGTCGTTGTGTTTATTGTTCACCGAAGATTTCAAGTTAATGCTATCAGCATGCAGTATCAGGCCCAATTTAGTCTTAATCCGGCCCTGATCCCTGAGCTTTCGAGCAAATACTGTCAGTTTGTATCACATGGATCACAAGGACCAACTCTATAACGAGATCTTTCATTCTCTTAAACCTTAAACACACGGGGTTGTGCTCCGACGTGGCAACAGCGCCAACTTCTGCCACCAGCCTAATTCATGGCCGTGCGCTTGACATGGATTCACCTATTTGCTTCTAGGAATAACAACACGGTTGCCTACTGGACTCATCTAGACACCGAAGGCCTGCAGAACGAGTTCGAAGGAGCTAGGGCCATCATTTCGACATTCGCGAACATTCCTGCTACAGATATCAAAGGGGCGAGGATTCCAATCTTGCAGTTGCCAGGAAACCCCTACTTTAAGATTCTTCAGGATCTTGGTTTTGAATACGACTCATCATGGCCCACGCGCACATTCATGAACCCAGGACTCTGGCCTTACACGCTGGATTATGAGTCATTACAGGTTCGTGGGATTTTCATATATTTTATGAAGACGTGTGAGAATACATGGTTTGAGAAACATTTAAGGAAGATTCATTTATGGGTATTGCTATAAACGTACCTGTTATGTGGAGTTTTTTTATTTGTTTATTTGGGATTACTGCCTTTTGAGTTCGACAGTATTTCACCTTTGTTACTTCACATTTAAAAAATCACTATAGCAATAATTCCCCTCTCTTACTTTTAATATACCAATACACTGTAGCAGTATTTCAACTCTGTTAGGCCGGTTTTAGACGGAAGCATTTCCTTTAACTTTTTTGCTAGCATAAATAATACAATGTAAATGCTTCCAAAAATCTTGTACTTTACACGGAAGCATTTCATGTAACATTTCGGTTAGCTTTTACGATTACAATGTATAATACATACAACACAAATGGCACGCCGAGTTACACCATCCATGCTGAGTGCTTGGGCTTTACAATTGAAACAACTAAAATATTCTTCCATACGTGTACAGTAAATGTTGTAAAGTATGTATTTAAGCAGCGCCACTGTTTTGTACCTAATAACGTTTTATACGAAACGTTATTCCTCTCGGTTGAATAGTTATCGGCTTTTAAAAATTTGAAGTGATACATTGTTTACATCTCACGCGCGGCCGCCATTACAACTTCACTCGTGACCTAGAGGTCGCTTCTGAGTGGTTATGCTACGAAAAATGCTGCGGAAATAGGACGGGTTCTCTCTTCAGAATTCTTCTTCTTTCTTTTTTTTTTGACCCTATCAACTGTTAGTCGATTTTAGTCATCTTTCTGAGTTTTTTGCACTATGCATTTATTTTTCACAAGAATGAAAAAAATTAATATATATATATATATATATATATATACACATGCTAGATCGTCAAATTAAATTTTCTTGCATATCCATAAAGAAGCCATATAGTGGGAGGAATGGAATCCGTGAGCAGGGCAATCTCTCTTCAGAAATGCCATGAAATATGCCATGGCATCTGGAAAGCCATAAGATTTTTCACTTTAGACGGTAGAATTTGGTCATGGCATAAATGTTAAGGAAAATGCTTTCGTCTAGAGTCGTTCTCACGTTCAGAAGACACAATGGGCTCTTATGGGCAATGCTTTTCTTATGAGAAATACGAGCGCGCTGTTGTGAAATTTCTGGATTTACAAATTTAGCTTAAGTAAAATCGGTACCTGCAGTTTTGCAGGAAATTTTGTAGAGAATACGATGGTGAACACAAAAAACTAGTAACTTGCTTACATATTTTTAGATAAATTAAAAACGCAAATTTTCTGTGAAAACAAAATTTTTACATTGTTTTCATGCCTAACGTTGAAACATGCCGTAAAATTGAAGCTTTCATTATGAAAAAAATTGACACTGTTTTTTATTTGTCATAGGTGACGGTGGTACTCAGAATTTATCAATACTTTAAAGCATATTTGCATTAAAAAATATTCAAATAAAGTATGTGGAGATTTTTTATATTCGTGAAGTAGAAAATGTCGTCGCTGGCCATTTTTTGTTCTGTAATTCCAAGTAAAAACTTCCAGCGACAAAGTTGTGGAGAAAATAATGAAATTATTTTTTATAACCACTCAAAGGTTCCCAGAAATATTACTTCCATGCATTTGGAGTTTCTTTTTAACCCGAACCGCGCGCGAAGTCAGGAGACGTTGTCTGGCCATCTTGAACTGACTCACCGCAGCATTCCGGCTAATCACCAACAAGTTTTCCAGTTGTTATTTTATTTCCATTCAGTAAAAATATGAACTTCATGCAGTTTGTTATAATAGAATTGAAATTACTTAAATTTAATAATTGACAATTATTTCCAATGCTGCTGTTGTGAGCAACATTAGTGCTGTCGCAAATACACGTTGTTTTTGTTTACATTACTGTCGACATTAATACTGAAATGAAGATCACCTTTCAGTTTCCAACGTACACATAAATTCATAGACACCATATTAACCTTTGAAAGGCTTTCCAACACCTGACAAAATATGGGGCTTCAAGATAGAAATATGACATGCCTTGCTTGAGTCATTCACGTCTTATCAGTTCACGTGGGCCATAACTCATTTGTTTGTTTGGGTTGCAACTTAATCTAACCCATGTGCCAGGTTCCCCTTACTTGAGTGAGAGATCTACTTTGGTCTGTTTAGACTTTTTCCCTCTCTCGAAAAAGTGTTTTCAGTTGTGTGAGCTCTCAGTGATTTTTACTTTTTTAAGTGATTTCTGAAGTGTCATATTCGTGCATTACACTCGCGTGTGTAGTGATCGCAATGGATCATAGCAAAAAGGGTAACTGTAACGTTCACAGTATAATATTAATAATTACATATAATTATAATTATATATACAAAATATGTAACACCTTCATTGTGAAGGAAGGTCATCATTTCCCGGCGACATGAGCTAGCGCTGTATTGGCAACACTGTGCGGTTTCTCCATAAGCGCCGTTGTGTCTTCTGAACGTGAAAACGACTTTTTTTTTTCTAGAGCTGGCGTTATTTCAAATCAGCGTCGGCAATTAGAGGGGCGTGGGGGCAGTTAGCCCCCTTTACTTTTTGCCCCTGCTCCGAAAAATCAATGTTCTTTTTGTGACATTCGTATTTCTCTGTCTGTTTATCCACCCACGCAACAGTGCCTACTATCAGTATCTCAAGAACTACAATAGGTATAAATATTAAAATTTGGTTGGCAGATAAGTCCAACAAATTATAACGCTTCAAAGAATAACCTGGAGCAGCGTCTGCGTGGACTTGAGAGGAATCAACCATTCAAAAGTGACCTCTCGGATCTTGCTTAAACTGCAGGTGAAGTCCTGATTAACTCACATGTCCTTAAAATGGACTTAATTGAATCCAAGAGGAGTTTAGTTGTGGATTATCGCTAATGGCGAGAACACATTTGTAAATGGAGAAGGAAGAGCTAAGTTATATCTTTTTAAAAGTCAGAGTATTTTATCATATTTTTGTGCACCGGAGTTTGTACAGTTTGGTTCAAAAAAAATATCCCCACTTGCAATTTTGTTTATTTCTTCATATATTTCAACTTAAATCTGTTTCAATGTCATAGGAACGCCAATATTATTTATTTTAGAAACAAGTATCAATTAACTGGTGACTGTAGATAAGTATGCCTATTATTGACATCCTTTCACAATCAACGTGAATTACATCATACATACACAAGAATTGAATTGTATTTTATTACGTATATGTTTAATGGCAATGTTGTAGATGGTTGTGCTTCTTTTCATTTCTACTAAACAATTTTATTTCAACACCCCAGAGTAATTTTCTTGCATGTGTCATGCATCTGGACAAGTACTGACTCCACCAATTAACGCATGAGAGTGGAAGCGCGGGCATGGAGGGGAAAATGCGTCTGCAGCTACCATCCGTTTGCATCAGCGCGCACTGCTTTGCTCTGCCCACTCGCTTTCTCCCCTTCACTACCACATGGTCTTGCTCCACGGATTCCCAAGACAAAGTGTAGGTAGTTCTCAATTAGTAAACTTCAAAATTATTGGTTAAATTAGGTTAGTTTTCATTCTCATGGGCTTTCAATGAAAAATATTTTTGGACCAAACTGTAGTTAGATGTAAGTAATAGTGCTGCAGACTCCACCAACACCAAAACTACACAACTTGTTATCGATACTGAAGTAGATGTATATGGTATAACTTATGGTAAATTTCCCTTGTATTTTCTTCTGACAGGAGTGTCCAATCGGTGAATGCCCTACAGATTCTTTCCCTGGTCTCTGGGAAGCTCCTTTGGTCAATTGGAACAGCACGGGAGGGATCCCCTGCTCCACCATCCTAGGATGCATCACTGCGTAAGTATTGATTGATTTGGTGTTCGAAGTCCACTTTGTGCACAGTGAGGCTAATCGTGACTGGCCCTACAGTTTAAAGTGGGATCCGAACCACTATGTACCTCCACTGGGTATCGAACCTGGACTGCATAAGTATTCTTCCAAAGGTTAGGCGGAGAGGTTAGGTTACCATACCCACTGAAGTTTCTTTTTGTTTTCGTTTTTTACTTCTAATCATAATAGGAGACAGTTCAGACTGATGTAACCCTTCCCACTCTTTTTTTTTCAGGTTCAAATATGTTTCCCATTTTCTTTCCATTTTTCAAAATCCCTGAACTTATAATGTAAGTGGAGGTTTCACAAAATCTAAAATTACTGTCTTGTAGCTCTATTCTCATTTTGTATTCTTTAAAATTACACGAGAGGATGAAATATTTATGAGAAGAAAATTAATATATGTTACGTGAATTACGTCTGTTTCTAATTTCTTCTTTAAAACATAATTCTCATATCTTAACATTACTCATAATTAGGGATAGGATTTTCATGACAGCATATTTTTTTGATAAGGATGATGTGTTCCCTAAATATATAGAAATTCATATTATGAAGAAACGAATTAAATTAAGGTGCTTTTTAAGGGCATATTTTGGCATATTTCTGCGTGATAGAGCATATTTTGATGGATTTTCGGTTGTATATTCAGTATATTTTCGCTTTATCAAGAAATATACAGTCATTTTCGATGTGGATTCGTTTTTATTCCCATGTTCACTCTAGGGTTTTAGTTTTCTTGACTGAGGCAAAATGTTTTTCATTTTTATTTGAAAATTTAGAGAAAGTATTCATTGTGCATTGAACTAAAAAGTACGTAGGCCTATGTGAAAATATCTCAGCATTTACATATTAATGTTTGAAACAGTCCAGTTATAAGGGCATATTTTTCAAATTATAGTGCATATTTTGTACAATTTTAGGTCATAAGAGCATTTTCTATTTTGCATATTTCGGTGAATTTTAGGTCATAAAAATCCTAGCCCTGCTCATAATTATTAGAATTTTTCTTATTTGAAATTGTCGAGACATCAGCTACGGTGTTCTTACATTTGCATACAGTGTATTTCATATACATGTATTTGTGCATTTCGCTTCAAGTATTAACCTTGTATGAAGTTATCAGTTACATATTTTAATAAAAAGAATCTGTTATGAACAGAATCTTAAAACAGTATACAGTTATTGTTGTTTTAAATATATCATGTACTAACAAATGGTTGGAAACTAGTTTCGTAAAACATCAATTTCGTTTATTTACTTAGAAGTATGAACATAACCAGAAATTTTTATAGGTGTGGTCAAGCAGTTGTCATGAAGTGGAATAGAAGAAATGATAATAATCCCATTACAATTATTGTTATTATAAACCTGCAATAATAATAATTATTATTATATTACCAATGTATTATTATTATTATTATTATTAATCCTCGAGGAGAGACTTTTACCTGACTCTAATAGATGAGTTCGACACATGTTTTTTTTATTATTGTTCATGAAAAAAAATTGAAAAGTTTGAGGAAAACTTTAGTCATAAAGTTTATTTTGTGTGAACTTCCATGTACAGATCTCAATTTTAGAATTTTGAAAATTCATGGAACATTTTATTCTTTCAGCAATTGTTATTATATAAAAACATAAACTGCTTGTGAATTGGTTACAAGTATAAATGCTATGTATTAGAAATGTTTGGAATTTAGCCAAGAAAATAATTTTGGCATTGCCATTTGCAGGAACCAAACAGAAGATGACTTCTACAATCTGATACTGGATAATTTCAATGTCCAATATAATGGTAACAGGGCTCCATTCGGGCTCTATGTTGATCCAGCATGGTTATTTACACCGGAGCATTCTAGCGCAGCATCAAAGTAAGTAGACATTTCATTGTTCCACTAAGGAATATACATCATGCTAATATATACATTGCCATGCTAATGTATATATGGAAAGAAATATGTAAATATTTCTTCAGCAGTTTGTTTCTGTGGAGGTTGTAGTGGATTTCAAGAGAAAAAGCTTAAAAGTATTCTATTTTCCCATGTAGTGTAAATTATTAATGAACCTTGTCACTGACACCTTTGCAGATTTGATGAATCCCTCCACTCGGTTTGTTTTATAAGAAAACTGAGAAAGCTTTAAAAATCGGTCAATTTTAAATAACATTGATTTTTCTATAATTTTAAGTTGTCGTTTCCATTATGTCTAAAACGCAGGTTTCGTGATATTTTGCAATATTTTTGTGACACTACGAGTGAAAATTTGTACTAAAATTATTAAAACAGAAAGAATATAAATGAACACAGAGCATCGCCTTAATATTCTAGGGGGTGGGTAGAAAGGGTATGGAGAAAATTCTCGAAAATTATATATATATAAAATGAAGAATGTCATTTCGATGAACTACTCGTATGTCTGGCTGAAAGATTAGTAAATCTGGAGACTTAATGCTTGTTTGGGCATAGTTATTACTGAAGTCAAAAACAGATCAGGTGGAGCTTTGTAATCCAAGTCAATTTATCAAAAGTTTAACCGTATTAAATGGAGGAAAATTATGTGTGTGGGCAGGCACGTATCCAGGAATTCCTTTCGGGGGGGGCTCAACACCATTTTTTTAAGGGGTATAGTAAGAACCTCACAATTGTATGTTCAAGACCAGTGGTGGCAATTGTGTTCCAAAACGATGGGGGGGGGGGGGTGCGGAAGGCGTTGCAAGGAAAGTTTACTTTCTCTTGGTAGCCAAGGCTTAACATTAAGAGGCCATAATGTTGAGTGAGGCAAAAAAAATAAAAAATGGGGAGCAACTATCCCTTAAATAGTTGCCACTGTAAGGCTATCATTTTAATCAGAACGTGAAATCGGAACATTTTTTACCACTCGACTCCTCTGTTTCCATGCATTAACATTGTGTGCCGGAACCATCTTAGTATGTGTGTTTGTCCATTTCTTCTCATCAGGCATAAAAACATCTATGGTGTCTTTGAGTGTTTTTACGAAGCTGTTACACATGCATGGGATGGACAATCCACTCGACAACGCGAGATTCAAATTGTGGGCTGCGAACTGGACGCAGGCAGCTCTCGAATATTTCTCTCTGATTCGAGCCTGAACACCACTAACGTGTCTTGTCCTCCCATGTTTTCAGCTCTTATAAAAGCCGAAACCAACCAAATTGTTCAGATTCAGACCTTAGCACTCACATGTGTTCAATAATGCCTGTCACAGCTTCCGCTGTCTTGTCATATATCTGCACGAAACAAAGGAAGTCTTCTCGAATACAGGTGGATCACGAAACAATTAATGCACAGTGAAAACCCTTCCGTTCCCAACACATCTAATGTTTCGTCTCCCAGTATGATCAAATGCTTACTCATTTATCTCCAGTGACGTGCCCAAGGGAGGGTTGGTGAGGTAATAATTCCATCTGACCCAGTATTCCTTTTTTTTTTAAAAAAAGAGGAACGTCAAAGTCAGGAAAAAATGGCAAAATCAGGACTGACCACCAAAAATAGTATGCGTAACCCCTCTTCCTTCCGAAAATCCTGGGCACGCCTCTCTTTATCGACACATTTTTTAAAATCAACTCACCAGAAGTTTTTATCATCGTTGGAGATTGAAGTAAGATGCGTTCTTCCTGCAGGTTTGGATATGATCCTTTAGAATGCTGTCGTCTCCCTGCCTTCACACCTAACCTTAACAAGGCCCTAATTTTCCATCCTTGTGACTTGGATTTTCAAGACTTAAGGTTTCAAACCGAAGGGACACGTGATACATGTCGATTTGAATGGGCCAATCAACAGCAACATTTCACACCATAGCTACACAAAAGGCCGCACAAACCTAATCTTCAGGCGACACGGTGTGAAATCTCCCTTATTAGGCCACTGTCACGGTCACCTCGAAGTAGTAGCTCTTGTTGACCACAGAAAAAAATATCCTCAACCGGTGATAATGCTCCTCAGTTTTCTTCTCTCTCCTATATTTTGTGTGCTTGTACACTATACAGGCAACACCTTACGATTTGATATACACATGACATGTACTATGTAGACATTTTATCGAAAAATCTGTTGAAGTCAAGGATGGCTCAGTTGGTAGAGCCCTGATTTGGGTCCTGCTAGAGCCTTCAATTTCCACCTAAAATGTCTACATATGCAACATCTTCTTGCTTTCTCTTCTCGTCATTCATAAAATTTTCGGCAGTCTCTTTATGGTAGTTAAGTGTTTGAATGTGTTTCGAACCCAGTAGGCTTAAACAAAAGTATTTTTTATACCATGAAATTCTCGGACTGCATATACGAAATTTTGTTCTGGCAAAACTAAATCATCACTCAAAACTTTGATTTTCAGTTGATCCATGCAGTTTATTTCTGTTTTAATAAACCACTCCAATATCCGGTATTGCTGAAATAATCACTTTAGAGAGAGAGAGAGAGAGAGAGAGAGAGAGAGAGAGGCCTTGATCTCTTCGGCCCTCGAACCGAACTAGCATTACACTGAGGCCCCGGAAGTTCTGCTGTCGTCAATGTCTTCATTTTCGAATCACTATATCTTATGAAGCAACCAGAGGACGCTCACTGATCTGATCACCAATCGACTGTATGAATTGTCACACTTACCTCTGAAATCTCATTAACCGATTCTTTGTACAGATCAACCGAAAAATTGAATCCGGGTATTGATATCCTCATTATATTCTAGAACGTTCCGCAGATAAAACGATTCGTTAATATTGCCAGTAGTTGACTCCTCCTCTCATTCAAGAACGTACCCTCTCCCGCCTTCCAGAGATTAGAAATTGAATCGCCCTACATGTGGTGCTATCTTTCTTGAGTAGCTTCCAAATGCTGACAAGTCTCTACATAGTGCTCAAGTGCGCTGCGACAACACCGAAAGCGCAAGAAAAGTTTATGTGCAATATTATCAACAACAGGGTTATAGAACATTCTTCGTCTTGCCTCGATAATTGTCTATCTCCTTAAATCATCGTCACATTATTCAAAAAGCAAAAAACCTAATTTTATCTAGTGTAAAGTAAAAAAAATCCTGGGGGGGCTCGAGCCACCTCAACCCCAGCTTGGATACATGCTATTAACAATAACAGGGTTATAGAACATTCTCCGTCTTGTCTCGATAATTATTTCTCCCAAATTATCATCACATTAATCAAGAAGCCAAAATCCTAATTTTATCTAGTGTAAACAGAAAAAATTCCTGAGGGGGGGCTCGAGCCTCCTGATTCCCACCTTGGATACATGCTATTGACAATAACAGTGTTATAGAACACTCTCCGTCTTGTCTCGATAATTATTTCTCTCAGATTTATAAATTTATTATCTTGACATTATTCAAGACGCCAAAAATCTAATTTTATCTAGTGTAAATTGAAACATTTCCTGAGGGGGGGGCTCGAGGCACCTCATCCCCACCTTGGATACGTGGTATTAACAATAACAAGGGTATAAAACATGCTCCGTCTTGCCTCGATAATTATTTCTCTCCTTACATTATTTTCACATTATTTAAGAAGCCAAAAACCTAATTTTATCTAACGTAAACTGAAAAATTTCCTTGGGAGAGGGTCGAGCCCCCTGTGCCCCATCTTGGATACATGCTATTATCAATAACAGGGTTACGGAACATTCTCCGTCTTGCCTCGGTAATTATTTCTCTCCTTAAATGATTGTAACATTATTTTATTTCACACCACAAGAAACCAAAAACCTCATTTTATCTAGTGTAAACCTAAAACTTTCGGGGGGGGCTCGAGCCCCCTAAGCCCCCCCTCTGGATACGTGCCTGTGTGTGGGGGAAGAGGTGGGGCCAATATGTTAATATAAAATATAAAATTTAGAAATATCCAAATACTAAAGTTTTTTTCTGTATCTTCTAATACATCTCTTGAAGTGGTAATTGACTGCTACTGACATGGTCCCTAACTACACACTGCATACTACGTTTAATGATACAGATATTTATACCTTACAAAAAAAGTGCAGAATATTCAATCAGCGCCTTCCTTACATTCCACCCCCGGCTGAATCAAAGAACTTGGAAGCTGTTCACCTTTGACGCGGAATGTGGATGATGACGTTAAAGACATAGATTTCTGTCTAAACGGGAGGCTGCAAGAGGGGCAACGAAGGTTCAAAGAACCTCTTCTATGAAAGGACTTTCTAAAGTCTAGTGAATCTTGTAAATAAACAAGATGAACAAATTTAATAGCTGCTGTTCATGTTCTGTGAATTTATCCTTCATCAAGTTGCGAGCATATGTGTTGTCTAGATTTTCACGATTCACTTCACCCTGATGTAAATGGGGCTGACGGCAGTGCCAGAGGGCTAGCCCCTGCCTGGTGGGGGCAAATTTGTTTCCTTCCGGGCGGGCCCTTGATCATTTTGTTACGTCACCCCTCCCTTCTAATCTTGTCTACCATACCCCGGTGGAGCCACATAGTGGTTCGGATCCCACTTTAAGCTGTAGGCCCAGTCCCGATTAGCCTTACTGTGCATAAAATGGACTTAAAACACCGACTCAACTCTTGTCTACCTTCTCGCAGATTCTTGGATTACTTGATGTCCCTGGAAGATGTGTACGTGGTGACGATGGCCCAAGCGATCGAATGGGTGCGGAATCCAACAGCCAGCAGCAACATCGCAGACTTCGCGCCGTGGTCCTGTGGAGACCTTCCGACCGCCGCCTGTCCCAACACCAACAACTGCCGCTACCAGTCCTCACCCGATGGTTCAGAGAGGACCATGCCTACTTGCACCACGTGTCCGAACCATTACCCTTGGCTTGGGGATCCATACGGGAATATCACCAGTGTACTGTACGCATAGGCCGTACGCTTTGAACCACGAAATTCTCACAGAACTGTGAAATTCCCCTGTCGTGCTTGAAACTTTCAAGCAAAGTTTACTATTTAAACAACCATGATGATTCACACTACAATTTAAATTAATAACCTCACAAAACTGTTATACCATAAGAACAGAAAGACATTAATGTTTCGAAGAAAGTGAATGATATTGAACAACAGTTTGGAACATAGATATTAACAATAGAACCTGAACTCAGCAACCTTGGCTAGAAACTTCAAACGCGGTGTGAGCCATAAAAAAAAAGAAATGAAGAAGAAGCAAAGTCCCATTCGGCTTGTCACTTTTTGTACAAAACAATAGAGAAATAAATTTGATCACAAAATTCGTTTCTTTTTGAATTTTTAAGGCTGAATATTTATAGGTGGAGCCGTCGAGCGCTCCATCAGTGGACGCAAATTGTCCATCAGTGTTTTACCTCGCCGCTTTCCTTGTATTTCCGATGGGTTTACACAGAATGTTTTTGTACTGGAAGTGTTAAGGAGGATTCTGCTTTAGTGACATTTTGTTTTAATTTTTCAATATTAATTTAGAAAATATTAAATTACGGACACACACACATATGCACAGCATATACAATATATTAATTATTTATTATATTATTACATATGAAAGCATATTACTTAATGTTTAAAAATATATACATTATTAAATATATTCTATGTAAATGATTTAATTTGTTACTTTTATACATAGCAGTTTATCAACTAGTTAAAAAATATCAATACATTACTAAATAGTTGACAGTGGCGTGCCGAGGATTTTCGAAAGGGAAGGGTTACATATACACAGTGGCAGCGACATGGTTACAAAACTGGAGAGGGCAAGGACAGTTTACTTTCCCTTGGTAGATAAGTTTTAGCATAGTGCGGGGACAAAAGTGGCAAAAAGTGTGGGGGTAACTGCCCCCCTCGTCCCCTCTAATCGCCGCCACTGCGTATACTATTTCTTGATAGTCAGCCCTCATTTTGTCATATTTTCCTACCTTTGACGTTCTTTTTTTAGGAATACTGTGCCAAAGGGGGGGTTATAACCCCCACCAACTCCCCCTTGGGCACGCCACTGGTTGAAATGGTTTTATTATGTATAAGTTTTGTTTAGTTTTTGCTCTCTGTTAATATAAATTAAGATTCCCTACTTATACTGTATTTGTTTTGTATTCTTCTTTTTATTTCATTTTGCATATATTGTTATATATGGGTTTACACAGGGACAACTTTGTCCTAAAAAATCCCCTCTACCAAATATTTCTGGGAAAGTTGTTGCAACAAAAATGATCCCTCTTGAAAAAAGAGAGAGATTGAAAGAAAGCATGCAACATTCACAAACACACGGATAGATTTTATTCTTCGTTTTTGTGTATTTTATCGATATTATCCTTGGTAAAGTATATTTGAAGTCAAAACTAATTCGTGATCTTTTTGTTACAACAACCTTCCCGGAAATATTTGGCTAAGGGATTTTTTAGGACAAGGTTGTTGGTTGGGGGAAATCTCCCCTGTCCCCCTCAGGATTTTGCACCCTGGATGAGGTCCGATGATAAGCACATGAATTTGTATGTTTTTCGGACAGACTTCGTACCCAGCATTCGAGGATCTATTTTCTTTTTTAGGGAGTATCTTCATGCCTGATTTTTCAGCCGTTTCATCAAACGAGGAGCAAAAAGTATAATATAGATAATTTCTTAAATATTGTGGAAATAAATATGTAACTATTTAAAATTGTTAAAAAAAAACGCCGTACACCTTCTTGTTAACCCTACTCATTACTGTAAACCTTCTACTTTTGTTTTGTATATATTTATTTTGGTAAGTTGGCCTTAATGAGCCCCAGTGAGCTTCTTAGGGTGAAATGGTTTCACGTGATCGGGAATATAATGTTAAGAAAATGCACGTCAACATTTTATCACCATCATTTAACTGCTACAATAATTTTGTAGTAATGTCTACAGTTAATTTTAACAGAACCTTTGCTAGATTGGTTTGTCTCTTTGTGCAGGTCTTGAGTAATAGGAGATCTGTCTTTTGCTAAAAACAAAGTTAGAATTGAGAATTCGAAGTGTCGAGTAAGCTCCATGCGTAAGTATCAACAACTTTTTTTTTGTTGTTTCTTTCCCTTAAAAATTGGCAGCGGACTATAAATGCTCTTATCATTAAACGCAACAATTGAGGTCTCTTGTATTTAAGCTTTATGCGTCAACTTCCGACCAATATCGCCGATGTCATACGACCAAATGTTGGACAGGGAATCTATAAATTTATAAAAAGTGGTTCTATAACTAAACTGAGAGAACGAAAAAAAACAACAGATTTTTAAAATTTTCTGTTCATTTTTTTCGCTTTTTAAACATGTTTCTCCAATTTTCTTCATTTTCAGTGTAATTAGCAGTATTATTAAAGTTAATAACAGTTATACAAACTAATAATCCTCCAAAAGAACATCAACAAGAAAATAAGCTACAGTAACATGCTGTAGTGCAGCCTACAAAATATTAATGTAGGCTTTATGTTTAAATGCAATCATTAAAATATGCGTTTCATATTTTTCCTTTTAAAAGGGCGTTTATCGTAATATGCCTCTTTTATGTCAAGCGCCGTATGTATCATAACATGAATGAGAGGGATTAATGACATTTTTATGTAAAGTTAATTCATTTAATCTATATCGATGGAAACACAATGCGAAATTAATGAAACATGGTCTTCCCATAAAGTGTCACGAAACTTGGCGTATACCTCATGGGAATTTTGGGACTATAGCACCACAGACAAGTTAATAAGCAGATATTATATTTACCCCAGGTAGCAAACCATCTTCACCAAAATTCAATGACCGCAAGCAGTTCAGACAGTCACCGTTCCGAGACGCCACTGGCACTTCTTGGCGCCTCCTATCGGTGACAGTCTGAACTTCTTGCGGGCATTGAATTTTGGTGAAGATGGTTTGCTACCTGGGGTAAATATAATATCTGCTTATTAACTTGTCTGTGGTGCTATAGTCCCAAAATTCCCATGAGGTATACGCCAAGTTTCGTGAAACTTAGACAAAGAGTGCCAATGGCGTCTCAGAGCGGTGACAGTAACTTGTCTGTGATAGCTCTGAATGACATCATTGTTCACGTCATTCAGAAAACGTTATTTCGTAGTTTATTTGAAGCGACTTTCTCTCCAAGAGGGTTCCCCCTCCATGGATACATAGGAGGGCATTGGACGTCGCATTGCGTCCAGTATCTTTGCGACGGCCACAGTTCTGGCGGCATAGTGCTTTGATCCGTGTACGCACATGTTGTTGGAACGCAAGCGCTGGGTTGGGGCTCCGTACAAGGGAATAGGTTTGTAGCGTTGGTTAGTGGAACAGGATTCTTGACCCAATCCACAGCTTGAGCAACAGACACTAAATAGACGTCTGGTAGAGTAGACACGTAGTCCAAGAACCTAAAATGTAAGACAAAGGTTCATCATTATGCTTTTGTTGTATATAATCGTATCCACGGCCATACATAGGACCGCAGAGAAATAATGGGACGAATGCAACTTTCAGTAGCCCATATATAGCAAAATTTTAATACTTTATAACCAGTGCTTTTTTTCTGACGTTACGCAATGATACGCGATGGTACGCCGCACCGTTTTATAGGTGAGAATGAAACTAATATAGAGCCCGGATTTATAAGCGAAATTCATATTCATTTCCAGACTTCTAATGGTAAGAAGAAAGATTATACTTCGTATTACATACCTTGATGAGCTATTCAACTAAGGTTGAAAGTGCCTATAAATGCTTATTTCTGCAGGAAACTGTTATGCTTGCTTATTTTATGATTTTGATTCAAAATAGCATATTTTACCCAATCTGTCATATATCAATCCTATTTCAATCACACGACGGCATTGGGATGACGAGATCAATGCTTCTAAATAGCCACAAGGGAAAAACGGCATCCAAGAAAAGATACAGTCCATCCATAATCATTTTTCCAAATTACCTGATATTATAACACAGTTGAAAGCTCGAAATAATCCATTGCAACATTCGCTTTCTCTGATTGATGAAATTTCAGTAACCTCGTCTCTAGAAACTCACGGTGTTGCTAAAATTGTGTCCCACAAGCTCAAGTATTACTGAAAAATCCCGGTTACAAAACAGTGTCAAATTTATAAAAAGATTTCTGGTGAAGAAACAGACATTGAAGAGGAATTCACCGAAGAAGAACTGTGGTGTTTTTCACATGTGCCTGTGATGTCATGCGGCATAAACATTTTCACTGTACAGTGGGATCCATGAGTATTACCGTGCAAATTGTCCATCACCATGTTTGTGCACTTTATTTGACCCAATAAGAGCTTCAAGAATTAAATGAAAACTTAAAACAAGCTGTTGACAACTTCTGCACCAGCATACATAAAAATCCATCGCTTAAAAACACACAGGATGTAAGAGAAAAATTAATGAAAATAGTCATGGACAATTTGCACGGTAATACTGATGGATTCCACTGTACAAATCATTCTTCACTGACAGACGCAGGAGCTTCACACAAGAAAATCTCAGGATGACCTTCCTTACATACTGTAACACCTTTGAATAAGATAAGAGATCTAATAAACAAATATTTTTTCAGATTTTCCTGTTTTTGTTTATGTTTATTTTGGTGATTATTTTTTTCATTTTTTGTGCTTATTAACTTGCTTATTTTACTGTTTGATTGTGCTTATAAATCCGGGCTCTACAACATTTTCATCTTAACGAAAGAAGTGTTTGATTGAAATGAAACGAAATTGTAGGTGCGTAAGCACTTACGCTATTTGCACCTGTCCCGTTATACTAGAATCAATCCGTATCCGTGAGTTTTAAAATCTCCTTACCCATAAAAGCTTAGGCTGCAAAGGGACACTCAGCATATACAAGACAAAGACACAGTCTTACTTGTCGTAATTACAGACGCCTGTACTCTTTTTTATTTGCTGATGACTGTACGTTTGTTTCAAATAAAACTACAAAAGATTTACATACCTTTGGTAAGCCAAGAAGTGGTCAGGATTCGTCATGAACCAAGCAGAGTGTAGGTAGATGCCGAATGGTGCCCTGTTGCCGTTGTACTGGTGGAGGAAGTTAGCCTTGAATATATCCAACATAGCATCGACTTCTTCTGGCCTGGATAGCAAGCAAGGGAAAAGGACAATGAGCATCATCAAGCAAGGTTCAGTTTACCAGTTAACCAGGGCAGTTAAAATCAGTTAACTAGCCTAATAGCAAAACTAAGTTAATAACAAAATAACATAACAGCACTAAATGTGTGAATTGTTAAAAAAAGAAAGAGTAGCACACTGGATATTCACAAATATGGTGTGTATTCCCAAGAATATAATAATAACATTAATAATACAGGGTGATTTTTTTAAAACTCATGGTTTTCTTTGTTGTGTAAAATTTGTAAATGAAGTATTATTTCCATGCGGTTTGTGGCAAATGAATAAGGAAGGATGGGAGATTTATTGGAGTATGTTTACCGGTTTATATGCATCCCGGTTAATATCGTCCACGCCTCAACAAAAACAGCAAATATTCACCAGTGTACCTTTCGCGTCTATATGGTCTGGGGATTTGGATGCAGTGCGGAGGTTTAAGTTTCCTCCTGTAGATAGCACCGTTGTCATTGTCAACAATAACCAGGAAACTGAGCTGTTATATTGTGCTGGAAAGTTGTGTGCTTTTGCGTAATTGTTGTGCTGAAAAGGACAGGACACACAGTAAGAATGGTGTACTCCTTGCAAGAACGTGTGTTTATCGTGAAAAGTTTTTGGAAAACTGATTCTGTTGTTGCTATGCAAAGGGCATTTAGAAACAAATTTGCCTCACGTTCTGCCCAGACAGGAACACAATATTGTCGCTAGTGAAGAAATGGGAAGAAACAGGATCGCTTCTGAGTGAGACAGGGAAGCATCGGACCCAGTGGGCAGGTGTTGTGGAAGATTCCAGTGCTCGAATCTTGAGGTTGCCCAATAAATCTCTCTGTCGTTTGTCACAAGAAACCGGCTATAGCTATTCAACATGTCAAAAGGCAGCGAAAACTGCGAAACTAAGGGCGTACAAAATTACAGCTGTTCAAGAATTGAAGGATCCAGATAAAGTTAATTACTGTAATTGGTTTTTAATGTTTGTTGTGCATAATCCTGATATTCTGAAAATAACGTGGTTTACTGATGAAGCCTGGTTTCATCTCTCTGGGTATGTTAATTCTCAGAATACACTGATATGGGCAGCTGAAAATCCACATAGTGTAATCGAAATTCCGTTACACTCACAGAAAGTTGGGGTATGGTGCGCTGTCTCAGCATCACGTATAGTGGGTCCAATCTTGAATGAAACAGTGAACACAGAGCAGTACAGGGCAATATTCATGGAATTTGTTGAAAGTTTGGAAGACATTGAACTCACACAGGGTTTTTTTCAACAGGATGGTGCTACATGCCATACATCGCATGACAGTTTGGCACTGTTTGAAAGTTTCTTTGCGAATAGGGTTATTTCAAAGGGATTGTGGCCTCCGAGGTCTCCAGACTTAACGTCACTTGACTTCTTTCTGTGGGGCTTCCTAAAGGGACGTGTGTACACAAACAACCCTACATCCCTGGAAATGTTGAAGCAGAACATTATCACTGAAATTGCGAACATTAGCGCAGAAACACTATGTCAGACAGCCCTTAACATGGAACGGCGTGTTCGACTTTGTTTACAGGAAGGAGGTCGACACTTTCAGCACCTTCTTTAAAGGTGAGATGTTATGTCATATGTCTGTGCCATAATTTTTGTTTTATTTATGTTTTTTGTGAATACAAAAAAAAAGAACTCATTTTCATTAATTCAGTTTAGCAAAAATCCAATACTTCAATGTTATTGTAGGGTACACTGGTGAATATTTGCTGTTTTTGTTGAGGCGTGGGCGATATTACCCGGGATGCATATAAACCGGTAAACATACTCCAATAAATCTCCCATCCTTCCTTATTCATTTGCCACAAACCGCATGGAAATAATACTTCATTTACAAATTTTACAGAACAAAGAAAACCATGAGTTTTAAAAAAATCACCCTGTAGTTGGGCTCGAAAATTATTAACAAATCACATTGGGCAGACTATACCTCATAGAAAAACACGAGGACATGTTTTTTGATAAACAGGCGAGGACAATTTTGCCTAGTTAATTTAACTAATTACTTAAATATACTAAAATATCATAATTTCTAAATAAAAATAATTAAAATAAATGGGTAAACTAACTAATCTCAAATAAATTTTGACACGTTCTTTAGTCAAAAGAACATGATTTGACTAAAAGAGCAAATAATCAGTTCACATGAAAGACTCGAAAGCATTCGCGTGATGCCTCTCAGGGTATGGGGTAATATCTCTCTGTTAGTTCGTCAAATAAAATTCAAAGTTAAGTTTGCACTAAGAAAAAGGAAGTATATTTTACTTCTTTGCAAACTAAATACTTATATGCCTAACATATAATCCATGACACTCAAAGAAATTAAACTTCTTATAATTCAACTTGAGCACTCTATTCAAAAACCGAGCCCCGAACTTTCAAAATCCAGACAAAACACACTCGTAATTGCATGGCAACAGCTCTTATCAAGATAAGTATATACAGGTTAGTCACTATCCTGACATTATCAGTGATAGGTAAATTACAGAAATTAAGATTCAAGAAAAATGAACATTTGTACGAGAGAAAAGATAATTAATAACAATAAATATTAGTGCAATGGGAAAGGACGTCAATTTTTAACAAAAACAAATAAATTATAACAAAATTACAAGAAATAGCAATCTCCAAGTCAACGAATAAAGCATTTTGTAAAATACTACACTGACTATGCGTCAGACTCTTCTTCTTATTAATTATTTTATTAGAGCTATATGAATGAGGATCGATATGGTTTCTCCCTTATTTATCTTCTGCATTTTTAATTAAAATCTCATTAATAATAAGTTGTTATTTTTAATTATAGTTATTAGTTTATAATAATAATTCTTATTATCATTGTTGATAAAAATAGATCAATTTTATAGCAACGACATGACCTCTCCTAACTTGTTTCGTTCTGAGATATAACCATTTGAAAATACCATGTTTCAATCCTAATAAATTAGACAAAATTGATTTCCAAGAATGGTTGAGATCCGAGAGATCGAGGAAAGACAATAGCTTTATTTAACACTAAATTAAAACTGCATCATGTACACTCTTTATGATCTTAAACATGCCTGTATAAAGTTTATCTAAAACAGATGTACTTGATGTACTTGAAGCACAGCGGAACTTACATGCTACAAGCGTCCGTCATAGAACAAGTGTGCCCATCATTGCCTTCCCACTCAATCATTGGAACCACCCACGTTCCTGGATATGATTTAGTTGGACACGGACCAATTGGACAGTCCTGGAAAAATAAAAATAAATGTAGGTGCTTGAACAAAGGCAGAAGAATACTATTAAGTGGAAAAGAAGGTTGGCAGGCGCTTGAACCAAGACAGAGGAATAACATTAAGTGGACTAAGTTACACAAGCTATAGTTTTCTTGTTCACTCTTCATAAAACAGAATTCAGAATGTTGGCGGGGAACCCCTATTATTCACCTGCGTGCTCGCGTAGTCCAGAGTGTAGGGCCACATGCCGGGGTCCATGAATTTCTGCGTGGGCCACGAGCAGTCGTAGGAGATTCCGTAGTCGTTGAGGACTGCGTAGAGGTTGTTTCCCGGCAGCTGGAGGAAGGGGAGTCGAACCCCGCTGATGTCCTCCTTTGGGATCAGAGCGAACTTAGCCAGCATGTCTATCTGGTCCACGAACTCACTCACGATGAACTCGTACGATGCGTTCCTCCACATATCGGTGTTGGACTCATGCCTGCAGCGACAAAGCAACGATGAGTTATGACTGGCCTGTAGGGCGAGGGGACAAATGCTCCCTGAGCCCAAACCCGTGATAATATTTTGGGCTCCTTTCAACTCAATAAATTCCAACACAAAAAAATGCAAAATTGATATGTTGACCTATCTTGAAATTCAGATGAAACAACATATCACAACTATTTATCAGAAATTTGTAACCAAACTGAAATATACTACAACTTTATCATTGGTACCATTTGTAAACAAAAACTTTGGCAATAAAACTTTATTGGTCAAAGAACAAGTATGAATAATGTATATTTTATGCATGTATATGTTTAATATAGTATGTATATATATAAAGTGCTCCCCTGTGCTTAGCACAACGCCATGAAAGCGTATAGGGGGTGTGGGGTAACGCCCCACACTTTCTTGATCCGGTCATGAGTGGGGGTGATGTGATCAGCATCACGCCCCTGACCGCCTTTACCCCCCAGGGTTTCCCCCTGGTACCCATGTTATTCGACGCTGGGTGGGCGCCGGGGCAGCTTCCAACGTTAGAAAAGTTCCCGGATTTGAACCGGCCGGGGATCGAACCCGGGACCTTTAGCATGGTAGTCAGACGCGTTACCGACTGAGCCACCGAGATATATATAAATACACACAAACACACATATATTAACTCGTTCTTACAGTGGATTAGGAGTCTCGCTAATCACACAGGCCTCAAACAACTTCCCCTCCCTTCGCCTTCTGACGTCAGCAAAAAGGGTTTCATTGTTATGCTAAATGACTTCATTGTTAGTTTAGGCTTGTTAGGTTTAATTCTCTTAGAATATATAATACCTTTTTGATCAAGCCCCGTAAAATTGCAGCGTATTTATGCAGAGACCTAAACCTAACAAGCCTATGAACCATATTAGTGTGACGTCACGCTGGAAGATTGAGTCCAAACAAAACGACCGCGTGTTTTTCTCCTATTCAAAGCCATTGAATTTTCCATCGGAAGGGGTAGCTTTAAGAATTGTGACAGCAGTTATGAAACAAAATTATGATACCATGAGTATTGCCGTACAAATTGTCCATCACCATGTTCATGCACTTTATTTGACCCAATAAAAACTTCAAGAATTTAAAGAAAACTCAAAACAAGCTGTTGACTATTCTGCACCAGCATACATAAAAATCCATTGCTTAAAAACAAACAGGATGTAAAATAAAAATTAATGAAAATCATGGACAATTTGCACGGTAATACTCATGAATCCCACTGTACATCCATGTAAAGATGAGATTTAGGTTAATACGTTTATATATATTTCACATAGCTTACAGATGATAATGTAAATAATAAATGGAGTAGGACATTGAGTAAAGCGAATGTTCCTATCCGGAATGGCAGCCAACGGGTGGCGCCGCTGCAGTCACATGGAGCTGCTGGTTTCCCATCATCCATAGCGGCAGAGACTACAGTTGAGATTGGCTGAGCATCGGACAAGCTTCGATTGTGCTCGGAACTGGAATATCTAGTTTTTTTAAAGAAAAATGCATGATTTTCTTACGCCGATGGAAAATTCAATGGCCTTGAATAGGATAAAAACACGTGGCCGTTTTGTTTGGACTCAAATCGCGCTCTGTTGTATGTTGTGACGTCACCCCTAATATGGTCCATTAAACCTTGCCTATCTTCCGCACGGTTTTTGCCACAACTTACGTGATGGAGTGCAGGGCTATTTCGTGGCCCCTTCTATGAAGCTCGTTGATCCTGGAGTAATCTGCATAGTCGTGCGTCGTGTAGAAGGTGGCGCTGATAGGGCAGCCGTTGGGGTTGGTCCTGTTGAACAGCGCAGGCGCGTAGTAGCTGTCGTACGAGATGATCGTAACAGCATCGTCGTATGTCAACAGCACGATCTGGAAATTGCAGGAAGAAGATTAACATTTGAGAAATCATATTTGTTAATTTTGTTATTACTTTAGCAGTAGCTTAAAATGTATAAATTATTATAAAATATATTATGGATTGGATTGATTTGGTGTTTTAATCGGGACTGGACATACAGTTCAATGTGGAATCCGAACCACTATGTGCCTCCACCGGGTATCGAACCCGGGACCCCTTGTTTACAAGGCGACGACGCTACCACTGCGCCATCGGGAAGGCCCATAGAATATAGTATGGTAACAACATCACTCCATATTCATGCCGATACAATAATTTGCAGATCTAAGGTATTAAAGTTAAGTGCAAAAAATACTGTTGGAATATACTTTATTAAGTTAAATAATCTTAGTAATTAAATATTTCATGTAGTAAATTTAGTATACATTATAAAATATTATATTTTATGCATTACTAGTGCACTATACAACAAGAACATGAGCTTTACATTATATTATTGTTACGGTATTTTAAAAAAACAGTGTCTAATTTATATGTACAGTCATGGAAAATAGTTCTTGGGCCACGAGACCTACGATATCGTAACATCTTAAAGCCTGTTGTCTATGCAACCCAAATAACAAAATTGTCGCTTGGGTTTGCCTGGCGGACCTGGATTCTCGGGAATGATTGAGTATTGACAGCAGCGTGAGTCATACCCCCAAGCCCAGCCATAACAAACAGCAGCTGGGTGCCGTGAGTTTCAGGAATTGGTTTCTTAACAACAGCTATTCGTAAGAAAATGTTCTCTTTACTGATATTAGAGTCATTTTCAAGAAAGTTAACTGAAATGGTGGTTTTTGTCGAATCATCATCGCGCAACACACATGCTGTCAACCCAGAAGTCCTTGAAAAAGATTGGAGTTAAAAACAACTACTTTGCAAATGATAAGACGAATCGATATTCATTAGTCCCAACTTAGAATTTTGTGTAAGACATGGATCATCATGTCCTATCATCCATTTCATAACTTCATTAACCATCCTCATCGCCTTTGTTGACGCCAAGTGCTAGAAAAGCAATATAAAATAAGCAAAATTAAGAAATTAATAAATTACATTTTCAGCTATTTCACGCAGCGACTCAGTTGCATGTAGACAAAGTTTCATTAATCGGGAACCAAGGGCCCCCTCGTTGTGCTTCATTGTCATTTTCCCTCCACTTTGCCTGCCGCGATTAACCTGATGTTGATTAATGCACAATCCACAAAGTGTAATAAAATGTGAATTTTGGGGGCTTCAGTTAAGTGGCTGCACATCCATTACGTAATCGCGATATCATCAAATTCCACGAAGCGTGTCTACACCTACGTAAAGTGTCAGTCCCCGTCATAGGCGTGCTCAGACCCTCTGATTAGGGGGGGATAGCCTTGATGATATTTCAGGCCGGAAAAGAATAACGTAATTTCATCTCACTTGTTTAAATTTTATTGCATTGATGGGTGTGTTTATATATACACCCCTCCCCCCGCCCCACACACACATATAAATATTAAATACATACATACATATATATATACAACACACACACATATATATATACATATATACCAACAGTAAAAATCATATACATTGTCTCTCAAATCTGCGCGTTCCTTTTCCTCCAAACACTTGTTCATGCACTTAAGAGAAAACCTTTTAGAAGCAGTACTTCTCTCCTCGGTAATTTAAAATGCATTACAGAAAACAAATTGCGAGCGAAGCGACCAATAAATTTTCAGATCCATTTTTTTGCAAAATGAAAACAATGTCGATTTAATATGGGGAAAAAAATTCATGGAGCGCCATATTATTCTCTTTTACAATTTTTTTTTATTTAGATCGTTTGGCGTCCAGGGTTAACTCCCGTCGATCCCTAGCTACGGCTCTTAACTTGACTAGACTGCAAGAAAAGCAGACATTGCGAGCGAAGCGTGCAAGAACATTTTACAAAAGGTATTTATATTTGTATAAAATTTGAAATCAAGGGGGCAATTGCAGCTCTGTCCCTCCCCCCCCCCCAGCGCAAGTGCTCTTGGCAGTCTGGAAGAAATAATGCAAGAAAGACGTGAAAACAAAATCCATCTTGAGTATCCTTTTGTCCTGCTACTCTTACATTCTGCTACTCTTCCTTTCCTTTACTTCCATGTTTTCCCCCCTAAAATTGATTTCCGTTCAAGGTTGTGGGGGTGGGGGGGGGGGTTTCGCCACTGCACCCCTTCCCCCGTAGTTGCTTTGAACTTTCATCGGCTTGAAAATACTTAATTTTCTTTAATAGTATAATATAGTTTAATAACGGCGATAGGATTCATCTATCCTAAATTTCTAGGTGAAAATATAATAATATAGGGGCATAGATGTCTGGAAGGGGGGCAAGGATTGCCACATCTTCCCCTTAGAAAACGAATGTCAACCAAAAAGTACGTTTTCCCATGTATAATTTGATTTCAGTCATAATAATTTACATTAATTATTATATTGAGGATGCAGGAATGCGATAATGCAACACTATTATCGGGGTAATATGCCCCATGGAAAAATACCTTGTCTCTTCGTGAAAAAAATCTGCAGACGTCCATGATTAGGGGGGCATCTGCCCACCCCCGGCCCCCTGGGCGCACGCCTATGATCCCCGTGATGGAATATGTAGCTCAAAGCCAGGGCTTTAAGATCAAATTTGTTTTGTTATTGTTTTTATTAGTAATTACCTCAGTTTTCTTCCTCTGAAGTTAAATTATTCATGACGACGATTTATGATTACATTAAAGACATGAATGAACATACACAATGAACCCATTTTGGTCGGAACTCGAACTCGGAACCTTGTTTGGCAAGAAATACAAATATCCATAAGGCATGAGTGTTTCATTGGAGATGTTCCTCTACTTCCGTCATTTTATCACTAATATATTTCTTTAACATACAATAATAAATCACAACTACCTAAAAATAAATATTATTTTGCATTTTCACATGCATATGTTTTTTACGGTTAGAGTGTGAACTGGCACCTGTTTATTTAGATTGTTCTTTATGTTTCGTGTATAGTTAAAGATAGGACAAATGCTTGAGGAACGATTAGGGCTATAAGAATTCCGTCCGTGACAGAGTGGTTAGCACAGTGCGCTACGATGTCTGATGTCCTGGGTTCGAATCCCGTCCTGCGTATGGGTGTTCTTTGTGAGTGCCCCTTCATCAATTTCATCATATCACTCATCCTCGTTGTCGCAATTAGCAAGAGGTGAAAGAAAAACGACGCTAAATAAGAAAATAAAAATACTTATAAGAATCATTCTTATTTCCGGACGTGTCCTACATTTCATAGTTATGTCTGGCCTCCGGAAGGAATTTGAAAGAAATCTTATACGTATTTTGGGCATCACGTAACGTCAAATTAGATGGAGAAACAGAAAATCTGAGGGGAGTCTGAGATAACGTGGTTCCTTGGAGAAGTATGCTTAAATCAAAGAGTGTGCATGGTTGCTACTGGATATTCGGAAAAGCAATTACAATCCCAGCTCACAAATTACTTCACGATTTTCTAGATCCGGAAAAGTCCGGATATATGTATAAAAGTGCTTACTTTGTGAAGTTTTATCGATATAACTGTCGGTAATTTGTTCGAAGTAACAAGTAATTATTCTCCTTATTGGAGAAATAAGGCACACAATTCTGTTTTTTCCCAGTGTATAGTAGTTTTTTACATATTAATAAACAAGAACTTCCAGACTTTATTTACGAAATTGTGAATTTTCTCCTTCCCGAATTCATGGATTGTTTTCACTTCCTGGCCCCATGTCGACGAAAAACGTTCTGTCTTACATACACAAGTTGAAATCACATACAGCCGTGCTATTAGTTAGCAGTTGAGGAATTTTGAACTCAACCCTTCACTTCAACATTAATTTTTCAGCTGAAGATGTGTCATATTCTCGTTATATGCTAAGATGTCCTAGTAACCTATTATAGTTACTGCAAATACGATCGTGTCCAACATTTTGAGACAATTTGTCCTACTTTCCGCTGAAGAGTGATCTGATAGCCCTATGTGTGATGGAAACTGTTTTTACTCAATTTCTGATATAATTTATTCCAACATTTCCTTGAACTTCTATTACCTTGTTATTACCTCCAATGCTTACACAACTTTTCCTTCGTGCTCGACCTTTGGGTTCAGAAATGTTTACAACACCCCCATCTCCCGCGTGTAAATAGCAGGCAACAACACTCTGGAAGACCATAATGTATAAAACTTGTTTACTACATATTTTACGAAAATATTAGAATGTTAGCTTGATATAACTGTGGATTGTAAGGAACGAAATTAAATACCTGTTTTATACGCACACTGGAACGAGCGCAGGCCAGCTGTGAGTCACTCTGGCAGCGAAGGTCACTGATCGAAGTAGTTAGTGCTTGCTTGCTTGCTACAAGCAGGCGCCTTATCTTTCCTCAAGGAAACACGGAAATCTTCGTTACCTTTTTTCGCCAGACTAATGGTGAACATTTACAGGAACGTAAGGAGTAGTATCGTATTCTATTGGAATTAGATTTCGTGGTGTTTAAAAGATATCATAACAATATGTAAATCTCTTTTGTGATCTACACTGAACTTCTTCCTTACGATTTCTAAACAACCGAAGAGCGTAGTGAACGTGAAACTACTTATTGTTCGCCACAATGGTATGTATTATACAAATGGTCTCTTATCAAAAACCCTATTATATCACAGGATGTGATATTTAAAACAATTCTACCACGTATCCAATGTAACCAATATTCAGATTGATTCCCAGCTTCTGTTTGGGTTATTTTGTGTCGCATTTTTACCTCTTGCGATAATCGCGACGATGAAGATGTTGGGTAATGATTAGGGACAATGATTTATGGTAAATAATATTAATGAATTTCGCATTTAAAAAGTTACAATTTCGGTATATAAAAGCGGTGAAAAAAGATCATTTCGTTGGAAAAGCGGAAAATAAAATTCAAAGTTAAGTAGTCTGCACCTACCTTCTTTAAGTGCTAGCAGCATATTAATTAAATTCAAAGTTACACCTGACTCCTTCACATCCCTCTTTACCATATCCTGAAAAGCTTTGTACCCTCTCAAAAAATTTAATTGTGAACATGTTTTTAGAATAGGCACATTCTTGCAAATGTCGTACAAGTCTTCATTGACAATATTTCTTGAATACTGAATAAAACTAACATTTTCAAAAAAAAATTCTTTACTGGATCTTCGCGGAGCCAGTCATTTAATTTTGTACAAGCCTTGTTGCCTTGAACTCTCGAGCACGTTCAAATACTGAAATAACTTTGGGCATTGTAATTCGCCAAAGAAACTATGAGCAAGCCCCCAAGAAGCACGGACACGAAAATCCTTGAAACTCGTATTTTTGTGTGGCACGTAATGGAGACACAGACTACACACGATCTTCTGTAGGCCTCTGATTGGAACTTTTTGGACCGCAAACTTTGGCTGAAAAAAATAGTCCTACTAAAACATTTGCGTTTTAGCTACAAAAACATAACATTAACAGCAGAAAACTAATTTCCATATTTTCTGCATGACATCAACGTATTTACGCATTACGTTGGAGCGAGATAGCCTGAGTTGCAGGAATGGAGAAATGAACGAACGGAGAAGAAAGCGGCTAAATACTTATCACTGACACCGTTTGCACTGTGCGGCATTGCGCTTCTGATGATGTAAAACTACTTTACGCAGTCATTGTCACCTGTAATGAAATGTTGAACTTTCACGAGCAAAATAACAGTCCAATGTTATGAAAGAAGATAAATTAATGTGTTTTTTTTGTTTTGACAACTGAATTTCGGTGTTATTTCGTGAACTTCGACACTTTTCGTTTCATTTCGCATTTTGATTTGTATTTCGCAGAACTTCGTGAATAAATTGGAGCCGAACATGGTCATAACTCCTATCCACTTCTCTCGAAACAAAATTATACAAACTTGAAAATAATTTCGCGTTTAAAGCGTTCGCGAAATTTCAGTGTCCCTAGTAATGATTCAAATGCAATGCTACATCTAAACCTCAACAGGTTTCAAAAATGGATCCTCTGGCTTTGTAGAGAGTTACGGTGATTTTAATTTTTATTTTCATTTGGTATTTTAAGTCCACTTTATGCACACAAAGGCTAATCGAGACTGCGTCTATAGTTTAAATTGGGATCCTAACCACTGTGTCTCCACCGGGTATCGAACCGGGGACTCCTTGATTACAAGGCGACTCCTCTACTACAGCGCCATCGGGAAGGATGAGAGAGAGAGAGAGAGAGAGAGAGAGAGAGAGAGAGAGAATTACGGTGACTACGATAATGAAGAATTGAAAGTAGCAGAACGACTAAGACATTATTTTGTCAATATTGGGATTGTTAATGAATGTTATGAATGTCAGTTCAAATTGAAAAAAAAATAAACTAAAAAATTTCCAGAGTGCCGTTACAAATCGTTAATTTTTCTCTTTCCACATATTACTTTGCTACTATGTAGATATTTGCATGCTAAGACGTAGAAAGTGCTTCATTTTCAGTGTGTGGAATTGCGATTTATTTCTGAGAATGGAGTGGGTAGTGGGAAAAGGATCACTTCACATGTTTGGATTATACCCCCTTCCCCTACACACACGCACACAAAATATATCGGCTGTTGTTCTTATAAGGAAATATAACATGTATGAATTGTCTCAAGAAATATTGGAGCCTATTCACATCCCTACGGAACTTGGAAGAAAGCCCACGTAGAGATTGGGAAGTTTTGTTACGACAAAATTGGGATGTATAGTAAATTAAAAAGCAAAGTCCTAGCTTTGCACCAAGCCTTGAAGGTGTATAGGGGGTGTGGAGTTAGTAGAGTTAGGGCCCCACGCTTTCTTCATCAGGCCGAAGGTGGGAATGATGTGATCAGCACCACGCCCCTGGCCGCCTTACCCCCCCCCCTTCCCCAGAGTTTCCTCCAGGTACCCACTTTATACGACGCTGGGTGGGCACCAAAGCAGCTTGAACAGGTGGACAAAATCCCGATTATCCCCCGTCGGGGATCGAACCCAGATCTCTCGCATGGTAATAAAACGCCCTAACCACTGTGCTACTGCGGCACATACAGTAATTAAGGCAAGAATTGTTTTAGCGTTTCGTTCAACGTTTTTAGGCAAATCATTTTTGGAGATATAACGTGTAGCTCTTGTCGGTTCTGCGACCTGGCTTGAGAAAAGGCGATTTTCTGACGAACAACATTCCACCTGACAAGTCACGTGACTTTCCTACATTTCCTGTGCCTGTTGGCTTTTGCACGAAAGACGAGTTGCTCTTGAGACAGACAGAATCACCCGATCACCTAATGGTGCAATGTGTGTTGCCTACCCTTCCGGCATTATTTACTGCCATTAAAGTCTTATGGGGAAGAACTTTTTTCCACCACTGTACACAGTGTGTATATATAATGTAATTTGCAATGTGCATGCACCAATGCCCCTCAGCTGTATTTACAGTGTCATAAATTTCTCAATAAAATTTATGCAGTCTGTAGGAGCGTGTATGTAAATTCTAAGTTACGAATTTGTCGCAAAATGTTGTAATATGTAGGGGCGTACGCAGGGGGACTGAAGGGGCTACAGTCCCCTCCGAAATTGTGAGAAAATCAACATTTCCAAAATAAAAGCTGCGAAGAGCTCGGGAGAAACAAATGTGGTAAATTGAAATGACTGCTATTTTTGAAAGTTTTTAATATGCGAAATATCTTATTATGTATGCCGCCCCCTAGAAAGCAGATATGCATTATCCACTTTTACAATTCCAGCCCCTCCCGAAACAAAATGTGATGTGTAGAGAGAGGTAGGAAAATATAGTTATATTTATAGAAAATATACATGGAATTTCGTTATAGATGATGCAGATGAAGACGTTGACTTAATAACACTGTACATATTGTAGGTATATCCTATATATTTCAAGACCTGACCTAGACGAGAAAGAGACAAATCTTTATATATCGAGCCGAGACAGTGCCAAGTATCGCCTACTATGGCAACGACTGAGCTATACCATTCAAAAAATCCTGATTCTAAACAGGATTCAGAACCATATTCAGTTTCCAGCAGGTCCCAGCGCTCCGCGACGCCAGGAGTCCCGGGTTCGAATTCTGGTTTATACATGGATGTTTGTGAAAAAGAGAATTGACATTAATTTACATGAGTTTGATGTGTGTGGAAGGCTGCCGCTTAGAGATCCTCCTTTTGAAAAAATAATTTAAAGAAAAGTTATTAGCACAGCGCAGAGGTCTCGGGTTCGAATCCCGAGTGTCCCATCATCACTCATCCCCATTTTCGCGATTAGCCAAAAGTTGCAGAAAAGCGAAGAACAAACCAATCGTACCAATAACTCAGAATCACTTTCCTGCGCCGAGAATAAATATACTTGGACAATATGTGAAATAATGTTCCCTGCGTTCATAGTGGAGCATAACTGTATGTCTTTACTTACCTGTGGTATTTCATTTGCCTGGAATCCTCCGGGAATGTCTGTTCCGGAACACCTGCAGTCCGGCAACTTACAAGCTTCCGGATTACAAGGTGCAGCCTGCCCCGAGCCATTTCCCAGTAGGCCCAGGATTAAACAGAAAACGGTGAAGTTATGACCCGACATGGCCAAGCAGCAGAAACGAACTGTCTTCTTCGATAGTGACTTTGCGCTTTATATCCCACACATAGTGACGGAAAAGAGAAGTTTGACGCAGACTAACGACACTCGTTGGTGCAGAGATTTTCTTGTCTTCAAAAATGATTATTCTAATGCATCGTAACTTGCAAATATTGGGTCATCTATAATGTATCTTTCAAAAATAACACTTTTAAGCCCTTTTCAATTAAATCAGAGACAGTTTCTTTAGTCTTATAATCACTCTGAACGTAATTTATGTAGATTGTATAATCTTAACCGTAGATCACATTGAGACGAGGCATTGTTCGTATGAGTTTCGGATAACTACAGCGTAAGTCTAAGAAATAAATTATTTTTGATTAAAAAAATCTTTGATTAATGAAAGTGAAGAAATTAAGATAAGTAACGTAATTTCATCATCGGATGGATAATCCTGTGATAATATCAATGTATGTTCGAACTGTAGCATTAATTTGTATACTCTGTGGCAAGTAACCAGATTTTGGCCGTTCGCATCGAGCTTAATTATCATCTTGTAATCAAGGCGTTCTGAGCTCGATTGGTGGCACAGTCTCAGCTGTTTGGATAGCACTTTCAGCACCATCTCGCCACTGGAAGTTCTGGGTTCGAGTCCCGACAAGGACATGACTATCCAATGTGTTTCATCTGATCACCATTCATTCGCGGTTAAGTTAAACAAGCAGAAAAACGACGTAAAGCGAAACAATGCAATACTTGAAATCCCAATACCAGGCATATGCCACATGGCTTAACACAAAATGAGTATCCGAGACGATCTCGTCTTGGACACGTCTCGGATTCTCAAATTTTCGAGGTGGCTGAGGGCTAGACTATGTTTGCAGTCAAAGTAAAACATTCTCGTCACAATGAAAAGTAATTTCACTCACTATACAATTCTTCTTACAATAGAGAGTTCATTGGTACTTTAGTATTATACGGTTTACCACATTAGGTTAGGTTAGGTTATGGAAGGTTAGGTTGTAAACTACAGTAACAAACGGTCTGAAATGAGGTAGTTCGTATAATACTAAAGTATCAGTTTATTTATCAAATCTCGAGAGAAACCGAGAATTAGTATGATACTTATTCCAAGCGATGGACGAGAACTAATTTCATTACAACTTCCGCCCCTGGTCTCAGTTCAACCCCCCTTTACACTTCAATTTCAGCTCTTGTTTGTTTCTGTAAAACGATCTTTATTTAATATTAATAATCTGTAATTTAGTCTTTATTAAGTTAATTGAGATATGGGTGTGTTGAGTTTTCTGATATTCTTACAACTTCTGAAAGAATTAAGCTTAATTTTGTCTGTTGTTTCCATTATGAGAGAATGTGTGCCTACTAAAGAATTACTCCACATTGGTTATGCAAGGTTTGTGTGCTTCACTTGCAAAATAATAGATATTTCTTATCATGTAATCTATTTCAGTAAGAAATATTTTTTAAAAAGTTTTTACAAGCTGCCGCGTTGAACAGAATTGTCTTTGGATCATTCAGAGATCTAAGTCCATTGTATGATAAAGAAACATGTACAGTGGGATCCATGAGTATTACCGTGCAAATTGGCCATGACTATTTTCATTATTTTTTTCTCTTACACCCTATGTGTTCTTAAGCGATGAATTTTTATGTGTGCATGTGCAGAAGTAGTCAACAGCTTGTTTTGAGTTTTATTTTAATTCTTGAAGCTCTTATTGTGTCAGATAAGGTGGACGAACATGGTGATGGACAATTTGCAGGGTAATACTCATGGATCCCACTGTACTTACAGTTCTCCATGACGGGTGACCTCATCCATCTTCCTTCCGATTGGCAGGGTTCTAGGGGAGCGAATGTGAATCTTGGTCTCCAACTCTTAACCTTCTGATGACTAGACAAGGACATAGTCATAGCTCGGACACTTACCAGTTATCACACATACCGTTCACATCAAACTGTTCTCAAATCACTTTCCTCGCTCATTCCTCTCCGCCTGCCTGTCTGCCTCCTTGATGTTTGTATGCTTTGTCACTCAGAGCATACCGACACTGGTAGAGAATTCTGCAACTCTTTGTTTGTCTCGCGTGACGTACATACTTAGACTGAACTGGTTTTACTAGCTTCTAAACCAAACCATTTCTAAAAAGTCAATTTGAAACAAGTCAAAATGGGAACAATTTTGTTTCTGGAATTTTATGTTATTTCTAAATCTAAGAGCTTCTCTGACGTCATTATAATAATCATTTCAATGCCTTCATACATGAGTATTATACATATAAAAACACTCGGGTATACTCTCACAAACATTGCTGGTCTACATGCAGAATCGTATACGTGATTTTTAACTTGAATTGCTGAAGCAAGAAAGTGAATTGTAGTTTTAAAGTCCACTTTATGCACAGACAGGCTAATCGGGACTGGACCTACAGTTCTAAGTGGGAACCGAACCACTGTGCCATGTGCCTTCACCGGGGACCGCTTGATTACAAGGTGACGACGCTACCACTGCGCCATCGGGGAAGCCCGAAACAATAATGTTAAAAAGTCGCGAAGTAGGAAACCACAGTGTATGTTGGTAAGCAATTCTTTTCATGTAAAAATCCTTGCAATTATAGTAAAACTTAAGTACATTTCGTCGAAGTGATCTAAAATTAGGTTCATGAATGTCATAATCAATATTAATCGTTCCAATCTGTAAGACTTAGTAATTTTCAGGTATTGCACGTTGAGCTGAGCTGTTGAATCACGTTCCTAATTCCGATCATCAACCGCTAATGAACTGGATTCAAATACAGCCTTTTGACATGTCAAAATCTCTTTCTTTTGAAGTTGCAGAAGATAAAAAGCACAAACAGTAAGTTTCTGTTCGTTTACAACATGGATTCTGCAGAACTGGCGATGCAATGTTTAAGAGTGGACTCATTTTCGCAGCCTTGGCGGATGGAAAGATCTGTTTAGTCAGCACAACACAACCCACTGTTGTTGTGTCTTATGATTTGTAAAGAATATAAACATCGGCAGTGTATATCGACTGAGCACTGTTGCCAACTCAGCTCTTTTGGAGCCAGACCTGGCTCTTTCGAACACACAGCTCAAAATATCATAGAAGCTTTCTAGCTCTATGAAATGGGATCAACTTCTAAATCTAGACCATTCAGTATATCAAGAATATGCACATGTAGTCTCAGGCTTTAACTTGTAGTAAGCATTAGTGGTTAACACAGTGCCAGTGGCTGCGATTAAGGGGGGCCGAGGGGGCAGTTGCCCCCACTTTTCGCCATTTTCCCCCCGCACTACGCTAAACCTAATCTACAAAGGGATATATACTGACTTTGCCCCCCCCCCCGTTCTGGCACCTTTCCCCCGCGGTTTTGGAACCCAATCGCGGGGCCGGGGGAAGGGGGGGGGCGAACCGTGCCACCGCCCAGAGCGGCAAATTTGAAAACAAGAATAAAGAAAAACTTATTGAAAACTTGAAAGTTATAATATTATATTATATAACTTGGAAGCTAATATATGCCAACCATAGGCGCCGACTCCATGGGGCTTGAGGGGGGGCTCGAGCCCCCCCAATGTTAATGATGTGGGGGCAGAGCCCCTCAAATAGTAATTTTGCTTAAGAGGATCTAATGTATTATTTTGCTTCTCTTGTAAAGTTTACTCTGAATTGTGCCACATGAACTTAACTTTAAATACGCATTTGAAATGTTTTAGACCATCAAATTTGGGGAGCTGAGACCGCTAAACCATCAACTTTGGAGGGGGGGGGGCTATGAACGGAGACAGCAAAACACATGACTTATTACTATATAGGCTACTAAGTATATAATTATGAATATTGTTAACATTTTTACTAAAAAGAGTTTAAAAAAAACGAGGTGATATGACAATTATACCAGTATGTTGTTTAGTGACTTCTGAACAATTTGAGGTCGTAAACACGACTTTCAGGCAATATTGATATGTACGATATTTAGTTATCTTCGAAATCTCTTCCTCTAGTCCAAAGAATAACGGGAAAATAATTCTAAAGTCTTTGAGTTTATTTAACACTGGCTTGCAGTAAAGTACGCATGGAAAGCTTATGAAAAGTCTGTATTGCGAAAGCGGGAACGGCTATGATCAAAGGCATTGCTAAAGCACGGCGTGCTATGTGTTTATTTATTATTGCAAAATTAAATTTAAAAAGTAAAATATTGTAGCAAGAACAAAAAAGTAAAACTATTTGCCTGCGATTTGTGTTAGCATTTATGTAAATAATTAAATAAAACTGTTCAATATTGTAAATATTCGCTATTTTTATGGGTACGTCAACACTAAGGTTCTTTGCACCCGTCACATGTCCTTTCCTTACAAGTCTGTTGCGGACATTAAAACACACCCATGCCCTCGCCGGGACTCGAACCCGAGACCTCCGGATCAAAGCGAGTTCAGCCGAACACCCAACACGCTCGGCTACCGAGGCCGGCATAAAACTGTTATGTTGGTCTTTTAATGTAAATACATAGCCTACTTTTAAATAAAAATGTTAATTGTTATCTAAAAAACAAATGAGCAGACACACGTTTTTCATGTTACATTTCATTTGCATGAGTAATATAATAGCTGCTTAAAAACTGCTATACGAAGACGTAATTTTTATTTTTAAAAAAGGGAGGGAGTGAGTCATTCATTCATTTATTTCAGTGATCAGAGCCCCCCCAATAATTTTGACAAGTCACCGCCCCTGATGCCAACCCACAGTTTTGAAGATATCAGTCTCACTTTAAAACCATTAAGTGCCACAAGGTAGGAAAGCAAATTCGGTGCCTTAACTCCGTTGAGATATCATGTGGGAGAGGTGTATGATGCGCTCCTTCAAATAATTGGCGACAATAAAACTGTCCAGATGGTCGCACATGAGGCTCAGTGTATTGCAAACCAGTTGTGTGGCTTTACATTTCTTTGCTCAGTAGTTATCTGGTATTTCAGAGTTTCTTTGACGCCACTTGGCAGCCTGGCAAGGCCTCCCTTCCTCAACTCCCGGTTGATGAGAAAGAATTGACATCGAATGTAGATATAGATGATCCAAAGATAGGCAACACTGTACAGGGCCGAAATCGAAAGAAAAAGCAGTTTCAGTGTGATGAAACTGTTGAAGATCCACAAGAACGGTACAAAGTTGATTTTTATGACCAGGTCCAAGACTCAGTTGTTAGCATATGCAGATGATGTACACTTACTGGGGGATGAAGCGAATACAATTAAGAATAATGCTAAAATATTTTTCAAAACTGCTAAAGAGATAGGTTTGGAAGTTAACAAAGAGAAAACTAAATATATGCTTACAGGCCGAAACCAAGTGTTAGGTAATAATCAAAATCTAATTATTGATAACAACTCGTTTGAACCAGTTTCCAAATTCAAATACTTAGGAGTAATATTAACAAATGAAAATTATATTAAGAGGCTTAATTCAGGAAATGCATGTTACTTCTATCTTCATAAACTTTTGTCTTCTCGTTTAATATCTAAAAAACTAAAAGTTAAAATATACAAAACAGTAATTTTGCCTGTAGTATTATATGGGTGTGAAACTTGGTCCCTTACATTTAAAGAGGAACATAAATTGAGAGTATTTGAAAATAAGATCCTTAGGAAAATCTTTGGACCTAAAAGGGACGAGGAGACAGGTGAGTGGAGAAGGTTACATAATTTAGAACTACATAATTTGTATTCATGTCCAGATATTATTAGAATAATTAAATGAAGAAGACTTAGGTGGGCAGGCCATGTTTACAGGATTCTTGTTGGGAAACCTGATGGTAAGAGACCTGTAGGAAGGCCAAGACGAAGATGGAGGGAAAACGTTGAGATGAACCTAAAGGAAATCGGTAGGGATGGAAAAGAGTATATAGAACTTGCTCAAGATAGGGAAAGATGGAAGGCCTGTGTTGCTGCAGCCATAAACCTTCGGGTTTAAGAAGGCTAGGGAGTTAGTTAGTTAGTTTAGTTAGGTCCAAGACGATTATCTTAGCGCCAAGAGAAAGATTTGAGCAGCTTAAACATCATAGTGAATTTTTCAATGATATTAGTAAGCATAAAGACCTACCATCTGATCTTTTGTCTGAAAAGGGTAGAAAACCTGCCGGAATGTTAACACATGAAGGCTTCTGAATTAAAAGATGAACTAAAAGTGCTTTCGGCTGTAGTAAACAATTACACCAAAGGAGACCTTAAACTGATGAAGTGTAATGATTTTGCACCTAATGTGAGTGCAGAACTTCGAACTTATTAACTTTGTCGGCAACCGTGGCAAGTGGTGAACGAAGTTCTTTTTTGGAAATTAAGGCTAATAAAAATACTATCTTCGGTCAATCATGTCTGAAACACGCTTGTTTCCATTTTATGCAAGATAGCTTTATACGAGAAAGAATATTACATGCAAAGGTAAAGTTCCCTGTGCACATAGCACCATGTCATGAAGGCACATTTAGGGTATTGGGGGGTAGGGCCACACACATTCTCGATCTCGGCCATTTTGGAGGTGGTGTGATCATCACCACTCTCCGACCGCCTTTACCTCCCAGGGTTTACCCCAGGTGTCCATTAGTTTGAGGCTGGGTGAACCCCAGAGCCGCTTTATGCGGGAACACCGCAGGGAAGAATTCAGACCTTAGATCATCCACGCGGGAGATTCGGGAATATTACATTTTAAAAATCCAATTATATATAACTAGGAAGCGAAAGTTGATGACCTAAAAAATATAGGTATATGACCTATAGAATGTCCTAAAAAATGGGAAAAAATTACGTAAAAATGCAAAAAATGACCATTAAATTTGTGAGTTTCAGGTTAAAAATTGAAATGATAAGGAAATTAAACAAAATGCAATCTTGCCTTCATAAAAGGAAAGGCACCAAATGATACCACATGCACATTCAGTTAAAATATACAACGAGGATTTCCAATGGAAACAACAGAATAAATTTAAAAGAATTTAATGAAAAGGTCGTATACACTGAATAAATTGGTGTAAGATGCATTAATTTCCCAGTTTGCTCCAGGCGGACACCTGGTGGTTTCCCCCGACACAACAAAGACTGTCAACAGTTCAGCATTTCTTTTGCTCGTAAATTGCAATTCTGCAATATAGGCCTATGTTCACCTTGGTGAAAAGACTCAAGAATATTACCAAAATGGAAGAAGTGGTAAAATATGACTAAACAATACACCGAATATTGCGAAAAATGACGGGAAAATGCCGAAAATCGGGGAAAATAACCTAAAACTTGAAAATTGGCAAAAAATGAAAATAAAAATGCACTTTAAAATTACCTTTTTTGGGTTCTAGACGAAGTGTAATATAATATTGTGTATATTTAATGGGCATCGTGTACGAGATGTCAGAAAAAAGATGACATTTCACCAACTTCCGCTCCCTATATATCACAGACCTACAACGGTAAACATATGAAGTCAAGCCTTCATTTCTTTCCTAATACTTGTTACATTTAAGATACGTTTAAGAGAGAGAGAGAGTTTTCATAAAATATAATAATAACATAAAATTAGTGTCGCATTTTTAAAAGTTTAACTGTGGTGGAGCGGGATATCCTTTTGTGCTTAATAGTATTGAAATAACGTACAAGTAAGTCTCATAATTCATTTTATACTTTGATGTTTTACTTAGAAATATATTGATTTTCAATTTTCCGTTGCTGGGTAATGACGGGGCGGGGGGCGTTCGAAAGGGAGCGGCATCTGCCGCCAACGCCCAGGGCGGGAACGCCATACGACACCAGGAGCCCAGGATTCGAATTCCGGCCTGTTCTTTGCGAATATCCCTTTGTCAAATTCATGATATCATCACTTCATCGTCGCGATTAGCACAAGGTGGCAGAAAAGCAACGCTAAGTAACAAAAATTACATCAAAATCAGTGGCGTATACTGACTCCAAGATCTGGGCTATCTCACTATGTCACGTGGTTCTAGGCTATGAATAGAAATAAGGTTGCCAACTCCTAAGAAATCAGGTTGCCAGCTCATAGGAAATCAGGTTGCCAACTCATAAGAAATCAGGTTGCCAACTCATACGCAATCAGGTTGCCAACTAATAAGAAATCAGGTTGCCAAATCATACGAAATCAGGTTGCCAACTCATAAGAAATCAGGTTGCCAACTCATAGGAAATCAGGTTGCCAACTCATAGGAAATCAGGTTGCAAACTAATAAGAAATCAGGTTGCCAACTCAGACGAAATCAGGTTGCCAACTCATACGAAATCAGGTTGCCAACGCATAAGACATCAGGTTGCCAATTCATAGGAAATCAGGTTGCCAACTCATACGAAATCAGGTTGCCAACTCATAAGACATCAGGTTGCCAACTCCTAAGAAATCAGGTTGCCAACTCATAGGAAATCAGGTTGCCAACTCAGACGAAATCAGGTTGCCAACTCAAAGGAAATCAGCTTGCCAACTCATACGAAATCAGGTTGCCAACGCATAAGACATCAGGTTGCCAACTCATAGGAAATCAGGTTGCCAACTAATAAGAAATCAGGTTGCCAACTCATAAGACATCAGGTTGCCAACTCCTAAGAAATCAGGTTGCCAACTAATAAGAAATCAGGTTGCCAACTCATAGGAAATCAGGTTGCCAACTAATAAGAAATCAGGTTGCCAACTCATACGAAATCAGGTTGCCAACTCATACGAAATCAGGTTGCCAACTCATACGAAATCAGGTTGCCAACTCATAGGAAATCAGGTTGCCAACTCATACGAAATCAGGTTGCCAACTCATACGAAATCAGGTTGCCAGCTAATAAGAAATCAGGTTGCCAACTCATAAGAAATCAGGTTGCCAACTCATAGGAAATCAGGTTGCCAACTCATAGGAAATCAGGTTGCCAACTCAAAGGAAATCAGGTTGCCAACTCATAGGAAATCAGGTTGCCAACTCATAGGAAATCAGGTTGCCAACTAATAAGAAATCAGGTTGCCAACTCATAAGAAATCAGATTGCCAACTCATTAGAAATCAGGTTGCCAACTCATAGGAAATCAGGTTGCCAACTCCAGAATCACCATCATCATTTCACTGATATGAATAATTTTATTTACAATTTCTGATCGATTTTTCTCCTGTATTATATTCTCTAGACTCCAGGCTTCGCAGTACCTTAGATAGCCTAGAACAGTGGTTTCCAACTTCAAAAGGTCCGAGGGCCAAAATTATATCCAGCAGTTGATTGGCGGGCTGCATTTTTTGGGGGGTGGGGATTAAAAATTACAAAAATTGTAAGTACTGAACTGAGAATGTAGTACTTACTTTCGCATGACCTAAATTTCTAAAATGAGGCATTATAAACAATGGAATCACAAATCAAAATTGTATAATTACAACTTATTTCACCAAAATCCAATACTTATGGATGAATTGAAAGAAATGAAAAACACACCATACAAATAAGAATCCTTCATAGTAAGTGTTCAGTGTGAAAATTGAGGCCGATCTGCTTCTTTTATTAAAGTTGGAATGTCCACTTCAATTTCTGTAGTTGAAAGTCTCAGAAGGTGAAGCAGTGAAGAATCTGCCAGTCGGCTTCTGTAGCGGTTCTTGATGAACTTCATTGAAGAAAAAACACTTACACACGTGTATGTGCTGCCGAACATCGATGTCATTCTTTGCCCACAACTACGAAGATTTGGAAAGCGTTCCTTTGAAAGGTATTTGAAAAACTCTGGCCCCTTTACTTGGCTAGTTTGAAGGAACACATCGCCTTGCAAATCACACAATTCAAGTTGGAGAGAAGCTTCTTGTTCTTCGATGTTAACGACCAAGAGGATTGCTAAATAGCTGGATGCTGCTTTCAAGTTCTTCAAAATCTTTAAATCTGGAGTCAAACTCATCCATTATTTCTTTAATATTTGCACTGAATTCAGAAAAGTCCAGCGTTTCTTCATCTTCTGCTAGCCGCCAACAGCTTGGAAAATGGACCAGGTTATTCCTCTCCAAAGTAACGTTGAAAATCTTCAGTTTATTAAGTAGTGTAATTGGATTGTTTCAAAGTCATACTTAGTAGGTATTGTTTTTTTTTATCAATTGAATATTATTTTTTGACATATTTTGACAATTTTTTGTCGATGTTTTAGCGTTTGACGATTTTTCAGTGCAATTTTCACCGCTCCTCATTTTTTTCCCACTCATACTTGGTAGGTATGCATTTGTAGCTTTTTTTTATCAATTGAAAATCAGTTTTTGACATATTTTGACAAATTTTTGTCGATGTTTTAGCGTTTAGCGATGTTTTTGTAAAATTTCCTATTTTTTTTTTCCCACTCGTACTTGGTACGAATGCCACGATCTTACGTGATATAACTTAACCTATTTATTTTTTTTTGTGCTAAACTACACGAGAGCCTCTACGTGCTTTGGCCTACTTTAGAGTAGAACCATAAAGACAGAGCTGCAACCGAAAGTGAGGCTCGAAGTGAGGCTTGGTGAGGCTGGACTTAATAGTTTGCTCTTGTAAGACATAAGCCTTATTTTCTCGCAGTGTTGCCAACATTTTACTCGAAATAAAATCACCAAGGTTTTTTTCTTGGTCTAACCTATGTTATTGAACTGCGTCGTCACGTCCAAACCTGCATGACTTCCGAACACTATTGGTTTTATTTATATTTTTTCTTACGTATAGGTGTATATGATGAATCCCCAAACAGATTTTTCCTAAGTCTTACTGTTTCCAAGATAACCCCACTTCCGGTTGCTATTTTGGATTTCTGAACATAGGTTCTATTCATATTTTTTCTCACGTATAGGTGTACCTGATGAATCTGCAAACAGATTTTTCCTAAGTCTTACAGTTTCCAAGATAACCCCACTTCCGGTCGCCATTTTGGATTTCTGAACATAGGTTCTATTCATATTTTTTCTCACGTATAGGTATACCTGATGAATCTGCAAACAGATTTTTCCTAAGTCTTACAGTTTCCAAGATAACCCCACTTCCGGTCGCCATTTTGGATTTCCGAACATAGGTTCTATTCATATTTTACTTACATATAGGCGTACGTGACGAATCCGCAAACAGATTTTTTCTAAGTCTTACCGTTTCCAAGATAACCCCACTTCCGGTCGCCATTTTGGATTTCCAAGCATAGGTTTTATTCATATTTTACTTACATATAGGCGTACATGACGAATCCGCAAACAGATTTTTCCTAAGTCTCACCGTTTCCAAGATAACTAGTAGTCCAATTAAGCCGGTTCACAAACCTCTTGTGAGGAGCTGAAGTGAGGAGCTCGCCAAACCTCAAAAACTCACTTTCTCTCCACGTTCCGCGCCTCATTTATTGCGCTGACGATGTTTCACAGCGTAGAAAACAGCACCAAAACATCAAAAACTCATTTTGATTATTTGGAGCTCACCAAAACCTCAAAAACTCATTTTTATTAATTGAGGTTCACCAAACCTCAAAAACTCTCATTTTCTCTCCATGTTTAGCGCTTTTATTTGTTGCGCTGACACAACGTGATGAGTAAATAATACAGTCTCTCATCCTTGAAGGATGAATGCATCTTATCGTAATTTTCCAAGTCTTGGTCAAATGTTTGTATATCGTGACCTTTGTAAACCTCTCTCTCGGGAACGATGTGCCACACACACACGCGCGTGCACGCCTATATAGTGACGCAAACAAACAAACAAATAATATTTTTTTTAAGATTCCTGGCCCCTAACCCCACTTCCGGTCGCTATTTTGGATTTCCGAGCATAGGTTCTATTCATATTTTACTTACATATAGGCGTACGTGATGAATCAGCAAACAGATTTGTCCTAAGTCTTACTGTTTCCAAGATAACCCCACTTCCGGTCGCTATTTTGGATTTCCGAACATAGGTTCTATTCATATTTTTTCTCACATATAGGTGTACGTAATGAATCACCAAACAGGTTCTTCCTAAGTTTTACTGTTTCCAAGATAATCCTACTTCTGGTTGCTATTTTGGATTTCCGAGCATAGGTTCTATTCATACTTTTTCTCACATGTAGGCGTACGTGATGAATCCGCAAACAGATTTTTCCTAAGTCATGAATTGGAGGGTTCTATGGCAACCTATATTAATTCTCGTAAGAGAACAGAAAACACAAAAAAAAACAAAAAAAGAATACTGTGGTCACTACAACAAATAGTCTAACAAACCAAAAAAATCATCATCCTAACTAGAACCATGTAACTAACATTGTGATGACTCATATTAAGTACCTCTTAATTGTATTACTTATAAGGGTATACTTATAAGCATATATACTCTATAAAAGTATATGAAACAGGTGGTTTCAATACGGTCCGCGCTTTTATTATATAAGACGGCATACACTGCAGATCAGTCAGTCTCGTGAGAGCAGCCGAAGAGTACGGACGTTCTGTTGCAGTGCTTCTTGGTTTTTGTAAAAATAATAGGTATTTAACTTTTTTTGAAGCCACATACCATCTATTATTTCAAGTTCAAAGGTGTTTCACGTGGTTTTTCATAGTAATTTCAACCAGATTGAATTTTGACGTGATCGTGCATTTTCTATTTCACCTCAAGAAATTCTATATAAATAACATACCTGAAAATTGTATCGCTATATACTAGACTTTTTGATTTCTGTGATTTTTGAAAAAGCAATGGCATCCACCACCAGTTTCAATTGTAAAAATGATAAAACTGAATGTGTTACTTGTGGGAAGCTAATCTCAAGGAACAATTTATCGGTACACAGGGCAAGATGTGGCGAAACAGGTTCGAGAATTAATCGTTCGCTACCTTCTAAGCCTTGTGCTCGATGCGGAAAGATGATTAGCATTGCAAATTTAAGTAAACACCTCAAAATTTGCAAACCATCGACCGGACAAGCATCGAAAAGAAAAATCGATAATGCAGATACGGAAGCTTCTACTTCCAAGCAAATTAAATTATCCAATGAAGGCAAACCAATTAGATCTGCATTCAACGACCAACTCCAGGATTTTTCAATTAAGTCAGAACCAGGCCGTGACATCCTTAGTTTCTTGGACGAAACGAAAACACCTGTACTAAATATTTTGAAAGATAAACTTGAAAACAACTCTATAAAAGTATATGTTGTTCTGTTTTCCGAATACGAGAAAGTCGATGGCACAACGAGTATTTTTTATCATTGTACAAAAAATCAGACTCTTCATTTTGCTGACGTTGAAAATTTGGACAACTTCTATTATAAAGTTTCCAACGAGCTGGTTAAGAAACACGACGATTTCGAGGCTAAAGGGTCGGGATGGTCTCTGTGTGGAAGTCCTCACACGTTAACTGTTTACGTGAATCGATTCTCGCCTCTTCGAGCTTCCAGCTACGTTCCTCTTCCACCGAACATTCAACACAAGAGGGCTGTGTTAAATATACAGAACAGCGATAACAAGTGTTTTCTCTGGTGTGTGTTGGCTGCACTGCATCCTGTTTATTGCAAAAATAATCCAGAACGGATTTATCATTACAAGCAATACGAGTCCGAATTTGTAAGTGTAATGTCTGACATCGAATACCCGGTGACATTGTCGGATATAACAAAGTTCGAAAATCGTACAGGAAAACGCATCGCTATTAATGTGTATTCCTTCACGTCAGATAAATATCTCGTGCACCCTGTCAGGATAAGCGATATCGACGATGACGATGCTTGTGTAATAAATCTCCTTCTTATTTCCAACGAGGATGATCATCACTACACGCTAATTCGTTCTCTATCACGTTTGGTCGGAAGTCAAACTACCAAGTATGCAAACAACATCGAAGTTTGCCCGAGATGCCTAACCACGTTCGACGATCGTGACCGACGTGATCATCAAAATCTTCATAGTCGTCAAATTGCTCTGGAGAAACTTGCCGAACATAAAATTTATTGCGGTGACAACAGGCCGGCTAGAATGTTGATGCCCGAAACGAACGAAGTCGAAGAATTCAAAATGCACAAGGCATTGTTGGAACATCCTGCAATCATCGTCGCAGATTTCGAGGCGTTCCTCAAACCACTCTCCTACTGCGAACCGGATCCTGAAATTTCCTCCACAACGCCGTACCAGCTTCATCAACCCAATAGTTTCGGCTATGTTGTTGTGCGACGTGATAAAATAAATGAAGCATATATATACCGCGGGCCAAATGTAATCGAACACTTCCTGGAAAAAATGGTGGAGGAGGTTGAGGTAATTGGTAGCGTACTGCTTACATCAAAACCGATGACACCTTTAACTGAAAATGAACTTCAAAATTACAATTCCACTGAGGTGTGTCCGGTATGTGATCAAAGTTTCACTGATGAGAACAAAAAAATATTCCACCACGATCATTTCAGCGGAAACTACATAGGTGGAATTTGCAACACGTGCAATCTTAAAATCCAGAAACCTAAATTCATCCCCATATTCTTTCACAACGGAAGCGGATATGATTTTCACCACCTGGTGAGACATCTTGGCTACGATCCGAAACGTATAGGTGTCTTGGCCGAGAATGAAGAACGTTACATTAGTCTCAGCAAGCAAGTGTCGATTCCGGGAACGAAAAATACAATCGAGATGCGCTTCCTGGATTCGTATAGATTTCTCTCTGCAAGTCTGGATGCTTTAGCGAACAAACTCACCGACGATCAATTTAAAATAACTGGAGCTAGTTTTCCCAACGTAGACATAGAACTCGTTAGACGTAAAGGGATTTATCCTTACGAATACGTTAGTGATAATTCTAAATTTAACGACGATGCTCTTCCACTTCCAAGAGAATTTTACAGCAGACTCAGAGAGAAAGGAATCACGGACGAAGAATACCAACACGCGCAACTCATGTGGGAGAAATTAGGATGTAGGACACTCGGAGACTACCACGATGCCTACTTAAAATTAGACGTGACGATACTCGCGGATGTTTTTCAAGCGTTCAGGAAAACGGCAACGAATATTTATAAATTAGATCCAGCGTATTTCTACAGTCTACCGGGATTAGCGTGGTCGGCAATGTTATTCCAGACAAAGGTCAAGCTGGAACTGATATCGGACGTTGACATGTTGCTATTTATCGAAAGAGGGATACGAGGTGGAATGGTGCAATGCGTACAGAGACATGCAAAAGCTAATAACGTACACATGAAAGAAGATTACGATTCAAATCGAGCATCGAATTACATCTTCTACGCTGACGTTAATAATCTCTACGGACATGCCATGGTTCAAAAACTTCCTTACGGGGGATTCGAATGGTTAGATCCCACTTCGATAGATATTATTCATTTCGACGATAGCGAGTGTGGTTTCTTCGCAGAGGTAGATCTCCAATTCTCCGACCACCTGCACGACACGTTTTTGGATTTGCCTCCGACTCCCGAAATCAAATGTCCACCCGACTCGGTTCAAGACAAGCTTTTGTTAACATTGGACCCTAAACAGAGATACGTCGTCCACTACAAGAATCTCCGGTTTTTGATTGGGAAGGGTGTTCAGATAGTAAATGTTAGAAGAATACTAAAGTTTAAACATTCCACGTGGTTAAGACCTTACATAGAAACTAACACACAACATAGAACAGCTGCCACTTCCGATTTAGACAAGGACTTCTTTAAATTAATGAACAATGCGGTGTACGGAAAGACCATGGAAAATGTTAGAAAGCACGTAGACGTGAAATTAATTTCCGATAAGAATAAATGTCGGAAGTGGATAGCCGATCCTAGATTCAAGTCGAGAAAAATTTACAACGAGAATTTGGCACTTTTCAATCTAGATATAAAATTGATGAAATTCAGAAAACCAATTTACGTTGGCGCAACGGTTCTCGACTTGTCGAAACTTTACATGTTCGAATTTCATTACGACGTGATGAAACCCTTCTACAATGATAAAATATCACTTTTGTACACGGACACCGACAGCTTCATTTACAGCATACAAACACCTAACCTATACGAAGACATAAAAAATCCTTCCATGCTTGAGTATTTCGATACTTCTGCGTATCCTCAACCCAACAGATTTGGGATTCCATCTCGTAACAAAAAAGTCCTAGGTAAACTGAAAGATGAATGTAACGGTGATATTATTGTCGAGTTCGCGGGTTTGCGTTCGAAGATGTATGCCATGAGAACAGAGAGTAGCGTCACGAAGAAAGCAAAAGGTGTGGGTAAGAATACGGTGGAGAACAAACTCACCTTCCACGATTACATCGATTGCCTTTACTCACAATCGACGATACTAAGTATAGAACAAAGAATCCAAAGTGTAGACCACGTGATTACAACAACAAACGAAGTTAGGAAGGTAGCATTAGATCCGCACGACGATAAAAGATGTATTTTGTCTTGTGGAATCCACACGTTGCCTTGGGGACACTATCGTTTAGAAAATAGTAAAAATTGTAGGCAATGCAATTGAAAAAAAAATAAACTTAAATAACTATAACTAAAATAAAAAAAAAACTTTGACTGTCTCAAATTATCACATACACAATAAAGAACTAGCAAGGACAATGAATCTCTTTGGTTTCCGAAAGCAAACAATGGAGACTGTACACCGCAAGGCAGATCATGAATTTCTATCTTCCATGTTATCTAAACTCAACGGCCTGTTGATCAATCAATTTTCAAAACGTTGCTCTTGCTGGAACAGGGACGATTTCGGATTCGCGACGATCGACGTGACGAGGAAACCCAACGACGGAAAATACAGAAACAAAATCAACGACTTTCAAAACGTTGCAACGTTGTAAGAAACGTTTCTCACAACGTTGTGGATCGTGTGATTTTTTTGGATCACGTCGATCGTCGCGAATCCGAAATCGTCCCTGTTCCAGCAAGAGCAACGTTTTGAAAATTGATTGATCAACAGGCCGTTGAGTTTAGATAACATGGAAGATAGAAATTCATGATCTGCCTTGCGGTGTACAGTCTCCATTGTTTTCTTTCGGAAACCAAAGAGATTCATTGTCCTTGCTAGTTCTTTATTGTGTATGTGATAATTTGAGACAGTCAAAGTTTTTTTTTTATTTTAGTTATAGTTATTTAAGTTTATTTTTTTTTCAATTGCATTGCCTACAATTTTTACTATTTTCTAAACGATAGTGTCCCCAAGGCAACGTGTGGATTCCACAAGACAAAATACATCTTTTATCGTCGTGCGGATCTAATGCTACCTTCCTAACTTCGTTTGTTGTAATCACGTGGTCTACACTTTGGATTCTTTGTTCTATACTTAGTATCGTCGATTGTGAGTAAAGGCAATCGATGTAATCGTGGAAGGTGAGTTTGTTCTCCACCGTATTCTTACCCACACCTTTTGCTTTCTTCGTGACGCTACTCTCTGTTCTCATGGCATACATCTTCGAACGCAAACCCGCGAACTCGACAATAATATCACCGTTACATTCATCTTTCAGTTTACCTAGGACTTTTTTGTTACGAGATGGAATCCCAAATCTGTTGGGTTGAGGATACGCAGAAGTATCGAAATACTCAAGCATGGAAGGATTTTTTATGTCTTCGTATAGGTTAGGTGTTTGTATGCTGTAAATGAAGCTGTCGGTGTCCGTGTACAAAAGTGATATTTTATCATTGTAGAAGGGTTTCATCACGTCGTAATGAAATTCGAACATGTAAAGTTTCGACAAGTCGAGAACCGTTGCGCCAACGTAAATTGGTTTTCTGAATTTCATCAATTTTATATCTAGATTGAAAAGTGCCAAATTCTCGTTGTAAATTTTTCTCGACTTGAATCTAGGATCGGCTATCCACTTCCGACATTTATTCTTATCGGAAATTAATTTCACGTCTACGTGCTTTCTAACATTTTCCATGGTCTTTCCGTACACCGCATTGTTCATTAATTTAAAGAAGTCCTTGTCTAAATCGGAAGTGGCAGCTGTTCTATGTTGTGTGTTAGTTTCTATGTAAGGTCTTAACCACGTGGAATGTTTAAACTTTAGTATTCTTCTAACATTTACTATCTGAACACCCTTCCCAATCAAAAACCGGAGATTCTTGTAGTGGACGACGTATCTCTGTTTAGGGTCCAATGTTAACAAAAGCTTGTCTTGAACCGAGTCGGGTGGACATTTGATTTCGGGAGTCGGAGGCAAATCCAAAAACGTGTCGTGCAGGTGGTCGGAGAATTGGAGATCTACCTCTGCGAAGAAACCACACTCGCTATCGTCGAAATGAATAATATCTATCGAAGTGGGATCTAACCATTCGAATCCCCCGTAAGGAAGTTTTTGAACCATGGCATGTCCGTAGAGATTATTAACGTCAGCGTAGAAGATGTAATTCGATGCTCGATTTGAATCGTAATCTTCTTTCATGTGTACGTTATTAGCTTTTGCATGTCTCTGTACGCATTGCACCATTCCACCTCGTATCCCTCTTTCGATAAATAGCAACATGTCAACGTCCGATATCAGTTCCAGCTTGACCTTTGTCTGGAATAACATTGCCGACCACGCTAATCCCGGTAGACTGTAGAAATACGCTGGATCTAATTTATAAATATTCGTTGCCGTTTTCCTGAACGCTTGAAAAACATCCGCGAGTATCGTCACGTCTAATTTTAAGTAGGCATCGTGGTAGTCTCCGAGTGTCCTACATCCTAATTTCTCCCACATGAGTTGCGCGTGTTGGTATTCTTCGTCCGTGATTCCTTTCTCTCTGAGTCTGCTGTAAAATTCTCTTGGAAGTGGAAGAGCATCGTCGTTAAATTTAGAATTATCACTAACGTATTCGTAAGGATAAATCCCTTTACGTCTAACGAGTTCTATGTCTACGTTGGGAAAACTAGCTCCAGTTATTTTAAATTGATCGTCGGTGAGTTTGTTCGCTAAAGCATCCAGACTTGCAGAGAGAAATCTATACGAATCCAGGAAGCGCATCTCGATTGTATTTTTCGTTCCCGGAATCGACACTTGCTTGCTGAGACTAATGTAACGTTCTTCATTCTCGGCCAAGACACCTATACGTTTCGGATCGTAGCCAAGATGTCTCACCAGGTGGTGAAAATCATATCCGCTTCCGTTGTGAAAGAATATGGGGATGAATTTAGGTTTCTGGATTTTAAGATTGCACGTGTTGCAAATTCCACCTATGTAGTTTCCGCTGAAATGATCGTGGTGGAATATTTTTTTGTTCTCATCAGTGAAACTTTGATCACATACCGGACACACCTCAGTGGAATTGTAATTTTGAAGTTCATTTTCAGTTAAAGGTGTCATCGGTTTTGATGTAAGCAGTACGCTACCAATTACCTCAACCTCCTCCACCATTTTTTCCAGGAAGTGTTCGATTACATTTGGCCCGCGGTATATATATGCTTCATTTATTTTATCACGTCGCACAACAACATAGCCGAAACTATTGGGTTGATGAAGCTGGTACGGCGTTGTGGAGGAAATTTCAGGATCCGGTTCGCAGTAGGAGAGTGGTTTGAGGAACGCCTCGAAATCTGCGACGATGATTGCAGGATGTTCCAACAATGCCTTGTGCATTTTGAATTCTTCGACTTCGTTCGTTTCGGGCATCAACATTCTAGCCGGCCTGTTGTCACCGCAATAAATTTTATGTTCGGCAAGTTTCTCCAGAGCAATTTGACGACTATGAAGATTTTGATGATCACGTCGGTCACGATCGTCGAACGTGGTTAGGCATCTCGGGCAAACTTCGATGTTGTTTGCATACTTGGTAGTTTGACTTCTGACCAAACGTGATAGAGAACGAATTAGCGTGTAGTGATGATCATCCTCGTTGGAAATAAGAAGGAGATTTATTACACAAGCATCGTCATCGTCGATATCGCTTATCCTGACAGGGTGCACGAGATATTTATCTGACGTGAAGGAATACACATTAATAGCGATGCGTTTTCCTGTACGATTTTCGAACTTTGTTATATCCGACAATGTCACCGGGTATTCGATGTCAGACATTACACTTACAAATTCGGACTCGTATTGCTTGTAATGATAAATCCGTTCTGGATTATTTTTGCAATAAACAGGATGCAGTGCAGCCAACACACACCAGAGAAAACACTTGTTATCGCTGTTCTGTATATTTAACACAGCCCTCTTGTGTTGAATGTTCGGTGGAAGAGGAACGTAGCTGGAAGCTCGAAGAGGCGAGAATCGATTCACGTAAACAGTTAACGTGTGAGGACTTCCACACAGAGACCATCCCGACCCTTTAGCCTCGAAATCGTCGTGTTTCTTAACCAGCTCGTTGGAAACTTTATAATAGAAGTTGTCCAAATTTTCAACGTCAGCAAAATGAAGAGTCTGATTTTTTGTACAATGATAAAAAATACTCGTTGTGCCATCGACTTTCTCGTATTCGGAAAACAGAACAACATATACTTTTATAGAGTTGTTTTCAAGTTTATCTTTCAAAATATTTAGTACAGGTGTTTTCGTTTCGTCCAAGAAACTAAGGATGTCACGGCCTGGTTCTGACTTAATTGAAAAATCCTGGAGTTGGTCGTTGAATGCAGATCTAATTGGTTTGCCTTCATTGGATAATTTAATTTGCTTGGAAGTAGAAGCTTCCGTATCTGCATTATCGATTTTTCTTTTCGATGCTTGTCCGGTCGATGGTTTGCAAATTTTGAGGTGTTTACTTAAATTTGCAATGCTAATCATCTTTCCGCATCGAGCACAAGGCTTAGAAGGTAGCGAACGATTAATTCTCGAACCTGTTTCGCCACATCTTGCCCTGTGTACCGATAAATTGTTCCTTGAGATTAGCTTCCCACAAGTAACACATTCAGTTTTATCATTTTTACAATTGAAACTGGTGGTGGATGCCATTGCTTTTTCAAAAATCACAGAAATCAAAAAGTCTAGTATATAGCGATACAATTTTCAGGTATGTTATTTATATAGAATTTCTTGAGGTGAAATAGAAAATGCACGATCACGTCAAAATTCAATCTGGTTGAAATTACTATGAAAAACCACGTGAAACACCTTTGAACTTGAAATAATAGATGGTATGTGGCTTCAAAAAAAGTTAAATACCTATTATTTTTACAAAAACCAAGAAGCACTGCAACAGAACGTCCGTACTCTTCGGCTGCTCTCACGAGACTGACTGATCTGCAGTGTATGCCGTCTTATATAATAAAAGCGCGGACCGTATTGAAACCACCTGTTTCATATACTTTTATAGAGTATATATGCTTATAAGTATACCCTTATAAGTAATACAATTAAGAGGTACTTAATATGAGTCATCACAATGTTAGTTACATGGTTCTAGTTAGGATGATGATTTTTTTGGTTTGTTAGACTATTTGTTGTAGTGACCACAGTATTCTTTTTTTTGTTTTTTTTTGTGTTTTCTGTTCTCTTACGAGAATTAATATAGGTTGCCATAGAACCCTCCAATTCATGACTTAGGAAAAATCTGTTTGCGGATTCATCACGTACGCCTACATGTGAGAAAAAGTATGAATAGAACCTATGCTCGGAAATCCAAAATAGCAACCAGAAGTAGGATTATCTTGGAAACAGTAAAACTTAGGAAGAACCTGTTTGGTGATTCATTACGTACACCTATATGTGAGAAAAAATATGAATAGAACCTATGTTCGGAAATCCAAAATAGCGACCGGAAGTGGGGTTATCTTGGAAACAGTAAGACTTAGGACAAATCTGTTTGCTGATTCATCACGTACGCCTATATGTAAGTAAAATATGAATAGAACCTATGCTCGGAAATCCAAAATAGCGACCGGAAGTGGGGTTAGGGGCCAGGAATCTTAAAAAAAATATTATTTGTTTGTTTGTTTGCGTCACTATATAGGCATGCACGCGCGTGTGTGTGTGGCACATCGTTCCCGAGAGAGAGGTTTACAAAGGTCACGATATACAAACATTTGACCAAGACTTGGAAAATTACGATAAGATGCATTCATCCTTCAAGGATGAGAGACTGTATTATTTACTCATCACGTTGTGTCAGCGCAACAAATAAAAGCGCTAAACATGGAGAGAAAATGAGAGTTTTTGAGGTTTGGTGAACCTCAATTAATAAAAATGAGTTTTTGAGGTTTTGGTGAGCTCCAAATAATCAAAATGAGTTTTTGATGTTTTGGTGCTGTTTTCTACGCTGTGAAACATCGTCAGCGCAATAAATGAGGCGCGGAACGTGGAGAGAAAGTGAGTTTTTGAGGTTTGGCGAGCTCCTCACTTCAGCTCCTCACAAGAGGTTTGTGAACCGGCTTAATTGGACTACTAGTTATCTTGGAAACGGTGAGACTTAGGAAAAATCTGTTTGCGGATTCGTCATGTACGCCTATATGTAAGTAAAATATGAATAAAACCTATGCTTGGAAATCCAAAATGGCGACCGGAAGTGGGGTTATCTTGGAAACGGTAAGACTTAGAAAAAATCTGTTTGCGGATTCGTCACGTACGCCTATATGTAAGTAAAATATGAATAGAACCTATGTTCGGAAATCCAAAATGGCGACCGGAAGTGGGGTTATCTTGGAAACTGTAAGACTTAGGAAAAATCTGTTTGCAGATTCATCAGGTATACCTATACGTGAGAAAAAATATGAATAGAACCTATGTTCAGAAATCCAAAATGGCGACCGGAAGTGGGGTTATCTTGGAAACTGTAAGACTTAGGAAAAATCTGTTTGCAGATTCATCAGGTACACCTATACGTGAGAAAAAATATGAATAGAACCTATGTTCAGAAATCCAAAATAGCAACCGGAAGTGGGGTTATCTTGGAAACAGTAAGACTTAGGAAAAATCTGTTTGGGGATTCATCATATACACCTATACGTAAGAAAAAATATAAATAAAACCAATAGTGTTCGGAAGTCATGCAGGTTTGGACGTGACGACGCAGTTCAATAACATAGGTTAGACCAAGAAAAAAACCTTGGTGATTTTATTTCGAGTAAAATGTTGGCAACACTGCGAGAAAATAAGGCTTATGTCTTACAAGAGCAAACTATTAAGTCCAGCCTCACCAAGCCTCACTTCGAGCCTCACTTTCGGTTGCAGCTCTGTCTTTATGGTTCTACTCTAAAGTAGGCCAAAGCACGTAGAGGCTCTCGTGTAGTTTAGCACAAAAAAAAATAAATAGGTTAAGTTATATCACGTAAGATCGTGGCATTCGTACCAAGTACGAGTGGGAAAAAAAAAATAGGAAATTTTACAAAAACATCGCTAAACGCTAAAACATCGACAAAAATTTGTCAAAATATGTCAAAAACTGATTTTCAATTGATAAAAAAAAGCTACAAATGCATACCTACCAAGTATGAGTGGGAAAAAAATGAGGAGCGGTGAAAATTGCACTGAAAAATCGTCAAACGCTAAAACATCGACAAAAAATTGTCAAAATATGTCAAAAAATAATATTCAATTGATAAAAAAAAACAATACCTACTAAGTATGACTTTGAAACAATCCAATTACACTACTTTATTACGAAACCCATTTATGTTTACCATTAAATCTGACACCAGCTGGTTTCTTCCCTGCAGTTTCAGTTCGATTCGTTCAAATGACCTGTGATATCTGATAGAAACGCCAGTTGTTTAAGGAAGCACATACTCTGAAACTGTTCCTTCAGTAAAAATAGAACGTATTTTAATAAAAATACATAAAATTAACGTATTTTGCAAACTGGCTTCGCGGGCCGCAAAAAAAAGCATCGTGGGCCACATGCGGCCCGCGGGCCGCCAGTTGGAAACCCCTGGCCTAGAATATACGCTCCTGATCAAAATCAAATCAAAGCATCATTCTGTCACTTGCTCGCGTGTGATGTCTGAGAGTAAGACTCTTGTGATAACATTCGCTTAACGCTGTTTCCTTGCAGTTATGGTGCAAGGGGTGACCCTTTCCAATATACCCAAATGTCAATCTCCCTTCTACGGAGTACACCATGGACTGCATTTTGCAGACAAGCGAGGCTCTGGTGCCTGTACTCACAGCCAGTATAATTCTCTGTGGAGCTTGTGTTCTGTGCTGTCCATTTATATTTCAGTCCACTTTATGCACATAAAGGCTAATCGGGACGGGTCCTACAGTTTAAAGTGAGATCTGAACCACTATATGCCTCCATCCTATTTACCAGCTATGTAAGGCTACTTACTTTCCGAACCGCCCAACTTTAATCTCAAATGAAATAATAATAAGAAGAAAAATAACAATATATGTAGAAGCAAGTTTACTGTAGTACATAATTTCAATAAATGAACTGCTGCAGCAACACCGGTGGCGATATTAATGTCCAAAATGTAATCCAGTCTCCGTTAGCTTCTGTGCAATACAACTGTTGTTTTTAATAACTGAGTTGAAAGTAATATTGCACAATTTCTCTTTTTATATATAGTTAGTCTCTTATATAAAATAAATACAAAATTATGTCATTATGTTTAACTAAACTAGTGTCCAAAATTAAAGCAACAAACAGAAATCCTTTCCTCGTGTGATTTTTGTTTTTGATAAATCCTGGCACATTAAGGTTACTTTATTTTCTATCTTAAACTAGTTGTCTATGACATCATAAATATTACTATCACCTGATCGTATTGTGTGGTCAAATGGACACACGGGAAAGAATTTCCGTTTGTTGCTTTGATTTTGGACATTAGTATAGAACATTATTGACATTGATAAGTATTAACATTATAGTTTCGATGTGTTTAGGGGGAAATGTTTAGCATAGTTATAAAGGACTCAACTTAAAAATGCAAGTGAAAGTAATCTTACTTCAAACAAGAAATTATAATAATAATAATAATAACTACTTTAATCAATGTGTACAAGGTTAAAAAGTTAAACCACGGCTTTCCTTCTTGAAATACACAACGCACCCCTAGGTTCCAAATCCTATGCCCGCCACTACCTTTATGATCTTCATACCTTTTGCAAATGAAATTCTAGGCAAATACCAAACTTTCATTGTTTTTAAGTTTTGCAATTTGACACACTAACGACAAAATTAAGGACGAATCAGCAACAAAGTTTACAAATTGCATAAAAGGAATGTCATTTGCAACATAGCCTACTAGCCTACTTGATCGTTGGTAAATGCAAGTGCATATGTATATAACATCAACATTCTTGCAACTGAACTGACAGACTTGCGTTTTACGTAGGAGCAATGTTAGTTCATCTACTTTTCGCATGCTATGGTGTGGCGCTGACGACTGCAAGCGTCATTATCAAACCGACATCTTCGAACAAGACAGCTTCTCATGAGTGTGGACCTGAAAACTGCATTCTTCCGGATTGCAAATGCTGCAACACGGATATACCTGGCAAAATCAGCACTGAGGTGACACCACAAGTAAGTAGAACAACAATTTAATTCAGACAATAAGCTAGAAAACAGGGATTTACCCACCCTCCAAAATTTCTGTTTGCAAAAGAACGTCATTTTGACACTCTTAAAAGCCAGCCTGGAATGTGTCCCACTTTTATGGTGATCCAAAATGATTACTGCAATGAAACTTTACACGGACAAGGGTAGTCTTATTTCAATGAAAATGAATTGATTGATACCATTTTAACCAATGTTGCCAGTTATAAATTCAATTTTAAGTGCTGTTGTGGAATATTCGGAAATTTTGTAATGGAGCTTATGCCATTTTGCAGTAGTTACTGGTATCTTATTAATCTTTACGCTTGTGTGTGTGTATCAGAGGCGTCTCCTGAACGCATGCTGTGCATGCGTCAATTGTGGGAAAAAGGACAGCTTGCTCTGCGACGACATTCATGAGCATTTCTACATTCTAATTTTTTCATATAGGAGAAGTATTTATTTTACACGAGAGCGCTGAACTAAGCTTATATTACATTACTTGGATCTGAAGTGACGCATGCGTCAATTGTGGGAAAAGAATTATTACTTTCTTTCACTTCAGATCCAAGAAATGTAATATAAGCTTAGTTCAGCGCTCTCGTGTAAAATAAATACTTCTCCTATATGAAAAAATTAGCATTCTCTAGCATTTTGAAAGTTCGTGGATGTATTTTCTTTCATCATTGAATCTGTTTGACCCGGAATTCATGTGTTTTTCACGAAAAATATCTCTCCGACGCACAATTCGCGATTAAAATTACCACCTGAGCGCTAGTGTCGCTTCCAATATGGCCGCTCTAAGTAGGATAGATTTTTGTTTACATTCAGCAGTAGTACAAAAGAGCAGCGTGTTGTCATGACTGGTATGGTAGAAAACGTTTAAATTACGCATTATTTTTAAATATTGCGAATGCGATGTGAATTCCAGGTACTCTAACAAACGTGAAGCTGTACTGAGAACGAAGCATTTAATTATGATAGGCAAAAATAACACGGAAAATGCAGACGAAACTATGTATACACACTGGTTGTCCAAAGCAGTGCTGTATCATCTGCACGTCATGTAACTGGGGTTCTCGGAAATTATTTGAAAATAAAGGAATTGAAATTGACCTGTACTTGAAAAGCTGGGACAGGAGAAAATTGCCAACATATAGTTGCAGTTCTTTCTCGAAAGAGAAAGGCTGATTTAATAATAATATTCACGATTTCATGACCAGGCTATACTCACTGAAAAAGGACATCGTACTGAATGAAACAGTAACATTAGCATATCCACTTTTTTTCTGGTTACATTTGACATTAATTCATTCTCAAACTATTTTCATCTTCCCTCTTAATCGACTTGCATCTGTTCCAAATTTCACACATACGTAACACCGGTAATACATGGACGCCTTGGTTAAGACGTTTCATGATTTTTCGGAAAAAAAAGCTTTATTTATAAAGTACAATTTAAAACTTTACTTTCATGGAAATATATATTTATCTCTCGATAAATAAAGTAAGCAGACTCGTGCATTCTTCGTAATTTCCTTGCCGAATTACAGTGTTATATCCCCCATACCAATCTTCTGTCAATTACGTTTTCCCTGATTTATTAACAAATTTCATTTTGTTGATTCCACGGGGTGGAAACACATGAAAACTTTTAATTTGTTCTGACCCATAAAACTATTTAGAGCAAAAAACAAAAAAAAAACTGAACAGTAGACCTTACTTTCTCGCATATTCACCATGCTTTAAACGACTTCAACACAACGTATCCTACTTAGAGTACTTCCTGAAAATCCCGGCAGATGGCATATCGGTTAATTTTAATCGCGAATTGCCGATCTTCCTCTACGTGAAGCGGATGTTGCGCACGTTTGATGACGTAACCTACTGTCAGTGTTTCCAACCACCCCGTTGTTTTGCAAGAAGATGAAAAAACGAAATATACATTCGTGATATTACTGCGACCCCAAATATTAACTGTTTGCCTAACCTAACTGAACCTAACCTAACCTTACCGTTGATTGATTGATTGATTGATTTAGTTTATTTTACTTCGCGTTTTGTGTCTCTTGGCTAATTTGCGAAGATGGGATGAGTGATGAAATGATGAAATTGATGAATGGACATTCACAAACAACCGGGATTCGAACCCGGGATCCTTGGCGTCGCAGCGCGATGTGCTAACCACTCAGCCACAGGGTCGGGCTAACCTTACCGTGAATGGTTTCTGGGGCTATGCGTGAATAATATTTGAGGCTATGCGGGAATGGTTCGTGGGGTATTTTCCGGTTAAGAAGGTTGGAAACACTGAATTCCACAACGCTGTGCCCGCCATATTGTGTGTTACGGAAGCGAAAAAAGCAAGAACAATAATTACTGTTAATGTCAGAAATTGAAGTTATTTTCGTGACAAAAGCAAAACCACACCTTAAAGAATGTTTCGCAATGCACAATAGGTAAGTACAAATGTTCAAAAAGACGAAATAAACGAGGGAGAGGTGTTGTCCCGAGATGATATAGGTACCTGAGTTTCTTTATAATGTAAATATACTGTATCTAAATTACGTGTAAATGTTATAAGATTAGCCAAAATAGTAAACTTTCCGTATCCGGAAAACGCCTGAAACTCGCTATTGATGTCACTTTACATATTCCTACTTACGTATTCTGCATTGAGAAACATTGGTGAAGGTGACATTTCGCTTTTTTCACGGAAATAATCTAAATTTTCGACGTATGAAGTAAGTTTTGTTCGTTTCTTTTTCCCTTCGGTAACACGCTAAATTGGGGTTACAGTTTCACTCCCGTAGTCGGCATGCAGTGTTTCCACCCCACTCCATCCAAAAATTCCTACATAGCCCCACGAACCATTCATACATAGCCCCACGAACCATTTCCGGTAAGGTTAGGTTAGGTTGGGTCACGATTAGGTTAGAATAGTCAAAAATTGGTTTAGAAAAAATGCGTAGCCCCACACACCATTCTCGCATAGCCCCACAAGCCATTGACACATAGCCCCACGAACCATTGACACATAGCCCCACAAACCATTTGTGGAAACGTACCTTCTTCAGTTACAAATACACGTGTTTGGAAACACTGACCGGGATTACGTCATCACACACAGGCAACATCCGGCTGGAAGGAAATGGATGCAACAACTTTCGTGCATCGGTCACACATTTATATAGAAAAATACATGATTTAAGTGGGTCATTCTTTGGAATCAAATATCTCGATTGTTTGTGCTTTTCTAATGCTGGAACCACTTTTAAATTACGTAAAACATTGAGATCTGTGGATTAAAAATTCTCGAGGGGCCACAGTGGGCATAACAGAAGAGAACACTTGCTATGATTCTATTGCATCGGTGTATATTACTTTATTTAAGACATAAAGAAATCTACAGATTCTATTGGTTCGAAATATGAGTCGACAACAGAAGCTTCAGGAGAAGAAAAATTATCACGCTTACGAATAGCAAACTAACGAAAGAAGCTATCAAAGTGGAGACGAACGGAGAGTTTTGCCTTTCCTCCTCTGTGAGGCGCTGCATTGCAATTCCAAGCAGCAACATGTTCTCGAGGAACGTCCCGGAGTTTATTACGAGAAACGTCGGCAGTTTGTATCTGATATTTATGAAAACAATGTTCGATGTCAGTGACGATGCAACGACAATGAGGAAGCATTCCGATGTCTTTTCCTCTGGGCTTACGTCAGGATCGTCCAGGAGGTAGAACAAGGTTGCAAGACTGTGATATAAAAATACGTATACCAGAGTATAGCACCATGCTTCCGAAAACACGACGAGCACGGCTATTCTTGAACCTGAAAACAAAATAAGATTGCAACACTGTATTATCTTTTTAACCATACTTCCAGAAAGGATATTGTCAATGAACCTAAAACTAGAAGTTTGCAACACTGTGCCATAAGAAATACAGAATAAATATATTATAGGGATTCATTTCAATTGTTATTATGACGAGGAATTTCGTATAGACTAACGTCAGAGTCCCATTGGATGACTTGAAAATAATACCAAAAAAACACTGTTACGTTTATACTTGTGGATATTATAAGTAAATACTCTAGAAGAAATCATTATAAATGAAACTAGTGCCATGGCCGCATATGAGGGAGGTATAATGAATCCAAACCCCTCTTATCTGTTTAGTAAACATCTTTACATTATACATAATCAAATCAACAATCAGTTCATTTTCAAAAATGAAATACCAGGTGGTTATAATTAAAGTGACGGTGTTCAGAGTGGTACAGCACGGGCTGTAATGAGAGTAGCAGTCTGAAACTTCTTACATATGCTAATGAAGCAATGCGCTCGCGAATTATGCAAAAAAAAAAAAAAAAAAGTTCCAATTCTCGCCACCAGGGTAAAAAATGGCGCTGTAAGCAGTCAAAACGTGGAATTTTCCGTAACTCTGACGTCAAAGTCGGTGACATTGACTAACCATTGTGTGAACTCCCTGGCTGTTGTTGATTTTTTGATTTTTGATTTTAGTATATTTTACTTCGCGTTTTGTGCCTCTTGGCTAATTTGCGAAGATGGGGATGAGTGAGGAAATGATGAAATTGATGAATGGACATTCACAAACAACCAAGCCCGACCGGGATTCGAACCCGGGACCCTTGGCGTCGCAGCGCGATGTGCTAACCACTCGGCCACAGGGTCGGGCCTGGCTGTTGTTGGTGACGCTTGTTGCTTTTTCCTTTAGTAGCCTAATGTTCATGTAATTCGAATAGTGAAATTGTAGCAATATTTTATTACAAAGAGTATTGTTTTCTGCGATTTATAGTGTTTTTCCTGTAACTATACCAAGTTTTGACTGCTTACAGCGCCATTTTTCCCTTGTGGCGAGAATTGGAACTATTTTTTTTTTTTTTTTTTTTTTTTTTTCATAATTCGCGAGCGCATTGCTTCATTAGCATATCTACGAAATTTCAGACTGCTACTCTCATTACAGCCCGTGCTGTACCACTCTGAACACCTTCACTTTAATTATAACCACCTGGTACTTATTGTTTCTTCATAGTGCATGATCACATTCTTCAAGTACAATAATGGGAGCGAATTTACAATACCGGAAGTATCTCCAATTGCTTTCAAATTCGGCATACTCACTAATTTTGGCCTCGTAATCACGAATCTGCAGTTAAAATTTGACGGTCACGTCTAGAAATGGAAAAATAAGTCGAAAAAAAAGTGGGTCCGTGAACGGAGTAAACACCATTGATTTATGAAGAAAACAACTATTTTTTGCAATGATTAGGATTTCAAAATTATGTTTATGATGACCCTTAATTTTAACTATGCTTGCCTAACCTAACCTTTCCGTAAATGATTCGTGGGGCAAACATGTTTTCCACCTTTACGCAAGACACCATTTTCTCGCATGGAAATGAACGCTCCATGCAACGGGTCACACTTATTGCACAACACTTGAGCAACGTTGTGTTATGACACAACACAAGGGAGCAAGACCGTTGTGCGCAAAGGAAGACGTCTTCATATCAGAAAACATAGTCCCCATGTTAGTGTATGGAGAATCATAGCAGATTCGTGATTACGAGGCCAAAATTAGTGAGAATGCCGAATTTGAAAGCAATTGGAGATACTTCCGGTATTGTAAATTCATACCCAATAATTATTCATTACCTAACCTAATAATGACATATGCTAAACATATTTCAGAATTTGTTTTGGTAGCTACTGTAATTGGCAATAATTAATTGTATGTCAGTTTTAGAATGGTATCCTTCTTTAATCCACAAGGGTGCGTACTTTTTTGGTTGGGAAATTTTTGATGTTTGCTTTTGTTATATAGTTAAGAATTGGTATACTATGTGCTTCCAATCCCATTTTCTTTGAGGGGGTAAAATATTCCTAGCAGAGATATAATAGTTATCTTTTGATGGGGATAAAATTACTTGTGTGCAGGGAATCCCTGCCACCCCTCCCCCCCAGTTAATTCGCACACTGGGTATACTTCAACACAACACTGGAATACTCTCCCTAATTTACAGCTTCACAGACTGAAATACCATGGGCGGAGTTTGAGCTTTTGCTTTGGGGGGGGGGGGGCGAGGCAGACTCTGGGAGAAGCATATGATGTACCTGAGGGTTATTGAATATCCCCTAGTTTATAAGGGGTCCGGAGGCCTTCCCCCAGAAATTACAAAAAAAAACAACTTAAAAACACTGAGTTTTAAGCTTTTTAGATTTGAAAGTGTTAAATTTCCTCGCTTAAGTAAACAAATATTAATTAGTATATTGGTTGTCAGTTTTAAAAGAAGCAAAACAGTACGATTATTGCATTTTGCATTTCATTATTTTTTTATTGATACAATACTCGTATTACTTTAAAAAGTTAGGCACAATAGTAAGCTTCAGAAATTTTAGAAACATTAAATTAAAAAGTTCTTTTGATGCCTCAGCAGTAACTGTTGACTCAACACAAAGTCATTTTACGTTTTTCTTTCTTCAAACTATACACATCAATCAAATCGTCTAAGACCCACTATTGCGGCGCAATTACCGCACATGCCATCATGCCAAACGTCAAGATTTGCGGTATGGCTTCATAACAAAAATTTAGTAGTCTCGTTTAAGTTGGGGGGGCATCCCCCCCCCCACTGGCCCCTCCAGAACTCCACCTATGAATAAAACTCTTGTAACCTGTGAAAGTGTATGGAAATATACTAATATTTCCAACTGTTTATCATCTATGTTGGGAGATGAAAATAGTGTTTCAACAAACGCCATTTGAGACGAGCGGGCCTCTTACACTGTTTCTAAAGGCCGAATCACACGGAACTGGATCTCCAGTTAGTTGGAGCTGAACTGGCTACCTGCCCGGATGTGATGGATTGCTGCTTGACTGGTTTTGAGGAATAGCACATGTTCTATTTGCTACTGGCTGCCCTCGACTGGATTCTGTGGAACAGCCAATCAGACCAAAGTTTAGCCATGTGAAAATAATCTGTGAGTTTGCAAAGGAGAGGTTTTTGTCTGTGGTTTCAGAGTGCTGGCTGGTTTTGTTAGTTTCGATAAAAGAAAATAGTAAAGAGATGACGTCCAGTGCATTCGTGTTCAGTTAATTAATATTTAGGTATTTATGCAAGCGATGAGATGTGTATGTGACAAATATGATTATGAATGAATCCTGCGAATCTCATGTATGAATATGCATACCCCGAGTTCATCAAAAACCTTGTTCGGTGACGGTAAGCATTGATTCCCATATTATTTTCGAGCTAATTTCTAGGCCATATTTTTATTTTATAATTTTAAATAAAAGCACAAAGTAGTAATTCTCCTACAACATTTTTCAAATTGCTCGTCCATCTTTACAGGTTGTCTGCTCTGTGCAATGTCTTATGGGAACAAAAGTCTATCGACAAGTACGGTAAAAAGTATCATGTGAGGCGAAAACTAGCAAATGGGTAGCCAGTCCAGCGCCAACTAGGGCATTCCTACTGGAAATCGAGTTCCGTGTAATTCGGGCTTAACAAAGTTTTCAGTCTTTCGTTATCTTTTAATCAAGACTTAGTTGGGCAGGTCGTGTGATACGAATGGGAGAGGAAAGAAGAGTTTACAGGATTCTTGTTGGGAAACCTGATGGTAAGAGACCGGTAGGAAGGCCAAGACGAAAATGGAGGGATAACGTTGAAATGGACCTAAAGGAAATCGGTACGGATGGATAAGATTGCATTGGTCTTGCCCAGGGTAGGGAAGATGGAAGGCTTGTGTTGCTGTAGCCATAAACCTTCGGGTTTAAGAAGGCTAGAGAGTTAGTAGTTACCTTTCAATGTCCTATGCAGGCTCTTTACAACGTTGCATTTCTTAAGTGACTTTAAGGTAAGAATTTTTGATAAGAGGATTTTGCTCGTATGCTTACAAATAACCAGACGTGCTGTGGCACCACAAAATTTTAATTCATTAATTCACTATTACATTCCTAAAAGTTTATTTCATTTACCTGCTGCTGTAAACACGTAAGTGAATATGAAAAGGAAGCGAACGATGTTGTGACCGAAGGATAATTGGGATCTCTTCTCTCCAGGAATTCCCCTTGACACGTTCAAAGCCAGCAGACTCATGCTGGCCATGAACAAACCCAACCACAATCGGAATTCTGGGAAGAAAAAAGAAAACAATGCCTCATGATAACTGACACTGACATATCTCAGCTTACTTTTTAAAAAGAACATTAATTGATAGTCTTCAAATTGTGATAGGTTTCTTGGTGTAATAAATATTACATAAAAATATCCAAGTATGGAGATGGATAGTTTTGTGGGAATTTAATTACATTTTTTTCTGTCTGTATGAGATATCAATCGTGTTAATTTCTAGCTAGTAATAGATTTAAATTTTAATTTTTATTGTCGAAATGAACTCCCTAACTTTTCATCTAATGTTAAGAGGAATGTTGTTTAATTACTACGACGCTAGGAGTCCCGGGTTTGAATCCCTACTTTGGCATTGGTGTTCTTTGTGAGTGTTCCTACATTAGTTTCCTCATTCATCCTCATTGCCGCGATTAGCTAAAAGTGGCAGAGCGACGCTAAATAGCAATAATATAGAAACATCTTCTACTGTTCAGTTTTATTTATGGAGCAAACTAACGAAAACAAATATCTGCGCACAAGTAGTGACGCGAGACGGCTCCAGCAATGAACACGTGAGAGGGAATGGGATTGAGTGGAGGGGAGAAGCGACTGCCGCTATGCGCGGCCTTGCTCCAGAACCCATAAATTCTATTGGGTTCCGATGCAGGACCGGAACCTCTTTTCTCGCACAATTTAAATTCGGTCCAAGGTGCTTATTGTTTCATTGAAAAAAAGGTTCCTGGACCGAATTGAAATGATTTAAATGTGAAAAGGTTATTCACTGTCTAGAACTCATTTACGTTTGCTGAATTTCTCTCCCGATCAGGGATTGAACTTATTTACAATTCCTGGACCAGGGTTGACCGATTAAAAGTTGTCTTCTAAAAATGTCCGCGAGTACGTTTTACATTGGAATGTCACACTGCGGTTGTAGAAAACGTAGCGCAGGGAATAAATCAAAACGCTGTTGTTCTCTCGTGGGTCAAGTTCAAAAACTCCCTTGTCGAAGAGTTACTGTACATAACACAATGGACTGACTATATTGGTGTAGCGTCACATTGAGTTCAAACAAACCCGTCACGTGTTGCTCCGGAATCCGAACCAGGAACCGCAGCCAATAGGAGCCGTCGATGAGGCAACGTGAGGCTGCTGTGTTCCCAGCAGATATCACAACAGGGAACGGCAGTGCTGCTACAACCAAGTGAAGGAACGCGCGCGAGAGAATGGGGCTACATGGAGAGGGGTAACGTGACTGCAGTGTTTGCGTTTCGCCCATTTCTACCTTGCACCTTAGATTCTCGAGGCAGCCAGCACCTGGATTAGTCTTTCATGCTCACAAGTCGACAACTGTTTATCGTCAGGTCCGTATTCGATCCAAGTTGCGTATTGTTTCATTTCAATACGGAACTTGGACCCTATTTAAACTGATTCGGAAAAAAAGGTTCCTGGACCGAATTGAAATACTTTACAGATAAAAAGGTTCTTTACGGTCCAGAACCCATTTACGCCTGCTGATTTTCTCTCCTGGACCGGAATTGAATTTATTTAAAATTCCTGAACCTTTAACAACCCTGACTCAAACTGCTTTTCCATGGTAAATTTCCTAAATGTGTAGATAATACAGGTACGTTCCTTGAAAGTTACACATTATATTACCATCTGGCCTTTCCATTATTGTATCCAAGTTAGGATCGGCAGTCATCAAGCCGATTTGGAGACCTATCATTGGCGTGATCAGCAGAGCGTTCTGGATGAAGCCTTGCATCTTGTAAGCTCCCAGAATAACATTCAGCGGATATTTCGTCCGGTTCGTGCAGACGCAGAACAGAATGAATCTGAAAAATTTAATTTTACTTCTGATTACACTTTTGCTGCACTTGTAAAAGTAAGTATGCAACACTCATGGGCATGGGCGTCGCCAGAAATTTTTGCAGGGGGGGGTATCGGTCAAATGATAAAAGTTGAATAGTAGATAAATAGTAAGTATTATTACCACGGTTATAAATGTTATTATACAATAATAAATATCATAAACTAACAAAATTAAATTTTATTCGAAATAATAATAATAATTATTATTATATAAATGGGGAGACTCGATCCACCAAACGCGTGAATACCAGCACAACTATTTTCCATTATTTATTTTGCATTTTATGCAGTTAGTATCTGAATGTATTTTAATGTTGACTTTTGTACGTCTCGTTCAAGAAAAGAGGGATTTTCTTTTTATATAAAGTGCGTTGTGTGAGCTCTCACCTACAACTGTAATTATTAGAATTTTGAAAACTGTGAAACCATTTGTTCTTTGGATGAAGTGGTAGAATATAACCTTTTTCCTGTATTTATCACTCAATGTTTTCGATCCAATGCATTTTTACTTTCATTATTCTGTTCGAATACTAACTAAATGGACTTTATTTCCATTCTTAACAATAAGAATAACAAACTTTCTGTTATAAGGTCCGTTATAAGATCGGACAAGACAGGTCCATAGTTAAACTGTTAGACTAATTAGACATAGACTATTTCGTATCGTATCCAAGGTATTGGGTAGAAGTGACAAGTCTTCTGTCATGCTTAGCATAGCAGGAAACAGAGAAAGGAATGCTGAATCAGTAATTAGGCAAACGTTAGGTTATTGACTTGAGAGACGGGTATGGAATGAGCTTTGGAATCGAGAGAAAGCGAGGACAATTGGCAAGTGAACGGGATAGCGTGAGGAATGCTGATTGGAGAGAGAAAGGAAGTGGGAGACGATTGTTGAACAGTGGGGCATAATGAGCGTGAATTCTGACAGGAAGGTCAGACATGTAACAATTGACAGGGCAATCTGTGGAAATAACCTTCATCTAATTGTGAGGCAATTAATATCCTTTTCTTGACAAATCCATATCGGTTCAGTCATGGAGAATACAGAATCCAATTATTGTACATGTAAGTTCTATTGCCATAACTTTGAATGTAACCTCTTGCATATATCACATTTAGGGGATGCGAGTGATAACCATCTGAAAGATGAATAACTACACCACCCAATACAATCTAAAGGTCTGTAGTTCGATTCCAACGCAGTATTAACATTGCGTTACGATTTTGATAAACAACTGTTACATTTGAAAAAGCTTTAAAATTTCTCGTTGCTTTGCTCGTCAGGTTCCACGAGGCTAACAAATGTACCATTAACTTGTACATTTTCATAAACCTGATTTTTTTCTTGGGGCGGGGCAAGTGGCCCCCCGTGCCCGCTAAGTTACATCTACAAGGCACGTCCAGAAAGTAAGTTCCGTTTGGTAATAAAATTAAATTGTGTACAGATACAGAAAAGTTATTTATTGCACAAAATTCTACAACTCTTAAACTACTTTTCCACATAACTGCCGAAATTTTACAGGCATTTGTCATAGCGTGACACAAGTTTTTGTATACCTTCTTCATAGAAATTTGCCGCCTGTGTTGACCGCCAAGGAAAGACTGTTCTTACATCTCAAATCTTTCCTTGGCGGTCAACACTTCAACAATGACGACGAGCTGAAAGAAACTGTTTCCAACTGGTTGAAGACACAGGCGGCAAATTTCTATGAAGAAGGTATACAAAAACTTGTGCCACGCTATGACAAATGCCTGCAAAATTTCGGCAGTTATGTGGAAAAGTAGTTTAAGAGTTGTAGAATTTTGTGCAATAAATAACTTTTCTGTATCTGTACACAATTTAATTTTATTACCAAACGGAACTTACTTTCTGGACGTGCCTTGTATGACTCCAACTATGGGGATAATAAAGGAGAGTTTTGGGAATATAAAATAATCGGATCTAACTTTACATGCTTTATTTTTAGTTCCGCTATTTCACAGTTATTTCGGGAAAGGAAGACCTAAACTATACTTGATTTTTTGCACACGCGATAACACCGAAAAAATTAATTGCTGCAAAAAATCGAAGTGTTTGTTTGTGTAGTGACATGTTCTGAACACATTTTTCACCAATTCGAAATCGCGAAATAACACGAATTTGGCATAAAATGCGAATTGTGGCTTTTTGCGTGAATTTCAAACATTTTGTGCTTGAACAACGAAAAATACAGCGAAATTCCAACATTCTCGTGTTTTAGGTTTATATAAACAAAATGTAAGTACAATATTTATCCAGGTATAACGCGCACATTTTCCAACATTTTATCCAAGCGAAAACTATAATGCTTGTTATACCTGTTATAAGGGCTGTAAACAAATCTCGGAAATTTTGTCTTTCACTTGGTGTATGATTCATTACATGTAACTAAAATATATTAATTTTATAAAATATTTCACTAAGTTTATACAGTATTGGCCAAATTATTGAACTCATTGTCAAAAAGAAGCACATTTCCTTGTTTTGAAAGTGTTCTAACTAAATATATTTGACGATTGTCATAACTTTTTATGGGATTAAACTCTTTGTCTGCTTCGATATAGTCTTGTTTCCCACAATATTTTCTTATGCTGTGTCCATTGCACATTCGCAAAAATGCCTGGAACAAAACGTACATTGTTTACGGTGTTATTTATGCTATTTGTTTGGTTATAACAAAGGAAATAATATTAATTCTGATTGTTCTAAGCGTGTTCTTTATTTGTAACTCCGCAGCAACATGTAATTTCATAATCCACGTGGTTTGAACTTTATAAATAAGAGTGATAAAGGAATTGTACACAAGCAATGATTAAAATGGGCTGGACAAGAGACAAAGGTAAAGTAAAGTAAAGTGTTCCCCCTGTGCATAGCACCACGCCATGAAGGCGTATAGGGGGTGTGGGGGTAACGCCCCACACTTTCTTGATCCGGTCGTGAGTGGGGGTGATGTGATCAGCATCACGCCCCTGACCGCCTTTACCCCCCAGGGTTTCCCCCAGGTACCCATGTTATTCGACGCTGGGTGGGCGCCGGGGCCGCAGGTGGTCATACGAAAAACTGACAGTACTTGCAGCGTGTATAACAATGCAATGTGTATCACAAGTCATTAAATCTCTCAAATTTCTCTACATAAAGTGAGTTTATCTGTGTTTAATTTTTTCAACTAACGAGTCCAATAATTTGGCCCATACTGTAATTTCCCTGTATACCGAATAATTGTAACTACCTCATGAGGGGGAATATACCGGTGGAAGCTGCCAGTAGATTCCCAGCGATGCACAAAATCTTTATTCCAAACCTTGCATCAACACTCAATGGATACCTGTGAACGGATTGCAACAATCATGAAAATAAACTAATTAGAAGTAATTTGCACTATTAGCCTGCTTAATTTCAAGTTAGCTGTCTTAGAACAAGTATGAAGGAAAATAACTTCGCAAATATTTAGAATTCAATAATCGAAAATTATTGTTATAAAGATAAGTATGTTTCTATATATCTGTTGGATTGAGAAATAAAAGACTCGCTGCTAATATCCTTTTCTAATATTCTCAAGAACATGTGCATGCACAACACAGTAAAAAACTTGACAATCTTCATACTTTTTTGCCCGGGATGACAGTAATATAACACAGCATAGAACAAACAAAGTACTGCACAGGCTATTGCCCAGAGTACAGAGTAAACAATATTGCCAGGTGCCAACTTACATAATATCTAACAATATCTTTGATATCCTTGATAACTCGAACTTGAAGGGGAAATTAAAGAAATCGAGGAATCAAGGATTTCGACTTACCAAGGTTCGAGTTATTGAGGGCCAGAATCTCCGACTTCGAGTTATAGAGGTCTAAACACATTAACAATGATGGTTACATACGCGGCAAGGTGGGGGATTTCAAGTCCCGACACGATTGTTGATCACCTGACATTGTACGTACGCACCCTACAGTTCGACCGTGCGATTAAACTTCGAGTTATAAAGGTGATTAGAATTTAACTTCGAGTCATAGAGGTTTTTCATAATCTACCTTCGAGTTATTGAGCTCGAACGGCATCCCATACACTGTACAAAAATTCGTCTTATCAAGGTATAATTTGAGTTGTTGAGGTAAAATTAATATTGAGTGTTATGGACAATTCAAGGGGATTACAAAAAAATGGACTTATCAAGGAATTCGAGATATTGAGGTTCGAGTTATCAAAGGTTCCACTGTATTATTGTAATAATGAAAAATAAGTTTTGCGATTGCAAACTCCCATGTTGTTCATTACACTTAGCAAAATTGTATCACCTTCAGTAACAAATTAAAATAAGTGGCACTTGTCGATAAACCAGCAACAGAAATAAAAATTAATATGAAAAGATTAATATTCTTGCAATACGTTCAAGTTCTTTTGTGAAAATTACTGGTGGCCATATGTTTTAAAGGTCCTTAAAGTTATGAAATGTCCTTCACCGTTATATAGGCTGTTAATGAACTACTTGAAAGATAGATAAGCCACCTTTAAGTGGCTAAGTATCTTACGAAAAAATATATTACGATAGAATGCACACAAGGTTCGATCCTCGGGCCAATAATATGGAATCTCATTCTCGAACCGTTATTAAAAGTAAATGAAAAACTAAATATGCTGACCAAGGCAGTAATTTATTTTATTAAAATCATAAACTAAACGTAACATTTGTACTTGATACAGAGTCTGAAGAAGACCTTGTCTAGAAGGTTAAAACGTTACGTTTAGTTTATGATTTTTATAAAATAAATTACTGCCTTGGTCAGCATATTTAGTTTTTCATATCATGGAAACAAGGCTTAATGGTGTTATAAAAGTAAATGGACCAGGTAATGGTTATGATACAGTAAATGTTATTGATTGATTGATTTGATGTTTTAAGTCCACCTTATGCACAGTAAGGCTAATCGGGACTGGACCTACAGCTTTAAGTGGGATCCGAACCACTATGTGCCTTCACCGGGTATCGAACCCGGGACCCCTTGATTACAAGGCGACGACGATACCTCTGCGACATCGGGAGGCCCCCAAGTAAATGTTATTGCATATGCGGACGATATCATTGTAGTATATGGTGAAAATAATAGCCTAGAATCAGGCACTTATCTAGAAATACATTTTGCGGGGGAGCGAACCAAGTGTCTCATAATAATAATAATAATATTTAGATTAAAATAATAATCATATTAAATTAATTAAACTAGTATTAATTAAAATATTCAAATTAATTAATATTATATTTTAAATACGTGAATAGGTAAAAACACGGTGTAAGGATAGCAATATAACAGCACCTATTAATTATCTAGCTTACGTGTAGTTAAGGTCGGCAAAATTTGTAAAAAGAAAAAAAATAAGAAGAAACTGCCCTGGCAAGGAATTTTTTGAATATCAAAAAAGGATATTAGATCCAGTTGAGGGAAAGTAAAGATCCTGGTAATATTTTATGCATGCTATTATAAGTACGTAATAAATCTTGCATAAATATTCTTTGGTACTGTTATTCAAAGTCGTATGATCCCAATATAATCCTGGCCTTCCAATAAGTTTGGCGGAAATAAATAAACCCTGGATTAAACAACAAGTATATTTTCACTATTTAATTTTAGTTATCTTATTATTTCATTATTTTCATTATTTAATTTTCGTACTTAGTAAGTCTTGCGGTGGGGGAGGGGGGGGTCCGGACCCCCTGGACGCTTCCCATAAATAATTTCTCGCCTAAAATAACAAGGCTTTATCGATCGCGTTCGGGCAGTAGGAAACATTTTTTTTCGTGGGTAACAGTGCGGTGTGACATTGGTCTCGCGGCAGATGAAACAGATCAGGGGTGCCCACATAGGGGTTTCATGACGCGCCTTGGTCATGGAAATATTTTGGGAGGACAAAATTTTATATCAATTATCTGCTTTTCTCGTTTTCGTCAAGTTCAGAGCTGTAGCTAGGGGCGGAGGGAGTCGGCCATGGGCGCCGAATGATCTAAAGAAAGTTGTAAAAGAGAGAATGCCATGGTGTCCAGTGAAATTATTTGCGCCCTATTAAATCAATATTGTTTTCAATTGCAAAAATTGGATCTAAAAAATATCTGTAATGAAATGTATTTAAATAATATGTGTTGTATATTTGTATTGAATAAGCTTTGAATATGTACACAATTTAGTGTTAGCTTGTTGCATATGTATTTTCTATTTTATGTCGCTCCATGTTGCATAATGTGTAAAACATATTATGTTGTACATGAAAGTTACACATGTATCTTCGGAATGCATTTATCATTCATTTTCTGCCGTTCAAAAATAGAGTTTGTGTGCTTGATTTCCATTATTAGCCAATGTTAAATTGACGGTGTTGAAAAAATATTTCAAATCGTTTGTTCCAAACAAATGCTTTAGCACAGACTTCTACCCCCATTTTGCGTAATTTATGAGGATAATAACGTCTTTGATACTACTACTTCTATTACTGTTACCAGTAAAAATAGTAATAATAATAACAATAAAGACATTATTAATGTTATTATTATTATTATTGGTACGTTTATCCTGATACTTGTCCCCCCCGACAAAAATTCGTGGTTGCACCTCTGGTATTATATTTTTCCGCAAATTTTGTCTGACAAAAATAATTTGAGTAATTAATTCGGCATAAACGGGGGGGGGGGGGTGATGTTCTACCTTTTTGGGGGAGTACGGGCCTTGGGGAGGATGGGCACCCCTTAAACAGATGAAGGTTTCGTGAAATGGGAGGCGTCTCCCCGTGCAGTATTTGTTACCTCTCAACGCAATTGGTTACCCCATCTCTTCCTCAGCTGCCTACTGCCCATAGACAAACCACTAGAAGGCTATTGCCTTGAAGTGCAGTCTGTAGGCGGTGTGGTAAGCTTTCCCTGCACTGAGAGCTCTTGCCTTCTCAAGTTCAAGTCGGTTGCTCAAGCATGTTGTATAGCCTTGCTGTCATGTCTCAAGTATCATAAAATAAAATTTTTGGACGCTTTTGACCACAAGAGTAAAACATTGTTCTCAAAATGTTAACAATAATAAACTCGTCCATTCTTTGAGGCGATGAGAAGAAGTAACTCTTAACTTCGTATAATTACTTAAGAAATAACTGAGTTCCAATACAGTTACTAATTTCACTTAAGTAGTTACGGTTGCCGTTTCTAGAGTAAATCGTTGTTACTACGTTAAATAGTAATTATAAAAATACGTACCAGTAAAGGCTATCTACGATCGCCCCAGAGAGTTGGCTAAGAATAACTGACGTCACAATTATTCCTGAACAGACATCGTGTCCTTCAAGGCGTATGACGTGTGCAAAATATAAACAGACGGCTACGTAGGTAATTCCACAACACGACGTCAATATTGCCATGACAAGCTCACCCCATTTGTCCTTCAAATAAATATTTTCTTGCAGATCGGGGATGGTTTGGATCCTCAGAATCTCCGAAAGACCCTGTGTTGCAGAGCCTTCCGTTATAGTTCGACGGACACGTATGGCTACTTTAGATACGAGACTCCCTTCAGCTTTTGGGCTCACTGGTGCTCTGCTCATTGTTGGTTCGATTCTGTGCTGGGTTGTTTCCTTTCAAGGCACAGTTAAATGACTGTGAAGTCTTATTTTAAACCTGTCGCCTTCAGTTGGAATTGATACTCCGTTAGTCAATGGCTAGTCCTGAGACTCTTATAACACCTGATTACGTTCACTTTAAGCATTAATACGGTCAGCAGTAATCAATTCTTTTGCCATATTAAACTTGTTGCTGAGCGACAAAGGTAGATTGTTTAAATCAGGGTTCTGCAGTGCCTGTATCACTCATGGCCGCGTGCCAACGCTGATTATTTCGAAGTTCAGATGAACGAGATCAATTTTAATCCACTCTGAATTAACTTGAAGATTTGCAATGCATCAACGAAAAACGACGTTCACGAGATTCCGTTCAACTGATCCGAGATTAATTTGTAAGGCTATACCTGATTGGTTGGCTAAAACAAATGACAATCAAGAACCCTATAGAGTAATGTGATGTGTTAAAGTATCAACATGTAGGAGAAGAAAGTAATTCGGGCCGCAAACTTATCTGAATTTGAGAGATGTACTGATCAACCTTGTCGACGAGTACAAGGATGTAGTAGAGTGTAAAGAAATAATAATATTAAAAAAGAACTGACGGCACAAAACAAAAGCAAAAGGAGAAAGCATGGAACCTTCTTCTACGGGACTTTAATGCCTTGCGAAATGCATTCGATTTTGAGAGAACAGAACAGCGTACGCTGAACCTCGACCGCTCAATAAAAATATATCATTATTATTATTATTACTGTACTGTGGTAAGTATTTGAATTTTTCAATTCTTAATTCTTATATATTTATTATGTCGTGTCGTGTAAATAGCCAGTAACATGTATTTTCGTGAATTTATACAATCATATTTTCAACACCATGTAGCAATATCGTAATATTGCTCTGTTCTAATTTACCTTGCACTTGCATTGTAGTACATCCAACATATCTAGCGTTTGCACGCCCTCGATATCACTTTCTGCTCTTTTTATATTCAAAAACAACTGCCTGCAGTCGAAGCGTCAGTACCGTGAACCAGGATCAGACACCAAAACGGTGGCGAATGGCCGATCAGAAGATAAACTCGTTTTGATGTTCAAGTGTTGAACCGTCTTCGTGCAATGGAATTCTCCAGTGATCCTTTCCCGATCCGAGTTAAAAATTTGATCTTCGTTCGTGCACACGGCCATAAATGTCTTGGTCTTGAAGCCATTGGGCGGAGCTTACGATCTGCGTAAGATGGCCGCATCTACTTCAACTGACAGAAGAACATCGCATCGCGTGGCGCATGCGCACATAGGCTGGAAGTATACTGCAACTGCATACGTTCGTGCACATACGATTATCTGGGGATTCGAAAGCTGAAATGTATTTTATTTTCCTTCACCTATGGTTTAAGTACACAAGGTTATGATTTTCGATCGAGTGAAAACCGAAAGAAATGTTTCCAATTCAATTTGTAACCATATACTGCACACATATTATTCTCTGTTTGCATGACGTCAAGATAAAATGGCATTCATTTCTGGTATCGCAACGTGCTGAAAATCATCGATGCAGTAGTGGTAAACCGGTGGAGGCAAATAGTGGTTCAGATCCTACTTTCAACTGTAGGTCCAGTCCCGATTAGCCTTACTGTGCATGAAGTGGACTTAAACATCAAATCAATCAATCAATCAAGCAATAGTGGTAAGTTTCTGTCCTGCATTGGCGGACAAAAGAAAAGGTTCGTTACGTTGGTCTTTGTCATCTGTGTTTGGGAGCAGAGAGACATGCAAGTTTCTGACAATGAAAAGATGGAAACAAGTTACCGAAAATCATTTCAACTCAAGGACGTACCAAGGAATTTTGGCGTTCAAATCCATCGAAATACTTAAAAAATAATAACACTATTACTACAGCATGAGTTTGAGTTTTTGTTTTACAAGTCCATTTTTATACGCAGGTAAGCTAATTGGAACTGGATTTACAGTTAAAAGTGGGATCTGAACCTCTATGTGCCTCCATTGGGTATCGAACCCGGAACTCCTTGATTACAAGGCCACGACATTACTAAAGCATGACCATTAGTTCATTGGCTTTTACTGAGTGTTTTATAAGACCAGGTTTCTCCTTCTTGCTCTCTATCTCTCTCTCTTTATATATATATATATAAATTTGAGATAAGAAACCATGGTCCGGAAACGACTTAGTCGAAAGTTATAAGCGAAAATCGGTGTATGAAGATGTAATACTTTTATTACCATGCCCAGCATCGCTGAAGGCATGACAACGCCGCACAAAGTTCAGGCGTACCCGTAGACTGAAGAGGATCTCCTGGCAAGAATTCTCGCTGCCTGTGACATTGTTCGAACGACCCCGGGGTTGTTCCAACGGGTACGCCAGAACTTTGTGCGACGATGTCATGCCTGCAGCGAAGCTGGGGGACGCCACTTTGAACAACTGTTGTGAATGCAGCAGCTTGTGAAACTCGTGAAGGTAATAGAAGTATTACATCTTTATCCACCGAGTTTCTGGACCAGGGTTCCTTATCTCAAATTGATACACGTGCCCTTCCCCATCATCCCTGAAAGTTTGTATCATCAGCCCGGAAACACCCTGTATATATATATATAAAGTGAAAGAGGAGAGAGGAAACACTCACCGGACAAAGAAAAAATTCAAATTTTCGTGATGGTATGTCACATCTTCAGGAGTAGAGAGACGTTGTATAACTAAGTGACTAGAGGGAAGAGTAAGCATAACCTGCAGTGTTGCCAGGTCCCGAAGAAGAAGAAAGTGTTGACAGTACAAAAAAAATGGTTCTTTCGCCTGGCTTGTCGAAAACTGTGAGTGGTGGGGGGAGGGTTGGGAAAAGGTGGTGGTGAGGGTGAGTATAGGGGATGAGGGGCGTTAATGGGTGGCCTTGTTCAGGCCTGGAGGTGTGGTTGCAATCATGGTCGATATGTAGGCCCTCTCCCATCTTCTACATATATATATATATATATATATATATATATATATATATATATATATATATATATATATATATATGTGTGTGTGTGTGTGTGTGTGTGTGTGTGTGTATATTCATCTTTTATATACAGGGTGGACTATTTAAGTTCATAAGTCGAAATATTTTACAATCGAAGCGTTTTGGAAAGAAATCTGTCAAATAAAAGTTAATTGTCTTTAAGGGGGAAAGGGAATGCCATTATGTTTGTTTTAGTAGGGGGCCATTTTCAAGGTCACTTGAAGGCCACTCAGATTTTCAAGATGGAAACCTAAGTTATTTGTCTAATATTTTTATTCCCCTTACAAAAGTAAACAACCTTTGTAGAAACCGTTTTTTCCCATTCACATCGTAAAAGTAAAAGGTTGTAACAGAAATTCATGAAGCCACCTAAAACCTTCTTCTGGACACGCTCGTGTCCCAACAATCACCCCACTGCGCTCCTTTTTTCTTTTTTTTTCGAAATCTTGGCAACAGTGCCAGAAGGTTCGCAGTTGCTCCTGGAGAAACTACAACATGTCATTGAAAGTATCTAAAGTTCTTCTTTCATCTTCCAGATTGTGTTGTTGACGTTCGATGGAGCTTTATCATCGCATTTGTATGGCTCGTACTTCTCCAAGATCCTATCAGGAAGGACTAACCCCAACGGATGTCCAATCAGCGCAACTTTCTTTGTGTCCCACGATTACACAGATTACTCCAAGGTGAACGAACTTCACCGCAAGGGACATGAGATAGGGGTGCACTCGATCACGTAAGTATTGTACTACGTAGAATAAACTAATTTACCATTAATTTTTTATGTTGGTAGTATTGTTAAAGTATACTTCAAGGAAAAGCCTAATTTTTGTTTTGATGCAAGAAAATACTTATATTTTCCATAAACAGTAGAGGAAAAGGTCTAAATATGGGCCCCCCTTTTGATTTTGTCATTTTCGGAGGAAAAATATTAATATATCAAGCACCTGCCTTTAAAATGCATATCTATGAAATATATACTTAAATGTAATAGCATGCTAAAGTATAGAAGGTCTCCCTTTTTTTTTTTAAAAAAAAAAAGCCATTTCCAATAAATGGTAAAATGATGTATTTCAAAATTGTGGTCTAAATATGGGCTACTAGTGGCAATATCACAAGAAGCAATTAAAATTTAAAAGAATATTCATTTATAGCTATAACATTACAAAATTCATATTTATGAATAATCTTTTGTTTTGAAAATCACGCTGAATGGGAAAAATCGAAATTAACAAAAACATCCAAATATTTGTTGAGAATGTGATCTCAGCATTACACCTCATCATAGCCCACATTTAGATCATCACGCTATTTTTCTTCTTCAATTTATTTTCGCTCTCTGTGGTACATATTTCACAAACAAATCATGGCATTATAAAAGCCCACTAGCTTAGATGATGAACTGCAATCAACGACCATGCTTGTGGCATGAAAAACCTTTATGTAGAAAATTATTTTGAAAATGCAACATGCAATGAGCAACATTTTATCATCAATTCTTGCTGTAAGGAGCGGAGACTTAGTACTTACTACAGTACATCTGTCCCTCCCCGATCGCTTAGTGGTAACGTCCTCGCCATGTAATCAAGGTGTCCCGGGTTCGATACCCGGTAGAGGCACAGTGGTTCGGATCCTACCTTAAACTGTAAGTCCAGTCCTGATTAGCCTATCTGTGCATAAAGTGGACATAAAACCCAGCTCAATCAATCAATCTTTTTTGCTCATTTTCCTTTCTGTTCTATTGCCTTTCTTCTTAGCATGATTGTTGAAGGTGCAGGAACTCATAAATTCTAATGGGTTCTATTGGTTTCCGCTGTAGGACCGGAACCTCTTTCCTCGCACAATTTAAATTCGGTCCAAGGTGCTTATTGTTTCATTTCAATAGGAACTTGAACCGGATTTAAAGTCATCCGAAAAAAGGTTCATCCGGAGGAAAGATTCCTGTACCGAATTGAAATACTTTTCAGATAAAAATGATCCTTACGGTCCAGAACCCATTTACGCTCGCTGATTTTCTCTCCTGGACCGGAATTGAATTTATTTAAAATTCCTGGACCTTTAACAACCCTGCATTTTAGTTTCATCTTTCCTGTATCTTAAAAAATCTGGAATATTGAGCCTCTGGGCAGTGGCGTCGCGTGCGGTTCGCATACGGGTGTTCACAATAATATTTTTGTACTGAATGCAGATTTACTCCTCTCCCTTGTAACTTCATCTTCAATTGAAAAAGTGAGAATAACAGTTCAATTTGTTTTCAACAATTTCCCCCCAAAATCACGCTATATTTGAAGTAATGCAAGAAGGACCTAGGGGAAATTGTCCCTCTCCCCCTTAAGATCCGCCAGGTTTAGCGAATTGTCGCTAAAGTTTGCAACTATGTAGCACAGGCCTTTTCGAGTCCCCCTAGACATGCCTTCTACATGCTGCACTCTGGTGCCGAACGTTAGAAGTATTGTTCTTGCATCAGTGTTCGCACAGTGAAGTGAACATGTTCGGGGTATAGTGGCCAACAGGCTCTTAGCTGTCAGCTCTATGCAACACGCACAGCAATTGTGTTCAACGCCCTCTGTGGAACACCGTACGAGTCAGTGTTACCAACTATCTAGAGAAGTTATCAGACGTGAAAGAAGTCGTGTCAGAGTAAATTGTGTGGATATACTCGTACATCAAGCATAGTATTCTTTGGAATAAATATACGTATGTGTGTGTGTGTGTGTGCATTTAATATGTACGTAATTTAAGACATATACACGAGTGTTCACGTGCTCATGCGAACATTATCAAGCGACGCACCTGCCTCTGGATCATTTGGCGAAATGGAAAGACACGTTAAATGAGTATATTCCTTTCCTTCGCTTTCAGACATGTTGCAGACCAGGAATACTGGAACGCCGCGTCTTACGAGACACTGAAGAGGGAATTCGCATGGCAGAGGAAGCAGATCAACCACCTGGCCCACATCCCGGAGGAGGATATTGTTGGCGCTCGTTTTCCATTCCTCCAGTTGCCTGGCAGCCACTATTACCAGCTCCTGAGGGACAACGAATTCCTCTACGACTGCTCCTGGCCAACCCAAAAATTCATTAACCCGCCTCTTTGGCCATACACTTTGGATTATCCAAGCAAACAGGTATTTATTTCTCGGCAGTGCTGTTTAATTTAACTGTTTTCGTCGTTGGTTCTTAGGTGAATTTTACAGCCCGCCTTTATGTTAGTGACATATTCTACAGTGTGTTTCAAAAGTCGCGCAACCCAAATTTGAAAATTTATATCATGAAAACCTTAAGAGATATTTACACCTGGGTTTCTGCATTATAAAGCCTCGTCCATTGAGGGACAATTTCGCACCAGGTGTGCATTTATTTCAATATCGTCCGAATGGACAGTGCTACTGAGGAAAGAAACTGGTGTTCAATAGAGTATGAATTTCTCCACATGTTGCAAGTGAAAGTGTTTTTTAAAGTTGATTATTAAGATAGATAAGATGTTTGAAAAATATGATGAATAAGAATTTTCAGAAACCCATGTATTCCTTATGGGGAATCAACCTCAACTTAAAGTTACGGCTAATCAAATGGGAGTTTCGACATTTCCGTCTGTTAATTACTACTTCGGTCTGTCCTTTTTCCGTTGATATATTTTTCTATGCCATCGGAAGTTTGATATTCCAAAGAGAACAAATAAAATAATACTTCCATAAGAGCAATGTATTTCTCCTTGCCTCCTGCGGCCATCCTGGCAGTGTTACCAAACGTGGTGCATATAAAACAGCTAAATTTCACCGTAAACTGAGTAAAAACTTGCAAGGAGCTAGATTTACGAAACTGGATAAAGTGCCTGCTGGGGTAATTTTAGGTGTCAAATGGGTGTGGGTGAGGGGGCGCTGTCTTTACCGTTAGCTTTAAAGTGATGGCAATTTGTTCTCAGTTTTCACCGTCTAGATCTGGCGGCATCACCCATATCAATAATCCAGTGATGGTCGTATGAAATCGAAAACAAGGTATTCCCGGATAACAATATTACGTCCTCTTCACGTCAGCCAAGGTGCTTTAAAGAAAAAGTAGCTGGGGAGATAAGAGAGAGTGGGGCGACGTAGCCAATATAACAATATCACGTCACGTGCAAGATATATACTTATGACAGAAGTTGTCTATGTAAGCCGGAGCCACTGGTGCCATCATAGTGGGGCAGGGGGCGGGTGCCACAGTTCACAGCCAAACGACTTCACGAAAGAGCCAGATCTGGCTCCAAAAGGAAGAAGCTGGCAACAGTGATCGGCAGCTGCCGAAGAGAGAAGGACCTAGAGGAAATTGTCCCTCTCCCTCTTAACATTATCAGTTCATTCCATACAGAACAAGGGCGCCCGCAGGATTTTTTCTCAGGGGAGGCAGAGTCATAGAAACATTTATTATTATTATTATTATTATTATTATTAGTTACTACTACTACATAGAATTGAAATTGGATAGAAAATACTTTGGCGGTGTATACAAGTTCAGACTCGAATCTACTATTTAGATAGAAACTGGATTCGCTTTGCTTCCTTTCAATAAGCATCTAGAGTGCGCGTCAAATCTCCTGCATATAGCGATAGCCAATAGCAGCGCACTGCAGCGGTGCCATGTCGAAATCTCACACGGAAAAGAGACAGTGTGGTTGAGCGAAACGCCTTGTCATGAAACTAGGCAACGCCGCACGTTTGTGATTCGCTGGTGCTGTTCAGCAGTTCAAGGCCATATGCAGGAGATTTGACGCGCACTTTAGCCTATCACTTTATTGATGAACGAAAATTTTTGTTTGTCTTTTTGTACTTTTTCACAATGCACATATCAATCAGAGCCAGAGACCATTTAATCTACTGTCCTTCCGGGTACCTCTAATCCATGTTTTTACATTCCGAAGGGTACTACTGTAAAATAATAATAACGATAATAATAATGATAATAATAATAATAATAATACTTGCAGAAAACAATATTTTTTTGTTATAAAATATCGATACAATTTCACCATTCGAATTACATTTACTCTTTCCAGAAATCTCTGGGGGGGGGGCTTGATACAGAACATTATATAAATTAATAACTGGCGGAATGCATTGTTAAAATTTTTCCAGGAATGAATTTTTGAATGAGAAATATATATATATATAAGAAATTATTGAAGGGTCATAATTAGACCAATATTGGTTATTTGTAGCATTTGATGGGTTTATGACTGGCGATTTTGTGGGTTGAGTAAAAAAGTGTCATTTTAGGGACATATCTCTGTAGCTGGCAACACTAGCAGGTCAAAATTTTGTCAATAAGTAGTTATATGTATGTATTGATAAATTATTCCTCTCATTTGAAATTTAGTTTCTGTACAGTTTCTTCGAAGTATAACTTATAAAACATATTTCTTCAGAGGTGTATATTCCAGGCTATCTCGGCTACCTGCAAAGCCCAGGCTCGGAAGAGAAGAAAAAATCTGTCGAAAAATGTGCATAAAATTGTTCATTTCAATAAGAAGCTGATTGCATTTCAGGAGTTGGTACACTTATTTCTTAGGAGTTGGCAATATTGCCCGCTTTCTTTGAAATCCGCAGGGGACTGTGTGAGTTGAACTTGGCAGTCTTGCTTCTATGATGCCGTTATTGTTTCGAACTCATTGTTACCAGCGTGGCATCTTCCCAACAATGGGGAATTTTGGAGCGAAACTATTAGAAAAAAAGGCGTTGCTTTTATGACAGAGAAATTCCCCTCTGGGCCAAGAACACCACTTTCCAATGATGATCGAAAAAGGCCTTCCCCCCGTAAATATTTGTCCATTCGAATACTATAATATGATGAGATAGCCCAAGTTTTGAACCCAGTATACGGCACTGATTTATATATATATACATAGAATTTTTCACTTAACGAAGGACTAAGTAAAAACAGTATCACGGTAGAAGAATATTTACTTGATGCAATTTCGCTCTAGCTTAAATAATGACTAAATGTACCTTACTTTCCGGACAACTCTTACATTCGACAGTGACTTATGTATATGCTACATGGAATTATCTGATCCTGTCTTACAGAAGCTATATCCTAATTGTTTAACACTGGAACGTGTATGCAACCATTTGAAAGTTTGTATTTCATGATAACGAATATCTTTACAGGATTGTCTGATTGGCAAATGCCCTAATGGAACGATAGAAGGTGCCTGGGTCTTCCCTATAGTTGTATGGAAAGGTGCCGACAACATGTCTTGTGCCACTGTAGATAGCTGCAAGATGTAAGTACTATTGCATTTTGTGTTTACATACTTCAAAATGTGTTTTTCGTACTTCTAGAACAAGGATCTGCACGTAACTTCTTGCAAGTTAATCACTAGCGTACGTAGGATTTTTATTGACAGGGGAGGGAACTGGAATTCTACATTTGATATTTTCAATTTTTTTTCTAAGGCTGTAGCCCCCATCAGCTCTCCCTTTCGTACGCCAGTGATGTTAATGTTACTAAGAGGAAATACAATGATTATTGTATATTTCTCCTAATGCAACCAACTGTTTTGGCTATTGCAAACTGAAAACTAATATGTTATTTATTATATAAAATTATAATAGTGCAACCCATTGTTTTGTTAGGCTCTCACAATATGAAAATACAATAATGTTTCAATTTATTTACTAAGAAATGTAACAGTTATAATGACTAGGACTAGGATCTTCATGAGTTAGCATATTATTTTGTTAAGGGTGATGTGTTCCCTAAATATGTAGAAATTCATATTATGAAGAAACTAAACTTCTTAAGGTCATATTTTGGGATATTTTAGGATTTTCTGCATGATAGAGCATATTTTGATGGATTTTCGGTCATATTCAGCATATTTTCGCTTTTTCAAGTCATTTTCAAAGTGGATTTGTTCTTACCCCCAGGTTCACACTTTTTTTTTTTTTTTTTTTTTTTTTTACTGCAGCAAAATCTTTTTCATTTTCGTTTAAGAATTTACAGAAAGTATTAATTTCGGATTGCAACTTAGGGCCCATAAAGTGAACTAAAGATAGTACGAATGTGAAAATATCTCAGCATTTAGATACTTATGTTTGAAACAGTCCAGTTATAAGGGCATATTTTTCAAATTATAGTGCATATTTTGTACTATCTTAGGTCATAAGAGCATATTTTATTTTGCATATTTTGGTGACTTTTAGGTCATAAATTTCCTAGCCCTAATAATGACACTTGCTAGTTTTGTGTAAGGGACATGTATATTCAGGTTAATATTAGCAGAACAAGATAAAAAACAGACAGTGAAAAAATAACATATTTTATTGAAAGCTGGGCGGAGGTCCGAATCATACGCATGCATTTCAGCACGATATAGAAAGGTCTGTAACAGAATATATCTGTTTATGGTTTTTCTTCTTTTAGCTTAAGGGGTCCCGGGTTCGGTACGCGCTGGAGGTACAAGTGGTTCGAATCCCACATTAAACTGTAGGTCCAGTCCCGATTAGCCGTCTGGGCATAAAGTGAACTTCAAACAAAATCAAATCAAATCTTCTTTTAGCCATGAAGGCCAAACCTAGCAGCCATGTACAGTCGGATCCGCTAGTATTGTTCGGCAACTTGTCCATGACTATTTTCATTAATTTTCTCCTACGTCCTATATGTTAGTAATAGGAGGAAAACATTAGAACAGCTGTACTTGTATAAAACAATTAATGGTGTTTTAGACAACAGCTCCTTTCTCGGTCAAATTCAATTCAATATAAGAAAACAATAATCTGCCTAATAGAAATATTCTAACTTCTAAAATTTCAAAAACTCAGAAATATAGAAACTCACCAATAAATAGAATGTGTCAAAGTTACAACATCCTTGTTGGAAACAGCCAATGTGTAGATTTTTCACTTCCATTTGACAGATATAAAAGAATAATAGATTCATTGCTATAGAAAACGAAACTCTGATAGAATATAGATTGTTTAATATAAATGTTACCATTTACAGTATGCAATACTTGTGAATTACGTATAAACCTTTTGCCTAAATGTACATAGATAAGTGTATATATGTATATCTCATGTGTTACGTATGTTGTATGTTGTATATTATATGTATTGTACGTGAATGAATGAATATGTGTTTGTATATTTCCATGTAATTTCTATTGTATTAATCAAACACAGTGTACGCCTTCTGTAATTGGAGGTTCAATCCTCTGTAGAAGTACAAAGCATAAATAAATAAATAATGTTTTTAAGCGATGGATTCTTATGTATGCTTGTGCACAAGTTGTCAACAGCTTGTTTTGAGTTTTCTTTCAATTCTTGAAGCTCGTAATGGGTCAATTAATGTGCACGAACATGGCGGTGGACAATTTGCACGGGAATACTCATGGATCTCGCTGTACTTTTCCTGGTTCGTTCAGTGCTTGTATTGTTTTTAATTGTTGACATGAAAAAAACATGGAACAAGTAGCAATAACATGTTCATCAATAGTGTAATTAAATGAAGCACAGACATCTATTAGTTTATATGATTCGAATTAGAAAGAAAATATATGCTAGTTATTATTTATGTAGAAGTAACGGAACTTTGTGGCCATCTGTACATTTTGGGTTATAAATGCACATTTTATTTGGCAAATTTTGAAAAGAATTGGGTTACGAAAATTCTGAACCTAATCATTTTGCATTTATTTAGCGGCATATTTACATAAGTATCTTTTGATAAGTACTTAAATTTTGGTGTCTTCTTGAATGTAACTGATTTACTAATTTGTCAATTTGTTACTGCAGGCCTAAGGACGCCGACGGCATCTTGGAACTGTTCAAAGAGAATTTCCTCAGGCATTATAAGAGCAACAAAGCGCCTTTTGGTGTTTTCCTGCGAGGTGGATGGTTCGAGAAGAGCAGTGTTCATCTACAAGCCTACAGCAAGTAAGTGCAAATTCGTATTCTGTACAACAATGCATTTGGTCAATTAATCCACACCAAATCACGACATAACCCACACATACACTGCAACAGAAATGATGTCTTCGCCCTTCGGTGTAGTGTTTCTTAGATCAATACAAGCAACACATAGACCTTGCCATGCAGGAATGACTACAGAGGGATGGAGCAGATCCCAAAACGTGTAAATTGACACTATATGTTGACTCCAATAACACATAAACGTGCATAGACTGCAAATGATGCACTCGTTGCTGTGTCAGGATACACAAAGGAATGCATAAAAGGGCACATTTATCAGCTGATATTCCGTGGGATACACTAAAATTTCATAATACATCATCACGCTGCTACGCCAAGGGTCCCGGGTTCGAATCCCGCTCGGGCTTGGTTGTTTGTGAATGTCCATTCATCAATGTCATCACTCATCCCCATCTTCGCAAATTAGCGAAGAGGCACAAAACGCAAAGTAAAATAAACTAAATCAATCAATCATAATACCTCATTAATTTACTCCATTTAATACCATATTACTCACCTAAAACTTTAATTGAACAATATCAAAGGGGAAAAGAATATCCTCAACTCATAAATTTTAATAATAACCAAATTTATTTGTGAAAATTACAAATTTATTGAGCATTGCTTACACACTCTCAATGTAAAAAGACAATCTTTATCACATTTCCCACTTTCACCTGAAAGGCTAAACATATTTTCTTCCATCTAGAATGTGGTTGGACTCTTTATCTCACGCTCTTTTTCCCTCATTCTTCTTCCTTCTTCTTTCCTCTTTCTCTCTTCTCCTTTCCACTGTTTCTAACACCTTCTAGATGGAAGAAAATATGTTTAGCTTTTCAGGTGAAAGTACAGTGGACAAGGGAATGCCACCTGCTAGATTGTTCCAGAACAACTTTCTAATAGTCTGGAGGGGAGTAATGTTTGTGTATGTATATCGTCCTGTTTTGTACCTTGTTACATTTGTACTTGGTGCAGAGTCTGAAGAAGACCTTGCTAGAAGGTTGAAACGTTACGTTTAGTTTGTTTTATAATAAAATAAATTTATGCCTTGGTCAGCATATTGAGTTTTTTCATATCATGGAAACAAGGCTTAATGGTGTTATGATTTTAATGACCTGTGGTATACACTTTCAATCCTTCTTAGGTATACTGTTTTTTCTCTGTCTTCTAATGTCCACAGTCCTACAATCATCAGTATCATTCCATCTGCCTCAATTTTCTTTTTGTTCCCCCTTTCGCGTGTTCTGTTTGATGTTGTTAATCTTTTATTTTCACTGTGCGAATTAAGCTTTTAGGGGGAGGGATGTCCACTCAGTGGCGTAGTTGTGATTTCATTTTGGGGTTAGGGTTTTTTGGGTAAGCAAATTTGTATATGTTACTACATATTACTTTGCAGTTCTCAGAACCTTAAAACACTGGTTCTAACCTAGTACATAAATCTTTGCTCGTAATTTAGAAACAGTATGTTTATATTCTGAGAAAGCCTAAACTCATACACCAAAAGAGCTATCGAACTAATAATAGAGAAAACTTCATATTTCTATTCAAGTTCAAACTTAACGTCAATCTAACCAACCAGCACGTTTTTTGTGAACACTTTAATATGGATATCAGTGGCGTGTGCTGAGTCAAAACCTGGACTAATTCCCTACACCTGGTCCTAGGATGAAGGGAGAAAACTAGGCTCATTTTTGACATCTTCAAAGAAGTCACGATGCCATCACAACGGTAGTCAGGTTGCCAACTTCTACGAATTCAGGTTGAGTAGTGGGTTTTGTGCTATGGACAGCGCGAGAAAGGAAGAGCATCCCCTCAAGCAGCTTTGCTACACTTAAAACTTGCTTAACATGAGCATATGAGTTTTTGGGCAAGTGTGGAATCTTGTCTAATTCAAGATTTTTGTAAAAATGCCCTCGGGAATTTTTCAGAAACGAAGAGCTCTCTTAGATTGATTTGTTTATACTTAAAACTTGCTCAACATGTTCATTTGTTTAAGTGTAGCACCTGCCTAACCCAAAGAGTTTTGTAATTCGGAAAGTATTAACTCTCCTCAAGCAGATTTACAAAAATTGCATCAGTTTGTCTATAAACTTGTATCCATACCCACTTATACATATTTACTTCAGGTTTAAGTTCAATTGGATACCATTCAATTTGATTATCTAATATTAAAACAATGCAATATGCAGAGCCTACCTCTAGAATTGGTCTGTGTTTGCATGTTCCTTCCCCCTCTGCGTCAGTGTGTGGAATTCCCGAGACGGTAGTATTGATTTTTTTCCTCAGCGCGAGTATTTACAGAAATTCCTGAATATTGCATCAGCCAGTTATGTGAGACTGACTGAGGGGAACAGACGTGTTGATACAGTGCTTCTCATACTTACTGGTTTAAATTCATATTGAACAATATAAAATCTGCTATTTGTTGTAATCCACTCATATTTAGAGTCAAGCTTATATTTGTCCCAGCCTGTTATACATAACAAGGTTATTGCTATTCAAGATATGCATGTTCGTGCAGGTATTTGCGCCGGGTCAGTGTGAATGATTTTCCACTTGTGGGCTATTGGTTTTACATTTGAATCCCAGGAAATTTTATATAAATACCAAAGCCAGAAATATTAAGTGTATACACACCTACACACATACACGCACATACAAATCACAGTGCTGAACCCAACTGATATTTTTTATCCAGTATAAAGTTTTGAATTGAAACCCAGGAAATTGTATATAATAAACAACAACAAAAATGCCGAATCAAAAATATTGTAATCAATGCAATAAAAATATATTTAGCTCTAATTGGGCCAGACATCAAAAAATTTGTAATCCGGACAAATACAAAACTCCCACAAAAATTTGCCCCAAATGCAATAGAAAATATAACATGGAATATTTCACATATAAACATAAAGATACTTGCTCTGCATTGCCCTCTCAACCATCCACATCTGCTCAGAAAAGAAGGCACGAAGCACCTGTTAATACCAGAGCAGCAAAACAGCTACGCCATGCACCTATCCGTAGCAGTTTTAATGCCCAACTTAGGGATTACCGGTTTGTATCAGAGCCAAGATGCGGCATTGAGAATTTCTTGAACAATATAAATTCTGATCTACAGGCAATTCTCAATGCACAAAATGGCTCTTATAAGCTCTTCCTCAAATTGTTTGTACAATATAAGAAACCAAATGGCACAAAATTTACACAGCCCCACGTAACAGAAACTGTACCGGTATATTCAAATGCAATTTCAGACACAATAATAGGCAATTTGATAGATCAATTAAATATCAAACACTCTGAATTTGCGGCAAAAGAGTCAGGATGGAGCCTATGCGGTTCATCACACAAGCTCTATGTTAATATTTCTGAATTCACTCCATTACAAGGATCTACTTATGTGCCTTTGCCTGCTAATATCAAAAACAAAAGAGCCGTGGTCAATATAAAAAACGCCGACCAGAAATGCTTTTTGTGGTGTATATTAGCTGCTTTGTATCCAGTTTCAAAGGATCCTCAGAGAATAACTTATTACAAACAGCATGAACACGATTTTGATGATGTAATGGAGGGTTTGGAATATCCAATGTCTGTAGAGAATATTGATAAATTTGAAAAAAAGGCCAGACACATCAATGGCAAACAATTATCTATTAATGTATTTATTTGTTCCACTGGCAATTGCCCGATATCACCTCTCAGAATCAGTACAATTGATGATGAATCTGCTATTCCGATTGATCTGCTTTTAATTGAAGGAGATGATACATACCATTATACTCTGATACATAATCTTGAAGCTATAGTCAGAACACAACTAGACAAATCTAATAGAATATTTAAGTTGTGCAGAAGATGTTTAACTGTATTTGATGGTCGAAAAATGGTAAATGGTGTTTGTGAAAAAAATGCAGAAATTGCTAAAAACAAGTTAATTGAGCATCTGAAATACTGTGGCAATCATAAACCTGTTCATATGGTGATGCCCAATCCAAGTGAAAATTGCAAATTCAAAAAGTATGAAGCCTTGTTGGAACACCCAGCATTTATTGTCTATGATTTTGAATCGAATCTCAAATCTCTTGCATTCTGTAGCCCAGATCCAGAAGAATCTTCAAGTACACCATACCAGCTACATGAACCTTCCAGTTTTTGTTATGTAGTTGTACGGGATGGTGTTGTTAGTGAGCCATACTTATACAAGGGACCAAATGCCATCAAAATATTTGCACATATAATAGAAAATGTGTGCCGTGACATAGCATCTAACATCTTATTAATATCAAAGCCTATGTTGCCTTTAACAGAGGAACAGATTGAGGATTTCAACAATGCAGAAAAATGCCCGGTATGTGATTCTGAATTTTCAGATAAAAATATCAAGGTGAAACACCATTCTCATACAGATGGTCGATATAAACAGGCCCTGTGTAGTAGCTGTAATATTAAGATCAAGAGACCAAAATTTATCCCCATATTCTGCCATGGAGCATCCAATTATGATTTCCATCATCTGATCAGGTACGAGGGGTTTGACAAGCAGAATTTAAATATTTTAGCTGAAAATGATGAAAAATATATATCTATTAGCAAAATAATTAAAGTTGATGGTGTTCCTATTCACATAAGATTTCTTGATTCTTACAGATTTTTACCTGCTAGCCTGGCTACACTGGCCTCTCAATTATCTGATGATGACTTGAAAATCACACGTGCAATGTTTCCAAATCTGGACCTGAAATTAATTAGGCGGAAGGGTGTATATCCATATGACTATGTTACAGATTTTTCTAAATTTGATGAGTGTTCCCTGCCACCGCAAGAAGCATTTTACAGCAAAATCAGAGGATCTGGAATCACTGATGAAGATTATCACCATGCCAAGTTGATGTGGAACAATTTAAAATGCAAGACATTTGGTGATTATCACATGGCATATTTAAAACTTGATACGACCCTCTCAGCTGATGTATTTCAGGCATTCAGAAAATCTTCCATGCAAAATTATGGACTGGACCCAGTGTATTTTTACAGTGCCCCGGGTCTAGCATGGTCTGCAATGTTTTTCAACACCAAAAAGCAATTGGATCTGATCCACGATCAAGATATGTATCTGTTTATGGAGAAATGTATAAGAGGTGGGATGGTGCAATGTTCCCAGAGATATGCCAGAGCAAATAACAAATACATGCCTGATTATGATCCAGCACGGCCATCAAATTATATACTTTATGTGGATGCAAACAACCTCTATGGTCACGCCATGATGCAAAAACTGCCATATGCAGGGCTTGAATGGGTTGAAGATTTCAATATTGAGGATCTTCAGGATTTTGATGACAGTGAATATGGCCTCTTCTTAGAGACTGAACTGATATTTCCAGATCATTTACACAACAAATTTTCTGATCTGCCCCCAATTCCCGAGGTTCAGTGCTCACCTGGCTCTAAACAGAGGAAGTTCATGATGACCCTGGAGCCGAAACAGGGATATGTCACATATTACAAAAACCTACAGTTCCTGATGAAACATGGTGTTCAAGTGACCAAAGTTGGCAAAGTTTTGAGGTTCAGGCACTCAGAATGGTTGAAACCTTATATTGATACAAATACGGAGCTTCGAACATCTGCAAAGAGCCAATTTGATAAGGGCTTGTTTAAATTGATGGTGAATTCAGTGTATGGCAAAACAATTGAAAATGTCAGGAAACATACCGATGTTAAAATAATTACTGACCCCAGCCTGAGCAAAAAATTGGTTGCAAAGCCCAACTTCAATTACAGAAGAATTTATGATGAGCACATGGCACTTTTCAACATGATGAAAACAAAAATCAAATTTGATAAACCTATTTATGAAGGGGCTGTGATATTGGAATCGTCCAAATTACATATGTTAATATTATATTATGATGTGCTGAAACCTTTTTATGGTGATCGTGTAAAATTATTGTACATGGACACGGATAGTTTTATTCTTGAAATTCAAACAGAAGATGTTTATCAAGATATGTCACAGCCTGAATTGTTTCAATACTTTGATACCAGTGAACATACAAGAATTCAACCCCACAACAAAAAGGTGCCTGGCAAGTTAAAAGATGAGACACTTGGTGATGTTATTGTGGAATTTGCTGGGTTAAGTGCCAAGATGTATAGTTTTAAAACATGTAGTGCTGTTGTCAAAAAGGCCAAGGGCATTGGCAGAGTTACTGTTGAAAAAGAGCTTGTATTTGAAGATTATAAAAATTGCATCAAATCCCAGAATTCAATCAGAACATCAGAAAATAGAATTCAGAGTGAGAATCACTTGCTGACTAGCAATATTGTAACAAAAGTGGCCCTGGACCCACATGATGACAAGAGATGTATTTTGTCATGTAACATACATACTCTACCTTGGGGGCATTGTGATTTGAAAAATGGGAAACAATGCCCAATTCCAGAGCATGATTTGAAATAAATAAACATGCCTATGAACTTATTTGGGTTCAAGAAACAAGGTATTATGAACCTGCCCACACCACAACCCTCTTCTGATTTACAATCTGTAATGTCTAAACTGAGTGGCTTGTTAATTATTCATCTGAACAGCATACTTACAGATAATGATGAAGAAACAGGTAAAAAATTGTACATATTTAACAATAATTTAAATCATTACCAATTACCTGTAGGTGGGCAATTACAATTTATTACAACCCCCGAGGGTGATGTTAAAATTTCAGTAGGGAGAAATATTTATAGAATCAAGCACTCAAACATGATTTCTGGCACTGTATATACTGTTTCTGCTGGTGACTGCTTATATATTGAGGTCCCTGGATCTTATGACAAGCTTATACCCTTTTTTATAGAATTAAGAATCAGATACTCTATAATAAATAACCAGTAAAACAAAATGCCTAATGATATATTTGGCCATACAAGACATGAAGATCACAGTGATGAGATTCTGATGCTTGATGTCAGAGTCAAGAAATTAAGAAGTGATTTACAAGCTTTACAAACCACACTCAATGCCAGTCTTCAATTAGAAATTACAAATCTGCAATCACAATGCATGGACCCTCTTCTTAAAATTGATTCAGAACTCAAGTTACTGCTTCAGAAATATACTGATCTGGCAACATTGGATAATTTTCAAAGTTTAGAAGAAGCTGTAGCAGCTCTTCAAGCCAAATTTAAGACCCAGGCTAACAACTCTGAGCAATTGAAACAGCAATTAGAGGAACAGATAAATAATGTCCAGACACAGCTCCAAACAATTGTCAAAAGCATAAAATCACAAGAAGATTTTGATCTAGTCATTTCCACTCTAAAAGAACAGATTCAGTCACTCCAGATACCTAACCTGGATCCTCTGAACAATGCCATAGCCGAGGTTAAAGAAAAAATTGAGACACTTGAAAATTTTATGAACAACTTGCCATCTTCTGATGCTTTGAATGCAATAACTCGGAGTGTTGCAAATATTAAGCTGCAACTTGAAACATATGAAGATTTTGGAAAAATTCAAAGTACCATAACCCATCTTGAAGGTACAATAGCAGCAGTGCAAAGTGATTTGGCAAATGTACAAGAAACTCGCCTGCCTGGGATTGTAGATACTCTTGTCAGTGTCCAGCAACAGATCACAAAGCTTGAAAACCTCAACACTGAATCTGAGCTATCTCATTTTCATCACTTGATCGATGATATCCAAACAAAGCTTGAAATTTTACAACAATCAACACCCTCTCAGGCAGATATAGCCCTTCTCCAAAATGCTATGCAAAATGTGGCTGATGCATCTGAATTAAACAATGTAAAATTGGCACTTGAATTTTTACAAAATACAGTATCAAATCTTCCCACATCACAGGAACTTAAAAATATTAAGAGAGCAGTGAATAGGATATTGAAATCAGAAGATATCAAGAATATCCAGACAGAGATCAAACAACTCACTCAGACAGTGGCCACTTTACCAACCAATCAACATATTAATGAACTGCATGCCCTGTTTGAAGATATAAGAAGACAGGTCCATGATCTTACTGCTCAAAATTCAAAATTGGCAGTTGTTGAAAATTTGCAACAAATTGTAGCTAATATCAAGCAACAGCTAGGGACCATGGAATCCAATCAAGCAAATGCTCTGTCTGTTTTTGCCACCCAGCTTCAAGAAATAGTGCAACAATACAAGAGACTTGCTGTGGACATAAAAATCAAGCCAGGCCATGATGATGTTGTTAGAACCATCAATGAGCACCTTGAATCTGTAACAAGCAGATTGCTTACAGCAGAAAAAGAAATAACGGGCATAATCGAGAATCCAAAACATACAGTAATTCTTGAATTGTACAGCATTCCCAACAAAGAATATGATTCTCCATTTACACCAGGTGGCAAAATATATATGCTGTCCCCTGCACAATTTTATTACCAGTTTTTTGTTGGGGGCACATTGAGACCAATCAAGATCAAATATTGGCATCAACCACAGTCACACCACTACCCCACCTTATCAATAACAAATGCTGACAACAAACCAAAAATCACCAGTGTAGAGTTAGAGGATTTTACAGACCCCAATACATTAGAAACAGCCTATACTGAAGATGATGGCACTCTGGAATTTAAAATACAAATAGGGGACAAATTATATTTAGAAAATCCTGTAGTATCAGCTGCTGAACACCCTATAGTTGCAATATTCTTGTTTACATATTATGTCTAGAGAAATTATTGTTGATGAATTACACAGACAAGCCAGACATAATTTTAAGAGACTCCCAGTAGTCACAAAAGGCATAGATGATTTATGGCAGAGCGACCTGATTGAGTTGTCAAGTGGGCAGTTGAAAAACTTAGACAAAATCAACAAGGGCTACAAGTATCTACTCACTGTGATAGACACATTTTCAAAATTTGCCTGGGCTGTGCCACTCAAATCCAAGACTGGAACATGTGTTACAGAAGCCTTCAGGACAATCATCAATCAGAGTGGAAGATCACCGCGCTATTTGCAAACAGATAATGGCAAAGAATTTTATAATTCAGTGTTTCAACAATTTATTAAAAGCCAGGCAATAAAACATTATTCGAGTTACAGTGATCTCAAAGCCTCAATTGTAGAGAGATTCAACAGAACCTTAAAAAATCTTATGTATAAACAATTCACACTTCAAGGTAATTATAAATGGCTTAATATTCTTCCAGAACTTCTACATAAATATAACAACTCGGTCCATTCCACAATCAACATGAAACCCTCCGAGGTAACTTCATCTGATGAGCAAAAATTGATCAGCACTGTTTATTATCCTAGATATCAGCCAACAACAAGAAGGGCCAAATACAGGGTGGGCGATCAAGTAAGAATCAGCAAATATAAGCACTTATTCAAGAGAGGCTTTACGAGAAACTGGAGCACCGAATTATTTACAGTGGTTCAAGTTAAACCCGGGACCCTTAACACTTATATAATAAAAGATCACCGAGGAGAAATTCTCAAAGGCAGGTTCTATGAACAAGAGCTCAGCAAAACTAAACAGCCTGACACATATCTCATAGAAAAAATTATCCGCAGAAAAGGCAACAAGTTACTTGTCAAATGGCTGGGTCATCCGGAAAACAGCTGGATCGATGCAGACAAAGTGATAATATGAGCACCTGGGATGTTATAAAAAGGCTGCCAGAACCTGAACAGCAGAATAAGATAAATGGAGTGCTGCTACCTGATAATATTAGGTGTCTTATTGTTGGGCCATCTGCTTGTGGTAAAACTACTCTAATGGTTGATAATTTTTTATTGGCACCCAACTGGTTAGACTGGAAAAACAGGCACTTGTATGTTTTCTCAAAGAGCTTGGAACAATTAAAATATCAGCAGCTGATGAAGCTATATGATGGATTGGATATAGCCACTTTTGAACCAGATGTTAAGCCACTCCATGAATGTCTCGATAATTCTGTTGTTGTGTTTGATGACATTATACTGGATAATCAAAACAAGGTTAGAAATTTCTTTACACAGGGCCGACACAAAAACATTGACTGCTTCTACCTTGCACAGACTTTTTCTAAAATACCGAAGCAGCTGATCCGAGACAACAGCAATTTTATATGTGTGTTTCATCAAGATCATACCAACCTCAAACACATACATGATGAATATGTAGGTGGGGACTTGAGCTACAATGATTTTTCCAAGTTTTGCAGCAAGTGCTGGAACCAGGACAGTTATGGGTTTGTCACAATTGATATGACAAGAACACCTAATAGTGGCAAATACAGAAATAAAATCAACGATTTTCTAGACGTTGAGACATAAATAAACAACCATGAAACGACCAGTCATTGATGATCTTAAGTTAAGAGATTATCTTGTAAAAAGATTTAAGGGATGGAAATCAGAGAACCGTGGAATTTATGAAAAACACAAGCAAACAGAACAGCCTGTCATTGATGCTATTAATAATTTAGGTAAGAATATCAAAACTGTTACAGAGCAAAATCAAGATTTGATCACGGAGCTTGTACCTGTAGCTGCTAGGAACATATTAGATTATCCATTCACCCCACTTTCCAGTATTCATACACCTAGTCCTGTTGCTCCTCGAAGAATTGAAGCTACTCTGGATCCTATTGAATTGGGTCTTCTTGCTCAAAAATATTTAACCACACCTAAAGACAACAAAGATGAGGTGTTTGGCTTATATGCCGACACAGAGCTTGATGGCAGCATTATTCATAGAATCGGTAATTTCAGAGTAACTTTTATGGGAGATGATATAATTGTATATTCAGAATCTCGTCTCGGAGAAAAAGGTGCTTTTGTTAAGTACCCCGGCACACCTGGATTGTGGGAACTGATGACTAGGAAAAGGCCTGGCAGCTATACAGATCAAGATTATGAACATTACAAAGAAATATTAATAAAATCAGATGCTCTATACCAGAACAATGATCCCACACAAAAAAGAGTCAAGTCTAGCAGTGGAGCAAAATACAATAATTTAATCAAGCCCATATGGTCACAGATCAAGACAGGTAGTGGGATCAAACAATACAACACCCTGCCCAAAGAATTTGTGTGGGTTGATGATGTCAGGAAACTTGTAGATAGGTTATTGGTGATAGCTGGGGAGGAAAATGCAGGGAACCACAATTTTTACAATGAAAAGGTTGGAATTATGGACATGATAAGCACAAAATTGTCTAATTTTATAGTGAATGACCCTAAAGGGATTGGATATCTCATAAAAATTATTAATACTCTACCACCTAAATTTTGGAATATTTCTGAGGGTCGGGGCTTGGTTAATGACATTATAAACAAGCTGCCATTTGAACTACACATTCCAGGCTATCAATATTGTGGTCCAGGCACAAAATTGGATCATAGATTAAACAGAGGTGATCCTGGTGTTAATCCCCTAGATGCTGCTTGTAGAGACCATGACATAGCATACAACACACATACCGATCTTGACAAGAGACATGTTGCAGACAAGAAATTAGAAGAGGCTGCATTTGGTAGATTTGTAAGCAAAGATGCTTCTTTAAGTGAGAGAATATCAGCATTGGGAACCACCATAGCTATGAGCACCAAACAAAAACTGGGGTGGGGGCTGTGAATATGTATATAATAAACCTACAATGAAGGCCAAGGGTGTTATGTATCAAATACCTTATGCAGGTCTCAAATCTCTTAAAACTATTGACAGTCTTTTGACCAAAAAGCAGCGCAAGAAAAAAAGCTCTTGTCTTGCAAAGGGACATGGTATGAAATTGTTGCTTAGTACCCCCCAATTAAAAAAATTACAGCAATCAAGAAAAAAATCACATGTGGGGGGTTTCATATTTACCATCCCTGCCATCTTAGCTGCTCTCGGGGCTGTTGGGAGCTTGGCTGGGGGATCAGCTGCCATAGCAAAAACAGTAATAGATGCCAAGAAAAATAAGGCAGAATTAGATGAGCAGAGGCGCCATAACCTGGCCATGGAGAAAAAAGGCAAAGGTGTTAAGAGAGCCATGAATAAGTTTAAAAAAAACAAGAGCCGCTTACAAACCAAGATATTGAAGCTTTAATCAAGCCATTGGGTATCAAAAATTTTAGAGGTGTGTACATGTCTGATTCTTTACCGGAACAACCACTCAACAAAGAGTGTGGCATTGTTAATTTGGATGAGTACAAAAATCAGGGCACTCACTGGATCTGTTATCTTAAATATTTAAAACATGAGGCATTTGTGTTTGATTCATTTGGAGGTGTTCCACCTGAAAATTTAGTAAAATATCTAAAATCACCTAATCTTTATTACAATAATTCCCGTATTCAAAACTTCAAAGATGTTAATTGCGGACATTTGTGTTTATCCGTTCTCAGATACATGTCTCAAATAAATAAACCATCAATTGAAAATTTTCAAAAAGCCCTGTGGTATCTGAAACATCATGGGGGTATTCCATCTCACCAGCCAAAATTCAATATTAAAACTCAAATTACATGATGACATAGTGTATCCCAAAACAATAGCTCTCAGAGCATTTTACGGCATGTACTTGATCCCAAATATTACTCACCACAACAACACAATTGCAGTAGGGGATCAAAAAATTGTCATCACTCCAGGGCAATATAATCTATCCACTCTAAATGCTCAATTACCCAGAGGTGTGGTGTTAAGTCAAAATTCTGTCACTCACAGAGTAGAGATTGTGTCTGCTACGGAAACAGTGCATCTGGGTACTATAGGAGAGCTGTTGGGATTTGAGAACAACACAAAACTTGAACCGGCCATCAAACACACTGCTATGAATATACCTAAATTCTTAGCCATAGAGACTCTGAACATTCACTGTAATGTGGCCGAGGGTATGATCACCAAATCAAATGGCATAGGCACTCACAAACAAACCGGCATCATTGCAACATTCAAACCTAATTCCGAATTCATGGAGCCGATCATCTACAATCCATCCCCAACATTATATTTTCCTGTATGCCATAATAGAATAGATTACATTGAGTTGATGGTCACTAATGAAAAAGAAGAATTAGTTGATTTTGCTGGAGCCACAACAACTGCAATCATAGAGATTAACATTTAAATAAAAATACATACAATGGAAAATATTGAGAGTTATGAGCTACAATCATTCCCCCCAAACAGGAGGACATTTGCAAATTTAAATCAACCCAACACGGAGGTTGAGGTGGATCTTGATGTAGGGGACGGCTTTATACACCCCCACAGAGCAGATCTATACATCAAATTTGATGTTGTAAAGCTGGATGGTACCGATTTTCCGGCAAATTCGAATATAAGACTTGTAGACAATTTTGTGCCGCATCTGTTCTCTGAAATCGAGATCAGAAAGCATGGCGTTGTTATAAACAGAATAGATTATCCCGGTATTACCTCCACAGCTTTGGCTACATTAAAATTATCCAAAACCGAGGCTTCTTACTACAAAATAGGCGGATTTGAGGCCGGTGATAAGATATTATCTAAAAACCACACAGTGCTGTTTCCAATGCGCCTGTTGCCAGGATTCTTCTCGGATTACAAAGAAATTATGTGGAAGGGTGGTTTAAGAATTACATTTAGAAGAGCTGCAAATGATAACAATGCTTTGATGAGGTACAGCACATTAAATCCTACAGGGGAAGCTTTGCCTAATACCTTACCTGATGCAGGCAAATGCATTATTCAGACTATGGAGTTAAGAATCCCCGTTGTTGAATATGAGGCCGGCTATGCTCTTAAATACAAAGCAGATATCCTAAAAAATCCACAGATTCCTCTGCAATTTTACACATATCAATGCGTACAGAAGGTTGCCACTGGTTCTTATTATGAATTTGATGCCACAAATTCATTCTCCAGCATACAATTTGACATGCCCGATTTTGTAGTGGTACTATTTCAGACTGGAAGACACAACAATCAGGAAAAAAATTCAAGTAGATTTGATAACTGCAACATCAAAAACATATATCTTAAAATGGCAGAAATGAGGTCTTTCCTAGAGAAAATTACAATTTAGACATGTCCAAGGATGATTTCCTTAAATTATATGAAGCTTTTTCGGCTTTCAAGCGTGTCACTACAGGCAATACTGACCTGTACTACGCACCAGATGAATTCAAGGAACGGAGACCCATGTTTGTCATCAACGCTTCAAAAAGAAAACAGGTTGTGGTTAATGATAGAACAAACATTAAAATTATCTGTGAATTTCACGAGGCTTTACCAGATGACACCATATGCAGTGTCATTCTCATAGGTGAAAAATCATATGTTTATGATGTAAGAAATGAGAGAGTCACGGAGCAGTTCTAGAAGCACGATTCAGGGCTTCCCCCATGGCGCAGTGGTAGCATCATTGCCTTGTAATCAAGAGGTCCCGGGTTCGATACCCGGTGGAGGCACAAGTAGTTTGGATCCCACTTTAAAACTGTAGGGCCACTCCCGATTAGCCTTACTGTGCATAAAATAGACTTAAAACAGCAACTCGAACTAGAAACACGATTTAAACACAGAAACCCTTTGGATATAAAACAATACTTTACCGTCAGAAAATATATTACCTACCCATTTTATATCACCTATGCTTACGAGCAGAAAAGCTTTTACCTACCCAGCACATCTGCCCTTGCAATTATTTTGTTGCGACAATACCAAACCTTTGCATGATAATATCCGAGAAGGCAATTCCTCAATATGATGGATGGTTCCCTGAAAGAGTACACAGTGTAGATAATAATTTCTCTTTGAGTCCCATGACAAATAACATGTAATTTCCCCTCGGAAAAGACATATTAGAGGCAATATCAACAGATATAATCACTCAGGCATACAGAATGAAGGCAATTACTCTTTAATAATAAATAACGCTCTGAAAAGACGCAGTATAGATTATATCTGTTGGCTTACAACCCCCGGCCATGCATAATTAATTGTTGGCCGAAACATTGGGACTGATCAAAAGATTGGAAAGAACATGCAATGTTTACTCGACCTCCATTCTATTGTATTGATTATGCAGTTTTGCCCCCGTATTGTTGAGCTCCCAGATAACAAAACTCCGGTGATTCTTAATAGAGAATAATTTTGCTCTGTTGTATAACATTTTTTACCAAATTTAAGATCTGGGAGCTATCAACAGAGCAAAATCTCACGTATGGAATGTCACATCTCTCAGGACTCGAACCCAAAGCCCCTTTGTTTACAAAACAACAATATTAACATTTTGCAATCAGATTTTATGAGGACTCAAACCCGAACCTTTTGATTACAAGGCGATGCGCCACACTCCACTTGGTCTCAGAACCCAATAGATATCAATTCAAGATTCCTGGGATTTTGACAGAAAAACATACTATAAGCTTAATTTCTGATGTAGCCAAAAATTGACAAGCTTATGTACAAAAATCTGGCTGACGCAACTTTTATAAGTATGTGCAAATCAATCTAAGAGAGCTCTTCGTTTCTGAAAAATTCCCGAGGGCATTTTTACAAAAATCTTGAATTAGACAAGATTCCACACTTGCCCAAAAACTCATATGCTCATGTTAAGCAAGTTTTAAGTGTAGCAAAGCTGCTTGAGGGGATGCTCTTCCTTTCTCGCGCTGTCCATAGCACAAAACCCACTACTAGGTTGCCAACTTCTACGAATTCAGGTTGCCAACTTCTACGAATTCAGGTTGCCAACTTCTAAGAATTCAGGTTTCCAACTCAAAAGAATTCAGCTTGCCAACTCAAAAGAATTCAGGTTGCCAACTCAAAAGAATTCAGGTTGCCAACTCAAAAGAATTCAGCTTGCCAACTTCTAAAAATTCAGTTTACCAACTTCTAAGAATTCAGTTTGCCAACTTCTAAGAATTCAGGTTGCCAACTCAAAAGAATTCAGTTTGCCAACTCAAAATAATTCAGGTTGCCAACTTCTAAGAATTCAGTTTGCCAACTTCCAAGAATTCAGTTTGCCAACTTCCAAGAATTCAGTTTGCTAGCTTCCAAGAATTCAGGTTGCCAACTCAAAATAATTCAGGTTGCCAACTTCTAAGAATTCAGTTTGCCAACTTCCAAGAATTCAGTTTGCCAACTTCCAAGAATTCAGGTTGCCAACTTCCAAGAATTCAGGTTGCCAACTCAAAAGAATTCAGATTGTCAACTTCTAAGAATTCAGGTTGCCAACTCAAAAGAATTCAGGTTGCCAACTCAAAAGAATTCAGGTTGCCAACTTCTAAGAATTCAGTTTGCCAACTTCCAAGAATTCAGTTTGCCAACTTCCAAGAATTCAGGTTGCCAACTTCCAAGAATTCAGGTTGCCAACTCAAAAGAATTCAGATTGTCAACTTCTAAGAATTCAGGTTGCCAACTCAAAAGAATTCAGATTGTCAACTTCTAAAAATTCAGGTTGCCAACTTCTAAGAATTCAGGTTGCCAACTCAAAAGAATGCAGGTTGCCAACTTCCAAGAATTCAGTTTGCTAGCTTCCAAGAATTCAGGTTGCCAACTCAAAATAATTCAGGTTGCCAACTCAAAATAATTCAGGTTGCCAACTTCTAAGAATTCAGTTTGCCAACTCAAAATAGTTCAGGTTGCCAACTTCAGAATCCCCATTATCTTTTTTTATCAGGTTAATTCACAGTTTCGAACTGATTTTTCTTCAGTATTTTGCTTTCTAGACTTCAGGCTTCCCAGATGGCCTAGAATATACGCTCCTGATAGATATGCAAAATATCAGCACTATGCCATGAAAACTTAAATGGAAAACAGCTGCTGTTGTCTCGACTCTGTAAGGTTGGTCAGTTCCAGAATGCTGTCCTACTTAATCCTAAAGGTTGCGTAGTTTTCGGTAGGAAAATCCTTGATGGCATAATCATTAATAGACGAATGATTATTTAATTTTGTTCGTTTTATAGTTTAGAAATGGTATACTATATGCTTTCAATTTAATTTTCTTTGAGTGGGGATGAAAACATTCTTGGCAGGTATAAAAATAATTTTATTTTGCAGGGGATATTTGTTTTTGTGATTTATTTGTCACAATTTTCATTATTTCCATCATGTACACAGCGTATAAATCTTTACACCGTAATCTGTGCTCTGTTGCAGGTTTTTAGATTACTTGGAAACACTGGATGACGTCTATATTGTCTCAATTGCAAAGGCCCTGAACTGGATTCGAAGTCCGAAGTCCCTGATGAGAGGTGAAATCGAGGCGTTCGCCTGCGAAGAATTAAAGCATTCGACATGTCCGAAGCCTAAAGCTTGCTCCTACACCCGGAAAACTCAAATGTCGACCACCGTTCCCGGGGGGTCGAGGTACATGACCCAGTGCAATTCCAAATGCCCCCAGTACTATCCGTGGTTGGATAACCCCCTTGGAAAAGCTATGAAGGAGTAAATTCAATTTGTTACAACAAACCTTGTAATTCTTTATCTGTTTAAGGTACGAAAATCACGTTTTCTATGATGTTCCTAAGAAAAAAAATGTAAGCCACAGTTTTTTATTTTGAAAAATAACAGTATTGATGATCCATTTTTTGAAAAAAATAACAAAAATAAGTTACTTTTCACTTACTTCCAACTTTAACATTAGTCAGGTTTCTGCAGTGATGAATATATAATAATAATAGTGAATATTATTGTCAATGGTACATATATTATTATTACAGGGAACAATAAAAAGATAGCGTAAAAATTAAGATATAATAAACACTAGCGTACGCAGGAGTTTTTTTCGGAGGGGCTGGAATTGTAAAGGTGGGATATTACATAGCAAGACAGGATATTACAACATGATATTTCGTTATTTCAATTTTTAACCTTTGTTTTAAATGTTGTTCAAAGACAAAAATGGTTTGCAGTTACCACTTTGGTTTTCCCCGATTTATTTACTGCTTTTATTTGACTTTTTGATTTTCTAAAAATTTCGGAGGGGGTGTAGGCCGAACAGCTCCCCCTGCGTACGCCAGTGCTAACAGTATATATTCATTATCTAGCTTATTTCTAATTAAGAGCATTACAATTTAGAACTATTGTATGAAGAAAACGAATGTCAAATTAAATGCAAAAATGAATAATTCATAACAATAGAAAAACTAACATTCTAATTTCGAAGATATAACTGTTATAATGATATATCAATTTCCATTACTGCCCAATTGAATAAAAATTAGTTATTATTTGCATCTGAGAAAAAGCTGCTCTCCTCATTATGTTCTTAGGAATGCTTCTGAATTAAATATAAAAAGCTGAAGCTTTCCCTTAAAGAGAGATATCCCCTTAATTCCTCCAAGTCAGATCTCCGTGAATGTTTAATATTTCCTGCATATCTCAGCCACGTGTGATAGTCAGGATGCTATGTAATGTTTACACGTAATTTGGAAAATAATCTTAATATTAAAGAATCGGAAACATTTACTCAGCTTTTTGATATAAAATCTTATTATAAATTAAAAATACTTATTGCTCTTGTATGCACGTTATGCAACTGCAATATCGGAAAGACCATTATATTCTCTCCATCTGTCAATATTATCGCACTCTTATTATATCAGAACAAGTTACATTTGAAAGATCGATGAACATAACCAGTGAAACTTGAAGTGTTGAACACTTCAAACATCCATAATGGGAACTTGAACTATGAACATCTGACTACTTGACAAGGTGCGAGCATATCATGTAAGTGCACATTTCAAAATAAATGTTATTCTGTGTCAATTGTTGTTAATTTCATTTCCTTGAATAGATCTATTTTCCCCTCAATTCCTGTTATTAAGCGTCATAGTCGATAAGATGATTGAATTTTGGATATATTTTTTTTAATAAGGAGCGTAGGAGCGTGCAGAAACTTTTTCTTCCTCATCATTGTGAATTGATTCTTAACATCTACATTAGTATTTAGGTTGCATGTTTATACATGGTAAGCCTCTAACTTCGTCATGGAGGAAAAGTTCCTAAACTGACAATAATTTGAAATAAACAAATTGGGAGTCACTTGCTAGCAAGGTCATAAACAATTACCTTCACACTTCATTGCTAGTAAACGACTCAAATAACAAACTCGAAGTCTGTTGCTAGGAAACGAAAGGTTGTAAACAATCATCTTCACAAGTTCATTGTCAGGAAACGATTCAAATGAGCAACTTAGGAGTCTGTTGCTGCGAAATGAATGGTCGTATCTTCACACTTCATTGCTGGGAAACGATTCAAATAAAAAAAACAACAACTGGGAGTCTGTTGCTAGGAAACGAATGATCGTAATGAATTATCTTCACAGTTCATTGCTAAGAAACGATTCAAATAAATACATTAGGAGTATGTTTGCAGGGAAAGAAATGGTCGTGAACAAACATCTTCACAGTTCATTGCTAGGAAACAATTCAAATAAAAATAACAACTGGGAGTCTGTTGCTAGGAAACGAATGGTGGTAACGAAAGGTCTTCTTAACGCTTTAGCTGCCACGTGTACCCCCGGCGGTACAAAGCGTATGCTTTACTACCAAACCAGCAGAGATTTTTGGTTGGCGTACCCAGGACGCCAAAATTTCATCTCCAGTAATACAGTCTTATTTACTTCCTTGCTGCTTTTAAGTACCTGCTTGACCCATGATTGACAATAATGTGTCTGATAATTGTGTTGTTTCCTTTGTCAGACACTATGTGAAAATGTTATGAGGAGCAAGTTAAATTCATTGTCAAATAAATGCCTACTCCAGTGCTAATGTTATTTGTTTATTGAAAGATAATATAAGGAACAAACATCAGAATAGAATACAATTACTACAATAGAAATCACGCAAAGAGATTTATTTTATTAATGTGAGACTTGTGGTTGATGCTTAGGGCACAAATGTTTGATATCAGATCTTACAGTTGACAACGAAACACGCATAGCATCCTCAAGGTTATACAGTCTGTTTCTCGCATTGGATTGTCGCCATAGCAGAGAAGGCTTGCTCGCACAAATATGAAGATCAATAGGCCAAAATTCGTCCATTATCTTCTTCACTATGTTAGGATAAAAAAAACTAAATATGCTGACCAAGGCAGAAATTTATTTTATTATAAAACATAAACTAAACGTAACGTTTCAACCTTCTAGCAAGGTCTTCTTCAGACTCTGTACCAAGTACAAATGTAACCAGGTACAAGAACAGGACGATATATACGAGGCGCATCCAGAAAGTAAGTTTCCCTATTTTTTTCCCGTGAAAGTAAACATAATGAGCCGTGTAAATTGCGCATGCGCAGCAGAGCTAAGACGTATCAATCATATGCCAGGCGGACAGATCCCGCCCGGCGCCAGTAGCGAGGCAGCAGTGGTCCGAAGTGGAAGCTCGTATTCCTCCTCCCGCCGCATGCGAGGTTCGGTCGGTGATAAAGTTCCTGAATGCACAAAGCATTACGCCAATTGACATTCATCGTCAGCTCTGTGAGGTCTATGGGCCGAACATTATGAGTAAGCAGATGGTGCGTCGCTTGTGTCGGCAGGTTTCGGAAGGTCGTCAAAGTGTCCATGATGAAGAGCGCAGTGGTCATCCGTCCCTCATCACTGATGATCTGGTTGAGCTGGTGCGGCAGCGCATCGTAGAGAACCGTCGCTTCACGATTACGGAGTTGAGTAGCCTTTTTCCACAGATATTGCGATCCATGTTGCATGAGATTGTCACGCAGCGCCTGCTGTTCAAAAAATTGTGTGCCAGGTGGGTGCCGAAAAACCTGACACCCGAACACAAAATGAAACGTTCAGGAGCAGCACTGACATTCCTGCAACGGTACCATGATGACGGCGATGATTTCCTCGACAGGATCGTCACGGGCGATGAGACGTGGATTTCGCACTTCACCCCGGAAACCAAGCAGCAGTCAATGCATTGGCGGCATAGTGGATCTCCGGTCAAGAAGAAATTCAAACAGACGCTGTCGGTACAGAAAGTGATGTGCACCGTGTTTTGGGACAGGAAGGGCATTTTGCTCATTGACTTCCTCCCCAGAGGTGAAACTGTGAACGCTGACCATTACTGTGAAACACTAAGGAAATTGCGACGTGCCATTCAAAACAAGAGGCGTGGCATGCTTACTGCAGGTGTTGTGCTCCTCCATGACAATGCTCGTCCACATACGGCTCGGCGCACAGCAGCTGTTTTGACGGAATTTGGCTGGGAGTTGTTTGATCATCCACCTTACAGTCCTGATCTGGCTCTCAGCGATTTTCACGTTTTCTTGCACCTCAAGAAATGCCTGTCCTCCGGTGAGCATTTTTTCAACGACGAAGAGCTGAAGACGTCTGTCACACGCTGGTTCCATTCACAGGCGGCAGAGTTCTATGACAGTGGGATCCAAAAGTTGATACCACGATACGACAAGTGTCTCAAATCTGGTGGTTGCTATGTTGAAAAATAGCTGAACCTTTGCTGTACCTGTTGCCAATAAATGGTTTCCTGAAACTGTGTTGTTGTTTTTTTTTTAAAAAAAAATAGGGAAACTTACTTTCTGGATGCGCTTCGTATATACACAAACATACTCCCCTCCAGACTATTAGAAAGTTGTTCTGGAACAATCTAGCAGGTGGCTTTCCCTTGTCGACTGTACTTTCACCTGAAGGAGAATGTCGCTGGACTCTTTATCTCACGCTCTATAGAAACGAAAAAGAGGCTGAAAGACAGGTTGAAACAACATAGGGATAATGTACGACATAAGAGAGAGAAATGCGATATTTAAACACACGAGAGAAACAGAACATGACATAGAGTGGGATGAGGCTAAGCAGATAGGAAGGGAGAATAGAATACTAGTGAGAAAATGGAAGGAGGCCAATGAAATAGTGAAGAAAGGTGGAAGACACAATGAACTGGAATGGGGGACTGAAGTTAAACAAAGAATGGAAGAAGGTGTTAGAATGAATAGAAAGGACAAGAGAGAAAGAGGAGAGAAGGAGGAAGAAGAATGAAGGAAATAGAGCGTGAGATAAAGAGTCCAAACACATTCTCTTTCAGGTGAAAGTAAAGTAGACAAGGGAAAGCCACCTGCTAGATTGTTCCAGAACAACTTTCTAATAGTCTGGAGGGGAGTAATGTTTGTGTATATATATCGTCCTGTTGTGTACCTGTTTACATTTGTACTTGGTACAGAGTCTGAAGAAGACCTTGCTAGAAGGTTGAAACGTTACGTTTAGTTTATGTTTTATAATAAAATAAATTTCTGCCTTGGTCAGCATATATAGTTTTTATATCATGGAAACAAGGCTTAATAGTGTTATATGTTAGGATACTCCTCTGCCAGTGCAAGCCAAAACAGCCACCGATGTCTCACTCTTGGTGAACTCAAGTTTGAGTGTGGAATCAGCACAGAGACCATATATATATAATTATGTATCCCTAAAATATCTCGCTGCACCCCGGTTGGGAATAACTAGTTTGAAGTACAGTAGCAAACTAGTAGCAAATTATATGTATAATGAAGAAATTCTTCGGAAAGAAAAACAAAATATGCAATCAAGGCCTCCGTGTAAGTCTGATTGTAACAGTTTTCTCTCTGAAGGATGCGGAACTTATCTCCTTATCAGCTACGTCAAACAAAATTGATTGAGAAAAAACAGACATAACAAAAGTGAAGAGGATACAAGGTCATTTTCGATGATATTTTTCAGATCCGAAGATCTTATCAAAATATAACTCGAAGGCAAAATATCTACAATGACCACTCCTGGCAAACAAATTCTAAGGCATACGGATTGATAACATACGCCCCAATCTGCCATCACAGCCACCAATCAGAAGTGGACATTTTGAGGACTTGGTCTACTTTCATTCTAACACTTGCAAGGTAATGGTAGGCCATATGATCTAAATAGATATACTTGATGGTCAAATTATCCACTTGTGATATTCTTGTTACTAACTCTAACTCTATGGCATCCCTATACCCAAAGGTTGTTACTTGCCTGGTCCCCCACACTTTACCTCCGCAATCGAGGTTCGGTGCACTTCGTACTCGGCTCAGATTTGTCTAGGGGTATCTTTCTTTGTACGACAATGCACGTGGGTTGCTACAAGTCAACATAATTATATAATTAACTACAAGAGACAACGGATAACCTTTGCGAAACCTTTATGATCAGGGGGATAAATTACCTTGTCCAGCATGTGTGAAATTAAAAACGGAAATTTTGGATAATTTCTATAAGTTTAATTAACGTAAAATTTGAAGTATACAACTCGTATCCGAACGTTCATTTCTTTAATTATTGGGCCAAGACTCTAATTTTGATGTTGGAATCTCTATTGTTTGTACCTGGATGCTTTACATTTCATGAATTACATCTGAAGTACGCTTGTCACAAGGTAGACTCGCGTTACTCCAAGAAACGTCTTAACAGGCGCGAGGTCGCCCGACGTGTACATTTCTCAACCTCCACGGTGACAAGGCACTAGGCTGCCCGGCGCACCGTAATTACTTCTAAATAACATCCAGTACAAACTACCTTTTTACCTGTAAACTGGACGCCAAGGCACTAGCTTGCCCGGCAATCCAATCTCTTACAGCATCCGTTTCGGGAGACCTGTCCTCCGGTCCTAGCTGACCGAAGCAAAAACAGCCTCTCCCTTCCAAGTCTCAGTTCCAACAGCCGACCTCCCCTACTCTCATCTGGGAGTTTATATATGTTTGGTTGGCGTCTGTTGCCAACCGCCCTTTTTTCAAAATGTTTAATCTTTAACAGCTAAACTGCCCGCCTTTTCTTTGAATGTTCGAAACACGAAGAAAGAACAGAGAGCTACATGGTATTTATACAGGGAGGTTATTTCAGTCGTTCACCGCAAGAGTGACGGCCGTTCGGCGGACTCTTCATGCAACAGGTCCCGGCAAATTGCGTTCAGGAAGTCCGTAACAGAAACCGCTTGTTTTGTAATGTTTCCACTTTTCACAATTAGAGTTACAATTACAATTGAAATAAGCACGTACCTTGTCGCAAGGATACTGTGTGTGTGTGGAAAAGGTGTCCTCCCAAATACAAATATTTCTGGCACCTTATTTCTGACAGAAAATCTTAGATTAGACATCGTTACTTTATCGTCAGTTGTCAGAAAGGGAAGACAGCATCCCGGCGCATAAAGCAAACCGAAAGCGTAAAATGATATTTAAAAGTAATAATAATGATGATCACTAACCTCCTGTGTTATAAGAGATGTTGAAAATGACCTCCTTTAACAGCAATACAACACGTTTCTTAGGTTCAAGAGATCCTGTCTATCGTAATTCCCTGACCACTTTTCTGCAAGAATTCGTTTTCACGTAATTATCGTACATAAAAACTCTCTGTTCAAGACTATATTTGTTTAACGACATAACTAATGAATGAATAACAATTAACACACAATAAAGCACTGGCCATGAGTAGCACATTACAATAACACAGTATAAGCAACACGTGTACTGATAAACGCAAACAGAAGTGAACATGAACGTACACTGACGTCTGGTAGCCGACAGTGTTGCTAACCATTTTTCGGCAATGTCCCTACAGACGTAGTCAAAATGTCCCTACAACTGACCAAATGTCCCTACGCCAAGTAAAGCGACTAAAAAAATTATCACCTCATGAGCATGCAAAACAGAAGATAAAATATACACATTTACTTACCAAGTCTTTCTGCTCGGTGCTTCCACAATTAATGAAGGAGCGAATTTACATTTGCCTATCCTAACTTAACCTAACCGTACCTGGAAGCGGCCCCGGCGCCTACCCAGCGTCGAATAACATGGGTACCTGGGGGAAACCCTGGGGGGTAAAGGCGGTCAGGGGCGTGATGCTGATCACATCACCCCCACTCACGACCGGATCAAGAAAGTGTGGGGCGTTACCCTCACACCCCCTATACGCCTTCATGGCGTGGTGCTATGCACAGGGGAACACTTTACCTTTTTTGTACCTGAATGGTTCGTGGGGCTATCCGTCAATGGTTTGTTGGGCTACCCGTTTTTCGAGCCCAAATTTTAACTATGTTTGCCTTGCCTAACCTAACTTAACCTAACCTTACCGAGAATGCTCAGTGGGGCTATTCCTGAATGGTTTTGCGGTAATTGTGATTACGAACCGATAAAAAATATTTTTTTCGTAGCACTTTAACATCATCGAAGACGCCATTTTAGTATCCTGCAATTTTATGATTGATGTAATGTTGCCAAATTTACCTGTAATCAAATCAGTTCTTCTACATCGTGATTGTCGCTGTCACATGTAAGCACGTTCTTTGGGCAATATACTGAAATGAATAAGTTTATTAATTAGCCCTCCTGCACACTCCACCTAACAATCTGTATAACATTAACAACTTTTTTACTGTTCTCTTCCGCTATTCTTACACAATCCATGCTCTCCAAGTATGAAATCAACAGTGTGGCAACGCTGTAGACAGCGTAACTAATTGTAATTTGTTCATATCAACAAATATGGCTACCATACTTGTATACGGAGAATCATTGCGAGAATTGAAATGCTTATTTTACAACTTCTACACGTTAATTAACATTTTTTCCCCCTCACCCCAACATGTTAACTTGAGATAAATCATCACGAATAATTATTTCGTGAGTATAAGACGTAGCATAGAAATTACAGAAGGGTCCGGTATTGTAAATTCTTGCCTTAATGAATAATAGGGGTGTGCGGGACAGAATTTTTTGGGTCGGGACGGGATCGTTTTCCGAAGCACTGGAAATCTCGAATTTTACAAGTCATTTTCACTTTAAGTGATTGTTTTTGCATTTCTAGAATAAAAACTTACAATTTTCGATAAGTTCCAGAAACTTACAATGCAGAAAACGTCGAGAATTAACGACTTTTTAAAGTAAAGGATCCCGCACACCCCTAATGAATAACGTTGAGTCGTTTACTGTTGATTATGTTATTTGAAGTCATACATGCTGCTGCTGTGCAGAGATAGATGTTGGTTGGTGATGCTGTATTTCCTGCAGTCTTTAACAATTCTGGTCCCATTTTATTTCCCTTTTTTGTTTTTGTATCACTTAACATTGAAAATATTCTTTCCGTTTCCGCTTTAGAATGTGGCAATGTTAGCACTATTTTCGCGAGAGTGGAAATGTTTTCAAAAAGGAACTTGCCTTGAAAGTTTTTGGTAACCGATAACATGTTCCAAAATTCTGATGGAGATTTGTTAGTTAGTTCTTTTTTCTCCTCTTCGCTAAAGTATCCAGATAAACTAATTCATAAAATGTCATTTACCAAGATTGAAAAAAGTACCTACGTTTTCCCTCATTTGGCAAAATCTGTCCCTACGTTCCTACGCGGGCGAAATTTAGTGAAAAGTCCCTATGCTTAGGGACATGTCCCTACGGTTGGCATCACTGCCGACACGTGCAGTATGAAGCGCCCTCTCGCGGCTGACAACTCACCCAACCCCCGATAAGCTGCCGGCGCTGTCGTGACAACTGAGGATAAAGTAGCGATGACTAATCTAAGATTAGATGTCAGAAATATGGTGCCAGAAATATTTGTATTTGAGAGGACACCTTTTCCAGCATACTTGCGACAAGGTACGTGCTTATTTCAATTGTAATTGTAACTGTAATTGTGAAAAGTGGAAACATTAGAAAACAAGCGGTTTCTGTTACGGACTTCCTGTAATGCAATTTGCCGGGACCTGTTGCATGAAGAGTCCGCCGAACGGCCGTCACTCTGGCGGTGAACGACTGAAATAACCTCCCTGCATGGAATAATATGAATACTAACCTAAAAATGCATAATAAAGTGAGATATCCTTATCACATAATATACGCGTAATTACGTATTTACATATTAATAAAATATTTAAATAAGAAACGACACTGTTGCCCTGACACGGGGGTAGAGTAACAAGGTTCATATCCGAAACAACATAAGTTATCTACCTGTCTCTATCCTGACTATTATTACCTATTTTCCTTCAGGTCCATCTACATATTATCTCTTTAGAAGATGAACGACGGACAATTGCGACCAGGTCGACTAACTTCGGGCCTAAGCAAACTGGGATTCCTACACCCAATTACCCTATTCACGAAGAATTGCGATGACCTTTCCACCCTCAACTTTCTCTAGGTGTTTTCTTAACCATCAGGCATTAGAAATCTACCAGTGCTGTGTGATAACACAGAGGTGTGTCTTTTGTTTACTTATATTTAATGAGTAGTAACTTTAACTAAATTGATGCTTATGGAGTGACAATGTGAAGGCCATGTGCAAAAAATCTTACGCAGCATTACACTCACTGTACCGCCTAAAAAACATCTTACCACAAGAGGTAATGAAAACACTTGTGGAATCGCTAGTTTTGTCGCAAATAGACTACTGCGACTTGACGTATGTTGACCTCAATGGTGAACTAGCAAGACGTCTACAGCGAATACAAAATGCATGTGTACGTTTTATTTATAACATCAAATATTTAGACCACCTTACCCCGGCTTTCAAAGACCTAGGCTGGTTGGACCTTTCAAACGCCGTCGCTTCCACGCTCTTACAGCGCTCTACAAAATAGTGCATTCAAGAGAACCCCCTTACCTACTTTCTCGATTTCAACCCCTAAGCGCAGCACACACCTTTGCCACCCGTTCAAGAGACAACTCTCTGCTGGCCATCCCCTCCCACAAGACAACGTTTTACGGAAATTCCTTCACGGTCACAGCCACCAGAGCGTGGAACGACCTCCCCAATGGCATAAGAAACTCTTCTTCTCTCGGCAATTTCAAATCAAAATTAAGAAAGCATCTTCTGGAGGCAACTTACCAGTACTGAAAACAAGGAAAGACAATAAAATGAAACCTTTCTTGATCTAAATTTGTAGGACAAACACCGAGCGACTTTTCTGTATTTTTGTTATGTGTGTGTTCATGCTGTACGTGTATTTTTTTTACGTTTCTTACAGCATATATGTGTATTTTTGTGTTTTGTCTTTTTTGTGTGTTTTTCTCTTTTTGTGTTTTTTATTTTCTTTGGTATTTTGATGTTTTATATTTCGCAAACTGTTAGATATTTCAACTAAATTTGTAAAATGTGAAGTAGAGATGGTTAAGTGTAAGAAAAGGCTTGTGCCTTAACTTCGCCATCCAAAAGAAGTAAATAAATAAATAAATAAATAAAACCTTTAAATACCTAAGAAGAAAATTTGGTACTCCTTAATTTAGATTTATTATTTACATGCATAAATAACAGACTATGGAAAATCACAAATATGCATTTAACATTTTCCCTTTAGAAGACCAATCACCGTGTAACTCTGCAATGCACACAGGGCTAATCGGGGCTGGACCTACAGTTAAGCATATACCAGGTGGTTATAATTAAAGTGACGGTGTTCAGAGTGGTATAGCACGGGCTGTAATGAGAGTAGAAGTCTGAAACTTCGTAGATATGCTAATGAAGCAATGCGCTCGCGAATTATGCAAAAAAAAATTCCAATTCTCGCCACCATGGTAAAAAATGGCGCTGTAAGCAGTCAAAACTTGGAATTTTCCGTAACTCTGACGTCAAAGTCGGTGACATTGCCTAACCATTGTGTGAGCTCCATGGTTGTTGTTGGTGACGCTTGTTGCTTTTTCCTTTAGCAATGTTCATGTAATTCGAATAGTGAAATTGTAGCGATATTTTATTACAAAAAGTATTGTTTTCTGCGATTTATAGTGTTTTTCCTGTAACTATACCAAGTTTTGACTGCTTACAGTGCCATTTTTTACCCTGGTGGCGAGAATTGGAACTTTTTTTTGCATAATTCGCGAGCGCATTGCTTCATTAGCATATCTACGAAGTTTCAGACTGTTACTCTCATTAAAGCCCGTGCTGTACCACTCTGAACACCGTCACTTTAATTATAACCACCTGGTACATGTAAAGATATACAACCAGTTTCAAAGCAAGTAGTTCTTTGTCTGAAGAAGACCATGTTCGAGGGTTGAAACGTTATGCTTCTGGTGTATATATTTCTTATACAATAAATTTTGTCTTGGTCAGCATGTTTTATAAGTAGTTCTAGTATCGAATCTTGGCTGGGGCATGAATGTGCGTTTGTCCAATTGTTTTGTTACTTTTCTGTGGATCAGGAGCGTATTCGGGGCTAGATCTGCGAAGCCTGAAAACTAAAGAGTAGAATACAGAAGAAAAATCTATTATAAATTGTGAATACAATTATTCATTTCAATTAGATGATGATTCTTTAGTTGGCAACCTGATTCCTCAAGAGTTGGCAACCTGATTTCTTATGAGTTGGTAACCTAGCCGCCGTTGGCATGCCAATGATACTTCCTTGAAGACGCCGAGAACGAGTAAAATGTGTGTGTGTGTGTCCATTTATACACGGTGTTCAGGTCCTCCTTCCATAGCCATAGCCAATTGTCATAGTGAGATAGCCCATATCTTGGAATTAGCATACGCCACTGCTGTGGATCATCATGCTTGCGAGGAAGCTAGATGTAGAAAAGAAACGTTAAAATAACCACTGGTTTCTCTACATGATAAAGCTACTTAAAAATCTTGTTCTACTATTGACATTCCACTTTTCTTCAAGTACGTATGTATTAATAACCTAGTATCAAATTGGTGCAATGATGGAGTTAACAAAACACTAACTTCATAAAAATGGCACCCATATTGGCAAGTGTTATTTTCTCTAACCATTGCTTGGCGTTTGATAAAGTAGCAAGACAAAAGGCTTATATCTCAATCTATCATCCTGAACTAGATAGTGAAAAGGCCGATTGATTGATGTCTCTCGGAGACAAGAAAAATATCAACCAAGATTACAATTTTCTATTATTTCCTCTGCCCTTTCATGTGGACTGCCAGGCCAAAGCTTTGACGTCATTTATGATGGATTCTCGTCTTCGATGATTTCTACGAATAGATAGCGTGGTCCATATATAATGGAATTCGCATCTGCGGTTCATTGCAATCATGTATTTGGCTGTTGTGTTGCTGTTGGTGTGCTCGGCTCTTGCCAGTCCCAAACCAAGGCCGGCTGGGGAGTGCGTTGATTCAGAGTGTAACCTGCCGAACTGCAAGTGTTTCGATAGCGGAACACCAGGTGGCCTTGCTGCAGCAGACATTCCGCAGGTGAGTGAGGATTTTGAGGCTTAACCTTTAAACAGCCAATGGGTCATATATTTCAGCCTTTATGAGGACTATAGACTTGGAACAAGTTTCACTTTGTTGCAAAAGGTCCATTCTTTGAAAACAATGCAAAAGTTTGCGCCCTTTTTCCAAAATAACGGGAGAAGAGGGGGCGAACGCCAGATTTTTTTTTTTTCATTGAAATTTGGGGACTTGGCCCCTTCCAACCCCGTTTTTCTCACTTGGACTTTCTGAATTGTACACGGTCGCGTTCTCCGATGTTTTTGCTTTCAAACAAAAGTTTTCCGAAGTAGATTGCTCAAATAGTCTCAGAGATATAACGTTTTTCTGAAATAAGTGTAAAAATTTAAAAATCGCGCGCAAAGGCCGCGGCGAGAGAGGGGTTACTTTCGAAAACCGGCTCGGCTGTTTAAAGATTAACGTAGTACGGGGGCAAAAGTGTTAAGGAAAAAGGTAAGGAAAATGCTTGCGTCTAAAGCGGACTTAAAGCATTCTTTGTTTGATTTCCTTCCAGATTGTCTTACTGAGTTTTGACGACGCTATTACAGCTCTCTTATACGACCAATACTACCAGAATATTATATTCGGGTACAAGAACCCCAATGGCTGTAACGTCACTGCAACATTCTTCGCTACACACGACTACACGGACTACACGAAGGCTTATGATCTGCACAGAAGAGGCAGCGAGATCGCAGCCCATTCCATTACGTAAGTACCATGATTCTCCCACTAGTGGCGCTGCAAGGGAAATGGACATTAGAGACACCTGCTGGCATTTCAGAAATTCACTCTTGAACTCTAAGTTTGGTTCTTTCAGTACAATTGAGTGTTAACCTTTGAAGTTTATGAACCTGATATTTATTATAAAAAAGGTAAAGCGTTCCCCTGTGCATAGCACCACGCCATGAAGGCGTATAGGGGGTGTGGGGGTAACGCCCCACACTTTCTTGATCCGGTCGTGAGTGGGGTTGATGTGATCAGCATCACGCCCCTGACCGCCTTTACCCCCCAGGGTTTCCCCCAGGTACCCATGTTATTCGACGCTGGGTGGGCGCCGGGGCCGCTTCCACCGTTAGAAAAGTTCCCGGATTTGAACCGGCCGGGGATCGAACCCGGGACCTTGAGCATGGTAGTCAAACGCGTTACCGACTGAGCCACCGCGGCCACTCTGATATTTATTATACTCGTACAAATTACGTAAGTACATAATGAGTTAAACAAAATCATAATTACCAAACATTTCTATTGCAACTTACATAAACTAGATTATTTCCTATAGATATCTGGCAAATTTTCATTTGAACACAATGTAAATTATTAAATAACATTGTAATCATCCAACAATTTTTCTTTGTTGGAAGGAAAGTTTGTCTTTTCACTTGCAAACTGAGAAAGTTGTATTTCCTTAACTTGAAATTGAACACGGGAACAATATTAACAAATATTTACAAATATAAAATTTTGGGTAAATTTCTCGTATCGGACAAACGGATTTCTTCAAATTTACAGGAGAAATTACTTACCGAATGCAGTTTCTTTAGAATTGTGGAAGTTCGGGGAAGTGTTTTCTCGCATCGTTCATTGAATTTTGCCGGTAAATCATCTATTTTTCGATATAAATGTGTGACCGATGCACGAAAGCTCTTGCATCCATTTACTTCCAGGTGGATGTAGCCTGTGTCTGATGACGTAATCCCGGTCAGTGTTTCCAAACACGTGTTTTTGTAACTGAAGAAGGTACGTTTCCGCAAATGGTTTGTGGGGCTATGTGTCAATGGTTCATGGGGCTATGTGTCAATGGTTCGTGGGGCTATGCGTCAATGGTTCGTGGGGCTATGCGAGAATGGTGTGTGGGGCTATGCATATTTTTTTTCGAAACCAATTTTTAACTATTGTAACCTATAGTGACCCTACCTAACCTAACCTTACCGGAAATGGTTCGTCGGGCTATGCATGAATGGTTCGTGGGGCTATGCATCAATGGTTTGTAGGGCTAGGTAGGTATTTTTGGGTGCAGTGGGGTGGAAACACTGCATGCCGAGTACGGTAGTGAAACTGTGACCGCCATTTTGCGTGTTACCGAAGGCAAAAAGAAATGAAGAAAACTTACTCGATATGTCGCAAATAGAGCTTATTTCCGTGAAATAAGCGAAATGCCACCTTCAGCAATGTTTATCAATGCAGATTACGTAAGTACGATTATTCAAATTAAATTAACTAGCAAATTTCAGCCGTTTGTCCGATACGAGAAGTTTACCAAATTTTGTTACTGATCTTGAAATTGAAGTAGTTGTCTATAGCCTACCTAAAAAAAGAGAACATTTCCCCATTTTCCTAACAAACCCACCCGGACCATTTTTAAGATACGAGAAAGGGGACATGTCCGTGTAAAAGAGGACGTCTGGCAACTCTACGGACTTGAGCAGCTAGATTCAGTTTTAGCAAGTTGACCATATGTCAGAAGTGGTCGTTCAGACGTCACGTATGCTGTGTAATCTACGTTAAGAGCGCCAAACCTTATCTGCCTAACCTACTGACATGTTTATTCCTGCCATTATATGCTTACGTTAGTAGGTTAGGTTTCGTGCTATTACCTTATTTCTCCACGTTCCTACTCGTCCGTTGAACTCTCATAATATTTTAAGATTGGTGTTGAAATAAAGAAGAAAGGGGGAACCCCCGAAGCAGCCCTTCTCCACCCGCATAGGTCGAGGGTGCCTTAAATATAAACCAGGACGTCTTTTGCTCGGAATTTACGGGTTCCCCCGTTTTTCTTTTATGTGTACTTTGTTTATAATATTCCATGTATTATAATAACTTTGAACATTGTTTGATTTATGAATTTTGATTACAAAACTTTGGAATACAAGATTTGTTCTGGTAGCCAGAACAGGCCTTTTTACATAAGTACACCAATAAAATAAGTTGCAATTTTTTACATACCTATCACTGTAAATATTATTTCAATAGTTGTGGTTTTGTGTGCGTGTGTGTGTACGTGGTACAGTGGGATCCATGAGTATTACCGTGCAAATTGTCCATCACCATGTTCGTGCACTTTATTTGGCCCAATAAGAGCTTCAAGAATTAAAAGAAAACTCAAAACAAGCTGTTGACAACTTCTGTACCAGCATATATAAAAATCCATTGCTTTAAAACACACAGGATGTAAGAGAAAAAGTAATGAAAATAGTCATGGACAATTTGCACGTTAATACTCATGGATCCCACTGTACGCGTGTTTTTAAATAGATTGGGATGTAAGTAAGAGTAACTAAAATAATACAATTTTCGATCGAAAAAGGAAATTTAAGGTAAAACAAGAGTAAGTGTAATTATATTGCAAAACAAAAAGGAAAGAAAAGCTAAGAAATATGATAGGGAATAGGAAATAAAGTTAGTATATTGGAAGTAAAGAAACTATTCTTAAGTAAATAACATAACTAGGGAGCGGAAGTTGATGAAATGTCATCTTTTTTCTGACATCTCGGACACGATGTCCATTAAATATACACAATATTACACTTCGTCTAGAACCCAAAAAAGGTAATTTTAAAGTGCAATTTTTTTTTGTTCTTGCATTTTTTGCCAATTTTCAGGTTTTAGGTCATTTCCCCCGATTTTCGTCATTTTCGCAATATTCGGTGTATTGTTTCGTCATATTTTGTCACTTCTTTCATTTTGGTAATATTCTTGAGTCTTTTCACCAAGGTGAACATAGGCCTATATATATCATTAAATTGTTTTAAAATTATTCGGTTGTTTCCATTGGAAATCCTCGTTGCACATATTAATTGAATGTGCATGTGGTATCATGTGGTTTCTTTTTTTAAAAGCAAGATTACATTTTGTTTAATTTCCTTCCCATTTCAATTTTTAACCTGAAACTAACAAATTTAATGGTCATTTTTTTGCATTTTTTACGTCATTTTTTCCCACTTTTTAGGACATTCTATAGGTCATATGCCTATATTTTATAGGTCATCAACTTCGTTTTCGTAAACATAACCTTACACTTATACATATCCTAGATTAAAATAACTCTCTTTACGTTACAATTTTCAGTCACAGCCAACAAGGTAACGCCACAGGCGACGTGATACAGGCTGAATACGTCGGAGACAGGCAGATGTTTAACCTCTATGGCCGAATTCCAGAGGAGGACATCACAGGAATCAGAGTTCCCTTCCTCAACATGAACGGGGACACATACTTCCAAGTTCTTCACGACAACGGCTTCCAATACGATTGCTCGTGGGGCACATACAGTTATCGCAATCCACCTATCTGGCCTTACACCTTGGATTATATATCGAATCAGGTAAGTTGAGATTTTTGCGTTTCCTGTCTTTACAACATGCCCATGGCCCATGAACTGGATAAGCGGCAACCTCTCAGAGCCATTTGTTCAATGATTGCAACTTGCTAAAGTTTGAGGCAAATTTATCACAACAAAATATATGTGCTAATTTGAAGCCAACTGGTGATAAATATTTTGCTTTCTGAGTTTTGATTACACAATTAGCCTTTGTTTACAAAAAAATGAATTATGACTCAATATAGTAATTTTCTTATGACGTGATGGCATGCGTCCAAACCGAAATTCAGTATTATGAATCTGAAACTTTGAAGATCTCTGTGTGGGACCTGTAGAATTCTCATCAAATTGGAGGATCGAGCATACCAAGCTGATTTAGCCCACTAAAAGCACGGTCATGAAATTAGGCGGGTGGCAGAAGTTCGCGCTGTTGTCACGTTAGCACACAACGCCTTGTGTTCGGAGGTTTAAGAGAATGAAAGATCTCGTTGTATAGTTGGTCCTTATAATCTATGTGATACAAACTGACAGAATTTGCTCGAAAGGTCAGGGATGACACAAAAGTGCCCCGGAGAGAGGTCGGTCTGACGCTCGAACGAGGCAACGCAGCCCGGTTGACGTTGCCACACCGTGCGCGGGAAGCAGCGACTTCTGTCCCGCTCTCGCTTTTTCTCCCACATGTGGCACCAGCGCAATTCTCCCGCCTATTTTCATGGCAGTGTGTTTAGACATGGAATGACCCTTTTGCAAGTAAGTGAAATAGAATGGAATTGAATGGAGTTGTTATTAAGATATGCAGCAAATTTACCATAGAGTCACTCGGGGGAATACGCCCACCTTTTTTTGGCGGTTTATAGCTTCGCTAAATGAAGGAGTGTCGCAATGAAAAGGATGTCAAATGAAATATACATGTTTTGTTATTGTTACCTATAAGTTTTATTACTGTAAGTCTTATAGCAAATGAACCATAGAAAAATTAACAGATGAACGTCAATTTGGGCAAATCACCCCGTGTTCAGGGTAAAATGCCCACCCATTAGGGGTAAAATGCCCAATACAAGAAACAATTGTTGTAATACTTGACATGACATATTTAAAGGAAAATAATACACAGCATTAACCGGAAGATTATTAACGTTTGTTTCGTAAACAGAACATCATTTGTACAGACAAGCATAGCGTTTCTAACAACATTTATTTTGAATTTACCATAGCCTCTTTTACTGTTTACATTTGTGAGAAATTGCATTGCACTTTAGACACATGGACGTGAATTTGGTACATATTTCATGCATCCACATACTACAACGAATACACTCGATCCAGACACATTTTGGTCCTTTCTTCTCATAATAATGCCCATGGGCATATTGTATTAATTTCTGTGGGTATATCACCCCACAGCTACAAGTAGAAAATTGAATCACTGGGTTGGCAACTCTGAAGCACCATGCGGCAGTTTCACTGTGCAGATATGTTTCCCTCACTCTTGATCTTTACACCAAATATAATTCAGTTTCTTTCTCTCTTGGGAATATTATTGCACACTGTTAATACAGCAACGTCCAAAAAATTATTACCTCATAAATTGTCTTCTTACCTCATGAATTTAGCCCTGGATGGCTTCAGATTCTTTTCACAAGCTCCAAAGCTGCTGCCTCGTCTCACCACGGAGGGCGCTTTCAAACAAGAGTCGCAGAGTTGCCATAACATTAACGTTTCGCGAGATACGAGGGAGTGGGCTTTTAACCCCAAGGGGCATATTCCCCCTTGTGACTCTAATCAGTACTAGAAATACGTAGACAAATCGATAAATGAAATATTGTTTCTTTCCACAGGACTGTCCCGTAGGAACATGTCCAGTGGAATCTTACCCTTCAACTTGGGTCGTCCCGATGGTTGACTGGATGGGATCTAACGATTTCCCTTGCTCAATGCTTGATGCATGCATTATGTAAGTAATTAACAGTAATTATGTTGTAATTAACGAATACCAGCACTCGTTAATAACGAATTACATGACATATTAATATAAAGTAAGGTGTGCTTGTACAGTGGGATCCATGAGTATTATCGTGCAAATTGTCCATCACCATGTTCGTGCACTTTATTTGACCCAATATGAGCTTCAAGAATTAAAAGAAAACTCAAAACAAGATGTTGATAACTTCTGCACCAGAATACATAAAACTCCATCGCTTAAAAACACATAGGATGTAAGAAAAAATTTAATGAAAATAGTCATGGACAATTTGCACGGTAATACTCATGGATCCCACTGTACGTACATTCCTCAAAATTTGTATGTTACTATTCAGATATTAGTTTCCAGCTTTCGCCAGTCTCAAACTTACAGGACGGTAGGAAACAAAGAACTGAGAAGTTTCGATTTCTACAGTAAAGCACGGGTCTTTCTTGTCGCACAACAGTTTTGCTACCTTGTGCATACATAGCTAGCCTGCCTAACCTAACAACGTAGGCATTTAGCCTAAAATTAAAAAGCTTTCTGCCGTGACGTCAGAACATAAGGTTGCTCAAGTGGTGTGCGATAAGTGAAACCCGTAAAGCACCGGTTAAATGACACAGATTCAATGAAAAGACTGGGTTTTCAAACAAAAAAATTATCACAGACTATAAAATATCAAGTACCAAAATGTGTTTTAAACACTTGTAAAAAAAATGTTTAAAACACATTGTTTTAAACGTTTAAAACATTTGTAAAAAAAACAAAGCCGTGTGTTTTAAACGTTTAAAACAAAGTGTTTTAAACACTTTTGTTTTAAACATGCCAACCCTGATGTTATGTCGCTAACTTCAAGATATAACACCTGTTAATTAAAGTTAATTAAATAGTCTTACCGCATTTATTAATAGAACAATTCCGAACAAAATAGACTGACTTGCGATTTCACTGCGATAACAGTCTTCAATGTATCAAAACTGTCACGACATTTATTTCTTCCCTCAAAGCAAAGCATATATATATATATATATATATATATATATATATATATATATATATATATATATATATATATATATCAGAGGCGTCTAGTGAACGCATGCGTCAATTGTGGGAAAAAGGACAGCTTGCTCTGCGACGACATTCACGAGCATTTCTACATTCTAACTTCTTCATATAGGAGAAGTATTTATTTTACACGAGAGCGCTCAACTAAGCTCATATTACATTTCTTGGATCTGAAGTGACGCATACGTCAATTGTGAGAAAAGAATTATTACTTTCTTTCACTTCAGATCCAAGAAATGTAATATAAGCTTAGTTGAGCGCTCTCGTGTAAAATAAATAGTTCTCCTATATGAAGAAATTAGAATGTAGAAATGCTCATGAATGTCGTCGCAGAGCACCCTGCCTTTTTCCCACAATTGACACATGCGTTCACGAGACGCCTCTCATATATATATAGACGGTATTTGAAAGTTAATGGTTCTTATTATATATTGCGGAAGGTCATTTTATAGATACCAGTTTTTCATGCTACTATTAGTCTATGTGGGTTCTTGGCAATCAAGTAATCCATTGTTGATGCTTTCTCAGTTCCTGAAAAATATTTCTTTGAAATATGGAATTAGAGCCGCGGTAGTCTAGTTGGTTGTGTGTCTGACTGTCATGTGGGAGACCCGGGTTCGATTCCTGGGATGGTCGTTCTGAAGTCTGAATTTTACCAGCCTAGTTCCTGCATAAAGTGGCTCTGGGACTCACCCAGCCTCAAATCAATGTGTATCTGCGGGCAACTCTGGAAGGTAAAGGTGACTGTAGCATGATGCTCATTGCATCAGATCCAAAATGGCTGAGATCCAGAATATATAGTGTGTATGTAAATGTGCCTTCAAGGCATGGTGGAACTTTACCTTTGACCTTACGTAATATGGAATGTTTATTTGCTGCAGAGTCTATATATAGATTGTTTTCCTTACCTTCATTTTGCGGCAAGTCTTTTTATAGTTAGGTTTTTGCATTATTTACGATGAAATGAATTTTGCAGTTGCATCTATATAGATATGATTTTCTTTTTGGTCGCACTTCTCTTCAAGGTCGCCACAGGAAAGAGGTTAATTCAAGTGCAAACTGTCTATTGTAGCATTTGTATGTACGCTGTAGTCACGGTGCTAACGTGACTATTTCCAGAGTAATATTGCATCTATCATATTATTTCTGTATTTTAGTCCAGAAAATATTACAGACTTTGCTTTGGTGTTAAAAACAGGACAAGGGGTGGAAGTGGGGGAAAGATTATGGTGCAGACTGCGCCATGGATATTTTTTTTTATCCTTTTAATGGTGTTGTGCTGAAAAACACAGATGGAATTTATTACAAGAAATAAATCGTAATAATAATAAAGTGAATAATAACGCATTATTTCGAGAAATAATACTGCATGGGCGTCCCAAGGAAGGGGGTTGACAAGGTCCCTCACATTCCTTCCTAAAATTGACATCGTTTATTTGAGGGTAGAAAATGTAAAAATCAATAGGGCCCAAGATCCTTATTTTTTATTGCGATTTCATCATGCTACGAATGGAATTTTTACATGGTTCGATTTCGATGTACGTTTGTTAACACATACTGCGGAGTTTTAGTGATTACTGAAGGTTTTGTTCAATATATGCTTTCGTGGTTAGGTTATGTTTGGTTCCCTTAGCATTAAAATAAAGTCCCTAAATGCACTATACTAAGGTTGCAATTTACTTCTACATTCATTCTCATGCTTCTATGTTATTTACTGTCGCTTGTCGACGGAGAATATCTTGTCCATGAGAAGTGCGCCTGCTTGCGTAAGGTAATTTTCAAGTAGTTTTTTTTAAACATAAATAACTTTTTTCGAGTCCAAACAGTGCTCATTACCTTAACGAAGGTTCAAATTTCGTGTGACAATGATTTCCAAAATTCCACGATAATTAGTCTTTGTGCTAGGAGAAATCATAAAACAATCGGAACCGTTACCGAAAGTGGACTTAAAACATCAATTGATATGAGATAAATAACAGGACATATATTCCGTCACTAAAATGTTCTCCCCCGCGGTGGCTCAGTGTCGGCCCCCGTGGCGGAGTGGTTAGCACATCTCGCTATGACGCCAGGGCTCCCGGGTTCGACTTGGATGTTTGTGATTGTCTGTCCTGAAAAGTCCTGAAATTGAGATTTGAATAAAATGATATGAGTGAATGAAGTGTGATTGGGGAACCTTTCGCTTAGGGGCTTTCCTTTTTTTTAAAAAAAATATAAAGAAATAAAAAAATAAAAAGTCGGTAACGCGTCTGACTACCATGCTAAAGGTCCCAGGTTCGATCCTCGGCCGATTCAAATCCGGTAACTTTTCTAAAGTTGGAAGCGGCCCCGGCGTCCACCCAGCCGCGAATAACATGGGTACCCGGGGGAAACCCTGGGGGGGTAAAGGCGGGCAGGGGTGTGATGCTGATCACATCACCCTCATTCACGACCGGATCACCTATGCGTGGTGCTAAGCACAGGGGAGCACTTTTCCTTTTTTTATAACTTTCAACGATTTTCTTTCATTTGGGTGGGTAAAAGTTATTACATAATATTTAATATTTTTTATGTTTCCTTATCTGATGTTTAAAGTAAATCTCCCCCTGTCATAATAATACTAAAAAAAAAGGTAAAGTGCTCCCCTGTGCTTAGCACCACGCCATGAAGGCGTATAGGGGGTGTGGGGGTAACGCCCCACACTTTCTTGATCCGGTCGTGAGTGGGGGTGATGTGATCAGCACCACGCCCCTGACCGCCTTTACCCCCCAGGTACCCATGTCATTCGACGCTGGGTGGGCGCCGGGGCCGCTTCCAACGTTAGAAAAGTTCCCGGATTTGAACCGGCCGGGGATCGAACCCGGGACCTTTAGCATGGTAGTCAGACGCGTTACCGACTGAGCCACCGCGGCATAATAAGTAAATTATTATTAGTTATTGATTGGCATTATTAATTAAAGGCCTCGGGTGTCAAACATGATAAGTGACATTTTGGTTATTTTTGAGTTACAATGTAAAATCTTCGATCCTTCTTTTCGAGTGAAATTGCCATGTCATACAATTTGCATTGGACTCAGTGAAACCTTCTGAAATTAGTAAACACAACACGAAAACAATTAATCTATGGTATAGCTTCTAATAACCTTTTCTCTTAATGAACTCAGAAATTATCAAAATACCACTTACCATGTTTTACATCGGAGGTGTAAGGGAACCCGGGTTTGATACCCATAGTGGTTCGGATCCCATTTTAAACTGTAGGTCCAGTCCCGATTAGCCTTACTGCGCATAAAGTGGACTTAAAACACAAACTCACTCACTCACATTATTAATTATGCGATTACGTAATCAATTCTATATCAACTGGTTAACCACCTACAACCGGGAAGGAATAACCTGGCAGTGACGTCACTCCCTGCTAAGTCAGCGTTGCCAACTACTATGAAAGGAGCCATGGAGTAAAGATCGCGGTGCAAACTACCAACCTTCAATTTAAAGTTAGCACTGCTAGATGTTTATTTTATGTTTATTTATTTTAATTATTTCATATAACTTAATTCGGCTTTCAGCAAACCTTCTGCATGCAGAATATTTTAAGATGACAGCCACGACTTCATTTCATCCTTCCTGCTGTTTGATGTTGGGATTTTTTACTCTAAGTTGTGTGCCTTCGGAAGGAGAGGTGAAGGTGGGAGATGACGTCACTGCCAAGTTATTCCTTCTGCGCTATAGTACTTTCCGTCGAACTCCACAATGTGATTCCACTCCATGGAGATTAACGTGTTGAGTGGTGAAGCAGCATTAGATCATATTTACGATATTAACTTACACGTTGTAACTTACTCTTCAGGGGCGAGACAACTGAGGAGGTCCTTGGGGTCATGAAGGACAACTTCAACCATCATTACACGAGCGACACCAGAGCACCTTTCGGAGTCTTCATGCACGCAGCCTGGCTCGTGGGTTACGAGACTCACTGGGAAGCTTATCAACAGTAAGTACCACAAGGTGATCAGAATAGTCAAGATGTAGCTACTTCTAACGATCTCATTAGTATGGCAATGATTTTCATGTCTTTGCATGTTTTATTTCTGGTAATCGAGAAATGTTGTTACTTATTTTGTCACAAATTAATATTTTTAAGATGAATATTTGTTGGGGCGTTTTTGTATACTTTTAGCAGTGCCGGATCTTCGTTAATACAAATGCTAGGGAAAATGCTTTCGCCTAATTTTTTTGAGAGCCTTTTTTTGTTTACAGTAAAACCTCGTTAATCCGGATTAATGGCGGGATAAGTTGACCGGTTTAACGAAAGTCCGGATTAACTGAAATAACCTAAAAGAACAGTAGAAAGTGCATTAAAACACCGTTTATAGGAACAAAACACGTTCATTATGGTGTATTTAAAGCGCAAAGGCCTAAATACACCATACAGTACAGTACAAAGTCTGGCAGAAACAGATTTTCATCAGTGGTTGACTGCCTTTTCTTTGGGAAGTTCTCTTGTTGACTTCTAGCCACATTTAAAACCTTGCATTCGGCTTTTTTTCCGGTTGCCTGTCCGGATTAAGCTACGTCCGGCTTATCGGAGTTCGGATTAACGAAGTTTTACTGTATTTGTGATTTCTATTAAACTGTGATAATTTTGAGATAACTGAGCAGTTGTTGTAACAAGATGGACATAGGAAGAAATACTGGGGAAAAGAGCTATTCCTGGGAGAGTGACTCAACAGATGGACAGTTTGATTCAGATGATCATTGAGACCAATCAACGTAATATTTGTAAGAGCGCCGTGAAAAATGAAAAATATTTTCCATCAACAGTTATTTTATTTGCAAAAGAAACTTATTTTTCCAATTGCCTCCACGATGTTGCAGTGATAACGTCATCGTATTGTAATCAAAGGGTTCCGGGTCGATACTTAATTCTTGTTCTACATAAAAGTGATTCACATAAACAAAAGAATGCGATTTCCGCAATTTTATTGACAGTTTTGTTCTATCACAGACAAATTAATAGGCAGATATTCACCCCAGGACGCAAACCATCTTCGCCAACAATTCAATTCCCGCAAGAAGTTGAGACACTCACCGATAGGAGGCGTCAAAAAGTGCCAGTGGCGCCTCAGAGCGGTGGCAGTAAGAACTTCTTGCTGAGAGTAAGCTTCAACTTGGGAAGCGTGACGTCAGAGTATTTGCTCATTTGTCTGGTTCTTTCTTGACAGGTTTTTAGAGTATCTGGGTACCTTGGACGACGTATACGTCATAACAGTGAAGCAGATGTTGGATTGGGTGCAAAATCCCACCCCTCTGTCTGACATAGATAGCTTCGAGTCTTGGCAGTGTGCAGCGTCGGAGGGTGACCTCCCAGCAGACGAATGTGGCGCAGGTCACGTGTGCCCTTACACTAACAGTACTCCGGGCGGGGAGAGGTACATGACCATCTGCAATGGCGTCGATTGCCCACCGGCGTACCCGTGGCTCAACAACCCCACGGGAGAGGCGTAAGCAGTGCAGGATAGAAATTGATTTATCTTGCACGAGTCTAGGAGATTTGTCGAGGCACTAGATGCATTGCCTATTCTCTTCATTTTAACAACAGGCTGTTACTCTTAATAGTTTGCCAATAAAAATATTTATTTTGAGATTTGCCCGTCTTTTTGTATTTTCCTTGTTATCCATTTTCAAGTAAGTTATGGCCGTCGAAAAGGGGGGGATCGAACCGGTAGGTCAAACCCCTCCCCCCTTTCCATCCTAAAAATTGGCTTTGTTCAGCAAAAAGCTCGTTATTTTTATTGTTAATAACACAAATAAAGTTCTTAGTATTCGACAAAAATAACAAAAGTAGAATCTACGTTTGATCAACAAAATTGTGTATAAAATACAGGGTTGTGATTGTTCAATTCTACCACTTAATGCAAAGAATAAATGCTTCAACAGTTTTCAAAATTCCAAAAAATACAAGTGTGGGAGGTCAACCAATATAACTTTATTAGTAACGTTTAAAGCTTTATCTTGAACGAGGTGTGTTAAAGTTTATAACAAAATAGAATAATTATGCATTTCAGTCCATGAATTGTATGAAATGTAAAAAAATAGTATTTATTACTTTTCCCATCAATTTTTATCTGTCCAAAAGAATTTGTGTAACTTTTTGGCAGAGGAGCAATCAAATTTATGTGGGTCAGGACCCCTCAGGCCCCATGTTGACTGTGTTGCCACTGATGTAGGCCGATAAAGTTGGGTAATAGCAGTGACGTGCACTGAGGAGTAGCTAGTCTAGCAGAGATAGATCAATCAATCTCACATTTCGAATTATATTCAAATCACAATATTTATTGTTTTGTTAAAGCCACCACAGCTCATACGCAACACTTTCTTTTCCACGCGCTTCTCGTCCATCGGTGTTCTCCGCGGGCAAAGCTGGCTGGATACCCTAGCTCGCTCTTCTTCCGCCAGACCAGTTTCCAGGTAGAAACGGCCGGCCCAAGGAAAAGGAAGATTTCTACCTCTACTTCCCTTGCCCCCACGCCCCCCGCTGAAATGGTTGAAAGCCCAGGCTTTCAGGTCCCCCAGTCTATCTCCTATAGGACAGATAGGGGATTGGTTTCTCATAATTTTTTTGTAAATCCTCTAAAGAACACAGGGTAAAATTTTCTGCAGTAATGTTCTCTGTATTTACACAACCTTATACACGTTGTACAATATGTGCGTATGTATAATATGGGATGTAGTTTTATTATTTATGAAATGGGAACGTTATATGCAGACAATAATGTTATGCTTTCTTTTTTTTCTTTTTCAAATATGGAATATATAATGATTAAATTACAAATATGTGCTCAGGCTCTCTCTGACTCTCGTTTTAGTAGTGTTTTATTTATATATACTACTCTTGGTCTCTAACGATCTGTTGTTTTAAGTCCACTTTATGCACAGTAAGGCTAATCGGGACTGGACCTACAGTTTAAAGTGGGATCCGAACCACTATGTGCCTCCACCGGGAATCGAACCCGGGACCCCTTGCTTACAAGGCGACGACGCTACCATTGCGCCATCGGGGAGGCCTTGGTCTCTAACAGTCATAAATACGGATGTATTTATTTGGGCAAGAGAACGCGTGTTCATCAGTGGCGTAGCATGGGCATTTCGGGTGGGAACGCCAAGTCCGAAGGAAGGGTCGGCCCTTTCTTGCTTAATAATTTACTTATGGTATTAGTCGCCACAGGGATTGTTTATTTGCCTGAAGTCAGCTGGGTTTTCAATAAAACATCATCCATGCATGTTTTAGCTAGACAATTAGATGCCTCACTATTCCACAAATGTTTTGAACCCTGGTGTTTTATACCTTTCTGCATGACGCAAGTCATTAGAAAACCTACCTGAATCACAAGCGCCTTTGAACAACAGCAGACGTCATTGTTGTGGTTGATCCAACTACTCATTGATTTGGTTTATTTTACTTCGCTTTTCTACCACTTTTGGTTAATCGCGAATATGAATATGAGTGATGATATTGATGAAGGGACACTGACAAAGAACACCCGTGCTCACGCCGGGATTTGAACCAGGGACCTCTGTCGTCTTGGCGCACTGTGCAAAGCAGAGTGGATGATCCAAATATCGTACACTCTACTGACGTAACAGTGCCGATTAGTAATTCAGACCACTGTTTATTACATCTTGAGAATGCTGATAAACATTTTAAAATAATTTTGTCCAGAGACCATTCGATGTTAAGAGTTTTCAAATGAATGCTAAACATTTCCATTGACACAATATTAAGCAGTTAGATAATAACGAAAAAATACAATAAAAAATTAATAGTTTTGCGGGTTAAGTGGTAGAGCAGCAACACGCTGAATTTCTACCACGAGGACTTCACCCACTTACTTCACAAAAACTGTGTTGATCTTTTAGTTTCAGGCCTCCCCCATGGCGCAGTGGTAGCGTCATTGCCTTGTAATCAAGGGGTCCCGGGTTCGATACCCGGTGGAGGCACAAGTGGTTCGGATTCCGCTTTAAACTGTAGGTCCAGTCCCGATTAGCCATACTGTGCATAAAGTGGACTTAAAACACCAACTCAACAACAACAACAACTTTTAGTTTCTAATACACATCGCTGTTCGTGCGATAAATTATACAATGCAGTGACCATTAAGAAGCAGTATATTTGAGATTGGTAAAGTTACGTCAGTCAATATTGCGTATTGTAGCATCACATATCACGAGTTGCATGAGAGCGAAGAACCGGGTAGGAATGCTACCGCTGTCGTCTGCTTCAGAAGGCAGGAAGGGTCACATGAACCAATCACGGTAGACCTCTCGTACGCCAGCGTAAGAGAGCCCATTTACGCGCGTGCTGTAGAAATGGAAGCTTTCCATCCATAAAGGCAGCAAGGAGTATAGGAGTCCTGTACGCCGAACCTCGGCGTCCGGCCGGGAAAGGCATTGAAAAGAGATGCTAGAACGAGTGTTGAGAGTGGAGCGTTGCAAGCGGATCGCGAAAAATAGCTATTATAATGCCATGAAGGTCAAACATATTTGAAATTAGTCACGTTTTACTTTATAATCACAGCATTTTAACATTTTTGAAATTTTAAATCTGGGAACGCCGGGCGTACGGGCGTACTGTAACGCTACGCCACTGGTGTTCATATTGTTGTTGGTTTGGTTTATTTTACTTCGCTTTTCTGCCACGTTTGGTTATCGCGAAAATGAGGATTGAGTGATGATATGATGAAATTGGTGAAGGGACCTCATATGAACAATCCAGGTCAGGATTCGAACCCGTGATGAGTGCGCATTCTTATCCTATGTGTTGCAGTGAATAATGAAATAATTTGGAATGAAAAATGTATCTCAGAACTCAAAAAGTCAAATGAATATCATTGAAGAAACTACAAAAAAGTGTGTTGTGTTTTGTTACTTGTCACCAAATCAACCAAGCGTGAGGGAGTGGTTATCACAGCGCGCTACGACACCAGGAGTTCCGGGTTCGAACCCGACCCGGGCATGGGCGTTCCCTGTGCTCGTCCCTTCATCAATTTCATCGTATCATCTTCGCAATTAACCAAATGTGACAAAAGAGCGACGCTAAGTAACAAAAATCAAATCAAATCATTGATTAATTGCTCAATTTGGTTTATTTTACTTCGCTTTTCCGCGACCTTTGGTACGACAAAATTGATGAAGGACACACAGTGTGTCACACACAAAGAACACAAATGGCCAATCCGAGATTCGAACCCAGGATCTCTGGCTTAGAGTCAAATCAAATAGTTTTTTATTTTCGAATGTGGGTGGGGTTACGTGTACTTTTTTCTAGTACTCATTCATAATTTTGCAATCTTTTCCTGTTATTGACATTCTTCTTTTTTGTAGGAATACTGGCCCTAAAGGGAGGGGGGTATGATCCACACCAACCCCCCCCTTGAGCACGCCACTGACTGCTACCCCAAGTGTCGACGTCACTGCACGTTCACTGGGTAATAGCACACATGGTCGGCATGTTACCAAAAATGTAACTATTCAGAATAGACAACGCTAAAGTGACAAATCGCATACGAGCAGCGGTGTAATTATTAGTGCAAATCATGGGGGAAACTTGACTAAATGTATGAAGTCAAAGACTCCGTGTCATTATTATCACAATTTACCCTGAAGCAAGGCATAAATATCATGAAATAAACAAAAGTGAAAGTACCATAATGTGAATCGATACAAAATCTTCAGGAATAAGCCAGCGAAAGTATTATCAAATTTAAAAATAATTATAAATATAAGAATTAAATATTAAAATTATATTTAATAATTTCACTTATCCTAAAAATGTCTTTCTCTGCTTTTTCTGGTGCTGAATTCGCTCTCGACTTTCAAAGAGTCTTACAAATGAGGTGATGTCTATGGAAGATAGAGAACCTGGCAACCAGTGGCGTCTAGTGGCCTCAAATTTGGCCGGGGCTTATTTTTTAAAGAATTTAAAATATAATGACAATTCACTTGAATTACAAAAAATAGGTATTTTTTCTTCTAGACTACAAAACTGGACTTACTTTTTTGAAAGAATTTAAAATATAATGACAATTCACATGATTACAAAAGAAACAGGTATTGTTGTGAAACATACTTTTCTACGAACGTTGACTCCTGTTCTTCTGCTCAGCAAATTTTGTTATTACTTTTCGATGAAGCCCTCTATGTTTGAAATGTATTCTATCTCTATTGTAAGCAAGTGCCAAGGCATTTGGTCTGTCTTGTCCCATTGCATTTCTTTAGCAGGTTTTAATACGCTTCAATGTGCTGAAACATCGTTCAGATTCAGCTGTTGCCACGTGAGTTATTAAAACTATGTTTGTCATTTTTACTGTTTCTGAAAAGGTTTAAATAATTTTAAATAAAAAATGAATGCAATCTACTGATAGAGTTTATGTTTTTCATCTCTTCACTACAATAAAGAACACGAAGTTCCCTCTTTAGTTTTCCCTCTTCTATGAAGGGAAATAAATCTGGGAAGATGCCTCTGTTTAAAGATTGTTCTCTTTCATTATGTCCTCGTAGAGCAAGTTCATGTCGACCACAGAATTTTAAGCAATCGATAATTCTATTTAATATATGCCTATTTTTCCGGACAAATTCATTGTGTCTTGTAATTGACAGCCTATGTCCTTCATCAATTTGTGTTCGAACATCAACCCTGCCAAACTCACTCAAACATAGCGAATGAAAGCCACCACAACACTACAGAACAACACGCGAGATCGAACGCGACGTGAAGGAAGTAGCCCCGAACCAGCACTCAAATCCATTGCACTCTCCCCTCCTCTCTCTGCTAGCACGTGACCTTCACTGTAGCGTAGGTGGGTGTAGGCCACGCCTTCCTTTGCGTTATTACGACTATTCTAATGCATCGAGAACTGTAAGTATTAAATCATTATGTAGAATAAGAATTACCCTTCAAAATAGAGCATTGATATAGAAATTCTATCAATTTAGCTGGTTCTTGTGCCAATCTTAAAATGTAAGATTTGGAGCAAGTTGCTACCCGTTCCGTTAGATATATTGCCATGAACATGTTAGAACCGTATCGAGGCAGGAAGTGAAAGTGCACTGTTGTGAGTGTATTACCAAGAATAAACTATGGTATTACGTTGTGCCTTTTAAAATAAACACTGTTAAAAGAAACGGACATACTGTACAATGTATGAAATCCACAGCTCAAACATGGAGTTGTAAATCTTGTTCCAAAACGAGATGAAGAATCTTGACTTTTACAAAATAATCCAGGATCTAAAAGAAGTTACGAACTTAAAGAAAGTGAACTTGGTAAATCTCTTGGTAACAGTTTCATACATCGGAGACACATTTCTTCAATTTTATAAAAGAAACTACTTACGGAAATGAGTTTTTCCAAGGTTTGCAACGTTCGTCGAGGTATTTTCTTTCATCGTGGAATATATTTGACCGGGAAATCACATGTATTTTTCAAGAGAAATATCTCACCGACGCACAATTGCCATTGCATTTCATTGCTTGCCCTACGACAACCGGATGCTGCATACGTTTGTTGACGTAAGACCCTGTCAGTGTTTCAACCCCCCATTTTTTTTACTATGCTTTCCTAACGTAACCAAACCTAACCTAACCTTATCGGAAATGGTTCGTGGGGCTATCGGTCAGCTACCGTGCATACTGATTTGTGGGGCTATCCGTGAATGGTTCGTGGGGCTATCCGTGAATGGTTTGTGGAGCTATCCGTGTATGGTTCGTGGAGCTATCTGTCAGCTACGCTGGCTATCCGTCAGCTACCCGTGCATAATGTATAATTTCCACCGGTGACGAACACGATAGAAGGTATTTTTCGGTGAAGAAGGTTGAAACACTGCATACCCACAAGTCAAGATGTGCCCGCCATATTGTGTGTTCCGAAAGCGAAGAAGGGAATAAAAAAAAAGCACTCAGAATGTGAAAAATTGTGTTTGTTTTCGTGTAAAAAACATAATGGCACCTTGAACTATGTTCCGCAATACACAACTGGTAAGTACGAACCATAGGAAACACAAAATATGCGATTTTAATGTGTCTCCGATCTATGAAACTGGTACCAATCTCTGAACTTATCTAATTTGACTTTTTATAATATAGCCATTTTAACGTTTTTGCTCATGAATTGTACGAGTTCATTTTGAATGTCAGAACGTGGATCAGTGGCGTAGCAAGGTGGAGAGCGAAGTGGGCGACCTGCCGGGGCCTCCCGCCCTTCGCACGATAAATGTAATAAATAGAAGAATATCTTTAAAAATGCACTATTACTACTACTTTGGTTAAAGAAAATTCCAGCAGTGTGTTACAAGAATTTACCTCTGCCAAGTATAAATTTCTCCGTAGCATATTATTAAATATTGTTTTCGTCAACAATTTATTATCATTATTCAAATATGATAATTTGCTGACGTATCCTTGAAGATTTTGTATCGATTCAAACTGAGATTTCAAATTTAAAGAACATTTGGGGCCTCGCATTCTAATCTCGCCCAGTACCTCGCCATATGTTGTTACGCCACTGATGTGGATAATAATTGTGAATCTTATTTTGTTGTAACTCAAGCGTCTGAAATGTTCTTATAGTACTTGGTAAAGCAATTTCACCAAATCTATGAAATTTCCTAAATTTTGTCTTGTTCCTCCTGTGGATAATGTTTCTCTACGTCAACGAACCGCCAAGTTAAGAATGAGAAGCCAAAAATTGTGTTACGCTTATCAATTTTTCTATGAGATTACGCCACTATTTTTTTTTTTTTTTTTTTGAGGGAGGGGCTTCCTGGATATTTTAAAACCAGACAGGTACACCCACTTTATTTGAAATACGAACTATTTGACGTATTGATTCAAATTGTAATGTTCAGAATTTAAACTCTGATAAGAACAGAATATTTAGTTTTATTGCCTAGAGAAATTAGACATTTCCATCTATTTTTATCAATTATATTTATTAAATTTTAAAATGTAAACCCCATACGACGCGAGGTCCAAGGCTGTCGCCCACTTCACCCAGCACTTGCTACGCCTCTGCAAAATACCACACACCAACGGTGCTATGTTCTACTCCTGGGTAAGGCACGAAAATTTGGCTGTTTGTAATGCTTATCTAGTCCATCAATTCACTACTCATTTTCACAGACGTCCCGAAGGGGGGGGGGGGGCAAGGGAGCCACGCCCCCCTGGAAAATGAATGTCCACCTACAAAGTATATATTTCACACATAATTTCATTTATGTTAATTATTTAAATTCATTGAAGAAGCATGAAAATTTCAGACTGAAGTAGTGTTTTTTGAGGGCGTCATCATTATTATGGGTACATACGTATATGCCTCCTTTGTCCCCCCTTGGAAAATTACCTTGTTTGCCCCTCCCTGGGAAAAATCTTGCTTCATGCTCATTTTCATGGCCTCTCAATAGCGCATTGTTGACGTAGTCTTTTTGTAATAAAGCTGTTCCAGGTTCCATACCCAGTGGAGGCACATTTGAAGACTTTGTAAAAGTATCCTGGTTCGGATCCCAATTTCAATTGTAGGTCCGGTCCCGATTAGCCTATTTGTGCAAAAAATGTACTTTTAAAACAAAATATCGGCCAAAAACTAATTGCTTATTCTCATAGTTGCAATTAATCCACGAGAAAGAAAGTGACGCCAAGATAACAAAGTCAAATAATGTGCAAGTAATTACAACATACCATACTAGATGGCAGCACAAATATCGTTTGGTGCAACCTAGCGGACATATGCTGTACTAGTTGAACCTGGTACTTAGTATCTTGTTACTGCAGCTTCCTGCCAGTGTAATAAAAATCGAAACACGATGAAAATAAATAATTCTAACTGGGTTTGGTCAAGGGTCAACCTGGGGAATGCTTTGCGAATATTTTGCTAGCTGCGCGAATACGATTGCACACAAGGTGCGAAATCCCAGGGGGGACGGGGGGGAATTTCCCCCACCAACGATCTTGTAAAATTTCCCCTCAAACAAGATTTTACGGGGAAGAGTTTTTGTTTCTAGAGCAAAGATAAGCAATAAGTAGTGCTCGGAAGTTGAAGGCCTATAAATTGCCAAAAAAAGACCTAAAAATATCAAAAAAGGACTTAAAAACGGAAAAAAGAACGTATAAATGTGATCCAAGTTAATTAATAACTTCAGTTTTAATTACATATTTAATTAATAAAAAATACAACATTCTTGTGGTATGGAACACATAGTGCGAAAAAACTGAAAGGTTCAAAACAAGAGAAAGTTGCCACTTACAGCTTTCCAGACACGTTACGGTTAAAGGACCTTGTACTCATACCGTACCTGCTTCAGTCCTCGAAAAATGTTTTTCTCTCGTTTCAGGGATGGTTCGAATGTATTTCTTTCTTTTTATTTCATCACTACAGAAAGGATGTTTAAGAGGTGATGAACTGATGATGATTCGAATTGAGAACGGTCAGTAAAAACGTAGTCGAAAGAAGGTTAAGTTGCAAAAAAAATCTGTTAAGACCTAAAAAAAAGGCTAAAAAGGACCAATAAGCCAAAAAACGACGAAAAAGGCAAAAAAGGACAAATAAAACCGACCTTTTTCTGGCCTACAATGACCCAAAATGAACATATATTTATTATGTTGGGCCTCGTCTTCGGACACTAGGAAAAGAAAAGGATTTCTCCTCAACTTCCGAGCCGTAGCAATAAGTTTTGAGAACAATGTCGAAAACACACACAAACAACGAAGAACAAAGAATAATCTCTCTGTGTGTGAGTATTTCTCCCACCTTCTTCCTTTCTAGAAGTCCCCGATGTCTTAGTGGTAACATCGTCAGTCAACTTGTAATCAAGGGGTCACGACATTTTCAAATTTAGCGGGAGGATAAGCAAATCAAAACTGAATTTGCAATAAATTGTAACATACACCATCGGAAGTCGAATTTAGGACGTCTTTTACAAGATGATCAAGTTAATACCACGCCATTGAGGGTGCGCGTTCAAAGGATAAAGTATGGGGAGAAAGATTTACACTAACGAAGGAAATAGAAATATACAGTTTTGCTCTGTAGTGGAACCACAAGGAAACAAACCTGCGCAGACCCCATCGCGCTGGCGGGTGGGGGAAAAAGACGGGAGGAAGGAGCCTTCAGAGCGGCCAACGTCAGTGTTGCCAGACCTATTGATTTCTCGGTAGGATTCCATAATAAACTATTACTATTTATTTATTTATTTATTTATTTATTTAATTGAAACACAACAGGCGCATGCCCAATTACAGTGTTCAATATGGGATGACACCATTACATAAACAAGAACATAACTAAGAAAATTAACAAGAAATATGAATGACGCAATATACATTTTACATTTAAAAACAATTGTGAGAAGAAATTAATTATTAGATTATAGAAGCAAAGTGAACACAGAGACAATACAATAATAAATGAAGCTAAACTGTTGGATATAAGTAGTGGGGTTTGTGGTGGGGACAGCGCCACTTACAAGTGTAGAAAAGGCGAGGCTATTTGATTGAACAATCAGATTTGTTTACACTTAAAACAATGCCAAGATGGGGCCTGTACCCCAATTCTTCAGGTGTGATATGCTCTGATTTTTAAGAAATTCTGAATTTCTAGTGTAGAAAAGGCGAGGGCTCAACAGATAGATTTACCCATACTTAAGACAATGGCAAGAGGGGCTTATACCCTAATTTTTCAGGTGTGGAGGTTCGGGTTTAAGTCCTCATAAAATATGAAGCCTCCCCTGATGGCAAAATGATAATATTGTTGTCTTGTAAACAAAAGGCTCGGGGTTCGAGTCCTGATAAAATATTTAAGATTGAAATACATGTGGCAAAATAATATGTCCACAAGTGAGATTTTGAATAATTACTGCTAGTTGATAGCCCCCAAATCTGAAACCCTGGTAAAAAAATGTTTTACAATAATATATTGTACAAAAACTGAATTTCTCAATTTTCTTATTTCCTCATGTTTTATAACCACTTGCTCAATACAATAGAAGAAAAGTGGGTAGGTATAATTAATTGCCTCCATGCCTTGCCGGCACGCAAGAGATAAAATCTACACGCTAGAAGGGAATAATAATGATTTTTCTGTGCGATTCACTGAAGAGGTCATTAATCTTTCTGTGCGTGTAACATGTCTGTAACAAGGAAAATGTAACAAAGATTGAGACAAAGATACATATTTTCACACAGTGGCAATGAACTGCCTCCTCTTCATTCTGAAAGCAATTCTATTCTGATAATATGAGCCTAGGCAAAGACTTAGAAAATATTATGGCAGTTCAAAATCCAATTTTGTCTGCATTAAGGTCTCAGAACCCAGTAAAATGTGGGCATATTCCATATTGAGAAGTGTTAATAGTGTTGCATTGTAATCAGGGGCTTTGGGTTCGAGTCCTGTATAAGATTGAAATACATGTTGCAAAATAATATCTCTACAAGTGAGATTTTGAGAATAATTACTGCTCGTTGATAGCCCCCAGATCTGAAAACCTCCTTTCTCCTCTGCTCAGACAGATTCAGCCATGTATGTAAAAGCTATATCTGTGTGATTGTTGTTTATAAACTTGTCAAAAATATGGCTTTTTTGTATGAAAACATGCAATCCTGAATACAATTCTGGTTTTGTCTTGTTCTGTTAATATAAACACAAGTGAGACTTACAGAATATTTATTGCACAGTTCAAAATCCAATTTTGAATTGTATTTAGTTGATATAGAGATGAGGTTTTAAACCTGGTGAAGTGTGTTGTACATCAGCAAAACTATCACCAAAACCTAGTTACTGCTGTTGTTTGGGTATAAAAGCACCAGCTCAGCCACTAACTGCTGAACCCAACTGATATTTTTTATTAAGTATAAAGTTTTGAATTGAAGCCCAGAAAATCTTATATAATAAACAACAAGAAAAAATGCCAAAACAAAAATATTGCAATCGGTGTAATAAAAATATATCTAGTTCTCATTGGGCTAGGCATTGCCGTATTTGTAACTCTAAGAAATGCAGAAAAGCCACAAAAATGTGTCCAAGATGCCATAAAATATTAAGCAAGGCATATTACAAATGGCATAAGTGTAATTCTTATGTACAGTCATCAGCATTGCCCTCACAACCATCTACATCTGGTCTGAAAAGGAAGCATGAAGCACCTGTTAATGCTGGACCTGCAAAGCAGCCACGCTATGAACCCATCCGTAGCAGTTTTAACGGCCAATTAAGGGATCACCGGTTTGTATCAGAGCCAAGATGCGGCATTGAGAATTTCTTGAACAATGTAAATCCTAATCTCCAGGCAATTCTTAATGCACAAAATGGCTCTTATAAGCTGTCCCTCAAATTGTATACACAATATAAGAAACCAAATGGCACAAAATTTATACACCCCCACGTAACAGAAACTGTACCGGTATATTCAAACGCAAATTTAGACACAATAATAAGCAGATTGATGGATCAATTGAATATTAAACACTCTGAATTTGCGGCAAAAGAGTCCGGATGGAGCCTATGTGGCTCTTCGCACAAGTTATATGTTAATATTTCTGAATTCAGCCCATTAAAAGGTTCCACTTATTTGCCATTACCTGCCAATATCAAAAACAAAAGAGCCGTGGTCAATATAAAAAATAATGACGCGAAATGCTTTTTGTGGTGTATTTTAGCTGCTCTGTATCCAGTTTCAAAGGATCCTCAGCGAATAACTTATTACAAACAGCATGAACATGATTTTGACGATGCAATGGAGGGTTTAGAATATCCAATGTCTGTTCAGAATATTGACAAATTTGAAAAAAAGGCCAGGCACATCAATGGCAAGCAATTATCTATTAATGTATTTACTTGTTCCACTGGCAATTGCTTGATAGATCCTCTCAGAATCAGTACACTTGATGATGAATCTGCAATTCCGATTGATCTGCTCTTAATTGAAAAGAATGGTACATATCATTACACTCTGATACATAATCTTGAAGCTTTAGTGAGAACACAACTAGACAAATATAAAAAAATATTCAAGTTGTGCAGAAGATGTTTGACTGAATTTGATGGTAGAAAAATGGTGAATGGTGTTTGTGAAGAGAGTGCAGAAATTGCAAAAAACAAGTTAATTGAGCATCTGAAATACTGTGGGAACCATAAACCTGTTCATATGGTGATGCCCAATCCAAGTGAAAATTGCAAATTCAAAAAGTATGAAGCCTCGTTGGAACACCCAGCATATATTGTCTGGGATTCTGAATCGAATCTCAAATCTCTTGCATTCTGTAGCCCAGATCCCGAAGAATCTTCAAGTACACCATACCAGCAACATGAACCTTCCAGCTTTTGTTATGTGGTTATACGGGATGGTGTTGTTATTAAAAAATATTCATACAAGGGACCAGATGCCATCAAAATATTTGCACATAGAATAGAAAATGAGTGCCGTGACATAGCATCTAACATCTTATTAATATCAAAGCCCATGTTGCCTTTAACAGAGGAACAGATTGAGGATTTCAACAAAGCAGAAAAATGCCCGGTATGTGATTGTGAATTTTCAGATACAAATATCAAGGTGAAACACCATTCTCATACAGATGGTCGATATAAACAGGCCCTGTGTAATAGCTGTAATATTAAGATCAAGAGACCAAGATTTATCCCCATATTTTGCCATGGAGCATCCAATTATGATTTTCATCATTTGATCAGGTACGAGGGGTTTGAGAAGCAGAATTTAAATATTTTAGCTGAAAATGATGAGAAATATATATCTATTAGCAAAATAATTAAAGTTGATGGTGTTCCTATTCACATAAGATTTCTTGATTCTTACAGATTTTTACCTGCTAGCTTGGCTACACTGGCAAATCAATTACCTGATGATAAATTAAAAATCACACGTGCATTGTTTCCAAATCAGGACCTGAAATTAATTAGGCGGAAGGGTGTATATCCATATGACTATGTTACAGATTTTTCTAAATTCGATGAGTGTTCCCTGCCACCACAAGAAGAGTTTTACAGCAGAATCAGAGGATCTGGAATCAGTGATGATGATTATCGCCATGCTCAGTTGATGTGGAACAATTTAAAATGCCAGACATTTGGTGATTATCACATGGCATATTTGAAACTTGATGTCACCCTCTTAGCTGATATATTGCAAGCATTCAGAAAATCTTCCATGCAAAATTATGGACTGGACCCAGTGTATTTTTACAGTGCCCCGGGCCTAGCATGGGCCGCAACATTTTTCAACACCAAAAAGCAATTGGATCTGATCCACGATCAAGATATGTATCTGTTTATGGAGAAATGTATAAGAGGAGGCATGGTGCAATGTTCCCAGAGATATGCCAGAGCAAATAACAAGCATATGCCTGATTATGATCCAGCACGGCCATCAAATTATATACTGTATGTAGATGCAAACAACCTCTATGGTCACGCTATGATGGATAAATTGCCATATGCAGGGCTTGAATGGGTTGAAGATTTCAATATTGAAGATCTTCAGGATTTTGATGACAGTGACTGTGGCCTCTTCTTAGAGGTTGATCTGATAATTCCTGATGATTTGCACAATAAATTTTCTGATCTGCCCCCAATTCCCGAGGTTCAGTGCTCACCTGGCTCTAAACAGAAGAAGCTCATGATGACTCTGGAGCCGAAACAAGGCTATGTCACATATTACAAAAACCTCCAGTTCCTGATGAAACATGGTGTTCAAGTGACCAAAGTTAGAAAAGTTTTGAGGTTCAGGCACTCAAGATGGTTGAAACCATACATTGATACAAATACAGAGCTTCGAACATCTGCAAAGAGCCAATTTGATAAGGGCTTGTTTAAATTGATGGTTAATTCTGTATATGGCAAAACCATTGAAAATGTCAGAAAACATACCGATGTTAAAATAATTACTGACCCCAGCCTGAGCAAAAAATTGGTTGCAAAGCCCAACTTCAATTATAGAAGAATTTATGATGAGCACATGGCTCTTTTCAACATGATGAAAACAAAGATTAAGTTTGATAAACCTATTTATGTAGGGGCTGTGATATTGGAATTGTCCAAATTACATATGTTAATATTATATTATGATGTGTTGAAACCTTTTTATGGTGATAATATAAAATTATTGTACATGGATACGGATAGTTTTATTCTTGATATTCAAACAGAAGATGTTTATCAAGATATGTCACAGCCTGAATTGTTTCAATACTTTGATACCAGTGAACATACAAGAATTCAACCCCACAACAAAAAGGTGCCTGGCAAGTTAAAAGATGAGACACTTGGTGATGTTATTGTGAAATTTGCTGGGTTAAGTGCCAAGATGTACAGTTTTGAAACATGTAGTGGCGCTGTTGCCAAAAAGGCCAAGGGCATTGGCAGAGTGACTGTTGAAAAAGATCTTGAATTTGAAGATTATAAAAATTGCATCAAATCACAGAGTTCAATCAGAACATCAGAAAATAGAATTCAGAGTGAGGATCACTTGTTGACTTCAAATATTGTAAGAAAAGTGGCCCTGGACCCACATGATGATAAGAGATGCATTTTATCATGTTGCATACATACTCTACCTTGGGGGCATTGTGATTTGAAAAATGGGGATCAATGCCCAATTACAGAGCATGATTTGAAATAAATAAACATGCCTATGAACTTATTTGGGTTCAAAAAACAGGCTATTATGGAGCTGCCAACACCACAACCCTCTTCCGATATGCTGTCTAAACTGAGTGGCTTGTTAATTATTCATCTGAACAGCATACTTACAGATCTTGATGAAGAAACAGGCAAAATATTGTACATATTTAACAATAATTTAAATCATTACCAATTACCTGTAGGTGGGCAATTGCAATTTATTACAACTCCCGAGGGTGATGTTAAAATTTCAGTAGGGAGAAATATTTATAGAATGAAGCACTCAAACATGGTTTCTGGCACTGTATATACTGTTTCTGCTGGTGACTGCTTATATATTGAGGTCCCGGGATCATATGACAAGCTTATACCCTTTTTTATAGAATTAAGAATCAGATACTCTATAATAAATAACCATTAAAACAAAAATGCCTAACGATATATTTGGCCATACAAGACATGAAGATCACAGTGATGAGATTCTGATGCTTGATGTCAGAGTCAAGAAATTGAGAAGTGATTTACAAGCTTTACAAACCACACTCAATGCCAGTCTTCAACTAGAAATTACAAATTTACAATCACAATGCATGGACCCTCTTCTTAAAATTGATTCTGAACTCAAAGTGCTGCTTCAGAAATATACTGATCTGGCAACATTAGATAATTTTCAAAGTTTAGAAGAGGCTGTAGCAGCTCTTCAAGCCAAATTTAAGACCCAGGCTAACAACTCTGAGCAATTGAAACAACAATTGGAAGACCAGATAAATAATGTCCAGACACAGCTCCAAACAATTGTCAAAAGCATAAAATCACAAGAAGATTTTGATCTAGTGATTTCCACTCTAAAAGAACAGATTCAATCACTCCAAATACCTAATCTGGACCCTCTGCACAATGCCATAGCCGAGGTTAAAGAAAAAATTGAGACACTTGAAAATTTTATGAACAACTTGCCATCTTCTGATGCTTTGAATGCAATAACTCGGAGTGTAGCCAACATCAAGCTGCAACTTGAAACATATGAAGATTTTGGAAAAATTCAAAGTTCCATAACCTATCTTGAAGGTACAATAGCAGCAGTGCAAAGTGATTTGGCAAATGTACTAGAATCCCGATTGCCTGGAATTGTAGATACCCTTGTCAGTGTCCAGCAACAAATCACAAAGCTTGAAAACCTCAACACCGAATCTGAGCTATCTCATTTTCATCACTTGATAGATGATATCCAAACAAAACTTGAAATTTTACAACAATCCACACCCACTCAGGCAGATATAGCCCTGCTCCAAAATGCTATGCAAAATGTGGCTGATGCTTCTGAATTAAACAATGTGAAATTGGCACTTGAATTTTTGCAAAATACAGTATCAAATCTTCCCACATCACAGGAACTTAAAAATATTAAGAGAGCTGTGAATAGGATATTGAAATCAGAAGATATCAAGAATATCCAGGCAGAGATCAAACAACTCACTCAGACAGTGGCCACTCTACCAACCAATCAACATATTAATGAATTGCATGCTCTGTTTGAGGATATCAGAAGACAGGTCCATGATCTTACTGCTCAAAATTCAAAATTGGCAGTTGTTGAAAATTTACAGCAAATTGTAGCTAATATCAAGCAACAGCTAGGGACCATGGAATCCAATCAAGCAAATGCCCTGTCTGTTTTTGCCACCCAGCTTCAAGAGATTGTGCAACAATACAAGAAACTTGTTGTGGACATAAAAATCAAGCCAGGCCATGATGATGTTGTTAGGACCATCAATGAGCACCTTGAATCTGTAACAAGTAGATTGCTTACAGCAGAAAAAGAAATAACAGGCATAATCGAGAATCCAAAACATACAGTAATTCTTGAATTGTACAGCATCCCCAACAAAGAATATGATTCACCGTTTACACCAGGTGGCAAAATATATATGCTGTCCCCTGCACAATTTTATTACCAATTTTTTGTTGGGGGCACATTGAGACCAATCAAGATCAAATATTGGCATCAGCCACAGGCACACCACTACCCTACCTTATCAATAACAAATGCTGACAACAAACCAAAAATCACCAGTGTAGAGTTAGAGGATTTTACAGACCCCAATACATTAGAAACAGCCTATGTTGAAGATGATGGCACTTTGGAATTTAAAATACAAATAGGGGACAAATTATATTTAGAAAATCCTGTAGTATCAGCTGCTGAACACCCCATAGTTGCAATATTCTTGTTTACATATTATGTCTAGACAAATTATTGTTGATGAATTACACAGACAAGCCAGACATAATTTTAAGAGACTCCCAGTAGTCACAAAGGGCATAGATGATTTATGGCAGAGCGACTTGATTGAAATGGCAAGTGGACAGTTGAAAAACTTAGACAAAATCAACAAGGGCTACAAGTATCTACTCACTGTCATAGACACATTTTCAAAATTTGCCTGGGCTGTGCCACTCAAATCCAAGACTGGAAAATGTGTTACAGAAGCCATCAGGACAATCATCAATCATTCAGGAAGATCCCCGCGCTATTTGCAAACAGATAATGGCAAAGAATTTTATAATTCTGTGTTCCAACAATTTATTAAAAGCCAGGCAATAAAACATTACTCGAGTTACAGTGATCTCAAGGCCTCAATTGTAGAGAGATTCAACAAAACCCTAAAAAATCTTATGTATAAACAATTTACACTTCAAGGTAATTATAAATGGATTAATATTCTTCCAGAACTTCTACATAAATATAACAACTCGGTCCATTCCACAATCAACATGAAACCCTCTGAAGTAACTTCATCTCATGAGCAAAAATTGATCAGGACTGTTTATTATCCTAGATACCAGCCAACAACAAGAAAGGCCAAATACAGGGTGGGTGACCAAGTAAGAATCAGCAAATATAAGCACTTATTCAAAAGAGGCTTTACAAGAAACTGGAGCACCGAATTATTTACAGTGGTTCAAGTTAAACCCGGGACCCTTAACACATATATAATAAAAGATCATCGAGGAGAAATTCTCAAAGGCAGGTTCTATGAACAAGAGCTCAGCAAAACTAAACAGCCTGACACATATCTCATAGAAAAAATCATCCGCAGAAAAGGCAACAAGTTATTTGTCAAATGGCTGGGTCATCCGGAAAACAGCTGGATCGATGCAGACAAAGTGATAATATGAGCACCTGGGATGTTATAAAAAGGCTGCCAGAACCTGAACAGCAGAATAAGAGAAATGGCAAGTTGCTGCCTGAAAATATTAGGTGTCTTATTGTTGGGCCATCTGCTTGTGGTAAAACTACACTAATGGTTGATAATTTTTTATTGGCACCCAACTGGTTAGACTGGAAAAACAGGCACTTGTATGTTTTCTCTAAGAGCTTGGAACAATTAAAATATCAGCAGTTGATGAAGCTATATGATGGACTGGATATAGCCACTTTTGAACCAGATGTTAAGCCACTTGATGAATGTCTCGATAATTCTGTTGTTGTGTTTGATGACATTATACTGGATAATCAAAACAAGGTTAGAAATTTCTTTACACAGGGCCGACACAAAAACATCGATTGCTTCTACCTGGCACAGACTTTTTCTAAAATACCGAAGCAACTGATCCGAGACAACAGCAATTTTATATGTGTGTTTCATCAAGATCATACCAACCTCAAACACATACATGATGAATATGTAGGTGGTGACTTGAGCTACAATGATTTTTCCAAGATTTGCAGTAGGTGCTGGAACCAGGACAGTTATGGGTTTGTCACAATTGATATGACAAGAACACCTAACACTGGCAAATACAGAAATAAAATCAACGATTTTCTAGACGTTGAGACATAAATAAACAACCATGAAACGACCAGTCATTGATGATCTTAAGTTAAGAGATTATCTTGTAAAAAGATTTAAGGGATGGAAATCAGAGAACCGTGGAATTTATGAAAAACACAAACAAACAGAACAGCCTGTAATTGATGCTATTAATAATTTAGGTAAGAATATCAAAACTGTTACAGAGCAAAATCAAGATTTGATCACAGAGCTTGTACCTGTAGCTGCAAGGAACATATTAGATTATCCATTCACCCCACTTTCCAGTATTCATACACCTAGTCCTGTTGCTCCTAGAAGAATTGAGGCTAGTCAGGATCCTATTGAATTGGGTCTTCTTGCACAAAAATATTTAACCACACCTAAAGACAACAAAGATGAGGTGTTTGGCTTATATGCTGACACAGAGCTTGATGGCAGTATCATACACAGAATTGGTAATTTCAGAGTAACTTTTATGGGGGATGATATCATTGTTTATTCAGAATCTCGTCTCGGAGAAAAAGGTGCTTTTGTTAAGTACCCCGGAACACCTGGGTTGTGGGAACTGATGACTCGGAAAAGGCCTGGCAGCTATACAGATCAAGATTATGAACATTACAAAGAAATATTAATAAAATCAGATGCTCTGTACCAGAACAATGATCCCACACAAAAAAGAGTCAAGTCGAGCAGTGGGGCAAAATACAACAATTTAATCAAGCCCATATGGTCACAGATCAAGACAGGCAGTGGAATCAAACAATACAACACCCTGCCTAAAGAATTTGTGTGGGTTGATGATGTCAGGAAACTTGTGGATAGGTTATTGGTGATAGCTGGGGAGGAAAATGCTGGCAACCACAATTTTTACAATGAAAAGGTTGGAATTATGGACATGATAAGCACAAAATTGTCTAATTTTATAGTGAATGACCCTAAGGGGATTGGATATCTCATAAAAATTATTAATACTCTACCACCTAAATTTTGGAATATTTCTGAGGGTCGGGGTTTGGTTAATGACATTATAAACAAGCTGCCATTTGAACTACACATTCCAGGCTATCAGTATTGTGGTCCCGGCACAAAATTGGACCATAGATTAAACAGAGGTGATCCTGGTGTTAATCCTTTAGATGCTGCTTGTAGAGACCATGACATAGCATACAACACAGATTCTGATCTTGACAAGAGACATGTTGCAGACAAGAAATTAGAAGAGGCTGCATTTGGTAGATTTGTAAGCAAAGATGCTTCTTTGAGTGAAAAAATAGCAGCATTGGGAACCACCATAGCTATGAGCACCAAACAAAAACTGGGGTGGGGGTTGTGAATATGTATATAATAAACCTACAATGAAGGCCAAGGGTGTTATGTATCAAATACCTTATGCAGGTCTCAAATCTCTTAAAACTATTGATAGTCTTTTAACCAAAAAGCAGCGCAAGAAAAAAAGCTCTTGTATTGCAAAGGGACATGGTATGAAATTGTTGCTTAGTACCCCCCAATTAAAAAAATTACAGCAATCAAGAAAAAAATCACATGTGGGGGGTTTCATATTTACTATCCCGGCCATCTTAGCAGCACTTGGTGCTGTTGGGAGCTTGGCTGGGGGATCGGCTGCCATAGCAAAAACAGTAATAGATGCCAAGAAAAATAGGGCAGAATTAGATGAATTGAAGCGCCATAACCTGGCCATGGAGAAACAAGGCAAAGGTATTAAGAGAGCCATGAATAAGTTTAAAAAAAACAAGAGCCGCTTACAAACCAAGATATTGAAGCTTTAATCAAGCCACTGGGCATCAAACATTTTAGAGGAGTGTACATGTCTGATTCTTTACCGGAACAACCACTCAACAAAGAGTGTGGCATTGTTAATTTGGATGAGTACAAAAATCAGGGCACTCACTGGATTTGTTATCTTAAATATTTAAACGATGATGCATTTGTGTTTGATTCATTTGGAGGTGTTCCACCTGAAAATTTAATAAAATATCTAAAATCAGCTAATCTTTATTACAATAATGCCCGTGTTCAAAACTTCAAAGATGTTAATTGCGGACATTTGTGTTTATCTGTTCTCAGATATATGTCTCAAATAAATAAACCAACAATTGAAGATTTTCAAAAAGCCTTGTGGTATCTGAAACATCATGGGAGTATTCCATCTCACCAGCCAAAATTCAATATTGAAACTCAAATTGCATGATGACATAGTGTATCCCAAAACAATAGCTCTCAGAGCATTTTACGGCATGTACTTGATACCTAATATTACTCACCACAACAACACAATTGCAGTAGGGGATCAAAAAATTGTCATCACTCCAGGGCAGTATAATCTATCCACTCTAAATGCTCAATTACCCAGAGGTGTAGTGTTAACTCAAAATTCTGTCACTCACAGAGTAGAGATTGTATCTGCTACGGAGACAGTGGATCTGGGTACTATAGGAGAGCTGTTGGGATTTGAGAACAACACAAAACTTGAAGCAGCCATCAAACACACTGCTATGAATATACCTAAATTCTTAGCCATAGAGACTCTGAATATTCACTGTAATGTGGCCGAGGGTATGATCACCAAATCAAATGGCATAGGCACTCACAAACAAACAGGCATCATTGCAACATTCAAACCTAATTCCGAATTCATGGAGCCAATCATCTACAATCCATCCCCAACATTATATTTTCCTGTGTGCCATAATAGAATAGATTACATTGAGTTGATGGTCACTAATGAAAAAGAAGAATTAGTTGATTTTGCTGGAGCCACAACAACTGCAATCATAGAGATTAACATTTAAATAAAAATACATACAATGGAAAATATTGAGAGTTATGAGCTACAATCATTCCCCCCAAACAGGAGGACATTTGCAAATTTAAATCAACCCAACACAGAAATCGAGGTTGATCTTGATGTAGGGGATGGCTTTATACACCCCCACAGAGCAGATCTATACATCAAATTTGATGTTGTAAAGCTCGATGGAACAGATTATCCGGCAAATTCGAATATAAGATTGATAGATAATTTTGTGCCGCATCTGTTCTCTGAAATTGAGATTAGAAAGCATGGTGTTGTTATAAACAGAGTAGATTATCCCGGCATTACCTCCACAGCTTTGGCCACTCTAAAATTATCCAAAACCGAAGCTTCTTACTACAAAATAGGTGGATTTGAGGCTGGTGATAAAATATTATCTAAAAACCACACAGTGCTGTTCCCTATGCGCCTGTTGCCAGGATTCTTCTCAGATTACAAAGATATCATGTGGAAGGGGGGGGTTAAGAATTACATTTAGAAGAGCTGCCAATGATAATAATGCTTTGATGAGGTACAGTGCAATAAACCCTACAGGAGAAGCTCTGCCTAATACCCTACCTGATGAAGGCAAGTGCATTATTCAGACTATGGAGTTAAGAATCCCAGTTGTTGAATATGAGGCCAGTTATGCTCTTAAATACAAAGCTGATATCCTAAAAAATCCACAGATTCCTCTGCAATTTTATACATATCAATGTGTACAGAAGCCCGCCACTGGTACCTATTATGAGTTTGATGCTACAAATTCATTTTCCAGCATACAATATGACATGCCTGATTTTGTAGTGGTATTGTTTCAGACTGGAAGACACAATAATCAGGAAAAAAATTCAAGTAAATTTGATAGCTGCAACATCAAGAACATATATCTTAAAAATGGCAGAAATGAGGTATTTCCTAGAGAAAATTACAATTTAGACATGTCCAAGGATGATTTTCTTAAATTATATGAGGCATTTTCGGCTTTCAAACGTGTCACTACTGGCAGTACTGATATGTATTACTCACCAGATGAATTCAAAGCACGGAGACCCATGTTTGTAATCAACACTTCAAAAAGGAAACAAGTTGTGGTGAATGACAGGACAAACATTAAAATTATCTGTGAATTCCACGAGGCTTTACCTGAAGACACCATATGTAGTGTCATTCTCATAGGTGAAAAATCATATGTTTATGACGTAAGAAATGAGAGAGTCACGGAGCAATTCTAGAAGCCCGATTCAAACACAGAGGCCCTTGATTACAAAACAATAATACCAACACTTTGCTGTCAGAGAGGCCACAGACACTCTACCAGCTTTGAAACCTCAACTGTATTATCAGCTAGCAGTGAATATCTTATGTATGGGCAGTTGTATGTATTTCAATCTTTTATCAGGACTCAAACCCAAAGCCCCTGATTACAATGCAACACTATTAACACTTCTCAATATGGAATATGCCCACATTTTACTGGGTTCTGAGACCTTAATGCAGACAAAATTGGATTTTGAACTGCCATAATATTTTCTAAGTCTTTGCCTAGGCTCATATTATCAGAATAGAATTGCTTTCAGAATGAAGAGGAGGCAGTTCATTGCCACTGTGTGAAAATATGTATCTTTGTCTCAATCTTTGTTACATTTTCCTTGTTACAGACATGTTACACGCACAGAAAGATTAATGACCTCTTCAGTGAATCGCACAGAAAAATCATTATTATTCCCTTCTAGCGTGTAGATTTTATCTCTTGCGTGCCGGCAAGGCATGGAGGCAATTAATTATACCTACCCACTTTTCTTCTATTGTATTGAGCAAGTGGTTATAAAACATGAGGAAATAAGAAAATTGAGAAATTCAGTTTTTGTACAATATATTATTGTAAAACATTTTTTTACCAGGGTTTCAGATTTGGGGGCTATCAACTAGCAGTAATTATTCAAAATCTCACTTGTGGACATATTATTTTGCCACATGTATTTCAATCTTAAATATTTTATCAGGACTCGAACCCCGAGCCTTTTGTTTACAAGACAACAATATTATCATTTTGCCATCAGGGGAGGCTTCATATTTTATGAGGACTTAAACCCGAACCTCCACACCTGAAAAATTAGGGTATAAGCCCCTCTTGCCATTGTCTTAAGTATGGGTAAATCTATCTGTTGAGCCCTCGCCTTTTCTACACTAGAAATTCAGAATTTCTTAAAAATCAGAGCATATCACACCTGAAGAATTGGGGTACAGGCCCCATCTTGGCATTGTTTTAAGTGTAAACAAATCTGATTGTTCAATCAAATAGCCTCGCCTTTTCTACACTTGTAAGTGGCGCTGTCCCCACCACAAACCCCACTACTGATATAACCTTACAAGCTGAATGAAAACCAAAATTCAATGAACAAAACAAAACAAAACATACAGAAATTCAGCTATTAGATCTTATGTTACCTTATGCACCTCCGACGGCCTGCTCAAAAACAAGTTTCCTGGTCACCTTACTTGAACATGGAGGGGAGAGTGGAACTCCACTCAGCCATGAAAAGTGCTGTTTGAACTGTGAAATTATACCAAACGATGTGCTAGGACATTATTATTATTTTATTACTATTACTACATTACCATGGGCGTCCGGAAGAGGAGAGCGTGGCCCCCCCTGGAAAATGAAAGTCAACCAAAATTATATATATTTCACATATAATTTCATTTCAGCTGCAATAATGTGTGTTAATTATTGCATGAATATGATACATTGAAATTTAAGCAATGGTTTTTGAGGGAACAACCCTTTTATTGGAGAAAATGTGCCTTCTTTGCCCCCCTAGAAAAAATACCTTCCTTGCCCCTGCCTGGAAAAAATCCTGCGGACGTCCATGTACATTACTATTTTTAGATGGTTGTATTTTATCCCACCCGAAAATTGAGTTGATTTCAGTTACAGTAATTTACATCCATTATTATAATAGGGATGTAGGAACGTGATAATTTCGAACTCAAGTTGCGTTTTCTGAGAGGGCAACATTATACGGGGTAATATGCCTCGTTTACCCGCCTGATAAAAATACATTGTTTCTCCCTCGCTGGAAAAAATCTGCAGACATCCTCTTGCCCCCCAGTGCGCACGCCTATGCCGCCCCCGAGAAGGTCGTTCATCCGCTACTATTAGATCATCGGATTTTGTAGCAGATCTTCTGGTTTCCCAAGGAACAATCTCCCGATTTTTTCAAGTCTGACCTGGCAACACTGCCCCGAGCACCGATAACGGCAGGGAAGATGCGCGAACGCTTTTGAGGGAAGGTTTTTTTCCTTGTGGTCGAGCTATAGTAAGTGAATTCTCAGCATTCATTTTTTCCTTTTACAATCACCGTTAAAAACTTTACAATTTTAATTTTTCAGGTTTTGGTATATGGAAAGGGTTTATCGAAAGGACAGGAAAATTCGAAAAAATATTAACCCTGGCATCGGCCAAGAGTCCAGCCGATTCTTTCGAGGAACCAATAAATTCTAATGGGTTCCGTAAGAGGACTGGGACTTTTTTTCTATCACAATTTAAATTCGGTCCAAGTTCCGCATTGTTTCATTTCAATATCGAACTTGGACCGTAATTAAATTGACCCGGAAAAATTATTCCGGGACCGATTTTTTTTTCTCCCGGACCGAAATTATTTACTTACAATTCCAGGGCCGTTAACAATCCTGCTACAAGTTTCTTTTATTTATTTATATTATTAACTGCATTCTCGCAGGTCACCTTCACTGTATAATCCTCTGTAAGTTTTGTATTTTCTGTCTTGCCCATGTGTGTTTATGGTTGTCCCTTCAATCTTATCTAAACATATCTTTCATCCTCGTCGTAGCGATTAGCTAAAGTGGCAGAAGTGAGAAATTAAGAACACAAAGCACACTTTGTATATTCTTGTATTTCTAAATACTTTTTGCAAGCAATAATTTAGCTTAAATCAAAGATGTTATATTTTTTCGTATCGCTTAAACAAATACATGATGCTTTTGTCTCCCCCCGATGGCAGAGTGGTCGCCTTGCAATCAAGGAGTCCCGGGTTCGATTCACTCAGTCCCTATTAGCTTATCTCAACAATTTGTATTGTCTTCTTCTCCTCTCATAGAAACAAGAATCGATTCGCGGCCAAGAATTCGATCTTGCCACAGAAGTTTACATGCTCGAGTGTCAGCCTGTTATATTTGTAAGTATCTCTTCAATTTACTTTAATCATGACTCATCCTCACCTTCATGATTTGCCAAAAGTCACAGAGAAGCGACGAAAAATAACAAAACACAAATGCAAAATCAATTGTTGCCTGTGATCACCACAAATGAAATCAATCAAGATCAATTAGATACGGAAATGTTGGAACAATATCAAACACTCACTGCAAATTTTCAAATAGTCTTTTACACTTTCAGCTGCAAAAACATGAAATGAACTCTTCCCATCCATAACCTTCTTCCTCAATCTTAACAAATTTAAGAATGAACTAAAGAATTTACTGTTAGTTAGATGAGTAATATCTCTATTCAAGCTCCCAAACACTACATTACATCTTAAACTGCATACGATCCTAGCCAATCCTTGACAAATATTTAACAAAGTTGTAACATTTACCTATTCTTTGTTCTATCTAACCTAAAAAGACTAGCATAATTATGTATATTAATTTCAATATCCTTGTGTGAATCTCCTGCTCAATGTTTAGTATGTGTGTATGTAAATGTGCGTTTTCTATTTTCTTTATTTGTGTGTATTCCTCATTTTTAAATTTTTATTGTCGTCGTTCTTTTCTTTGTAACCATTCTTCTTCTTTTTTTGTTTATGTACAGTCAACGGCAAAGATAATGGTAGGCAAATTGTCCACCGCTATTTTAATTACTCTTTTATTCTACATCCTGTGTTGTTTTAAGGAATGAAAGTATGTTGGTTCGAATCAGCCATTGTTCTCTGCTTATTGACTTCATTATTTCAATTCATTGTCATCATATTGTGTAATTCAGACCGAACGAAAATGCTGGTGGACAATTCGCCTACTATTTCTTTCGGTGTACAAGAGTTAAATGTATAAACTTGGTTAGGTAGGAGACAAACCACAGGCTGAACTTCAATAAAGGAAATTTGAATTGAATATGTTCAAACTCTCAAGGAATTTTCGACTCGGTCAAAGCTTCAAGGTGCTGTACTTTCGCACCAGATGATATGACCGTAGTTTCATTTCAGTCAGACAACTTGTCAACATTCTTTCCTAACATTACCCCCGAGTGACTCCATGCAGAATACAATAATGTTATCGTTGTATGTTCTCAGACACTTACAGAATGGCAATCTAAATCTGTCAAGTGCGATGCTTGTTAGATTAATAATGACAACGATCTCTCTTAAACTGAAAAGTTTGAGCCAAAGTCCGACTGGCTATTTAGTTCCTTGCGATGCCCGATTGACCAGTCACTGAAACCTGTTACTCTGCACGTACTCCCAACAGTTGCAGCTGAATATGGAACTTCGGTTGAAAGCTCTTGAAAGTTATCACAGAGTGCTTATTGTATATTTTCCACAATACTACCATTCTCGATACTACCTCAGACAATGAACACATGCAAAGTTGAAGACCTTTCATTGAGTTCGATAAGAACGAGAGGTTGGATCACGTGCTACGGGTAGTGTTTCTCTCAGGCTCGGTGGCCTTTTGAACTCGTCAACAACGTGCTTGGGTTCTAGTCCGGGTGTAATTTTGAGTGTCTCATCAATCTCATCTAATCCTCACTCATCTTCTTCGTCGCGATTAGTATAAAGTGTTAGAAAAGCAACATAAAATAAAAGTATAAATACAAAGTAGAGCCTCCCCGATGGCGTAGTGGTAACGTTACCTTGAAATCAAGGGTCTAGAATGCGATACCTGTTGGAAATGGTGGTTCAGATACGACTTCAAACTGCAGATCCAGTCTCGATTCTATCTGTTCATAAACTTGAATTAAAACTCAAACTTGTGACTAGAGTGTGCGTCAAATCTCCTGCATATAGCCTTGAACGGCTGAACAACACCAGCGAATCACAGACCTGCGGCGTTGCCGTGCTCTCCTTGACAAGGCGTTCCGCTTAACCACGCTGTCTCTTTTCCGTGTGAGATTTCGACATGGCAGCGCTGCAGTGCGCTGCTATTGGCTATCGCCATATGCAGGAGATTTGACGCGCGCTCTAGTGTTCAAGATAGTATAAGTGGGGTGAATTGCTCGACTGTCTGCTCATGAGACTTCACCCTCATCCTCCGGAAGACTTGTGAGAATGAGGGCGTGTGAGCAGGCCCGGATTTCCCAATAGGCCTCATAGGCCCGGGCCTAGATAGGCACTTTGGTAGAGATTGTTTGTTTTATATTTATAAGGAATACATAATTCTCGGATTGCCTGTTTTCTTTTCTCCGGACACACGAATGGAATGACTTAATGTGGTTGTATTGTAAATATATAAGTTAACGAAAAATATTTCTTAAGAAAGATAGGCTAGCAGGGCTCGGAACTGGTTTACTAATTTGTTGTTTTAATTAACGACCGACGTTGTTGTTTCGAATGTACAGCCGGGTCGGCGATTGCGGCAAGAACGTGGAGCCTGCCGCTTGCTTTTGAAAGACAACACCAGATTGGCTGCTCTCCAGGAACGCCGTTCCTTGTTACTGCTGGCATTGACCGCATATCAAAAGCATGTGATTCGCTTTGAATAGTTGAGAATAAACTGTCGGCGCAAGCATTATTAAAGGGGTTTCGCATTGTACTATTCTACTGTTAGTTGCTCGAGAATATTATTCAAGAAGTAGGTGGTGTGTCGCGTCTCGCGTGTGTCAGTGTCCGACGTGCGTTTGTTGGGGTAAGTTTAAAACGTCATTACGCTCATTATGTGTGATCAAAGAGTAAGACTCAGTGGGTCACAACACAAAAAGAGAAAAGCGGAGAAAGATGAAAAGCAGGAAGCATTTCTGAAGAAGGTTTCGAAAATAAGTTCTTTTTTTATACAGAAATGTAATCAGGAAAAAAGTGAGGAAAGTGCCGTTGATGAGCCCAGTGTGTGTTCTGTCCTATCACTTAAATGAAGTAAAAATAAAAAGTCTTCTCTCAAAAACAAGGCAAATGTTAAAATGTAATTTATATAAATTGTCATATCGCTTTGTTAAATTTCTTGTATGTAACTATCATTTAATTAATACTGCATGCCGTTAATAGTAAAAATAGTAATACAGAAAATAATGATTTTTTTTTCATTCTTGATAAACGGTATGGGGGCGACAGAGCTTGCTTGGCCCAGGGGCGGCAAAGAGGTAAGAGTGATATATATATATATATATATATATATATATATATATATATATATATATATAGAGAGAGAGAGAGAGAGAGAGAGAGAGAGAGAGAGAGAGAGAGAGAGGTGCGGCAATTAAATAACGAGACTGCGCACCTCCTGCCGCGTAGGATAGTGGGGGGAGGTAGCTATTGATGTGTTGTTGATATTGAACCTTCATGCGCACCCACTGTTTGTTTCATGATTCTGAAAGCTTTTCTTTTCTTTGCAGGCTTGCTTGAAGAGGACAGTGTTCTGTAGTAGTGCCGGAATCATGGTGGACAATAAAGTTGAGCAGCGCATTAACATCAAATTTCTGGTGAAATTAAAAAAAAACACCGACGGAATGTTGTGCAATGTTAAAAGAGGTGTATGGTGATAATGCTATGTCACGTGCGCGAGTGTTCGAATGGCACAAACGATTTTCAGAAGGGAGGGAGGAGGGTGAAGATGATGAACGTCCCGGCCGCCCTGTGAGTTCAAGAAAGGACGACAATGTTAAAAAAAATTCATGAACTTGTGCGGAAAGACAGACGTCTGAGCATTCGGATGCTCGCAGACATGATGAACATTAACAAAGAGACAGTAAGACAAATTTTGCATGAGAATTTAAACATGACAAAAGTGTGTGCAAAAAGTGTTCCGAAAAACCTCTCTCAGGACCAAAAAGACAATCGAAAGACCATTTGCTGTGACATCATGGAACGACTCAAAGCAGACCCAGAATTGCTAACACGTGTCATCACATGTGATGAAACATGGATTTTCCAATATGATCCCGAGACCAAGCGTCAATCCATGCACTGGAAGACTCCCACATCGCCAAGAATGAAAAAAGCATGAATGAGCAAGTCGAAACTGAAGGCAATGCTCATCGTTTTTTTTTTTATATCAGGGGTATCATCATGATTGAATGGGTGCCTCAGGGTCAAACGGTGAATCAGACCTACTACAAAGAAGTGCTAAGCAAACTGAGGGAAAGAATAAGGAAGAAGAGACCAGATTTGTGGAAGAACGATGCATGGATCTTCCACCAGGACAACGCGCCTACCCATAATGCCCTTTCTGTGAAGCAGTTTTTAGCCGCCAAGCGCATTCCTGTGCTCGACCATCCTCCGTATTCCCCAGACCTGGCCCCCTGTGACTTTTATCTCTTTCCAAAAGTGAAAAGTGCATTGAAGGGAACACATTTTCACTCCGTGGAAGAGGTGAAACGAAAAACGGCAGAGTTGTTGAACAGTGTGACATCTGATGACATACAGCATCGCTTTGAACAATGGAAGACAGGTATGCAGCGGTGTATTGATAGGGGAGGGGAGTATATTGAAGGGGATACCAGTCAATTGTAACTTTCTTGCAATACATCACAGTTATGACACCAGTCTCGTTATTTAATTGCCACACCTCGTATATATATAGCTAAGAGTAGAGTGCAACACACATATCTTTGCCGTTGCGCAGATCCCAATTATCGTTTCGTTTCCCTCTCTCTCAGCATCACGTGTTCTACGCTGCTCGCCATTGTTGCTAATTGTCAATCCATTACTGGACACACTCGCGCAAACATCATTGAAAACAATTGAATAGCGCTCCAGGTCGCGGTTCACAGCGTTCGACAGGGACGGCAATGTAGCAATATAGCATGACGTAGTGGTTGCTTCTTTTATGCAATGCATGTTCATTGGCTAGCTAGTAACTAGTGTTGCTAATTGTATTAATGAAGTACTAATTCTATCATGGAAGAAGAAAGGCAAAGTGGCGGTGAGTTTTGTTGGATTGGAAGCACCATATTTTTATTTTAAGTATTTGACTGGTTTGACGTTGTGTGCGTGTATTGCGTGTGTGTATGTGAAAGTGTATGTGTTTGGTTAGTGAACGTTAAATTCCATAATGCCTCCAGTACTATTGTTCATATTTCATCACTTTAAAATTGCTCAAACGAAATAACTTATGTGGATGCATGAGAATTTCAACTCTCTGCACTCAACTCGAGATACACTTTAATGCATCAGTTGATGCACCTTCCTGCATCATCAAAAAATATGCATGCTGGTGCATCAAAACGCATCAAGGTGTATCAAAACGCATCAGCTGATGCATTAAAGTGCATCTCGACTGAAAGAAATCCTCACTTCAATCAAATGATGCACTTTGGTATTTCTTGCACAACATGCAAAAATGCACCAAAACGCATCAAATGTGAATCTGATTCTTCGAAGAAGCTACGAAACACACTTTAGTGCATCAATCGATGCATTATGGTGCATCAATCGATATGATGCATTTAGTTCTTTGTGTGTATATTCATTTTTTGTTGGAAGAAACGTTTCTTGTATTGCGCTTGCAACTGAGTGTGTTGTATTTCCTTACTTTGAAAATGAACACGGAAACAACATTAACAATTATTTACAAATATAAAATTTTGTTATGTATCTTATGTTGAAGCAGTTGTCTATACCCCCAAAAAGAGGACATGTCCGGGTAAAAGAGGACGTCTGGTATAGTCGACGCGCTAGCTTCGTTAACGACCGGCTGGCTTTGGAGTCCACGAAGCGCGCCCACCATCTGCAACCATCACATTCAACGCACAGTGTTGCCACACATCTACTTACTACACGCCACCTTGTCCCTCCGCGCACAAGCACCTTCCCACGGTCTCCACATTGAAGTTGCAAAGTACGGCAACAGCGTATCCGCAGTCATGTGACTGAGACTTCACGTGGAGTAGACGAGCAGAATTACAGCTGCGCTCATTGGCTGAAGGTTGAGTGTGATTGGACGAAAACATCTCGCCCGCTATTTATCCCCACCCACGTTCGTTGCGGCGGCCTTCTTCAGTTCTTCGACGTTAACGAAGTAAGCCCGTGGACTATAACCCTACTCCCACAAGTCGTTTACACGAGTAGCTCGCTCTACATCTTCCTGTAGGAATGCTCTCGTAGAGTTTGAATTTTATACATCTCTCACGTCATCGATATTCATAGATCTATAATTAGTCCTAGTAGTCTCAAGAAATTTGTACCAGAATCCGAGTTCGAATGCTGAAGAACTCTATTACACAGGGGCAGGAGTGCCCACAGGAGAGGATTTTTTTTTGGGGGGGGGGCAAACTTTTCTAGTTTAGTTTTATCTACCAATTCTATATACAAGGTTGTTGTATCAAAAAGTAAGGTGAATTTGTCTCTAAAACCCAGAGTTTTTGTGTAGGCAATTAATTTTTTGTATGTTTCAGATACCAAGGTGATGCAAGTCTGACGGCATTTACAGCCTTCTACGTCAACCCGTCTGGTACCTAGAGCAATTCAAAGATGGCGCAACGACTTGAACATTACTCCAAGGAGGAGGTGCGCAGTGTTATTCGTTTTTTATGGGTCAAGGGAAAGAAACCATCTGAAATTCATCGAGAATTGTTGGAGGTCTATGGAGAGAGTGTTATGTCGCAGAAACAAGTGTATGTGTGGTGTAACTCGTTTGCAAGTGGTAGGAGTAGTGTGATAGATGATGACAGAAGTGGCAGACCAGCAACGTCCATCACGGACAGGAATGTGTGTGACGTGGATGTGATGATTCGTGAAGACAGAAGAGTCAGGTTGCATGACATTGCTGATGCATACAACATCTCATATGGTTCCGTGAGGAGTATCGTCCATGACCAACTTGGCTTCAGGAAAGTGTGTGCGCGCTGGGTGACCAAAAACATCACCGAATGGGCATTTCCCCGACCCACCTCACACGATATGCCCAAGAAGGCAGTGGTTCCTATGTCGAATTTTAGTGTGATACCATGTGTCAAACATACTAGAGTTTCATATTTTTATATATGCACGTTTTTCAATAAATCGAAAATTCACCTTACTTTTTGATACACCTAGTATCTTCACACAAAAGTGGAGGAATTGTTTCGTTTGATTGACTTGTAATTGATTTTTAGTTATGTTAAGTACTTACACTAACAATGGCAGTGAGACGCAGCAGTTTTGTACGTTTTATGTTAGCAAACATGAAAGTGAGCCGTGCCTTTTCTTTCTTTAGTCTTTTAATTTCAACTGCAATGAAAGGTTTCGAATGCCATGCGCCTTTCGATTGCTGGCATCTCTGCTACAGTGCGCCGAGGTACAGCTGTTCGTAGAATAAGGAAATTAGAGAACTCAGCTTTATCTAACGTTGAGTTTTTTAAACGACTGACTGGATACTGTTAGTTTTTGTTGTGTACATATTTCGAAAATTATTTTTTGAAAAGTTAAATCAAATTATCTACATTCAAACAAAAATCAATTAATGCGTATTTATCCAAACTATATTTGTGCGTGGGTGTGTTCGGGTGGGAGCGTATGATGAACAATTCTTTTGGGAGGATTTTGTTGAACGAATTTTGTGGGGGTGCGTCCTCGGCCTTTGGGGAATGGTCATAGCAGAACTGAAAGAGCAAGAAACTGGTGTATTGTTTTGATTTGTTGTTTTAAATCCACTTTATGCACAGGAAGACTAATCGGGACTGGACTTACAGTTTAAAGTGGGATCCGAACCACTGTACCATGTGTCTCCATCGGGTATCGAACCCGGGACCCCTTGATTACAAGGCGACGACGTCACCACTACGCTATCGGGGAGGCCACTGGTGTATTGTGTCCTTGTGTTTCTGTATTATTTTTCTGCTCTGTTTATTTTATTTATTTACATTTTACTTGGGATTACCGCTAAGCAGTTTTTTCCGAATCTTTTGTAAATGACTTTTAGTAGCTGTATGTCCTGACCTAATACGATTTAGTAATACTATCACATTCCGTGAACCTTGAACTTTTGTAAACCAAGGCCTCATTCTATTGAAATTAGCTATCCTCTGATAAAAGCTGCCTGCATTTTGAAATTCACCTTTTCACCATTCCGTCCAGTTTTCCTTCAACTTTTTCTTCACCCTCGGTAGAAGGTCTGTGTACCAGGTTTTCAGCTCCAGTACAGGTTGAATTACCCTAGCTTGTTTTGCATACAAATCTGCCATATCATTTCCTAAATTTTGACAATGTGCTTTAACCCAGGTTAAATGAATTATCTTTCCCCTGCTCCTTAAATTTTGTAAAGTTTTTACACAGTTTATAATGTATGGGGAACATTTAAATAATAAATCATAATTGGACTGAATTGAATATAATACACTTTTGGAATCCGTTAATATTAATATATTTTTTTCTTGCAATTTATATGTATAAATTAGTGCTTGGTAAATTGCATAAGCTTCAGCTGTAAAAATGGAAAAATCTTCCGGTAAATGTATCATAATTGATTCCTTCTTCTGTACATCATAAACAGCACATCCTACATTTTGACTACTTTTTGAACCGTCTGTATATATAAAGTAATAATATTTCCATCTTTCCATGTAATCATATTTTGTATATTGTTCAGGAAAATAAATATCTCTATATTCACAAACAGGAAAATCTAGAGTATATATGGGCTTACTCCTTACTTTCAATAATTTTTGATTAACCCCATAGTACTCATTATATAATTGCACCCATCCTATATCTTCGCAGTTATTAATTTTGCCTGTATCATATAATTCAACCAAGTCGAATAGAATGTCGTTAAACGGATGATTAACTTCTGACATTGTTTTTAACAGATATTTAATAGACATTTCTCTTTTCCTATAACTTAAGTTCCATTCGCATGCTTCCATGTATACCGCAACATTGGGAGTACTCTTCATCAGTCCTAGACACTTTCGTAGAACTTTCCTCTGCATTACTTCCAAAGGTCGAAATACACGTTCCGAAATTGTATTAAAGACTATAATCCTGTGTTCTATTGTTGGTTTGTAATAGTTTTTGTAAAAATTCATCATGGTACTAGGATGACTTCCCCATTTTGTTGTAGCCATAGAACGAAATACATTGTAAATTACTTCTGCCTTTTTCACTAACATTTTTACATGAGGTTTCCATGTTAATTTACTATCAAATATAACGCCTAAATATTTCATTGAATTTTCTATGGGAATGTGTAACTTTTTTGTGTATTGATTCACATTTTTCGGAGCTCCTTTTTTACTAAATATAATCAACTTTGATTTTTCTGACGATATATTCATAGACCTATTCTCAAGAAATTTCTTTATCTCTATTATTTTCGCTTCCATGTTGGTGACTCCTTTATCTACTTGCTTGACACTCTCATATATACATAAATCATCTGCATATTGTATAAATCCAAATGGCTCAGGACATATTCTTTGAACATCCATTAAATATATATTAAAAAGTAAAGGACTTAAAGGGCTTCCCTGTGGAAGTCCTCTTGTTATCCATCTAGGACCCTCAACTTTATTGTGAAAGTAAAAGTATAAACAACGATTTTTTAATAGATTCCAAATTATTTTTAGATGCATATAAGGTGTTTTCAGATTTTGTAGAATGTTTAATAATTTATTTATATTTACATTATCATATGCCCCTTTAATATCTAAGAAAGTAGCAATAAGACTACTTTTCCTTTTCATTGCATCATAAATTGTTGATGATAACATTGCCAAGGTTTCTGTACACCCCATACCCTTCCTAAATCCAACTTGAAGCCTTGAAAATAATTCCTGTCCCTCTATATGCCAACTTATTCTCTTTAGAATTAATTTTTCAAAAATTTTCCCCAGTACTGAAGACAAAGCAATCGGTCTATAAGATTCTCCTTTATGTGGACTTTTGCCAGGTTTCAATATTGGTAAAATCATTTGAGTGTACCACGATTGCGGTACATTTCCTGAATTCATTATATAGTTGTAGATGTTACAAAGATATATTATACCACATTCCGGCAAGTTTTGAATCATCGAGTATGTTATTCCATTTTTTCCTGGAGTTGTGTCCTTGGCTCTAATTATTATGTCTCTTATTTCATCGATCATGATATTGGTGTATAATCCTTGTGAATGTCTATCTTTAGGACTGAAAGAGAAAATTTCATCAGGGGCATCTGTAGGTTCGTGTTTATTAATACCTGTTACCTTCATAATAAATTCATCTTTCCAGGTTTCTTTGAGTGGTATTAATCGAGGGGTATGTGGTTTGAGGATTGATTTAAATTTAGCCCACACGGTACTGATACTCTCTTTGTTATTTATGTCTTCACAATACTTTGCCCACGATTGTCTTTTTGCACTGATATAACTTTTCTTGGCCTGCGCTATTGCTTTCTTATAATTAATCCAAGTTTCCTGATTTGGTATTGTTTTATAAACTTTAGTAGCTTCAATTCTCAGTATTTTAAAATTTTGGCAATCTTCATTCCACCAGTGTACTATTGGATACTTTTTTACAACTTCCTCTTTTGCCCTTGTACATGATCTGTCCATAACAATACTAACAGAATCTACAAAATAATCATATGTACTCTTATCAATATTATTTAAATCTGTATTTTTAAATAAGATTGTAAGTAATTTAGAATATTTATTCCAATCAGCTTCGTTAACTTTCCATTTTCTGAGCGGAATAGTGAAAGATCTCACTGAATTAGTATCAGTATAAAAGAAACATGGATAATGGTCACTGGTTCTTTGATCACTGTCTGTTTCCCACTGAAATTGACCACATATATCATCTGACATTAACGTTAAATCTATAGCTGTAGGCCGAGTACCTAATCTTCCTATATACGTAGCAGACCCGTCATTAATTACAGTAAAGTTGTACAAATCCATACATTCTACTAACACTTTCCCCAACTTATCTTCATCCTGATCTCCCCATATTGTGTGATGGCAATTGAAATCCCCTGCTATAATAAAAGGCTTTTCTATGCATTGAAACATTTGCGATAATGTATTTGTCGTTAATTTCTGTGACTCTGCACCTGTAGGAATATATATAGATATAATACTAACTTTTTGATTCATAAAAGCAATTTTAATTCCTACGACTTCAATTTTGTATGTGTCGTATATAGACAATGTATAATCAAAAGATATAGGTTCAAATGGAATGCTTTCATGAATCATAATTGCAACTCCTTTACTATCATCTTTAATCTTTTCATAAATTATGTGATAATGATTTACTTTAAAATAATTTATGTTTGATGGGTTCACAGAGATTTCCGATAGACATAAAAGTTCAGGTCTATATTCATCTATTAATTTCACCAGATTTTGCTTTCTTGCTTTCAGTGATCTTACATTCCAGTGTACCCCCACGAATGTTTTCCATTATTTTTCCTTCCACACCCTAAGGTGTCTCTCCAAAAATTTCCAAATCCTCAATAATTTTCTGCCCCTGGCCATTTATTTGTGAGCATTCTGTTAGTATTTCTTTTATGCTTAATAAGTCAGAATTTTTAGTTAATGTCGCCATAAGTTTCGCCATTAATTGTAACAAATTATACATAAGATCCTTCTGAGATGTTATGTGAGGAAAGTACACGATTTTTTTCTGTTCTTCATTGTTGTAGATTCCGATGTTCACCTCCTGCATGCTTCTATTTGTACTATCCACATCTTCCTCATTATTCCTTGTCTTAATAACAGTTCCTGTAGACTTTCCATTTAATTGTTTTTGATTACTTTGTATTTTCTTTAGAGAACCTTTACTTGATTCTCCTTCAGAATTTCCATTATAATTCTTTGTTTGTGAATAGGAATTTAGTCTGAAATTTTTTCCATGTTTATTTTCAAATTTGGAATAGTCTCTATGATGTTCTGGAGGAACTCTTTTCCATGAAACATTTTCCAAGTATGTATCTGATTTTCTTTCACCCCAATCACTTAAGGCTTCAAATCTGTTTTGTATTGTTATGCTATTTCCTACAACACCAGTCTGTCTTGTGTTAATTTCACTTATTTGACTTTTGTTTATATGGTTTTTTATTTGATCAGCATATGAGTTGCCTTGAACAACATAATTGCTTGGAACATTACCTGTTATTACTTTCTCTCTTGCATCTTGCCGGGATAAATTATCATATGCCATAACTCTCATGATTTCTCTTTCCATTTCCCATTTTACACATGACTTATCAGTAGCAACATGTTCTCCTCCGCAATTTAAACACTTAGGAGTTTCATTACAATTTTCATGTTCCTCTCTTCCACATCTAGCACACTTAGCTTTATCCTTGCATATGGCTGCTGAATGCGCGAACCTGTAACATTTCTTACATTGCATCACATTTCTAACTTTAGGAGTAACATCAAAAATGTGACTAACCACTATAATCTGTTTAGGCATTTCTTGAGATCTAAACGTGATTGATATTAGCTTAGTAGGAACAAAATAATATGAACCATCATCTTTTCGTATTCTCTTTTTCATTCTTTCCACTGATATTACTGTCGGGTCTTCAATACTTTCCTTAATTTCTTCCTCTTCAAATTCAGTGGGTACACCATATATCAATCCTTCCTTCACCAATAAGGATTCTGGAATGAACACATCAATATTATTTTCTTTATGAAAATGCATATTTTTCATGAAATTGTTAGCTTCATTCCTGGTGTAAAAATAAATCTTTGCTCTATATAAACCACTTGGTTGGATATATCTGACCCTTATATCTTTCTTTCTCAATTCATTGCCTATTTTCATAGAGTTAAATTTCTTTTCTGCACCTTTTGTACTAGTCATTATTACTAAATATGGCCCATTATGTGTATCATAATACATTTTACACTTGTCTACATTATTTTCTCTTCGACCTTCTCCAAACGTGTTTACTTTATCTCTATTATCTAACCTGTCTATCCTTACCGCTTTTGCTGGAACTTGATCATCTTCAGAAGATCTGACTCTTTTAGCTTGTTTTCTAGATGTTTCTTCTATAATGTTATCTTCTATAACAATTTCATTGTCTTCTACCAAGTTCGTTATAATTTCTACTTGATTATTAAGTTCCATATAACCTATGGCATCCGCCATGACGTTAACAAGAACTGCCTTACGCAAATCACATTAATGAGTATAATTCCCTTACCGTAGTTTTAAACTTCAACTTAAATAAGTATATGGGTTTAACTCAATTCCAGTCACAAAATTATCTCTTTATAAACAGTACTCACTTAATTAACAACTATTAATATTACCACAATATTACACAAACAGCTCAGTTTCCATCAACCACACCAAGATCTTTTCTGCTCTGAAAAGACGAAGACGCATGCATTTCTGTGAAAAATAGCAACGTGTCCTGAAGATAATGTAGCACACATAAAAGTGAGTTTTGTTCCAACAATCCGGAATTCCCATTCGAGTGTAAGAACAAATGAAAGGCGTTTCTATATATGTGCTGTCATCTGGCAACTGCTCGCAATTTGCAATCCAACCTGTTGCGTGCACGGCGTGAGTAATCTGTGATTGTCTGAATGATCTTGTGTTTCGTTGCGAGATCGCCACTCCCGCGATAACAACGGGATGTGAAGTTACGTAACGTGTTTCTTGGAACACTTTGACACTAATAATAAGGGTTGTGTCAAACTTAGATTAATGGTTTATTACGTAAGACAATACATATTTTGAGTCTTTCTAAATGCATATTTCTAATTTTATTTGAAAATTCCTTCCCACCTGTCCAAGTGGCCCACACAGCACCGTATAAAGTGGGTACCTGGAGGAAACTCAGGGGGGATGGGGGGTACAGGAGATCACATCACTCTCAACTTCGGCAGTGATCAAGACAGTGTGGGACCCTAACTCCACACCCCTATACGCCTTCATGGCGTGGTGCAAAGCACAGGGGAGCACTTTACTTTTTTCTGGTTTGGCATCTACGTGGATGGCTTAACCTTTCTCCGAAAGTGTGCCCTTTCATTAAAATCATCATATCATCACTAATCCTCATCTTCATGATTAGCCAAAAGTGGCAGAAAGGCGAAGTAAAAAGAACCAAATCAATCAATCAAACAACCTTCAAGTTAACCAACAACCCTATTTGCAGTGGCGTGCCCAGGATTTTCGAAAGGGAGGGGTTAGGTACACTATTTTTGGTAGTCATCGCTCATTTTGCCAACTTTCCCTACATTTGACATTCTTTTCTTTTAGGAATACAGGTCCAAAGATGAGGGTTATTACTCCCCACCCCCACCCTTGGGAACGCCACTGCCCATTTTCAAATGGATTCCGCCCTTCCACGTTCCATTCCTCAGCCTTCTCTTTTTGGCAAACCAGTCTGATACTGTTTACGAGGGTCACTATTTATATTTTGAGCCTTGGCAACACTGATTGAAGTTAGGCGCGATTTGACGTTTGCACGGAATCGTCTGGCATTATTGACCATAACGTACTTCAAATGTTTTGTCAATAGCTTCATTTGTGTTGTTTATGTTGCCTTGGAGATTGCGCGACAACAATAAAATGGAATTAACTCGTGAACATTTTCGTGCGATGATTTTTTACGATTTTCGACGTGGATTGTGAAGACAAGAGTGCATCGATCAACTTACTCCCACATTTGGCGATGAAGCCCCATCCTTTGCCACTGTGAAACGCTGGTATAACGAATTTAATCGTGGCCGCCATTCGCTCACCGACGAGATTCGCGAAGGTCGTCCAAAATCAGTTGTTGTTCAAGAAAACGTTGATGCTGTGCAAAACCTAATACTGCAAGATCGTCATGTGACATACTGTGAGATTGAGGCAACCATAGGCATTAGTTCCACCAGCATATATAAAATATTACATGATCATTTAGCTGTGAGAAAGGTATGTTCTCGTTGGATCCCACACAATTTGACAAAAACTCAAATAGACACTCGCGTCAATTGGTGCAAACAAATGCTCAATAAATACAATCGTGGTGCTTCAAAAGACGTATATAAGATTGTAACAGGTGACGAATCATGGATATATGCATACGAGCCGGAACGTAAACAGCAATCGACTGTATGGGTGTTTCAAGATGAACCCAATCCAACAAAAGTTGTTCGCGCTCGAAGCACATCGAAACAAATGGTCGCCTGTTTTTTCGGGAAAACTGGTCATGTGGCAACTGTGCCTTTAGAGGAACGTAGAACGGTCAACTCTGAATGGTACACAACAATTTGTTTGCCAGAGGTCTTCGGTCAAATACGGAAAACAAACAAACGCCGTCGGATCATTCTTTATCAAGACAATGCCAGCTGTCACACATCTCGTCTAACAACCGACTTTATGAACAGTCAAAAAATCGAATTGATGGGTCATCCGCCGTACAGTCCTGATTTGGCACCCAATGACTTCTTCTTGATCCCGAATGTCAAGAATAAATTGCGTGGACAAGGATTTTCGTCGGCGGAAGACGCCGTTGATGCGTTCAAAAACCATATTATGGAGGTGTCTCAAGAAAAACTGCTTTGACAAATGGTTCGAACGAATGCAAAAATGTATTGACCATAAAGGAGAATACTTCGAAAAACAATAAAGCAGTTTTCAATGCCAAATTCCTGTTTTTTCATTGTTAGGCTCAAAATATAAATAGTGACCCTCGTACTGCGCGCTGCTATGATTAATAGTTACCAGAACGGCGAATTTCAGGTTTTTCGCACATCCCACTATGGATCTGCAATTTTTAGATTCACAGATAAACAAGATGGGTCTCCTGAACGCATACGGTGAATGCTGCGCATGCGTCAATTGTGGGGAAAAAGGACAGCTTGCTGTGCGACGACATTAATGAGCATTTCTACATTCTAATTTTTTCATATAGAAGAAGTATTCATTTTAGACAAGAGCGCTCATCTACGCTGTTATTACATTTCTTGGATCTGAAGTGAAAGAAAGTAATAATTATTTTCCCACAATTGACGCATGCGTCACTTCAGATCCAAGAAATGTAATATAAGCTTAGTTGAGCGCTCTCGTCTAAAATAAATACTTCTCCTATATGAAGAAATTAGAATGTAGAAATGCTCATTAATGTACGCCTCTGAGATAAACCTTATAATTTTACCCCTGCCACAGATAAAATCACCCTAGCAGTTCCTTGTTGCTAGAGTTGCTTCGTTCTAGTTAATTATTAGTTAACCTAGTTCAAATGTTACTATACAATGCTGAATAATAGCGTTTATGCACTAAGTACCTCATGTGCACGGCTTGCGACCTTCCAACGTCTCACTTACGTAACACCAACCATGCCGTAGCCAATGAGCTGTGCAAACGACATCCGACAAACACGCGATGTGCTCTAGTCACTCAATTACAGGAAACAGACGTAAGGAAACACCTATTAGCAAAATGGGAGGCTTTGTCTGTGTTTACCCAGCCGTTCGTGCATGATTTACTACCCTCCGAAGGGCTGCGTACTTCAAGATCTGCTGCATAAATCAAGTTATGTCCCAATTTGCCTCGCTTGTTCGTTTTGCTTCATGATCCGTTGTTTTAAAGTTTTGCCATGCTCTTTGCACCGTGACCCACCCAATTTGCTTGCTTTGGTCTGTTGTTCGTTGTAAAGTGCGATGTAAAACCCTTTTGCATGCTCTTCTAAGCGTGAAGAAAGCAAACAGTTCAAGCCAGGTGTTATCCAACACTCAATCAGTTCAGGTCAGGGGTGTAGCATAAGCGGGGTTCTGGAGGGGCTAGTGGGGACCTGCCCCCGACTTAAAAAAGATTAAAAAATAACACATGATTAAGTTCAGTTACTACATTTTTGTTATGAAGCCATACCGCAAATCTTGACGTTTGGCTTGATGGCATGTGCGGTAATTGCGCCGCAATAGCGGGTCTTAGACGATTTGATTCATGTGTACAGTTTGAAGAAAGAAAAACGTAAAATGACTTTGTGTTGAGTGAACAGTTACTGCTGAGGCATCAAAAGAACTTTTCAATTTAATTTTTCTAAAATTTCTGAAGCTTACTATTGTACCGTAACTTTTTAAATTAATGCGAGTATTGTATCAATAAAAAAATAATGAAATGCAATAATCGTACTGTTTTGCTTCTTTTAAAACTGACAACCAATATACTAATTAATATTTCTTTAACATTTTCAAATCTAAAAGGCCTAGAACTCAGTGTTTTTAAGGTTTTTTATGTCCGGGGGAAGCCCTCCGGACCCCTTATAAACTAGGAGATATTCAATAACCCTCAGCTACATCATATGCTTCTCCCAGAGTCTGCCTCCCCCCCCCCCCCTAAGCAAAAGCTCAAACTCCGCCCATGGTGTGTAGGCAGGATTTTCTTCCTGATGGCACCAACCTTCGATTGCCTGTGTAGGATAATTGTTAGGAGAATATGGTACTGGGATAACATCTTGGAATGTATCTAGCTTTCAGGCCAAAGTGGGTTTATTTAAATCAGTTTTTCTTTTAATCTGGTGATCATTTAATGGTGTTTATTATGTTCAAAGAAAGGAAACAAAATATATATACTGATGGGGTGAAGCTCATGCGGAAGTAAATGTAATGTGTAAACACGCTTGATTTAAAATTCAATAATTTTCATAGACAAAAATTTTGTGTAGGATAATATACAAAATAATAATCATGTTAAACAGTAAATAGTGTCATTATCATTAAACTGCAAATAAACATTTAAGTTGATATTTTTCCAACTATTATTAAAAAAATTGCCAAAATTCAGCTACAAAGACTCAAAAAATATTTTAACCTATAGAAGAAAAGTTACTGAAATAATCATAGTTTCATTAACACACTCAACAAACATTTTCATAGTAGTATGCAGTATCAGAAACAGAAAAATGTATATCTACACATAATTTTTATAACACCATTAAGCCTTGTTTCCATGATATGAAAAACTCAATATGCTGACCAAGGCAGAAATTTATTTTATTATAAAACAAGCTAAACGTAACGTTTCAACCTTCTAGCAAGGTCTTCTTCAGACTCTGCACCAAGTACAAATGTAACAAGGTACAACACAGGACGATCCATATACACACAAACATTACTCCCCTCCAGACTATTAGAATGTTGTTCTGGAACATTTTAGCAGGTGGCTACTCTTTCTAAAACCTTCCTCCATTCTTTGTTTATCTTCAGTCCCCCATTCCAGTTCATTGTGTCTTCACCTTTCTTCTCTATTTCCTTGGCTTCCTTCCATTTTCTCACTAGCATTCTCTTCTCCCTTCCTATCTGCTTAGCCTCATCCCATTATGTTGTTATGCAACAAAAGAGTCATTGTACTACGTTAGTTTTTGTTTAGACACACACGCAGATCAAATTAATGTTAATTAAAATAATTATAGAAAACTAAATATTTACTGCCTTCAAATAAATTGAAGCAAATAAACCTCGATTATGCAACAAATGTTAAACAACGCATATTTTAATTTTTTAATTTTTGCTTGGTAAGTCCTTCGGGGGAGGGGTCCGGCCCCTTGGACCCCCCTTAAATACCTGCTTGATTCCAAGCCTAGACATAATCGAACTAATACTCTCTATGATTTTGGCATAATTTATTTATTAATATTAAATTTGAAGGGTACATGTTCATTTAACGCATATGGTTAAAAATATCACAAAGTTATTTACGAGTCAAATTGTTGAGATCGTGGCATCAACTTTTAGAAAACGAATTGACCAATCCACAGGCTCACGAAGGTTGAAATGTGTTTTCTTTGTTCACTTTTTAGTAACTTCTTACGATTTTTACACACTGAGTTGGTGTAAAATTTGTTAACTTGTTAATTTGTGAACATTTTTCTTTTGTCAAAATTGGTGAATTTTGTTTTGCGTTTGCTGATTTAGGCCATCACAGATCTAGGCTAGGGCGTCGGGAGGGAGGGGGTCGAATGGTCAATCCCCCCTCCCCCTTGGAACTTTACAGCCTTCATATCAAGTTGCAAGAAGTCAGCAAGCTTGTAGTTCAGTTAGTAAGCTTTCCAACGGAACCAGGAATTAGAAAATGATCTAAATCGAAGAACCAGTTTGTGTTTTCATAATGTATCACTTGAACTAAAGAACAACTAGTTTCAAATTTCCAAAATTAGAGTTTTATATGCTAGGTCACACACAGTGGCGGCGATTGGGTTCCAAAACTGGGGTGGGGGAAGAGATTATTTTCCCTTGGTAGATAAGGTTTAGCATAGTGCGGGAGCAAAATTTGCAAAAACAGGGAGGGCAACCTCCCCCCTCGCTCCCCCTAATCGCCGCCACTGGTCACACAATATAAACAATATGATTAAAATTTCTCCTAGCTTCTTCTTGAACGAGGTGTGTAAGAATTAATAACAAAATAGAATAACTATACATTTCAGCCCACTTACTGCATGATAATAATACAAAAAGAGTTGTGCTGGATATTCAATCATCTGGTGGATCGAGTGCAAAAGTCGCTCCAAGGATATAATAATAACAATATATTAATAATAATAGTGCTAATGATGATAATAATAATAGTAAATAATTATGTTATTATAATATTCATAAGCATGATATAATAAATTATTATTACTATTCAAGTTTTGTTGTTAATTTGACCCCCAAAATTTCTGGCGACGCCTATGGATGCCAGGTACTTGCCCCCCCCCCCCCCCCCCTTGGCACCCTGTGGTGGACGGCCTTGAGCACTACAAGGCCACGTCTGTTACTGAATCATCATTTCTCAGTACAAAGCCCACGCACAAGACATACCGCCAGCTCGAATTTCACACGTAATTCCAATAAATGCGAATGGCAGCCTTGTGTCATACAAAATGACCTTGACACTCACTGGTCGTTATGAGGAACTGAAGGCTTCTATTTCTCTGGCATTTCTTGCTTCTGGGTGAGAGAATTGGCAACACGGCTTGGAAAGTTGTGAACCCTGACAGGGAAGATGGACTCGCATAACACAACACCCCTCTATGTTCAGGTCAAAGAGCTTTCCTTTCGAAGAACCTGCACGCATAGGACAAGCGAGGGGCCACCCTCTTAGCAGTGACGTAATTTCCCCTTCTAGAAAAGGTCCAACGCGATTTGTTGCTTCACCTTCACCCGTCAGTCGGCGCGTGGTGTGGAACTGTGTTCCTGTGTATTTCGTGACTCGCAGCTGAGTTTGGCCGAAGCCATCTGCTCGCACAAGATGTTTCATTGTTCGTGAAAGTGAGGGTGCCATTCGAAAACTCAGTCTAAAAACACCTGTGTTTTCTTGTTTACTCCTGCTTCGCAAACGGCTAGACATGTTAACTGTGGAGAAGTGAGTGTTCGTAAGTGCAAAGTGAATTTCGGAAAGTTTAAACCGATAGTAACGTGATGACGAACGTCAACAAACTTTGCTTCAAAGGTAAGTACTACAGTTTACAGCAACACAACTTCTTGTAGATTGTACCCGAATTAAAAATCAACTGAGTATTGTGTATCCAATGCATTATCAGTCGGTTATGACACATGGGCGGAGTTTGAGCTCTTGTTTTGAGGGGGGGGCAGACTCTGGGAGAAGCAAATGATGTACCTGAGAATTATTGAATATCCCTTAGTTTATAAGGGTCCGGAGACCTTCCCCCGGAAATTAAAGAACAACAACCTAAAAACACTTGAGTTCTAGGCCTTTTAGATTTGAAAATGTTAAATTTCCTCGCTTAAGTAAACAAATATTAATTAGTATATTGGTTGTCAGTTCAAAAAGAAGCAAAACGCTACGATTATTGCATTTTGCATTTCATTAAATTTTTATTACAATACTCGTATTACTTTAGAAAAGTTACGGTAAGCTTCAGAAATTTTAGAATAATTAAATTGAAAAGTTATTTTGATACCTCAGCAGTAACTGTTGGCTCAACACAAAGTCATTTTACGTTTTTCTTTCTTCAAACTGTACACATCAATCAAATCGTCTAAGACCCGCTATTGCGGCGCAATTACCGCATTAAGTTGGAGGGTCAGTCCCCCCCTGGCCCCTCCAGAACTGCGCCTGTGTATCACAGCGTGCTACTGCTACGACGCCAGAGGCCCCCGGTTCGAATCCAGGTCTGAACGTGGATGTTCTTTTTAAGTGTTCCTTCGTCAATTTTATCATATCATCCCTCCTCCTCATCTCCGCGATTATTCAAGAGCGGCAGAAAAGTAAAATAAACCAGATAAAAATAATGATATAAAAAAAAACAATGCATTATCAATCAACGGTTACATCTGCGTTTGTTATGGCTTATAGGCTGAGCCAATCGTCCCCACCCCCTCCCCAGCTTTCAACATCCACTAAAAGAGCTGAAAACAGAATAATGTATTTTTCAAACCAAGCGTGGTGAAGGTGAAATAATTATCATTAGGGAGCGGAAGTTGATGAAATGTCATCTTTTCGGACACGATGCCCGTTAAATATACACAATATTACACTTTGTCTGGATCCCAAAAAAAGGTAACTTTAAAGTGCATTTTGCCAATTTTCAGGTTTTAGGTCATTTTCCCTGATTTTCGGAATTTTCCCGTCATTTTTCGCAATATTCGGTATATTGTTTCATCATATTTTGTTACTTCTTTAATTTTGGAAATATTCTTGAGCCTTTTTACCAAAGTGACCATAGGCCTATATACCGTATATCTCTCACAGGATTGCACTTTACGAGCAAATGAAATGCTGAACTGGTGACAGTTTTGTTGTGTCGGGGGCAAACTCAGATTAAAGATCAGATAAGGAGAGGCTGAAATACTCTGGCCAGACCCTGTTTCCATTGAAAATCCTCGTTGCATATTTTAATTGAATGTGCATGTGGTATCATTTGTGCATTTTGTTTCTTTTCAATTTTTAACCTTAAACTAACAAATGTAATGGTCATTTTTTAATTTTTTACGTCATTTTTTCCCATTTTTTTAGGACATTCTATAGGTCATATACCTATATTTTTTAGGTTATCAACTTCCGCTCCCTAATTATTATTAATATAGGCAGCACGTTACATCATAACTTATTTCTGCTTGCACAATTGTGATTATTTTTATGGCCTGGCCACCTATTATAAAGGGATGATTTAAATGGTCTAAACCTCTCCCTGTGAAGATATATAGAATTGGTAGTTAAACTATAAAAATTGCCCCCTCCCCAAGAGAATCCTGCGTCATGAATCCCCCCTTTGGGCACACCGGCTACACTTCCACCTTTTATGTAAGCAATATATAGTACTGTAAACAGGAACCAAGCTGACATCCCTTTTTTAGAAACAAGATAGATATTTTGCAAAAATAAGGTCCAGAGCTGTAATAAATGGTTATTATTGCGTGTCGTTATTATAATTCCTTCCATTGCCACGGTAAACTGAACGATCAACTATGAGGACTAAAGTGAATGAACAAATATTGATTCATTGAACTGTTGCTTTAAGTTCACTTTATGCACAGAAAGGCTAATCGGGACTGGACCTACAGTTTAAAGTGCGATCCGAACCACTGTGCCTTCCCCGGATATCGAACTCGGGACTCCTTGATTACGACGTTACCACTATGCCATCGAGGAGGACCTAAAAATAAACGAAGAAAGCAAAAACGGGCAAACAACATAGGACGTTTAGAACCTTTGACGTTTTTGAAATTGAAATTGAGCAAAAAGGGGGTTTAGGTAACACCAGAGGCGTCTCGTGAACGCATGCGGTGCATGCTGCGCATGCGTCGATTGTGGGAAAGAGGACAGCTTGCTCCGACGACATTCATGAGCATTTCTACATTCTAATTTCTTCATATAGGAGAAGTATTTATTTTACACGAGAGCGCTCAACTAAGCTTATATTACATATCTTGGATCTGAAGTGACGCATGCGTCAATTGTGGGAAAATAATTATTACTTTCTTTCACTTCAGATCCAAGAAATGTAGTTGAGCGCTCTCGTGTAAAATAAATACTTCTCCTATATGAAGAAATTAGAATGTAGAAATGCTCATTAATGTCGTCGCAGAGCAAGCTGTCCATTTTCCCACAATTGACGCATGCGTTCACGAGACGCCTCTGGGTAGAATAACAGACATTCCACTGCACACATGCCCACATTTAGTGGTATTTTAATGCCGGGGCATCCCCCTATAATTATTTCTTGAGGTTTTCTTTTGGCAGGATCATAGAGCCCTACGTCTATATATTATTATTGCGCTAGTTCAACTAGATTTCTGTCCACCGTGAAGACTATGTCCGTGGTACAGAAGAGCGGAACGAAAAATTCTTGGAATGTGGTGATTTGACACATTTAGGCCAAATCGTTGACATTCCATCCTTTTAAGAACTTGAGAGATATTATCAGGAACTTTTGAGAGCATTTCGTAATTATCATTACGGAACGGATTTTAAGGTGTGGCATCTTTTTTAAAAAAATAGCTGTTTTCATACCGATCGGTTGAGATATGTATTTTAGGACATGAAATAAAGTAAAATGAACACTTTGTTGCACCTTTTCTTGAGATTAGCACATTTATCCCCTTTTTACACCCTCTTTGATGCTTCAGCAGTGGGATCCGCAGCATTATGTTACTCCACCCCTTGATTGTAAGACGACTGGACTACAGGCAGTGATGTGCCGTAGACTATAAGTTTACGTCTACATGCGATGTCTACACGTAATCTACGCGTAGATTACATTGGGTTGTAGTTTACATAGACTACGTAGACAATCTAAAGTGCATTAAAATTAATTTTCAAGGGTTTCATGAAGGTTTTGATTGATTGATTGATTTAGTTTATTTTACTTCGCGTTTTGTGCCTCTTGGCTAATTTGCGAAGATGGGGATGAATGATGAAATGGATGAAAATGGACATTCACAAACAACCATACCCGACCGGGATTCGAACCCGGGACCCTTGGCGTCGCAGCGCGATGTGCTAACCACTCGGCCACAGGGTCGGGCGGTTTCGTGAAGGGAAAGTGACATTTTCAACTATATTGGTTCCTAACGAAATGGAAAGAATCCTATTTACAACAAAATTTATCTTCTCTTCTATTATCAACTATGGAAGAAGATAAATAGTATGCAAAAAGAACAACAGATGGCAGTCGTGAGGCAAGAGTGGTCTTCTTCCCATAAAACATTACAATATTTCCTATATTAGGTTTCTTCCTAGGTGAGAAATTGTTCGAATTTGGAAGAAAGAGTATGGAAAGTTCTCCTCACACATCAACAACTGACACGCAATATAATTTTATTTGAATTTCACGGCGCCCTTTGCTAAGTTATCTCCTTTCGCCATGTTGTTTACATAGAGTACGTAATCTACGTGTATAAAGTAGTCTAGGTGTAGAATGTAGACTATCGTTGTTTACGCGTAGACGCACATCACTGACTACAGGTCTTCATCTTGGTGAAGGAAAATGTACCTATCGCTTCTAACATACAACTATAGAGACAGTATAGCTCGCCGGTGATCTTTCGGCAAACAAGATAAAGATTATATGATTGACATTAGACTGGGCGTGAGTTATGTTTTGGACATAGATATCCTGTCTTGTCAATATTGGACTGTTGCCTAAAAGGTACAAGCGTGATGATATTGACATAGAGTATCACTATGCCCCTTCTTTTTGTTCTGAAATTGAACTTTAGTAGTTTTCTTTCTGAATTGGGGTTTCGGAACGAATGATACAGACTTACAGCAGCACCTCTTCCAATTCGTCATGTGAGAATCAAACGAGCGGAAGTCCAAAAAATGGTGTTTTCATCAGGGTTGATAGAGGTCCAGGAATTTTAAATAAATTCAATTCCGGTCCAGGAGAGAAAATCAGCAAGCCTAAACGCTTTCTGCATCGTAAAGAACCTTTTTATCTGTAAAGTATTTCAATTCGGTCCAGGAACCTTTCTTCCGGTTCAATTTAAATGCGGTCTAGGAATATTTTTTCAATGAAACAATATGCAACTTGGACCGAATTTAAATTGTGCGAGAGAGAAGGTTCCGATCCTGCAGCGTAACCCAGTAGAACCCATTAGAATTTATGGATTCCTGAACCTTTAACAACCCTGGTTTTCAGTTTTGTTTATAAATATAAACAAATCGGCATTTCTCCACTTGTAATTCTCAGCAGTAAGGTAGAGTCACGTATCTTTAATTTTTTAATTTTTTTAAGTCATCATATTCTTAACAATACATTATTTCATCTCCCCTATAAATTTGAGTTAGTCCCATATAACGAATTGTAATGGATATTACACATCAGAGGCGTATATTCCAGGCTATCTCGGCTACCTGCAAAGCCCTGGCTCAGAAGAGAAGATAAAATCGGTCGAAAAATGTGCATAAAATTGTTCATTTCAATAAGAAGATGATTGCATCTCACGAGTTGGCACACTTATTTCTTACAAGTTGTTACACTGATTTCGTAGGAGTTGGCAATATTGCCCGCAGGGGACTGTGTGACTTGAACTTGGCAGTCTTCCTTCTATGACGCCGTTATTGTTGCGAACTCATTGTTACCAGCGTGACATCTTCCCAACAATGGGGAATTTTGGAGCGAAACTGTTAGAGGAAAGGGCGTTGCTTTTTATTACAGAGAAATTCCCCTCTGCGCCAAGAACACCACTTTCCAATGATGATCGAAAAAGGCCTCCCCCCGCAAATATTTGTCCATTCGGATAGTATAATATGATAGCCCAAGTTTTGAACCTAGTGTACACTACTGTTACACATCTCAGTCGAAACTTGTGAAGATGTTTTTTGAGATCTTGGAAATTCGTGTCCGGCAGGAGTTCTTACTTGGTACTCTTGGCACACCTCTAAGGAGTTGCAACACAAGTAGCAACAAATGCTCTTCATATGTAAAGTAATCTTGGAAATCTTTAACAGCGATGTTTATCGTTGAATTAAAAATTAAAGTTTATCTCACGTAAGATCTGATAAGCAAATTACAAAGTTTAAGAGATCAGAAAATGTTGATCCGCTTCAAAGGTATTCATTTTTAAGTTCATAAGTTGATAGCTTTCACCACTTTCTTCAGAATATATGAAAATCGCGCCCATACAAAAGTCTGTGTAAATCGCCACCAGTTTAAAAATTATTCATTCCTAGCGACTACCTGGTCACCATGAGTCACGTTCCAATGCATTGGGATTTCCCCAGAGGCGTCTCCTGAACGCATGCGGTGAATGCTGCGCATGCGTCAATTGTGGGAAAAAGGAAAGCTTGCTCTGCGACGACATTCATGAGCATTTCTACATTCTAATTTCTTCATATAGGAGAAGTATTTATTTTACACGAGAGCGCTGAACTAAGCTTATATTACATTTCTTGGATCTGAAGTGACGCATGCGTCAATTGTGGGAAAATAATTATTACTTTCTTTCACTTCAGATCCAAGAAATGTAGTTCAGCGCTCTCGTGTAAAATAAATACTTCTCCTATATAAAGAAATTAGAATGTAGAAATGCTCATTAATGTCGTCGCAGAGCAAGCTGTCCTTTTTCCCACAATTGCCGCATGCGTTCAGGAGACGCCTCTGGATTTCCCCCCACTTTATCCTTTACAGCTTTCTATATATCACCCTTATTACTGCTCTAACTTTCCTAGTGTTCAGTTCAGTTAGTTCGCCTTGTGTGTTTATGTTGTTATATGTTCGATATGGAAGTGACAACGACCAGCCACGGTAAGCCATGTGCCCACTATGAAGGGTAGTCTTATATTGTAAAGAGAGCAAAGAAGACGGGACTGTGATTTGGCGTTGTTCAAAAGAGTTCAACCTAACCTAACTTACGAAGAGGACGGTGACATCAGAGCTTGCTTGAAAGCAATATCCTACATCCACAAACTTGAATAATTGGAGTAAAACTTGAGTTCATGGCCCTAAAGTTAAAGTATAGAAATAAAAATGTACATAATGTAAATAGTAATAAAAAAAAATCCAATATTGACGATGCCTATAACCTGATTTTTAACACGTCAAAATGACAAAAAATTACTTTTGCTATTTAGCCAGTTCAAAGCCTGGATAAAGTGTGATGGGAGTCAATTTTATTTGAAAAATTTGATTAATTGACAGGTAGGGATCGTACTGGGCGCAATTTTCGCTGGGCACGTTTTACAGGACACCCTTTCTTCAGATGTGACAACAATTCACATCTTCAGTATGTCTGAGTAGGGCAAGCTTAGATCCGTCGACAAATGTTTTGTGAGTTGGTAGACGTTATTGAAAAGTATACGGTGTGGTCTAGAGTGATGCATCGAGGTCTTTTTGCTCGATCGTCTAATAGTTCGCAAGTATGACGTTTGATGACTTTCGGAATCGACAGATTCTTCGCTCGAGCGGATAACACTCGAACATTCAAACGATCAGTATTCGCTCGAAACCCAGTAGTTCACGTGTAACCGTAATATTTCTGTAGTAGTGGCCCTCAAATATGGATCGTGAAGTGAAAGACGCAGTGAAATTGAAACTAAAGTGAACATCTTCATCATCTCCATGTTAAAATGTAATTTAGTCTATCTTACCAATACATAGCAATATATGAAAATGAATAGATGATTATGGGCTGAAACTACCTGGACGAATTTTTACATACATATTTGTACGGTTGTTGTCACATTGAAATGATATTTGATATTCTATATATTCGATCGAATTACGCTCGAGCGTGGGAGATTCGATCGAGTATTTTCGAGTGAAAGTTGTCCAATGCAGTACTCTAGTGTGGTCCATATAAGTACGAAAAAAATTACAATAAATATGGATGGGTAAACATAATGTAGAAATTAAAGTACATCAAACATCCGTGGCGGAGTGGTTAGCACAGCGCGCTACGACGCCAGGGATCCTAGGTTCGAATCCTCGCTTGGGAATGTCTCGTCGTCGCGATTAGCTTAAAGTGGCGGAAAAGGGCCGCTAAATGATAAAAATCAAGTTCCAGAAAGTGTTCTTGTAAGGGAGGCCAGGAATTTGGAAGGGGGTTCTTCCTTGAAGATATGAAAATGCGTTTTTTTTTATTATGTCGAAACAATCTCTAATATCAATAAAATGATGCAAAAAATATTGTCATGTTTTCATCTGTTGCAAACTGTAGAACATATTGAAATTTTTAATTTTTATTTTTATAATTGACACTATTTTTTCTCTTCTGTTCACTCACAACACTTCTCCAAGTCTTTGCGTGGAGGATTCCTGGGCTCTGCGGGCCCCATGTTATGAACCACTGGGGTAGAACATGAGCATCGAAGTTCGTTTTGACTTTGGTTCTCCACATCCATACGTCTGTTTTTACGCGGGGAAGAGAATACTAACAAGGGAGGTTATCTAAGTCTCCCCCTCCGATTTCCATGAAACGTGGCAGGTGTATAGAGGGGCCCAAAGGAAGAAATACTTGTTTTTTTTGTTTCAGCTAAAAAAAACTGTTCTAGGGCAACCAGTAGCGTACGCAGGATTTCATCAAGGGGGGGGGGGTATTTCGAAAACTTTCTACAAATTCACATTACCATTGTTTTATTATACTTTAATTAATTGATAATAATTAATTAATAATACTTACAATTAATTAATTAATTTGTTTAATTACTACTAATAATACTACTAATGCAGCTGCTGTTACTACTTATATTACTACTATTATTAAGTAGTAGAGATCTTCATAAATATATTTATGAAAGCAGTAGAACAAAATTACATTTTTTTTGTTTCTTTGTTACGAAAGGTGAGACATTCTAAGTGTGAAGAAAATCCATAAAAACAAGCAAATATATTAAATTTATTGAAATAATCAAAATATGAAACTCATTCAAGGAGCCGCGGTGGTCTAGTCTGACAACTTCGTGGGATATCCGGGTTCGATTCCCGAAATTGGTTGGAATTTATCCAGCCTTGTCTCCGCACCCAGCCTCATAGCAATGGGTACCTGAGAGCAACCCTGGGGGATGAAGGCTGCCGGAGCATGGTGCTGATCACATCCCCTGCAAAATGGGCGAGATCGAGAATGCGTGGACCCCAGCACACCACTACGTGTGCCTTCATGGCACGGTGCTATATGCACGGGGAAATTTACAAAACCTTTACCTATGGGACTCACCAAGGAAGATGATGAGGCGCGAGAGAATACATGTTGCCAAATTCCACTGAGTCTATGTTTTCGTTCAAAAGTAAGTTTATAGACATTCCAACACATTTATCACTTCTAGGTGATTCACAAAGCACTTCTTCAACATTATTTAATGATGTGGATGTAGACTCAGCATCACTTGAGAGTTCACAAGGGGATGTGAAATCAGTACCGGGAAGAACGTTTGCAATAAGGTCGGCACACTGCGACGAAGCAAGGAATTTTCACAATTCTCGCGAGAGACTGCGCGACTATTTGCAAAAGAATTGCAAAATTGAACTTTGTGGCCACTTAGATTGTGTTTTGAATGTTGTTTTTCTCCATGCTGCATTGGAATAATAATTCAAATTATTATTATTACTGTCGCAGATCTTTGACTGTGATAAATTAGCCATTTCTAATTTTTTCTACAACATTTTCCATAATATTTCAAAGCTCAAGGGGGGGGGGGTTAACCCCGGTAACCCCCCTTGCGTACGCCACTGAGGGCAACCCCCCCTCAAATGTCAAGATGAGGAGTCTGACCCCGAAACCACGTAAATCTGGCATAGGAAGAACACGCATATATAATTGGAACACACACAGCACAGAACTGTAGGTACCAAGCGCAGTGCTATTGTAGAGAGATGCCGAATTCATAGACGCCGTTGTTCCCGGATAGGGATGGGCATAACAATAGACAGATTAAAGCAGGGTAACGGAGCATCAAAAGAGCCGCACACGGGAACCATTACCCTATCAAGCATGACCTAGATATCATATAGGTGATATCCATAGCCAAGGACACAAGGGGATAGTTCCATAGATGAATACACAGCATGTATTTGTCCTCATCTTGACATTTGAGGGGGATAATCATTTCTGCAGAATATGAGAAGCTTTCTTTCCATGACGTAATCGTTTTCAAGGACAGCTTTCTTTCAATTACTGCTAATTGGTCTCTTTAAGAGTCTTCTCCCTTCCTGGCAAAACTCACTTTCCTTCCTGGAATCGAGCGAAAGAGGAGTGGACGTTGTTTTTCGTGGATGCGTGGAAAATATTCTTCAATGCGTTCTTGCAATTAGTTCTATATTATCTTTTAGTGTATCCGAAGGTAATTTTATTTATGAAAACTAGGCTAAAGGAATGTTAAGACACTATCATCACTAACAGGGATTGGCTCAACGGATTTATCTCGTGGGTTCGGACAGAGGCGCCGACTTGTCAAAATTTTTGGGGGCTCTGTTCACTGAAATAAATTAATGAATGACTCACTCTCTCCCTTTTTTAAGTTTTGGGCTCAGTGTTCGGAATCTCATAAAAGCCCATGAATTCCTCAAAAATATCAATTTTTTTATATACAGTTCTAATGCAGAATATTAATTGTCCACGGGCGGATTTGCCACAAGTTTCGTCAACCATAATAGCAAAATATTCCCGACTTTTAATATCTGCTACCACGGAGCGCAAAACAGATCTCCCTAATATATCAATGATCTCGTTCTGATTGTCATGTGAGAGCCATTTGTAGCCAGAACGTCCCATCCACTACCCTAGTTCATGCACATCTTCTTTTGAAACTCTTTTTAGTAAAAATGTTAACAATACTAATAATTATATACTTAGTATATAGTAATAAGTCATGTGTTTTGCTGTCTCTGATCACAGCCCCCCCAAAGTTGATGGTTTAGCGGTCTCAGCCCCCCAAAGTTGATGGTCTAGAACATTTCAAATGTGTATTTAAAGTTAAGTTCATGTGGAACAATTCAGAGTAAACTTTACAAGAGAAGCAAAATAATACATTAGATAGTCTTAAGCAAAATTATTTGGGGGCTCTGCCTTCACCTCGTTAACATTAACATAGGTTCCTAAAATAGGCTCTAAAAATCCTAAAATAGGTTCTAAAAATCCTAAAAATCTTAAGTTAGGCTCGAAAGATCCTGATGTAGGTTCAAGAAAACTTAAATTATTCAAAGTTCCAGAAAAATACTGATTATGTGTAGTCACCGGCAATGAAAATGGGACACCTATATCTTGCATAACGTTATGTGTGTTGCCTAACCCTACGGCGATGGCAGAACTTACAGTTGGAAATTTGCTATTAAAATCCACTATTCGCCGTATAGTTAGGCAACAATAGTTTCTCATGTTATCCACAGTCAAACTCTACAATTTTGTCTGAGGATCATCTTATATGCTGAAAATTATCTTTCAACAAAAACATAGTCATAATAATTAATACCACAGTTATAATTGTCATTTTACAAAAAACTATTATAAGTTATTAAAAATAAACCAATATTAATGCAAATTTATTATTATTATGTAAATGGAGAAACTTTGCTATTCAATCCACCGCATGAGTGACAATCCAACACAAGTGATGTCAATTATTTTTCTTACATTTTGTACAGTTAGTGTACTGAACTTCATAGTTATTTTATTTTGTTATTAACTTTTTCACATTCCGTTAAAAAAAGGCTTTAAAAGTTAGGGGTAAATTTTACTCATAAAGTTTATATTGTATGACCTCTCACAAAGACAAACTATAGACACATTTTGAGAGCTGTGGATCCATTTATTCTTTGGTTTAAATGGTAGAATATAAAAATATTACCTCGTTCCTCTATTATATACTAAACTTTCTTTCGATCTAATGTTGAATCCTGCAAAGGAAGGAAAATTAATTACCACTATACACAATTTAAATTAGATATTTGTAGGATCTCTGAGGGGGCTTCAGCACCCTTAGCCCTCCCTCTGGCTACGTGCCTGCCTTTAGACGCAACTCTTTAGGATCATTGGAGGTTTATTTTTTCAGCTTTGAACAATGTCTTCCCAGTAGGTGTAGAGGCATAAGCGCCAACTTGAACCAGTCTTGCCAATCTTGAACGCTATAGCTACTCTTAGGCCGTGTCCGAAAGGTGCAAGACCGTACTTGAAGCGAGCATCTCCCGTCTTCAAGTCGTGGACTGGAAGTGAAAGTCTTTCGAATTGCACTTCGACTGCAGCGCCAAATACGATCAGTAGATAAAACTAAGTACTCGTTGTTTTCCCCACGTTTTAAGCACTTGTTTTTCACCACAGAAATCACATAGCATTTTCAAATGTTCGTACACATACATTTCCACACATTAGAAGAACCTTAACAACAACTTGCTGGCCCATAACGTATTTTTAACCTGTGTTGCTGGCTTTCTACCTCCTTGATTTTAAACAAATGAACAACGAGTGCGAAAATCGCGTGACCTAGTCAGCAACCATCTGTGCTGCGAGCTATCCACTTGCGTAATTCTGTTCTTGGCGCTTTCGAACTGTACTAGGTGGTGTCACTTCCGTCAAGACCATACTTCAAGTCTGTACTTTGTACCTTTCGGACAGAGCCTTATTTACGGAAGGTGATGTGGAAATTACTCATTGTGATAACTTGTTTTCTGCCTTCCATTCTCATTTCTCTGTAGCTTTCGGAATTGCTCGCTTCGGCACCAGGGTTCTGGGTTCGAGTCCCGGCCTCTTCTTTGTGAGTGTCCCTTCCCCAATTTCATCATAACACCACTCATCCTCATCTTCGCGATTAGCCAAAAGTGGCAGAAAATCGAAGTAAAATAAACAAAATCAATCAATCAATGTTTCGGAATTCAGATTTTGAGCGATTTGATGTACTCCATCCTGGGCCTGTCTTTGTGGTTGTTTCCTTTCTATTCTTCCTTCACTTACAATTCCCATTATGCCTTCATGTCTTAGAATATGGTCTACCATAATCTGTACACGTCTCAAGACATCTTCGTTTGTTACTCTGTCTACTTGATCTTCAACAATCTCCTATACCACCATATTTCGAAGGATTGCAATATTTTCCTTTCAGCTTCAGTCACTGTCCATGTCACATCCATATAGTGCTGTGCTCCAGACAAATGCCTTTAGGAATCTCTTCCTTAAAGGCAAACGTATATTCCTGGAGGTTAATAATCGTTTCTACTGGTAAAAGCTCTTTTTTTGTGTGTCCTATACTATTTGTGTTATATTTCCTGCGTTTTCCAATTGTACTCCCAAGAGAACAAATTCCTCCACTTTTATCGACTCTGTTCTGTCCTATCGTGATGCTTGTTTTTAGGGCCGTTGTTTTCTTCATCATCTTAAAACTACAATAGATATATTTTTCCTTTTTAGTTTATCGCTTATTGAAGGCCTGTTTCATCCTCACTTAGGAGTGCTTATGTCATCTGCAAATAGGAACTTCATTCCTTGGACATTAACTACGACATTCAATTTCTCTTTTACAACTTTCGTTTCTTCCTCGACGTATAAACTGAAAATCAGTGGTGACATGGATCACTTTTTATTGCCACTTCCATTTCCCATTCGTCCACTTTATGGCTTTCTTGTGTCTACATAGCCTGTGTGTCCTCAAAGTTGATTTCTGTATTTTTTTAGAAATCGGAACATTATGTTCCAGTTCACGTTGTGGAATGCTTTTGAAGGTCCAGAAAGACTATAAATGCTTCCTTATCTCTTCTCATCCTGCCTACAATCGAGAGTGTAGTGCCTCTCGTGTTCCACGCTTCCTTCTAAATCCAAACTGATCTTCTGATAACACTTCTTGTCTGTACCAATCTTCCAATACAATCCTCAACAGTATTTTTGAAGCATGGTATGTCTGCCGTGTATTGTATATGCACCCAGGTATTTTCTATGGAAGGGTTCAACAAAATGAAAAATTTGTGGCTGTGCCGTTCCAAACAGTGAAAATGTTAGAAGCAGGAGAAATTTCCCATTCTTAAATTGTGGAAAAATAAATAATTTGCTGTATAACATGATGGCCGCTGAATTTCAAATCGAGAATCATGCTTTTCCCGTGACTCGAACACTCAACCTGCTGGTTACGTTACCGTCAGGTTATCTTCCCAGGTCCTTCCCCATTCACCCTGGCTTAGGGGTTAACGATTTCTTTAATTTGAAGTTGAGAATTAGGCTTTTTTTCTGCGTGGACCGCACAGCACCGGAACGGGCCAAGACAGGACCGGAATGAGCAGACTTGGGATTCGTGCTTCGATAAACATATAGGCATGGATATAGTTAAATTTATTTTTGTAAGATTTTTAAACATTACAAAATCAATTGCTGTTTAAAGCATTGATAATCTCTAATTTTTAACATTTTGACAAAATATATTAGACTAATATTTGAGTGAACTCTTGGCGTCCTTTAAGAGGTCATTTTTTTCCCAATGCATTACTATAAAATTCAGAATATGACTTATTCTCATTCACTTATTATTTTTTTAGCTAAATTTTGGCGTCCCGAGAATAATTTCCGGGATACCGGGAGATTTCTTTAAAAAATGGGACAATCCCGTATATATAGCAGGTGTGGCAACCCTAGACGAACTATAGGCTCCCTCCTGACACTAGTGACACTGCTTCCAAGCAGGGTTTCAAATACAGTGGTGATGTGTAGAAGATGATCCTATTTTTATTTTTTTTGAATTCAGAAAAATGAGGTTTTTGTGTCAGATCATAGAATGCAAACTTCATGATTATAAATATCCAATTAAGTTCGAAGATTTTTCTTGAACTAGGTGTGCAAATGTTAATGTCAAAATAGAACCACTTGCACTTGGCCATTTAACTATGTAAAGTTTTTTTTTCTATTTTTTTTTTACTGAATAACAGTTGTGCTGGATAATTGTTGATCTAGTGGATCGAGAGAAGAATTTCCGCAAGGATGGTATAATAATAATAATAACAAATGGGGAATAAAATGGATTTATTTCTGTTAGTTTATAATCATTAATGTTGGTGACATCCCCGTGGAGGTAGGGTCCCACACGTTGACAATCTCTGCCATTTGTGGAGGTTATGCGACCAGCACCATGCTCCGGCCACCTTTACCCCCATTAATTAGAGGCTGGGTGAAACCAAGAGCTGCTTCATACAGAGAGATTGCTGGAAAAGTTTACTCCTGAAATAACCACTACGGATCTTGCACTTTTCGGAGGGAAATAATCGATAAACAAGCAATGTATTTTCGATAACCTACCAGGTCCGTAGCCAGGCAGGGGCCAGGGGTGGGGGGCTGAGCCCCTCCTGGCACTGCCGTCAGCCCCCTTTACATTAGATAAACTATTTTGCATAATTTGCTTGCAGTGAAGAGTGAAAATGTAGGCAACTCACAAACTTTAACGATAAATCCACAGAATATGAACAGTAGCGTATCTATTACATTCGCACATTTTGTTTATGAGGAGAAGTGAAAGGTAAAGGTAAAGTGTTCCCCTGTGCATAGCACCACGCCATGAAGGCGTATAGGGGGTGTGGGAGTAACGCCGCTGCAAGTATTTAGAATATTCTCTAGACTTCAGAAAGTTCTTTCATAGGGGAGCTTCTTTTTCTGTACGTTCACTGTCCCTGTTGCAACCTCCCGTTTAGACAGAAATCTGTGACTTGGATGTCATCATGCAAGTTCCCTCCGCATCTGCGTCAAAGGTCAACAACAGCTCCCAAGTTTTGGGAAGGAAGGGGAGTTTAATTGCTTCGGCCGGGGTGGAATATACTGCAGGCACTGTGATTAAATATTGTGCGTTTCTTTCTGATACATATCTGTATCATCTAAAATAGTATGGGGTGTGTAAGGGATAATTTCAGTATCAGTCAATTAACACTTCAAGATATGTTTTAAAAGATGTAGAAAAATGTAGTATTTGTGTAGAATATGATATTTATAAATGAATGAGCGCCCCCCCCCCCCCCACACATAATTTACCTTCATTTAATATTTTTTTTAAAAATGGACTTGGTTTACAAAGCCTCCCTGATAATCCCTGGAGATCAATCTAGCTACGGGCCTGTAACCTACGCAACGAACAAATTGGTGCAAAGTCCTGTCCCCGTGACCAAGGCGTGTGCTGTGAAAGTTTGGCTGGAATTCAAAGCACATCAGGGGAGAGCGAATGAGGCGTGTATCCTGAATAGGAGGATAATTGGTACTTTATATGCCGTAAATCACTTACTGTCAAATTATTTTCTTGACAATGCCTGAAGGGAATTTTTACCACATGGCGTTCTGCTAAAAGCTGCTCAGTAGTATTAAGGTGGCCCTTCTCCAATCGGGAATGCATATTTAATATAGGCCAATCGCAACCATTCTTTCCAGAGCTGGTACCGATCGAGATGGGATTGTTAAAATCGAGATTAGACCCTTCGATAAGATATCGAAACGAGACGTTTCTGTAAAATCGAGACGAGACTCTTGATCTCGTTCGAGAATTTGGTACACTTTAAAATATACCTAAGCCAAATTTGTTATTTTTATTTTTTATTTTATTTTTTATTTAAAAGTGTGGCCGCGGTGGCTCAGTCGGTAACGCGTCTGACTATCATGCTAAAGGTCCCGGGTTCGATCCCCGGCCGGTTCAAATCCGGGAACTTTTCTAACGTTGGAAGCGGCCCCGGCGCCCACCCAGTGTCGAATAACATGGGTACCTGGGGGAAACCCTGGGGGGTAAAGGCGGTCAGGGGCGTGATGCTGATCACATCACCCCCACTCACGACCGGATCAAGAAAGTGTGGGGCGTTATCCCCACACCCCCTATATGCCTTCATGGCGTGGTGCTATGCACAGGGGAGCACTTTACTTTCTTTTTTTTTTTTTACTTTTTTTTATTTAAAAGTGTTTTTAAACTGCCGAGAACAGCTTTTCAGCCTTAATACAGCAGTATTACATGTTACAATTTAGCAAACATAACCTAAAACTACAAGAATTTTAAAAATGCATTAAACAATATATAATTGTTACATTTCAACTATAGAACTATAAAAGATTTCTTAAATAATTATCCTTATAAATGAAGTTGAAATTGTTTTAACAACATTATCAATAACTATCTCACGGTATTCGAATTATAACTGTTTATGAGATACAGAACTTACTTGTTATTTTTGTAGTTCTTATCAAGACACAATAATTCGCTATTTCCTCTCAAATTGTATGATTTTACCTTAAGCCATATCAGAAGGAGTTTTGGTACCATATAATTTCCCTCCAAGATTCCTTGCATATAAGATATAATTCGCTTTTCAGCTCTGACATCAAGTCTGTCTATTTCTAGGTGATTCAGCAGGTTATCATACTCATAATAGTATTTGAATAGCTTGAATTTGTAATATATAAATGTGATAAATCTGTTTTGTATTTTTTCTATTGATTGTTTCATCTTAGCACTACATGCGTAATACCAAATCGGAATATTGTATTCCACTAAAGGTCTAGAAAAGTTGTAAACATTAAAATTATAAATTGTAAGTTATTTGAGCAACTCCATTTTTTTATAATAAAGGTACATTGCTTTCTTGCTTTATTTATGATGTGATTAATATAGTCTTCAAATTTTAAGCATCTATCCAAAATAATGCCCAGATCTTTCGTGGATTTCACATGTTTGATGATATTATTACTGATAAAACAATGAAAAATTTTGAAGTTTTCTTTCCCAGAGAATGTTTGCACAAATGTTTTAATGAATTTATGGTCAATTGGTTTGCATAAACCCAATCATAAACTGAGTTAATATCATCCTGAAGTTTCTCATGAGAAATATTATTATCAATTTGTAAATATATCTATCCGATTATTTATAGGTAAGTTAGATATTCTGTTTTCAATCCACTTGTGGCAGTTGTAAAGGTATGCTGTGTCTTTGTGTGTGTTCAGGATAAAGTCAAGTCTCGGCTTTTTTCCACACCATCGCTAATCAGGGCTGGATTTAAAATGTCACGACCGTCGGCCAATATAAGAATGCCGACTCTCTCAAAATTCTGAGTGCAATACAGAGAACTCGAAATGCGTCAGGAGAATAATGCTTGTACTCTTCTCGCCACCCTGTGTTCCGTCGCCTGCTGGCCGATCTTGGTGGGAAATTTGAACCCCTGGCTGCTATATTAGCGGAAGGGAAGAAAAGGTAATCTATACATATGGAGCAGGTATTTCAGATAGTGAACGTTATTATTTAGTTGCTGTTTCGAAGGACTTGTGCAACAGAAAGATGAGTCGCTATGTTCATATGAAATAAATTATACTAAAATTAGTATAGAAAGGTTTTTGAGGTGCAAAATTATGGATGGGAAAGGCAAAAAGATTCTGAAAATGTTTTCAAAAAGGTGCTGATAAAATACCTACATTCAGGTCTAAACCAGTTACATTAACATTATTTATTCAACACTGTAGCAAATAATATAATTAGTAATAATTATATAAAGTATCCAGTATTTAGGAAGTAAACGTAGCATTTACTGGGTTTCAACCAAGTTGTTATACTGGATTACGCTCAACATTTCTATGTTTTCGAATGTAAGTCGCTGACGCTCAGGAGATCCTTGTATGTGGAGAAATTCCTCTCGTCTACTGAAACCAATGGACCATATCTTGTAAGCTCACGAAAAGGGACGAAATGACAAAGGCTTCACCTTTTGCTACATTATCTTTGGGACTGTTGGAGCTGCAAGGATTATACTATACCATTTTTATGTCTCGTTCTGCTCTACAAAATGAGACTATAGGATTTTATGTAGCTGCTCAAGAAGAGTGAAAATAATTTATTTTTCTGTCCAATTTTTTAACAAAGCATGAAAGAAAAGGAAGGAAAAAGGTGCCGAAGCATCAAAGAGGGGGTAAAAAGGGGATAAATGTGCTAATCTCACTAAAAGGTGCAACAAAGTCCTAAAATATATATTTCAAATGATGGGTATGAAAACAGCTATATTTTTGGAAAGATGATGCACCTTAAAATCCGTTCCCTAATAATTAGAAATAGTTTCATGAAATATACGACTGACACCAACAATTCGCAGACGAGAAACCACAGCGGGAAGCTTCTGGCTTATACAATGGGACAATTTTGTCTCCTCAATTCGTCCGGATCTGGGTTAAGTCACCAACGACGATGAGGAATCATGCTTTACCAGGGATTCGAACCCAGGATCTCTAAACCACAACGGCAACCATCCTACTACGAAAGCTGGTGAACAATTGCTCTTTTATATCGTTACACACACTTACATCAAAGGGTTTACGACTATAGTTCTGGCAGAGGCGTCTCCTGAACGCATGCGCAGCATGCGTTCACGAGACGCCTCCGAGTTCTGGCAACTCTGTGTTATTTACCTTATATTCACAGTTTGATCAATATGTTGACTCTGTAACTGTGAGTAAGATCCCACGTAGCAACTTGGTCTATAAACATTGTAAACTGAAAGAATAAACATTTATTTAAAGCCTGGCTACACGTTCGTCGTTTTATTGCGATTGCCTTTCGTTGTGCGAGGAACGGTGTAGTCTGACCTTGAGATGAACTCGGACTTCTTTTCCTATTATTTCTTCATTCAAACCTCATACTTAGATTGAAAGCAAAGTATTCTTTGTTTTACGCGTCTTTTTATAGGTTATGGTTGTACTTGTGGTATGTGGTTACCAATTTAAGACAATGTCAGAAATCTTTTGTTAGATTTCCGATATTTGAAAATATTGCTTGGAAATCGTAGTTGCGCGCGAGCAGAAGTAGTCGATTGCTATATGGAGAATTCACACCGAAGCGACAGGCGACACGTGACGACATATAGTCTACGGTGCCTCCACGATGGCGTAGTGGTAACGTCATCGCCTTGTAATCAAGGGGTCCCGGGTTCGATACGCGGTGGAGGCACATGCTACGGTGGTTCGGGTCCCACTTTAAACTGTAGGACCAGTCCCGATTAGCCTTACTGTGCGTAAAGTGGACTTTAAAAATGTAAATAAGCAGGTATGTCTGAAGATTACAGAATAAAGTAAATTTGGTTTTGCTGCATTTTTCAAGTATCATGTGACAGTCTAGAAAGAAACGGACAATCTCGGTCTCTATGAATTTTTCAGTTTTCACAAATCTTTACGATTTAATCTCGGATAGGTTAGAATTTCGTGTCGGTCTATAGCTAACATATATTGGACATTCGAGAAGACACAGAATATCGCAAAAGTATGACGAGTGCTATTGATTGACTTAGCTTATTTTGCTTCGCTTTTCCGCTACTTTTGGCTAATCGCGAAGATGATGATGAGCAGGGAACGGATTTATATGTAAATACATATGTATGATGCTGAAATCAGTCATATTTTGTATTATCTTTGCGCATCATGGCATGTAGACTCGAAAAAATCAGTTTTTATTTTCCATATTTGTACATATATTAGGTTTCGGGTCATATTTTACATATTTCAGTTATTTTTTCATATTATTTCCATATTTCAGGACATTTCTCAACATATTCTCCTTATTCGCGCAATAGTTACATGTCCCCGTGTGACCGAGAGAGTTGAGTGATTATCTTGCGAATAACTGACAAATTTGAAACACACTCCCCTTACTTCTTGCGATATTGAACGCAGTTTTAGTCAATATAAATCCATTTTAAGAGACAACAGATAGAAATTCATGTTCGAACACATACAACAAAATTTTGTTATTCATTGTTTTGGAAACCGAAAATGAAACACATTTTGTGTTGTTTTACAATTAATGTCAATGTAAGCGTACTGTATTTTATATAACTCGTGTAGTGTTTTATATTATGAAAAATATTAAATATGTATTTATTAGGGCTGAGCCGATACCATGGACGTCCGCAGGATTTTTTCCAGGGAGGGGCAAGGAAGGTATTTTTTTCCGGGGGGGGGTAAACAAAATTGTGCAGTTCCCTAAAAAAAATTGCTTAAATTTGAATTTATGGTGATCCTGCAATAATTAACACATATTATTGTGGCTAAAATGAAATTATGTGTGAAATACATAATTTTTGGTTGACTTTCATTTTCCAGGGGAGGCCACGGCCCCCCTTGCCCCCCTTCCGGACGCCCATGGCCGATACCACTTTGAACCGATAACTATACTCTTACCGATTCCCACCGATACGGATTCCGATACTTGAAAATCGCAATAATTAAAATTTCTTGAAAATGTTTATTAATATTGGTGAGTTAATTTTCTTCTCCAATTATATGCATCAATTTACCGCTTTAGAATATTCAAGAATTGAGGCGTTTTGGATACGAAGGGCGAACCCAACAAAAAAGGCATTTAAGCTATTTTTGCTCTGGGATGTCTAAATTGTGTTAAGAAATATACAACACAACTGTCATCATTAAATTGTCCATCACAAAGGACTGACGAATGTCCCGAAACATTTATACTGCGAAAATGTTGGTTCCACGTCACACGAAGTCAACCTCGCATACTTAAGGCATGATATTTCACTCACACTTAAATATCCAATATTTTCTTCCTGTTCATAGTCCAATACATTTGAAAGTTTACACAATGATTTCTTTCTGGGAAATCTTAAAAAGAAATAAGAAAATTTAAGTAGATATGAAATTTTATGTGGAATTTCTGTGACAAAACATGCATTTTATGCATTTATGAGCGAATATTAAGAAATATGTATTTACATAAATAAAAATTAGAAAATATGTGTTTTTATGTGAAATAAAATTTGGTATATAGGCTCCAGTTACCATGATCGGAATTTGTAACTCACTTACGAGGTCATATCTACTCGCAGAAAAAATATTTATTTACCTAAACATCTGAGCCCTTGTGATGATACTCGCAAAGAACACTCATGTCGAGGCCGGGATTCGAACCCAGGACGAGAACGTGGCACGTTCTTTTAGTCAAAAGAAGATGATTTAACTAAAAGAGCAAATAATAAGTTTACATGAAAAACTCGAAAGCATTCGCGTGATGCCTCTCAGGGTATGGGGTAATATCTCTCTGTTAGTTCGTCAAATAAAAATCAAAGTTAAGTTTGCGCTAAGAAAAAGGAAGTCTATTTTACTTCTTTGCAAACTAAATACTTATATGCCTAGCATATAATCCATGTCACTCGAAGAAATTAAACTTCTTATTATTCAACTTGATCACTCTATTCAAAAACCGAGCCCGAACTTTAAAGTCAAGACAAAACACAATCGTAATGGCCATGGTAAGAGCCCTTACAAGATAAGTATATACAGGTTAGTCACTATCCTGACATTATCAGTGATAGGTAAATTACAGAAATTAAGATTAAAGAACAATAAACATTTGTACAAGAGAAAAGATAATTAATAACAATAAATATTAGTGCAATGGGAAAGGACGTGACAAACGAGACTGTTGTTTTGCGCTCCCATTCAGTAAAACACAACGTGAAAGTTTCTGGTGATGCAAACATGTTGTTACAGTTCGTGCTGTCTCGTGTTGGTCTCTGATGTGCGTAACGCATGCAGAAAGGGCACTCGCTGGCGTCTCAAATGGCAGTCCAGAATCCACTTCCTGATCCAACACCCATTCGGTGCAGAAGAGCATTGCTCCCGCCTCGAGGTTTCCCCATCCGCCCTTCGCATTTTCCAACTAGATTAGCCGAGCACTGATCTATGTGAGGTGGGTTTACAGCAGAAGTTGGCAACCCATGTTTTGTGAGGTGGGTTTACAACAGGAGTTGGCAACCCCTGTTTTGTGAGGTGGGTTTACAGCAGGAGTTGGCAACCCCTGTTTTGTGAGTAGTGTTGCCCACGAGACGAGACTTTGGCCTGTCTCGTCTCGTGGAAATGCTGTCTCGTCTCGAAAATATTCGTTTGTCTCGGGACACATGATCAATCTCGTCTCGAATTTTTAAAAGCCTGTCCCGTCTCGTCCCGTGGGCAACACTATTTGTGAGGTGGGTTTACAGCAGAAGTTGGCAACCCCTGTTTTGTGAGGTGGGTTTACAACAGGAGTTGGTAACCCCTGTTTTGTGAGGTGGGTTTACAGCAAGAGTTGGCAACCCCTGTTTTGTGAGTAGTGTTGCCCACGAGACGAGACTTTGGCCTGTCTCGTCTCGTGAATATGCTGTGAAATGCTGTCTCGTCTCGAAAATATTCGTTTGTCTCGGGACACATGATCAATCTCGTCTCGTCTCGAATTTTTAAAAGCCTGTCCCGTCTCGTCCCGTGGGCAACACTATTTGTGAGGTGGGTTTACAGCAGGAGTTGGCAACCCCTGTTTTGTGAGGTGGGTTTACAACAGGAGTTGGCAACGCCTGTTTTGTGAGGTGGGTTCACAGCAGGAGTTGGCAACCCCTGTTTTGTGAGGTGGGTTTACAGCAGGAGTTGGCAACCCGTGTTTTGTGAGATGGGTTTACAGCAGGAGTTGGCAACCCCTGTTTTGTGAGGTGGGTTTACAGCAGGAGTTGGCAACCCCTGTTTTGTGAGGTGGGTTTACAGCAGGGGTTGGCAACCCCTGTTTTGTGAGGTGGGTTTACAGCAGGAGTTGGCAACCGGTGTTTTGTGAGATGGGTTTACAGCAGGAGTTGGAAACCCGTGTTTTGTGAGATGGGTTTACAGCAGGAGTTGGCAACCCCTGATTTGTGAGGTGGGTTTACAGCAGGAGTTGGCAACCCCTGTTTTGTGAGGTGGGTTTACAGCAGGGGTTGGCAACCCGTGTTTTGTGAGATGGGTTTACAGCAGGAGTTGGCAACCCGTGTTTTGTGAGATGGGTTTACAGCAGGAGTTGGCAACCCCTGTTTTGTGAGGTGGGTTTACAGCAGGAGTTGGCAACCCCTGTTTTGTTCTCAACGAGAAACTTCCAGTGCTGAACAACGTAACTCTAAACCGAAGGCGTTATTCCAATCTCGTTGGAGTCAATTTTTTTTTAAATACAGGAAAATATGTGCACATGAACTGTTGGATAGACTTGTACAGTCACAGACACTTCTGGTTTGTAGCAACCCCATTGAAAGAATAAGGGGTTGTGTTGCAACCTAGAAATGTCCGTGACTGTATATTGTGTTTTAAAAGTCCTGCAGGATTGTAAAACCTATAACTTTTAAAGTTTTTTGTTTAGAGACTAATTAATACTTCTCAAACAGCCTAAATTTCTTAGGTTTAGATACAATACAAACATAGGCTTTGTCCGAAAGGTACAAAGTACGGACTTGAAGTATGGTCTTAGCGGAAGTGACGTCACTTAGTACAGTTCGAAAGCGCCAAGAACGAAGTACGCAAGTGCACAGCTTGCAGTACAGACGGGAGCTGACTAGGTCGCGTGATTTCCACACTCGTTGTTCATTTGTTTAAAATCACGGAGGTAAAAAGCCAGCAACACAGGTTAAATATACGTTGTGGGCCAGCAAGTTGTTGGTTAAAGTGCTTCTAATGTGTGGAAATGTATGTGTACGAACATTTGAAAAGGATATGTGATTTCTGTGGTGAAAAACAAGTGTTTATAACGTGCGGAAAGCAACGAGTACTTAATTTTATCTACTGATCGTATTTGGCGCTGCAGTCGAAGTGTAATTCGAAAGACAACACTTCCAGTCCACGACTTGAAGACTGCACTGCAAGACCATACTCGGAGGATGCTCGCTTCAAGTACGGTCTTGCACCTTTCGGACACGGCCACTAGATGGATAAATTCATTCTACGTAACCAAGGAAATGCAGAATGTAACTTTGTCGCTTTCATTTTCGGCGTTCGCATATTCCGTTGTCATATATGCATATATGTCTGGAACAAATGCGAAACCTTCCCGTAGAATGTTATACGTGCTGATAGAATTCCGGAAGGAACGAATGCATCATCCAAGTTGGAATTGTAGGTACAGTCATGTTCAAAAAATCTGTCGCATGGATTTTTTCTAAGTCCAACGTCTTACGAAATTATGTTGGTAGCTCTGAAACAAGGAAGTGTTGTGAAATATACGATCCTCCAATCAGAGTGAAGTTCGATTCGTAGGAGCAGGAGGCGGGACTCACGGTCTTGTCCACAGGAAGTTCAACCAATGCAGCATTTCCAAATATGAGATAACGTCCCCATTGGTTACATATTGTTTCAATAATGCGAATCGGCAGAAAGATTGCGCAAAAGTTTACTTTGTCGTTTTAATTGCCTTTAATCGTTTCAAATTAGTATTAAATTGTCCCGATTATAGTGCATGAGCTTAATATAATGTATTCATGACAATCACATATATCACTCATTGGAACAATTTTCACATTGTTTTCACTACGTGAGATGACATTTCATTTACATTTACGATAAAATAGTGGTTTGGGTGTAATAACAGTTTTCATTAATTAATTTAGAGATGCATTTTTATTTGTTGAGTTAATGATTAGGTTAATTCGTTATTTCTCGCGAAAAGAGGGAACCACAGCTGAAAGAAAATACACAACTTGTATTATTGAGGTCAAGAGTTCGTTTTAACATCACTTTTTGCACACATAGGCTAATCACGACTCGGGATACATTTAAATTGGAATCTGAAACATTATGCGACCTGACTGGAACTCGGAAAAGGACACACTGATTACAAGACGTCGATACATTACCACTTGGTCTGGCGAACGCCAATAATAATGAGGGGTTGTGGGAGTGGGAGAGGGGTGACGGAAAGTAGAAAATAAATAGTATTTTTGGGGGGATTTAATGTTATATTTATACACATACAAACCTAAGAAAATATTTATTTTGATACATGTGTGTGGGGGTGGTGAAGAGGGAAAAGAGAGGGGCAGAAAGATATTGGGAGAGATGGGACGAAGAGGTGATTGTGGAAAATGTTTCATTTGACGTTCAGTAATAAAAACAATCAAATCAATGATGATTATCTTATAAATACCATATTTAATGTAAATTTGTTTTAAAAATGGGGGCGGGGAGCTGTTTGTTTTACGCAGTGCAGGATAACAAGTGGAGATACATAGTGGTTCGTATCTCACTTTAAACTGTAGGTCCAGGCCCCATTAGCTTATCTGTGTATAACGTGGATTTAGAATTCAGTAGAAAAAAACGTCGGTCTAGTATTTTGGATTTTAGATGCGCTGAGACCACTAAAATTTCCAATTCTTATAATAAGAAACCTGTCCTCATATCCATTTTGAAAGAGAAAGTTAATTGTATAATCTTTCGTTGTTAGTTTCAAAGAAGACTAATTCAAATAGTAACAATGGGAATGAATAAAGCTTACGAAAAGTTTTTGCTACCGTGGGGATTTGAACCTACGACCATTAGAGTGACAACCCAGTGCGATAACCACTACCCCACGAGTTCGTTCCTTCTTACGGCATGATTATGAGTTAAGACCAATTCGTTCAATATGCATTAGAAATATAATCCCCACCCGCCTCTTTATAAACAACACACCCAAACGCTCCTTTGTAGCAAATGAAATAAAGGAGGTATGAATGTCCCAAAACATTTAAGCAAAATCTACTATATTTACGAAGCAATCGTTTTACATGGAGAGGCTACAGCTTCGAGAATTGAGGTTGTGGTTAGACTGTAATTGTAGGATACCCCATAGGTGTCGATAACCCAAGGCTCTAGTGTGGACTAGATTGGTTCATTTGTAGTGACGTGCTCAGGAATTTATAAAGAGGTATGTGAATATAAAAATGTGTTAATGCTTATTTTTTAAACAGTGAACTCATAATTTAATATCTCTCTGTCCATCTCATTATCCTACTTAGGAACTAATTAGTATTGCAGGAGTCATACTGAAAAGAAATCTCACGTGACAATGACGAGAAATTAGATTCACGGAAGGAATAGTTTTCATATTTTAAAACCTCAAAGGGCCATGGGCTATCTCCCGACTGTCAGTCTCCCTTCCACAATCCTACCTAGAGTTATCTTCAACTGGCAACGAGGTGACGTTGGTCAGCACGTCGAACCCTCAGCCGTTATAGAAGATATCTGAAACCAGGTTACACCAGTCACTCGTAGCTCCCCAATTTCCTCAAGATGGTGGGTTGCCACCGGTCCTATACAGATAACAGGCCGAGAACCCAGGACGACTCGAATCCATGCCGTCCCGCTGCAGTCGGTGTCCAAAGCACAGAGTCTTAGAACTTACTGCTACAGAGGAGGAGAGTTTTCATATTTTGTTTCTTATAAATGTCGACAATACATTAAATATATTATGCACGAAAAATTAGTGTCAAAAAATAGCCGGTTCTATAAGAGATTCGAACCTTCGATCTTCACTCAACTAGGACGCTATTTTTAACAATTTCCCATTTTCTCACTCAATAACCTTCGTTGAACGTTTGTCTTAAGAGTCGTTAGCAATCTTGTAAACCTTATTAACCTATCTGCTGTCTATCACAAATGTATTTTACAACCTGGCGTAGATTTTGATGCCTGCAATTTAGAACTTGACTTTCGTCGTAATTAATTCTCTACCGTCTACTGTAATAAATAAATCAAAGTCTACATATGTCATATTTTGTAAATGCAAAATGTTACAAACTATTTCTTATTCCACCGTTAGTTCCAGATTTAGCCACAGCATTCTAGAAACCAGCGTGAAACGTGTTTCCCACACTTCCAAGGTCAGGTGAACCCTTATCTGTTGTATTGGATGCCTGTGAACATGTTACTTCATACGTCATGGTACTGTGGTGGATTTCTTCCCCTTCCTCTTTTACCTTGAACGGTAGTAATCCCCGACTGGGCACGACGAATCAATCACAGAAAAGCAGACTGTCTAGTAAATCGCATGCCATGTATTATTTCGAGCTCCTAGGTTTTGGAAAGTGAAATAAAAAAAAGTATGTAACATTAATTCATAATGGTTGACTTCTTTGGGTATTATTTCATGACTCTTTTCTACTTACTCCAATGAAACTTTTGTCTACTGTTTTCAGTAGATCAATAGGTGTTTTGAAACATCTACTGTGTTCAGATTTTCAAAAAGATATAAATACAAAAAATAATAAGGGGGTATGAAATTAATATTTACAGCCAAAATATTAAACTTAACATATTATACACTATACTGAATAAATTAATTTCACTTGCAGTTTCTCTACTGTACTGGTTTCAGTAGATTAATAGGTGTTTTGAAACATCTATGTTAAGATTTTTTAAATTTGAATTACAATTTGTGTGCCTGAAAACTTAGGGTATTTTACACCAGTCACGCTATACGGGGTCAAGCCCCTTATCATGACAAAAATAAAAGCGTGTCTGAAAACTAAAATATCCTTACCTGGGTTAAAAGCTGAGCCTGTAAAGCGACAGACAGTCAGCAAAAACAAGTACAACATACACGCAGTCCTACAAAGATTATACTAACAGTAGGTCCAGTCACCAGAGCCTCGTTAGTCTGCAAAATGCAGTTCAGGGTGTACTACATGGAAGTGAGGTTGGTTTAAATTTTTAAATAGATATAAAAACAAATTGTTAGTGAGGAGGAATAAAAAGTTATATTTACAGCTAAACACACTGCAAGGGTGTAAGGGATGACCTTCCAAGAAGTATGTACACCCAATTGTTGCTTCCACGTAGTACACCCTGGACTTCAGTTTCAAGACGAACGAGGCACTGGCAACTGGCCCCATGGCCAGTATAATTTTCTGTGTTGTCCTGTGTTTGGTCCTTGTGGGTGTTGAGTGCCTCTTTACAGCCTCAGCTTTTAACCGAATTCAGAATATTTTAATATGTTAGTTACAACACGACGTTACAGTTATGTTATTTTAGTTCTGGTAAGGGGCTGGACCCCGTATAAAGTGACAGGTGCAAAATAGCCTAAGTGCTGACGCACCCAAAATTTTGAATTCCAATTCAAACACACTACATGCAATATTACATGTAGTACTGAAGAGAATATTTCACTTGTAGTTCCTCAACTGTAATGACACATTAGGCCTACTGAAAGTGTTCAGTAGGAAATCATTGATTTTGAGTAGATTTCCGAGAGACACAGTAGAGTACTACAATTGATAACTGTAAACAGTAGAAATTACGTAGGTTTAACGACGATGAGAATGAAACAGAGGTAAAAATAATGATAATGAAATGCAGAAGCAACCTGGAGCAAACAGGAACGTAGAATGTCTAGCAGCGAGACGCAAGAGTTGTAGCGACAAATTTAGCTTAGAACTCATAATTGATATTTCTACATGAGCTCAACATACAAGTTACATACAATGAGAGAATTGAATTGAGTTTACATCTCACGTGATATGAGTCGAAATTATTGTTGCACATTGAACTGTGAAGTGAATCAATATTCAATTCGATTAACTAGTGAATGGTGATGTGCTGAGATTTTGTAATGAGATGTGCCAAATGGCTGACAGTATAATAACTTATGGACACATTGATTTAATATATTTGAACAATCTTATAACGTGCGATTTTGCATGAAATTTTATTACTTGAATCTACATCACTTCATTGGAAAGGCTACAAGGCATTTTATAGGTTGTAAAATTCTGTGTTCGATTCACCGTTCGGTTAACTATGTGATTTTTATTTCTTATTAAACCGAAAAATTATTTATTGCATTTTACTTATTACGAAAATTCGTATATTATTTGCTTTGGGAAATGTAGAGAATATGTTGTTTTTCATGCTTTTTACAAGAATACAACTATGCATGGTGAACAAAAAATAATGTAAAATGAATACTATTCACAAAAGGATGTCAATAGCATTTATTTGTTTTGTTTCTTGATAATTTTCCCTAAAATAAAAATGTATAACTTTCGCTGTACATGACATTTCGTCGAATATGACACATGGATAATTTTTATGCCAATTCTAGTAAAATGATGATAAATTCAAAAACATATTCTGAAAAATTATTTTCAAAAATAACATTGAAAAATCATTAGAAAGGAGTGTTTATTTTTTTAAATATAGATATAACATTTTTATTTCTTTAAATTATTAATTAAATACAATACTTAGTTGCTATATATAATAATAATAGGGGTAATCGAACAGAAGTCAAACCTATAATCTTCGGCGTGTAATACTGAAAGCCTATCACCGAACCAATTTACCATCATAAAAAAAAAATAGTTTTTTTCTCGGAAATTACTAGCTAGTGCACGCTGGAACCTTGCCATACGAATATTTACCCTACCACTACAAGAAGCCACGTCACAACCTCAATTCTCGAAGCTGTAGCCTCTCCATGTAAAACGATTGCTTCGTAAATATAGTAGATTTTGCTTAAATGTTTTGGGACATTCATACCTCCTTTATTTCATTTGCTACAAAGGAGCGTTTGGGTGTGTTGTTTATAAAGAAGCGGGTGGAGATTACATTTCTAATGCATATTGAACGAATTGGTCTTAACTCATAATCATGCCGTAAGAAGGAACGAACTCGTGAGGTAGTGGTTATCGCACTGGGTTGTCACTCTAATGGTCGTAGGTTCAAATCCCCACGGTGGCAAAAACTTTTCGTAAGCTTTATTCATTCCCATTGTTACTATTTGAATTAGTCTTCTTTGAAACTAACAACGAAAGATTATACAATTAACTTTCTCTTTCAAAATGGATATGAGGACAGGTTTCTTATTATAAGAATTGGAAATTTTAGTGGTCTCAGCGCATCTAAAATCCAAAATACTAGACCGACGTTTTTTTCTACTGAATTCTAAATCCACGTTATACACAGATAAGCTAATGGGGCCTGGACCTACAGTTTAAAGTGAGATACGAACCACTATGTATCTCCACTTGTTATCCTGCACTGCGTAAAACAAACAGCTCCCCGCCCCCATTTTTAAAACAAATTTACATTAAATATGGTATTTATAAGATAATCATCATTGATTTGATTGTTTTTATTACTGAACGTCAAATGAAACATTTTCCACAATCACCTCTTCGTCCCATCTCTCCCAATATCTTTCTGCCCCTCTCTTTTCCCTCTTCACCACCCCCACACACATGTATCAAAATAAATATTTTCTTAGGTTTGTATGTGTATAAATATAACATTAAATCCCCCCAAAAATACTATTTATTTTCTACTTTCCGTCACCCCTCTCCCACTCCCACAACCCCTCATTATTATTGGCGTTCGCCAGACCAAGTGGTAATGTATCGACGTCTTGTAATCAGTGTGTCCTTTTCCGAGTTCCAGTCAGGTCGCATAATGTTTCAGATTCCAATTTAAATGTAACCCGAGTCGTGATTAGCCTATGTGTGCAAAAAGTGATGTTAAAACGAACTCTTGACCTCAATAATACAAGTTGTGTATTTTATTTGAGCTGTGGTTCCCTCTTTTCGCGAGAAATAACGAATTAACCTAATCATTAACTCAACAAATAAAAATGCATCTCTAAATTAATTAATGAAAACTGTTATTACACCCAAACCACTATTTTATCGTAAATGTAAATGAAATGTCATCTCACGTAGTGAAAACAATGTGAAAATTGTTCCAATGAGTGATATATGTGATTGTCATGAATACATTATATTAAGCTCATGCACTATAATCGGGACAATTTAATACTAATTTGAAACGATTAAAGGCAATTAAAACGACAAAGTAAACTTTTGCGCAATCTTTCTGCCGATTCG